>NC_085861.1:57115849-57743349 GCF_034702125.1 Engraulis encrasicolus | reverse complement strand
GACTCGTCTCAAAGTCATTTTCTTTTAAGCATTCAAGATATTCCATCTTAATCCAATCTCCACTCCCAAACTTTGGAAGTGGAACTGACTTTTAGCATTAACCCCCTAATATTCGGGTTAAGATGGATGTGGTCTCTTTTTGAAGAGAACTTTCTGAAGTTAAATCCAGTTTTATGAAGTAGAACCACTCTAAATAGTTCTGATTAGAATATGTACATCTTGCAAGGCAGGAAAAAAAATACTTTTTTTTTTTGTAAAAGTACGAATAGTAGTATGAAACAGGCTTCTAAGAGCTAAATGGCCTTAAAATAAATGGACTCAATGCCAACAGGTCTTAAAAATGTTTTTATTCCATATTAAATATTTGTTTCTCAAGATATGAGTATACTCCCTTTTCTATATGGATATGTGGAGGTGACTTCGTATGATAGTATTAATGATGATATTACGGTTTTGAAAGTGTACAAACAATCACAACATTAATACCATAGCATATAAATAATAATGAATAAACCTACATACAGTAAAAGCAACAAATAAATACAGGATGTTAGAGGTTTGATGGCATTTTCTGTGGTAAGGATTAATAACGCAAAACATGACCAAAAGAAATTGTACTTTGCACACAACTTTGACCCAAAAACCCTACTGTATGTTAAAGGGACACTGTCCCATTTTTGGAAATAAGCTCATATTATACCTCCCCTTGAGTTAAATAATAGGGTTTTACCGTTCTCCTGTACTTTCAACCTTTCTCTAAGTATGGCAGTGCAAATTTTACCTCCATGCTAGCAGTTAACATTGAGTCCTATGAGACCAGCTGGCGGCTAACTGGTCTCATAGGAGTCCATGTTAACTGCTAGCTTGGAGGTAAAATTTGCACTGCCATACCCAGAGATTGGTTGAAAGTACAGAGGAATGGTAAATCCTTACTATTTAACTCAAAGGAAAGTGTAAAATAAGCTTATTTCCAAAAATGGGACAGTATCACTTTAACCTGGTTCTCATGCGATGGTTGTTACCTACCATCTGGAACATTGTCAATCGCTTAGCTCTGGAAAGGCTTAGGTGTCAAGTCTTGCACTTTAAATGTCTGTATGAGCACTGTATATGTCCATACTGTCTTATGTCCATGTATAAGTACTGTCTATGTCTATACTGTCTATGTCCTTACCTAGATTAGTCTATGTCTGCATGGGAAAGCAAGAAATGTAATTTCAAATTCTTTGTATGACCCATGTAAAGAAATTGACAATACAACCTACTTGACTTGACTTGACTTAAAGGAGAATTCCGGCCAGTTTGGATTAATATCCCATCTTGGGTGGACCGAGGGAAAGGGATGAAAGGCAAACCGCGAGAAATTTTCATGCCTGCTGCGCAAAGTTGTTCAATTGCGCTGTTTTCGGTTAAAACCTGGCCCTTCGGGCACGTATTTGACCTGTTTTAAAGCTCCTAGCGTGCATTAAAACCCTTTTGAACGCTTTGGCCGTGGTGTGTGGGTCCATACAAGTCGATCTAGTGGTTCACATTTCCATTAGGTAGCATAGGTACGATACAACAGGAGTTTTCAAAAGTGGCGCACCTACCTCTTTCAGCTTCCGCCTTCCAACTACGTCCGCAAAATGGTTCGCCAAAGTGATACTTCATAGTAATCCATTTTATTTTTGTCCACCAAAGACAAGCCACAAGAAACATATTCACATGTTTTCATGTCCTGAGTTGTTATTGTCTCGCAGATTCACTTCTCTGTCACTGAACGCAGTTTAGTGACGTCATGGTGTCACATGACTCCTGGAAGGAACGCCATTCGCTCATCCAGTTATTATACATAAGCGAGAAAGAGAGGCGCTGTCGTAATATACTGTTTGATATTTTGAGATGGATCCTCCGTTGGGGTAGTTCAATTGAAGAGTTTGGTGGCCATGGTTATCTTTTTCGAACCAGAATATTTGTTACAGATAAAGAATTATTCCTTCCAGGAGTCATGTGACACCGTGACATCACTAAACTGCGTTCAGTGACAGAGAAGTGAATCTGCGCGACAATAACAACTCAGGACATGAAAACATGTGAATATGTTTCTTGTGGCTCGTCTTTGGTGGACAAAAATAAAATGGATTACTATGAAGTATCACTTTGGCGAACCATTTTGCGGACGTAGTTGGAAGGCGGAAGCTGAAAGAGGTAGGTGCGCCACTTTTGAAAACTCCTGTTGTATCGTACCTATGCTACCTAATGGAAATGTGAACCACTAGATCGACTTGTATGGACCCACACACCACGGCCAAAGCGTTCAAAAGGGTTTTAATGCACGCTAGGAGCTTTAAAACAGGTCAAATACGTGCCCGAAGGGTCAGGTTTTAACCGAAAACAGCGCAATTGAACAACTTTGCGCAGCAGGCATGAAAATTTCTCGCGGTTTTGCCTTTCATCCCTTTCCCTCGGTCCACCCAAGATGGGATATTAATCCAAACTGGCCGGAATTCTCCTTTAAGGTGTGTTCAAAACAGCTTGAACCTGATTAGAGAATTCACGTGGCTTTTTTTGAATCACGTACTACTTCAACCACTGACTTGTATATACCCCGGCCCGCGATCCCGGCCCACAATTCTGATTGGGCAGGCTGTGAAATATCTGATTCCGTTCAGGCTCGTCTAAGATTTCCTGTATATCAGTACAATCAACTACTTTACCAGAAAGTGTGTATAATAATGCAAAATGTACCTTGACATAGGGAGGGGCGAGAGAAGAAAGGTACCATCTAACTTCCTCCCCTCGGTTCTCCACCTTCAGAAAGCATTCTGACACAATACAAGGAAACCACAATAGAAAATGCACATTTTATATACGCATTTTAAAAGACAGAGCATGATGAAAGAGTATGGTCATTGCCATATTCGTAGGTGTTGTCTAAATTCCACTAGGCCTTCAATAACAACATGACAAATTGCATTGTGACATGAGGGCTGTACCTGTGCTCTCTCCGCAGGGTGTGACTGGAAAAAAGAGATTGCTGTTCGCAATCTCAAGTTGAGAACAAGCGCCAGTTTTTGGTTGTTTTTTGGCCAGAGAGAAAGCACCCATCTCTGCTTTTGTAAGAGTAGACAAGGGCAACTTGTCCGATAAAGCAGACACGCTCGCACCTTTGGACGAGTACTGTTGAATCTGCACCTTAACAAACTGGGAAAGATATTAGGTTAAGGTCATTGCATAATATAGCCTCTTACTGCAGAGGGGCCCGTCAACGGGCCTACCGGTATTCACTCTTTGCTGATAACACTCAAGTACATCATAAGTAAGTAAGTAAGTAAGTAAGTTTTATTTCTAAAGCACATTTAAAACAGTACAAACTGACCAAAGTGCTGCACAGAGGTTGGTTAGAATAAAGCACAGAGGTTGGTTAGAATAAACAACAACAACATTGCTATGACAATGCAAGGAGTCTTAGATACCATTTTGGTGACAATAGGGTTATAACCGAGGCTCTGCGTTAAGAGGTTAAAGTGATGTTTCGATCATGCTGGTTACATTAGGGTTAAATAACTTTTTATAATTCGGCTAGGAAACATTCGTCTTACAATGGAGATGAACCAACCTTCTGTTGTCCATCACAGAGGACATAGACGACCCCATGCCACGGGAGCTGCAGGGGCTTGGACACCAGGCAGGGGTTGGGGCTCACGTGGATGGACACATAACCCCTTCAGAAAGTGTGGAGGTAGAGCATTTAAATCACACATGTAAGTAAACTTTGAAGCATCTACAGTAAAAGCTACACACAGACAGGGTATGGAATTAGCATATACTGAATCAAGATTTAAAATCAGTGTATAACGGGTCGAAACGTACATAATCAAACTTAACATCAACATATAAATGTGTGCCTGTTTGCTTTCGAGCACCACAAAATGAGATGGATGACATGGGAAAGTTTTAACATTGAGTACATACTCTGGTTCGATTACTCCATTCTGCGGGGTGATTACCAAACAGTGAGCTGGCCAAGACAACTCGAAACTGAGCTCAAATCCCAAATGGTTAATAAGCTGAAGCTGGCATGTGTCAGTATCACCACCTAAAACAGTAACAAAAATTAAAAATGTTAAACCGTTAAACCTCAGAACAGTACTGTACAAAGACAATTTAAATGGTTAAAAAAGTATCTGCATTGCATTCATCTTGCATGCAAAAGCTTGGGCACGACTCTGATACAGTCATAGGACAAAAGTTTGTACACCATTTAAAATTTCTTACATTTCTGTCAAAATTGGTCATAAAACCACACATCTTATGGCCAATAAAAATATGATAACATGTAAATGTTTGGGTGGAATTAGTTAAAGCAGACTCTGATTGCTCTTTCAAACCACGTTTTATGACCAATTCTGACAGAAATGTAAGAAATTTCGAAGGGTGTACAAACTTTTTCCTATGACTGCATTTCATGTATGTAATGCTCTTAACTTAACCCCCCCCCCCCCCCCCCCCCCATGTTCAAAAAGCACCTCAAAACATACATTTTCTCGGAGGCCTTTGCCTGTGAGCTTCCACACTCACACACATCTACAGTACATGGACCCATAACACCCCTATACCTAGACCATGGATATTTTGAAAGGCATTATTTTTTGTGTAATTCTTCAAATAACGGTATACATCTAAACATTTTAGTTTATTTTTATGATGTTCAGTAGAGAAAGCCACTAACCAATGGCGGGTGCTCTCAGCACCACCTGCTCGGGTTTAATGCTCCAGGAGGCACGCCGCTGTTCCACGGCCACGACAGGAGACTCCTTCACCTCAAGAGGAGGGCCTTTCACTGGCAGGACGTCCAGAGACACGTGGCTCGACTGACCGTCCGAGGTGGCCTCTAATGCACTGTCAACAGATATATTTAAAAACTTAAGTCAGTGGTTCACAAAGTTTTCTTTTGAACCCAAGACGTTTTCGCGACCCCCCAAGAAGTAGTCAACGTTGAAATTGAAAATCATTCATCTTGAAAACATTGGCATCCCAAATCCATTCAGATCATGTACCCATTATGGCATGTACAAAAACTTGGTGCAAATCTATCTGTGATTTCAAGAGCTATTGTGGTAACAAAATATCTGCGATGTTGGGCACGGTCAGTGGCCTGAGGCAAAACAATAATATCCCAGTCAGATCTCACAGATGTCGAATTTCTTTTAGCCGGGTACAGAGTCAAAAGTTAATGTAGAAACCTCACCCCAATGAGCTCCCTTTTAATCGATTTTTATTTCACGTTGACGTTTCGTGCCACCACAACCCTTCCTTCTCATGGAAATAAAAATGGATTAAAAGGGAGCTCATCGGAGTGTGATTCATCCTTACCCTAAAAAACCATAATATCCCCAATGCACCGCAAGTACCAGTAAGTTCAAAATGTATAGTACAGTACCCCTGTGACTCCGTGGTTCCATGGCCCAGTGACGTTTCCAGGTATTGCATCTGGTTGCCCGAGTCTGCAGAGCCTAGTAGCGTCAGCATCACCCTCTTCATGCCGCTGAAGAACATCTGCCCCTCACTGGGCCTTTGGGGCAGGTCACACACTGCCACAAAAAAGCCCACATGGAATGATTACATTGTGTGGAAAAAGGAAGGGGGGAAAAACATATTTTTTCCTAGATATGTGCTGCACATTCACAAATGTTATCTTGATGACTGGGCCACTGGGGCAGGCCACACACTGAGACAAAAAGCATACACAGAATTATTACATTTGCCACATGCACATGATGTTTTTATTCCAGAATGAATCATTCAGAATTAAAATGGTTCCATCTAGTTTATATTGCACTTCGATTTAATGCTGAATTGTGAAGTGTTTAATTCTGAATAAAAATGAATTCTGCTCATGTAAATTGAGTTAATTCTGAATTAAATGTTGCATGTAAACGAGTCTATGGAAAAAGGGGAAAAAACACTGCTTGTCCACTACTTGCTTAAAAGTCCAGTATGTAATGTTAATCGTTTATTTTCTAAATATATGCTGCACATTCAAAAATATGATATTTTCACAAATATTTACGAAATAATTAAGTTAACCAAATGCAGTACATGGTGGACATGGAGAAGATCCACCTTTTCATGTAAGAAAAATGTAATTTTCCCAGTCATGATTAATACTTTGAAATTGATGATGGTGGTATACTGTATATGAATGAAAAAGATAACACTTGTGGTTGGGCTTGGGCAGCATACATTCTGGAAATAAACTACACAAAAGACACTTTTTTATGCTAAAAGCATTAAAAGTGCATTCTGATTGCATTCTTATGTGAAGGAGAGCATGTGTTGCAAGGGTAAAAAATTGTGCATATTCAATTCTGTACATCAACACCAAAACCATACATGAATGATCAGCCAATACCTTCGTTAATGTCATCTTCACCAAGGAAAACCTCATCAAAACAGAGATCCTTCAACTTAGAATAGTCAGAGATGATCTTCTGACCAGCGAGAGGCTTGCTTTTCTGGAATCTACACATAAATGGGGAAACATAGCTGGTCTTTCCAATAATATACTGTTGTTTCAAAAATGCAATTCAAAACTTCAGTAGCCTTCAGTATGTGTTATTACGGTAAAAACATATTAAATGTGCATGGTGAGCCCAACCTTTTGTATCGTTGTCGTGAAATCTCATCTCCACAGAACAGGCAAACAGTGGCAAGAACTGGGGGCTTGGACTGGCAAAGGGCCTGCTCCCGGGCAGTGGTCTTAAGAAGCACGGTTATGACCTATGGACACAAAAGGGGCATAGCTGCCAACAAGGTACTGAATAATTTTTAGATGAGAAGTAAAAATCTTGCACTACCTAGTCTCACTGGATTTGATGTCTGTGGTAAGAAAGTTGTTATAGACATTTTATGCCTTTAATACATTAGACAGTGGCGGGGAACGGTCGGGAAATGACCCAAGCCAGATTCTAACCTGCCCCGCTCCCCTCATAGATGGTCAGGTGAGGTGTACCTTACACTGGACTGGACTACTGTGTACTAGACCCCGAAGCCGTTTGTATTTAGGATAATGGCAGGCTGGTGAGATTATTGGCTGGCTAGCTGTCTCAGCCAAAACCTTAATGGCTGCTGCAGCCACCAAAATGTTCATGGCTGTAAATGGCTCATGGTCTGCATTCTAGGCTACTGATTAATTAATAAGGTTCCAGCATGCAGTGTAGGCCTACTGGTTACACACATAAGCTAGATTTCCACAACACAGGCTGATTAGAAAGAAGAAGAAACTGATTGTACTAAAACAAAGTGTATTTATTTCAGCACATCACTGCTTGCTTCAGAATTTTCCACCCTCATACGAAAACTTTTAGAATCCAGTCCCTGTCACTGTCACTGACAAAAAAGATAGTTGTAGACTTAATTTTGTGCAGTGTACATGCATTGTGTGACGGAGGTCATCTTGCACCTGTTCACCCCCCTCGCGGATCGAACGTGCGATCTTGTCAACTACAACGGTCCGGCAATGGGAGACACAGTACAATACCGCTGGGCCAAGAGACTAGTCTCTCGGCCCAACGGCACGAGACTGTATGAAGCTATTGGAGGGAGGTTTACCAACGTTCCACGCCAACTCTGTGCTAGTTAGCCTCCGTTACACTCTCCCCCTTAAACCTCACTCCCCCATCCTGGGTCAGCGGCACCACTGTGACGGAGCTCATCTTGCACCTGTTCACCCCCCCCGGGGATCGAACGTGCGATCTCGTCAACTACAACAGTCCGGCAATGGGAGACACAGTACGATACCGCTGGGCCAAGAGACTCGTTTCTCGGCCCAACGGCACGAGACTGTATGAAGCTATCGGAGGGAGGTTTACCAACGTTCCACGCCAACTCTGTGCTAGTTAGCCTCCGTTAAAATTGCGTATAGAGATGACACGCTGATTTGAACCGACTATCGCATGTGTGTCCAATACGCATTTGCAAGTTAAAGCGTGCTCCACAACGCCCTGTGACAGGTTAGGTTTAGGGATGGTTTAGGTTTGGGCACAATTTAGCTAGACATTCACCAAATGTCGCTTGTTCTTGGCAAAAGTAAAGCAGCAGAAGCATCGCTTTACTGACCGGTTAGGTTAAGGAATGATTTTGGTTAGGTTCGACTCCCGACCCGCCAGGTTGGTGGGGGGAGTAATCAACCAGTGCTCTCCCCCATCCTCCTCCATGACTGAGGTACCCTGAGCATGGTACCGTCCCACCGCACTGCTCCCCATGGGGCGCCACTGAGGGCTGCCCCCTTGCACGGGTGAGGCATAAATGGAATTTCGTTGTGTGCAGTGTGCAGTGTTCACTTGTGTGCTGTGGAGTGCTGTGTCACAATGACAATGGGAGTTGGAGTTTCCCAATGGGCTTTCACTTTCACTTTCACACAGCAAAACATTTTGCGTTTAGCAACAGAAATGCGCTGTGGCAAAAGAAAATCGCCGACACGGCAGGAAACCTGCGCAAACCTAGTCACTTGTCAAAAATGCATGAAAACGCTTTATTGTTGCGTCTGAGGAGTAACTTCAAAAGGCGTCGCACCAACACACAGAATGCACTAGCTGCTATACATACGCTAAAACATGATGACAATGTAGGGTCTCCCAGCCACTTCTCCTCCCTTCCACTAGAGGGCGCTGAGCCCAAAAGAGACTGTTTACAATGTACCACTGAACGACGCCCCTTACAGTGATCTACAGTACGCTATAGAAAACCATGCTCCAAACAGTATCCTGCCTCTTTTTTCGTTCACTCTCGTGCGAGACGGAGCTGCGCTAACGCGCAGTACAAGGGACTGTGCACACAAAACTTTGAACATAGCTTTTATCTGATATTTAGGCCGAATACAGATAATGTAACGCTTAGTTCATCCCTACACAGCTGTAAGTTTATTTTCTTTGCAAAGTTTCAATCAGAGACAACAGTGTCTTTGGTTTCTACTGTTGGAGGGCAGTAGCCCATTAACAAGTCGGTAGCCTGGACGTTCCTGCTCAAGACTTCATCCGGATTAATTTGTGGAACTTTGATGCATCAAGAGTTTCACGCCTAAAGCATTGCACGGCCGGACTGTGCGAGCAACTTTTCCCAACCCTTCCTGTCTCGCTGGGGTGAGAATCAGACGCCTTGGACTCACAGACTGCGAGCGCTGTGTTGGACACAAGCCATCCACCACACTGAGGATAACCACTCTCTCTCCTGAAAAGGCTGGAAGCCTTTCCATCATTCACAGTAGGCATATCTGGGCATATTACTCTACTGTCAGTTTAGATATGTTTGAAGAAAGCTTAGCTGATGTCTCATTCCCTTCTGTCTCCCCTTCTGTTTAGTTAGCAACCTGCTATCACTAACTCCCTGGTTGTTTACTAGTTGCTAGGTCTCATTCGAAACGATCAGAGTGTTCAAGCATTGTTTGGACGCATATAAATGTTCGGAACGCTCCGTGAACCTCTCGATTGCGATCGTACAGTTACTAAACCTCTGTGCGCGCGCCTGTTTGTTATTTTGTTACTGTGTGCACGGCCTCAACAGGCCCTGCCTTGATTAGCTAGCCAGCTGCTAATCTCCACAGCATAAGCTGTTCCTACTGACACAGTCACCGCTTCTCTCTCTTTTTCTCTCTCCCTCTCCCTGGAGAATAATCACGCTTGTAGAAACCCCAGGACAACCCCTGTACCTCTCGGTACAATTTGAGTAGAACCTTTCCACTGTACTGTCCGCCAGACAGTCATTAATTGTCCTGTGCTCTCTGCAAACTTTCTGAGCTCGTGCTAGCTAACGCTTGCCGGCTCTGTGTGCATTTCCATACCTAGACAATATTTTCCCACATGTGAGTTGCCATATTTGTAGTCGACTATCGATATTGCTCTAGACAACCCTGTCTCTCACTCCCTGCCCTGTCTCGGTTCTTTCTCTCCCTCTCTTCCATTCAGAATAGCGTACATTAATTACAGAAATCTCAGACACCGTTGCGGGCCCCTAGTCTCACCGAGGCTAGCTCTACCTGCTATTACCTTGGACTAGGTAGCCACTAGCTACCGTAGCCTTTTGTTCTGCCTGAACTTTCTGTAGCCAATGTTAGCTTGGCTTGACCAAACACACACCCACACGCGTTTGGTCCGCCATTTCATGTTGACAAGGGACACACACACGCACCCGCACCCGCACCCGCACACACCCGCATACACACACACACACACAAACACACACACACTAGAAGTCTCTCTCCCTCTCTCTTTTCCCCTCTTTTCTTCTTTTATTTTCCTTCCTTGTTTTATAGTAAATGTGCCTTATGATTGTATTATTCCATTTAACCGACATTGAATGTAATGCTTTATTTAGATTACTTGGTAGTTAATAAAAGTTGTTCATTTAATTGCATTTTGTCTGTTATTGCATTGTGTACGTATGGAATCAACTTACTTAGAACTTTTGCCTTCAATTGAGTTTTGTGCCCCTTGTGTTGACTGTCAGTACAGTGAAGCAGTCACCTAAAGGTAACTGTTCACTATGACTATCACAACGTGTACAAGTACTCCTATTAGTCTTGATCTTTTGCAATTCATTGTGAAATACTGAGATTAATATCCAAATCAAATGAGACTGATTTATTACATAAGTCATAGACTATTACATAAGTCATAATTGATAAATCTCCCAAAACGCGATTGTTCCTACATATTTTGGTTACCCATGGTGTGAGGACTTATTCTTCGAGCCCATTAATGTAATCTCAATGGCATAACTGCAATTGTACCTACAACAGCCTCTGGTATTTGATGCACATAAATGGCTCGGAGGCTCCGCCGAATTTTAATAGATGGCGGCTCATTTTGCAAAATTATTGGCTGGCGGCGGCTGAAATTCTTCATGGCGGTTTTGGCGGCTCAGGGGTCTTACACACCAGGGCGGTAAAGCGTCGCGGAACGGTCGCGTTTTTTACCGCCGTCGGTGAAAACGCATTGAAACATATCTGTCCTTACACACCAACCGGCAGTAGTCGGGCGTCAGCCGGCTCCCGCGCCGCATTTGGAAAATAGAACTCGAGCGTATTTTTCACGCCGGCGACCGGCGTGTCTCATTCAAATGAATGGCAAAGTAGCACGCTAGCTTTAGCTGGTGGGTTTTTTTTTTTTAACAGGACTGGCCGCGCACGCCGACGCCGTCAGTGTGAAAGGCAGAGAAAAACACACCGGCCTAAACTAAGCAGAAAGACTTCGTTCGTCCCGCGACCGTTCCGTTCCGCCTTAGTATGTTTTGGCCCTCATGGCGGCGGCTTCGGGGTCTACTATGTACTACTACATCTTACCTCCTTGGATCGCTCCTTGAGAACAAACTGGGCCGGTGCCAGGCTGAAGATGGTGGTCTCTGCAAACTGAGACAGCTGTGGGTCTGTGTAGACGACAGCTCTCACGTAGGCAGCTCGAGAACCCGTGTTCCGCACGCACACGCATAATTTACTGATGCTGCCGACCCGAACTCCTGTCAAAGTGCTGACGTATCCCTCAGAAAACTTCTCCAGGTCTTCCAGGATGATATTACTGGTGCCACCATAGCCTGATAAGGGAATCTGAGGGCAAATTAAAAGGAGCACATGTAAGAAACTGCTGCAGAACTTTGTACAGACAAATAAAAAAAAGTTATGTGGTTATCTGAATTCACAGTATTCAGTATACAGTCACGATAATGCTACGATGCAACAATATTATTTTTTTGACGATTGTTTCAAAGATCTTGTCAAATTGGTGTCAGTATGTGCAATGCAACTTCTCTCTCAGTTGTTGCCCAGAAAATACACAGCAATTAGGGAACTGTGAAAGGAGGTGTTTCTGAGTAACCTTATTTCATTCAGGTTAATGCTCCAATGACCAATACCATGCCTAAGCCTAACCTGTCAGTAAAGCAATGTTTCTGCTGCTTTACTTTTGCAGAGAATTGCAAAACAAGTAGGGATGGGCATAATTAACCGATTAACCGATGATTGATCATTAAACATTTAGTCGAAGAAATTAATTTTCGCAGACGAACCGTTAAACAAAAAAAACAAAAAAAACTTGAATGTAGGTCATTAGTGCACGCCCTCAATGCAATGCATTTCGCTGTTACACCTACACAATTTGGGCAGCAGGGGGCAATATCTCACCATCACCGTACCCTGGCTAGACTTGTGTTACATGCGAGCTTTCATAGAGCGGGCTTTGCCTAACCATGAAGAGGTCTCGGCGAAGTGTGGCGTGGGACCATTTTCGGTTAGAAAATGACAAAGTGTACTGTAATTACTGCAATGTGAATTACAAATACAGTTAATCGACAACGACCATGATGTGTACCATAAACGCAATAGGCGGTTCAAATCAGCGTATTATCTTACTTTTATGATGCCTTGTGGAATTGCACATTCATGCGTTTAAAAGTTTTAAAGTAGACGACAACATCAATGTTTTTACAGCAATCTCAATAGAACATTGTTGCATAAATAGCATTATTCAAACTGTACTGTGTGTGTACCAACAGTAAATTTGATCCAAGACGCTGTGACGATTTCAATTCATACTTGCACTTTTAAGTATACTGTGTACGTGTTGTGTGCAGTGCGCACTGTGTGCTGTGGACTGCTGTGTCACAATGCCAATGGGAGTTTCCCAGTTGTGGCTTTCACTTTCATGTTGTAGTGTTACTTACAGTAAATTTAATTCCAGGCTGTGATGACTTCAATGAGGACTGTTTAATCTCCAGTTTAGCCAGCATGCACGCCACACGAGAGGGGGTGAACAACAGATGCACCGTCGCATCCTCCTTAGGCCGAATGGTCAGTTCTCGTACATGACTGAGCCTCTCCTCTGGCCCAAATGAGCTCTGAAGCTGAAAGACGATACAACAACAAAAAATGAAGATGTGAAACATGCAATAAAATGTTAACCATTTTCACAAGCAGAGATGTTTGGTTGTTGTAGTTGCGTTGAAATGATGAACTTAAACTGAAAATATCCTACATCTGATGTACTGTACTCAGTACTTAAATATGCAGTACTTAAATATGTACATGGTTTACCATTCAGGTTCACTTTAATCACTATCTCACATACATAGTCCATTCTTTGGTACAGCACCGGGCACGATACAATATCATTATAGCCCTAATATCTAGGCTGGATTTGAACGTGGGTGGCACGTGGCACAGGCAGTAAGCCATCAATAGACTAGTGCGTTAGCGCATTGCACCACCAGAAATACTGTTGACACGCCACCCTCAACACTATATAGGCAGAAGAGGGAATGGCTGGCATGAAACAAATCTTACCCAAAATAGATTTTGTAAATCTTACCTGAAAGCAGTCCTGGTCCTGCCCCCTAATCAGTAGCCGCAGCTGCTGCGACATGCTGGTTGAGTTATTGCGAAGCACCAGCTTCTGTTGCCTGGACAGAGAAAAGTCACATACGTTTCTATTGTTGTTTTGCTACATACTGTATGTTGCACACAGCGAACCACAATAGTAACATAGATTCAAAAGTTTACAGTAGATAATAAAAACAGACACTTCCAGCCCTAAAATCGCTCCATTTTTACCTCCACCGGATCACTGTGGAGCTCAGCTTTAGGACATCAGGCTGATGTCACTAACATTTATACTAGTTGGAAGATAGTTGGAATGGGATCTCCATCTCAAAAGGCAGAGGAAATGGCGCACATTGGTTACGACAGCATTGCGGAGCACTTTCAAATCCGAAAGTTTTGATTGCCTCCCACACACTGGCAGTCAACTTTAAATTCGATAGTAAACCAGTCCCCCCAGGAAATCGCGATGTTGCGATCGCGTCGTTTTTCGCAACTTCAATGAATTCCCGCGAATTCTGCGCGAGAGCGCAACTTTAACCAATCACCGCGATTTCCCGCAACTTTGAACACTTTGAACCAATCCATGTTGCGCTGACTTCACTGACGGCAACAAACTTCCTTTCAAAAAGGATAATACAATAAAAAAGTAACCTAGCAATCAGCCCCAGCACTTTACTATGCATGTACAAAGTTGTCGGTGAGGGGGAAAAAACTAATAAATACGAATGTAGGAAACGCCATATTCTCATTGCGCGTCTGCTCGCATGGTCACAGGAGGGAAAATGTATGACTAGTCTGGCATAACCAATAGGCCTACATTTTTAAAATGTGCTAGGCCTACATAAATATATAATTAACACTTCATGACAGTCATCTACATTACGCAAAGTATAGGGCTCCTACAACAAGATGTGTTTTTTTTCTAAAGCGGTCCACCTGCTGGACCACTTTGGTGTTTGACTTGTGCGCATACAGAAGGCAACATTTTCCCTCCGAATTGAGATGCGCAAATGTCTTGTCCACAACAAAGGAGTAATTTCCATCCTTCATTGTGAATGCTGCGTGCGTGCCTGGCCGATATAGTAATCTCTTTCGTGCAAATTGGGCTATGGCTGGATACGAGCACTTGGTGACCGTGGTGACCGTGTCGTCAAATCACTTTCGTTTAACCTGGCGCGGTCAAACGGGCAAGGAACACTGTACATGAATAAAACCAGAGCAGACACGTTGGAAAGCTGTGGGAGTAAGTTGGAAAACTACTTTCTGTCTCTCCCTCTCCTTCTCTCCTCCTCCTTGCGCGATTGACGGTATTGATTGACAGCTGAGACCTCCGTTCTGCAGGCGACGTGGTCTTTTATAGGCCTAGATAACAATCTCGTCGTCTTTTATATTCACAAGAGCACCAAAATTAATATAATTTCCGAGCATTATTCAGCAAGCACCCTTCACAACAGGAAATCTGTGAACTCCATCCTCGTTACATTGAATGATGATCATCAGCCGTTAATTTAAAGCCGGCTGACGGCGCGGGAGAACAAAAAAAAAAAAAACTAGGCCTATGCCTTCTTTCGAAAGCGACCCCTCCCTCTGCTTTTATTTGTGTTGCTTTTGACAAGCTTGAAAATTAAACGCCGACACAGGAAGGCTATGTGTAGCAGACGACTCACATTAACCAGGATTTCAGTCACAAGAGTTCTTGCACGCACCCTCTTCAACTGGGTGGACATGTCCAATTCCGCCCGCCTACTTATAGGCCTAGTTAATTATGTATTCACTGTTTAAGTCAGGAATGGATATCGACATGATACGAAGTTTGTATGCTTACAATTTGAAACGGTGATGACATTTAAAACAGAGTCAAACGGCCATAAACAGCATTGTAATGAAGGGTGTCGTAATGGCAGCATGAAAGAGATGGAACTTTTCACGACGACATTCTGGCTAAAAACTCGCCCTGGCCGCTTCCCTGCTTTGCTTAAGGACCAAAATTGTACTATAAAAATGGAAATAATATAAAAACACCAGAGGACTGGAATGTGGCAGTGTCCTTTACTTTCAAGCCTGGGGAAACGCATTAAAAATCGCAACAAAAATCGCACCTTTCACTTCATGCCGCAACAAAATCGCAACAACACAGTAAGAAGCTCCGCAACTTTTATCGCGATTTTCTGGAAATCCTCGTGCACCATCTGGCAATTCCGACCGCGATTTTTTGAGAAAATGCGCGCGATTTCCTGGTGGGACTGGTAAACAAGCATAGGAGCAAGTGGATTCACCAATCATTCCTTGTACATTTTTTGTAATTAAACTTACATGGCCATCCCAAGGGTGACTCCTCCCCAGGCAATAAATTGCTTGTTGGAGAGAATTGGCGGCACCTGGCACTGAGAGGCCGCAGAGGAGGAAGGAAGGACGGGCTTTGTGTTGGCATCTAGCACCACCTCTCCTTTCAGAACAACTTCATATTGGGGACCAGAGGGCAGCACGAGGATGGTGAGTACACTGAAGACACACAAATAATAATAATAATAAAATAATCAGTTTTATATAGCGCTTTTCATGACACTCAAAGTAAACTCAAGATTTCATTGGCCGGATATCACTGATGAAAGTTCTTAGTGCCAAGACAAAAAAAATCTCAGCTTCAAGTTATACATTATAGCCGCCCACTTAAAATATATATTTATTTTTTTCATGAATGTTTACTAGGTAATAAATGTACTGGTCTGACCAAAGTGAAGTAAGTTTTGCGGCTATGAAAATGAATAATAAATATGTCTATTACTGGAAAATGAAAATGGCAGACACAGAGAAGATCCACTTTTTATTGTATTCATAACGAATACTTAGAAATTGATGGTGGTGGAAAAATACTCATGAAAAGGATAACATTTGTAAAATGGGTTGCATAAAGTCTGGAAGCAAACTACTTAAAAAAACTACGGTAACACTTTATTTTAGGGTAACTTCTATTAGCACTAATACATACAATATTAATGTCTGTGTATGTAAGGCATGTACTAAGCAAAATCAGACAGTTGTTAGACATTTATTCGCAAATGTCTTGTTCATGCACAATAAGGGATTTATTACCAATATAACCTTAGTAAGGACCTATTAGACCTAGATTTCTATTTATGACTAAGCATTAAGTGCAACAGAGTTAACAGAGACTGCAGCAAACATGAAATAAACGGTGAGAGGGACTCTAAGGCCATTTTCTGAGTGGTCTGCAATGTATTAATGTTCAAAAAACTGGACTTCTCCTTTAACATTGTATGTGTTAGTGCTAATAGATGTAAACCCAAAATAAAGTGTTACCAAAACTACATACCCTAACTTTAAGGTAGTACAAACTTTTAATGTAATATATAACACTATTAATACAAATGTAATGACAAAGATCTGATGTGATTATGTTTAGGTAAGCTACATGACAGCCTTTCAACACCCTCCTTGTACAAACTGGTGTCATGTTAACTCATAGTCTATACCTTCTGAAGTGAATATGGGGAGCATTGTGGTAGAAACATCTACATTGAATTTGGTTAGTCACTGGGATTCTGAAGAAGCATTCTCAGTTCTCACCTTTCATCACATTTTTGCTTTTCCTTCGGTGCGAAAGATACCACAATTCCTTGCTCCTCTCCGACACACAACATGAGCTCGCTTGGTTTGACAGAAAAACTGTCACTGCACTATAAAATAAAAATACAAATTTGCAGAAAGGGAAAAATGAATGTGTCTACTTAATAATTTACAAGAACAAAAAAAACATAGCAACATAGTGTCATCTTAGAGATGCATAACTTAAAAGTGCATACAGTGTATAACAGAAGTGAGTACATCCCTCACATTTTTGCAGATTTGTAAGCATATCTTTCCTAGGACAACACTAACGAAATTTCACTTCAATAGTAACCCGTGTACAACATATATAGCCGCTTCAATTTGTTGTTCACTGGAAAAAAAATCTAAATGCACCCATTAATATTTGAACATCAACACCACCCCAGGTTAAAATCCTGTAAAGAGTGTCTGACAGGGGGCCCTGTTGGTCCAACACATCACCAAATTAAAAGTGATTACGGGATTTTAACCTGGGGTGCACTCACTTTTGTGGGTACATGTTCAAACATTAATGGCTGTATTTATTTTTTCAGTGAACAACACAAGGCAGCAGTTATATAAGTTGTACACATGTTACTTTCCATTGTGTCCAACTGAACTTTCTTTAATGTTGTGCTATGAAAATAGTATATACTTACAAATCTGCAGAAATGTGAGGGGTTCAATAAGTCAACAGACACTGGAGTAACATTATAGGACATGACTTAAAAATGACAGCAATGCCTACAAACCTTCAGACGGAGCTGCACGTCAATGCTCCCAGCATTTTTCAAGGGTAAAGTCTGTTGAACCGACTGGCCCAGTGGTGCATGAAGAGTCACAGTCTATTATACACAGGGCAGACAAAAGAGAACTGGGTATTTGGGACTGAAGAGAATAAAACCAAATAGAATAGAATTAAATACCTTTTTACTGTATTGTCAGATGTACAAGTTACACTATACATGTGCACTAGTGCTGTAACAATATTGGATCGAACCGAGAAATCGTGATACTCAGAGTCACGATCATGATGTAAGGAGGCAGTATCGTGATACACCCTTTCAAAGTTTTGTTATCCTTCAGTCCAGAAAACAACCATATGAATCAATGTAATAATGCTTCCAAGCTTCAAATTAGATACATTTCAGAAATCGTGGGGTGTATCGAATCGTAGGTCAGGAATCGTGATACAAACCGAATCGTGAGTTGCGTGTATCGTTACAGCCTTAATGTGCACAAAAGCTGTTGCCTCTTAAAAAAGCTTTAAAAAGGGTGGACTGTGTAATTATTGCATTAGCTTTCTTGACTATACAGGAGAGAATTTAGCTGCATCTGCAGACGTTTCTTCTCATTTATTTGACAATGCAGCAGTCCTCTCCCCAAAGTGAGGTTTAGTTATCTAAGCATCAACATTCACATTGAAATATACAGTGTGTGTGTGTGTGTGTGTGTGTGTGTGTGTGTGTGTGTGTGTGTGTGTGTGTGTGTGTGTGTGTGTGTGTGTGTGTGTGTGTGTGTGTGTGTGTGTGTGTGTGACCATGCTTTGTAGGCGTCTCCGTACCTGTAAATGTCTTGGGGCATGCACTCGAGCTACTCCTGAGCGTGCCTTCAGTGCAACACTCTGGATTACACAGCTGGGACCCGGTCGGTCCACCTCCACATTAATCTGGGCAGGAAACTCATCTGCAGGCCAGAGCTCTCCTAAAACAGGACATTACAGATTTTACAAGAGGCTTCCATCAAAATGTCCTCCATTTACATACACTCCAATCCTGCAATCTAAATACAAATCTTCCTTCCGTTTCCTCAAAACTTCTAATTTTGGCCCTCTGAACACCTGTTCCACTGAAGTGCAGCGCACTGCTCTGCCAATGTTCAATTCCACGTTTTTCTATAAAACCTTACCCCACACAGCGGCAAAGATGTCCACGGATGTCCGGACATCTGCGCTGGTGCGCATTGCAAACAGTGGAACCAAACATTGGCAGAGCAGAGCACCTTGGCGGAACCGGCGAGCGGAGGCCCTTATGGTGGTGAGAACATTCTTGTGATTCTGAGATTACAATACCATAGCTATGAAATTAAACGAATCTTTCACTCTTTCTCCAAGAAATGTAGAGCTTTTTTTAGACACAAAATACAATATCCTACTTGTAAATATATTCAAATGTTTATTTTTTTGTATATTACCGGTAAATGCATGAACCATTTCCTCACAGGAAAAACCTTGCTCGAAGAATACAAACTTGTATTCATCCCTTTACCCTTTTACCTGTCCAGGTTTTAAAGCCTGCAAAAACTTCTGCTTTTACCCAAACTACAAGCCACATGTTACTCGTACTAAGAACTATTGGGTGAAGCAAATGTTTCCAAAAATCTGTGCACAGTATAATAGATTTCTTGAGTTCATAATTCCATATTAACGCAAGATTAACCTAAATTTGTACCAACATCACTAATCCAGGAGTGCGTTTCTCGACAGTGTCGTTGCTAACTAAGTAAGCAACTTAATAGGTTGGGAAATTGCATTGCAACCAAGTAAGCTGCTAACAACGCTTTCGAGAACGGTGTCCTGATTAAGGCCTATTGTTAAGGTCTAGCCTTAACAGTAAGGTACACAAAGCATCTTCATAAACCTTGAGGAACAGATTGATGTACCTGTAGTAGAAGTGTACAACTGTGGTGCCTGAAAATGAACCCAAATCATCAAAACTTCAGGCTTCTAGAAAGGAAAGAAGAAAAGAAAGATAGTGATTTTAGAAATGGAATGACTGGGAAGACTAAAGTAATCCACCTTAAAAAAAATAAAAAATAAAAGCAGTGCCGGAAAAAAAATCTAAAAATCTTCAAGCAAATGCCCATCAAACTTTTTGGGGAAATTTTCACAATTTTTACCCTCCATAATGTTCCCAGAGATGCTTACCTCTCCATCATTGGCACGTAACACATAGTTGACAACTGATGGGACAGGCCTGAGGTTAGTGGGATGAGTTGCTCCATCTGCAATCGGGCTCTTGGAGAAGGTGAAACAGCGCAAAACGGACGGATTCTAGAGGGAAGAACCCAAAATACAAAGTGTTAAAAAAAGCAATCAGAGATGGCAACCTGGCCCCATGCCAGCACATGATGTGTGTTTGGCGACATCAGCCTGAACATTTTATACTATATGTGTGTGTCACTCAACACATCGTGTTGAAGAATGTTTTTCTACCTTAATGAATTTAGTGAAGGATACTGGAAGGATTCTGACAATTATGCAGTAGATCAGAAGAGAACTGTACTGTACCATAAGCTGTAGATGATTATGTTCATTGATGCCAAAAAATATATAATTTGAATGGCCATTTTGTTTTTGTGCCATCCATATCAGGATTACAAGACATTTATTGTCATGTGTTGTGTATGGATGTATACTGTACATTTGAACTTCACTTGCCATAATGGCATGCGTTTAGGCGGGGGCTAGAGCTCCCCCATTCAACGCTCTTCTGAATCGCAAGGACACTCAGGAAGTCTACTGGTATTATAATTATGCAGTAGTTGATAAAGGCAAGTTTAATGTTCAGCACCTTCATGTCCGCCTCCATCTATGTGTATGTGTGCCCTCACTCGGACAAATCATGTACTTCAGGGAAAGTTATTTTGCTAAAAAAAAATCCAAAAAAAGTAAAAAGAAAATGTAGAAAAAGTCTCAGCTGAAAAAAAGAAATAAGTAAAAAAAATATTCATTAACTCATTGGCTGCCAGCCATTTTCATAAAAGAGTAACCCACAGTGCCAGAGATTTTTCAGCATTTTGGGTGTTTTTTGGAGGCTCACAGAAAATTGAGTTCTGTGTCTATGTCAACACCATACCTATAAAAACACAGATTAGACGCTCATCTGTCATCAGAAAAAAACGGTGTCTCTCTACCCCTTTCCGTTCTTTCATAATCATCTGTTGAAAATAAGTGGAATTCGCCAAAATGCTGCTTTCTATCCAAAAAGCTAAGAAAACGCCATTTGAAGTTGAACTATAATTGCAAGTGTTTTTGCTCATAATGACACCGTCCTAACAACTCCAAACCTATCAGATGCTATTACAGAGTCTCCTGTCATCTGTAGCCAGAACAAAAGATCGTTTGTATGGTCTTTTCAACCTAATAATGTACTGAAATATAACGGGGTGGGCTTGAAAACAAAAGTGTTTTGGTTTGTTGCTGGCGCGCACAATGGATCATGACTGCAGGTGCATGTAACTCATGTGAAATACTAAACTCACAGAAATACTGTCTCTAAATATAGTCCCTCTGTTTAGCCTGTAGTCCTCTAGTTACAATCACAGCTGATTTGTTTCCTCCTGTACCGTGTGAAACTGGGAGGCTGGCAGGCAGACAGCACAACTTAGCTTACTGCTGCTTCAGTTATTTGGCAGAGCGGACAATTTGCAGATTGATGATTACTGTCATCATGTTTCTGCTATAGTGATCTTGTCATATATTGTTCAATGATTTTTCTTTTGATAAAGTACTGATCACATATCCAACATTTCACAAGCCGATTTGAGTGGGGAAGGCTAGCTGGTCTGAGGCTAAGTGCAATGCTTTCTCATGTGAGCTGAATGTATCTGACACAATCAGACACAAAAGGCTAGCTTCTCTGTTCCAAGAATCTGCAACCCCCCTGTCTTTTTGATGATTACAGTAAGCTGATCATACTATACAGATCCATAACTGCAACTGTAGAATGAGTAAAAATAGTTGACTTACCAAGGCTCCTTTATTTAGGCTTAGTTGTAAGTTGTTAGCGATTTCGTGCTAGCTAGCTAGCGTAGCAAACAATAGCCAAACATTCCCAACTGAGGTGACCACTATCCTGTGCATTTTTCCTGTTAGATGATCTTTTGCACGCATCATCCTGATGTTGTGTAGGCTGATCACATTATCCAAAATGAAACAGTTGCCACACAGATCATCTCTGGTTGAACATGGTGTATTTTTGGCAAGCTAGTTACAATGCCTACTAGCTAGATGGCAACAGGGGGGTGTATTTTGGTCATGAGAGGAAGTTTTTTTTGTAAGGCTCTGACACTAAAATCAGTAGAATACCTGTGTTAAAAAAAATCAGAGGGCAAGAAAGTAGACTACTGTCACAGGTGCTTTACTTTCAAAAATTATTTTGCTATGCTGCTTTTGAGATTATAATAGGAAAAAGGGATGTTTTTGTCTTGACATTTCCTCTTGATGTGAGCTAATGCCCTGTCCTGACTGTTCCTTAGGACACTTCTGCCACCTACAGGAACAGTTAGAACATGACTAGAGGCGTGAAATTAATACACAACATAGGTCAGACCGTCCTCAAGGCGTGGCTGTAAAAAAACGCAATTATCGGCGAACGACGTCGAAGGCAGGGGGCGTCACTATTCGAAATGACGTCATTCGACGGCTAAGGCAGCCAATGAGTTAAATGTGTGCCATTTATATATCAATTAAAGCAACTAATGTTGCTTAAAATCTAAGGATGCAAAACCAATTTTTTATTTGCATCATTTCATTAGCCGGGTCTTACCCTTGAGAATTGAGAAAAAGGCAGGAGGAACGAGCTCTGTTGTAGCTTAAAATACGCATCTGATTTTACACAATCGCTAATGTTTGGTCTTGACAGAGATTTTGCTTGTATGTAATGACGAGTCATCATTCTCCCCTCTCAGGGCTGATCCTAAGTAGCAAACATGACACGATATGGTTTCGCTACATGACCAATACAATTTCACAGGGTCGGGTTCATACATCTTGCAGTCCAAGGTGCAGCAAGCGCATTATGCTTTTCCCTGATCTTTCTTATTTTCTTTTCCCTGATCTTTGTTATTCTGACTTTACATTTCATTTTACGGTGTCGTGTATTGCAACTACATATGTAAAATGATGTCCTTACACTATACGTTACCCTAACCGTACGGTACATATATTTAGGTAAATGTTATTAAGCACCGTACCTTCATTCATTAATGTAACAGAAACAGTAAAATAACATGCAACCATTTTTTCCCTTGAAATTGGAGCAAACTCACAGCATTCATGACGAGTCGGATGGGCACCACAGCGTGGGTCCTGTTGATTAGTCTGAGAGGGAGGGTTTTGGAACTGCCGCTCGGTAGGTCTCCAAAGTGGAGGCATCCAGCCTTACCAATATCCAACTGGCAAAACGAAAATACACAAGTAATTAATACATTTCATCAATTTGCTTTCCCCCCCCAGTACTCTGTCATCTGTTATTTTCAGACGGTCATACCCTGATGCATCAGCTACTTGCATTTCTTTTTAACACACTGAGTGTCCCATTACGTGAAAACACGTTCTTACTACGCATGTGTTGAGTGCCAAATCGTAAAAAAACCTCTTGGTTGATTTGATTTTGGTAAGTCTTGATTTGTTTTGTTAAGTTTTGGGAAGTCTTGATTTTGGTAAGTCTGTGATTCCAGAAAACAACTACATGATATGATGAGATGGTGCTTCCAAGGTTTAAAAAATCGTGGGGTGTATCGAACCGTAAATAAAAATTTGTGATACGAACCAAATCAGGAATCATCAGCCCTAGTATTGTGTGCATAATAATGATTTGTCTAGCGATGTTGACTACGTTCACAATGCATTTGGGTGCAGCACTGGTACTTAAGCTATAGTGGGTACAGATTGGTAGCTCCTCCCTGCTCTCGTCTATGCAACCAGAGCGCAGGTGTCTCAATGAACTAATAACATAGTAACATACCGGTAGTAGTGTTATTTAGCTTAGAAGAAACTAAGAAGAGACTGATAAGAAACTAAGAGAAGAGAAGAAACTAAGAAGATCTGCACCGTAAATAAAATGGGGAGAAAATAAACTTGGACAGTGAGAAATAAGAACGCGCGTCAGAACTAAACCCAAAATGGATTCATCAATTAAAAGGTGGTTGTGCAGGTTAACTACTACTGATGATTACGGTAATAGGTACTTAAAGCACTGAAGATATGTATACTCAAAGGTGTAATGGTACATCAAATATTTTCATATGTTCAAATATGACGAATAATTGTTTAAATGTGAACTACTTGCAAGAAAGTGGTGAAAATGTGTTTAATTTTAAAGGTGGTTGTGCAGGTTAAGATGTAAAGAGGAAATGCAATACTGAAAACTGTGCTTGTTGGAAACCCGGCACTTACCTCTATAGTCGGGTTCTCAGCCACCCCGGTGAAGAATACGTGTTTGGAAGAGCCCATGGCTGGGGCCACCTCTGGTTCAGCTGAAGCTGGCCATGACCACACATGCAGTGTGCACCTGTATACGCCAGCTTGGGGAGGAATAAACAGGACTTTCTGTTCTTCTGTGCTTTTTGGACAGACAACAATCTTGTTCTTCACAACGAGCCACTGGTAAGGGGTGATATCCACCTGTAAGAAGAGGTTTGTTTAAGAGGACGAAAAGCTTTTCTGCAAATTTTGTGTATCCTTAAAATGTTATTGCTAAGAATTTACAGTCCATCAAAGCATTCTCCAAAATGTTTGGTGAACAACTACCAAACATTTATTTTGATATACAGCAGGGTTTTTTTTAACCAAGGGATCTCAACTTTCATTGTCAATCTAAACGAAAAGTCTTTATGAATGATACCTTGACTCAAAACTGCCGACATGCCTTTCTGAAAATCTATACCGAAGTAAAAAAGGTTTTCCTCCCCTCTGGGTTTGAATGTTTTTCAGCCCACAGTTCTAACAGTCGACAAAAAGCTATATCTCCTGTGGTAGGTTAAAGGTGTTCTGTGTAGAATGTGGCCACAATGGGTACTGCAACTATGCTGCTCATTGAAACTGTGCTGCCTATTACCAAATTTGATCTTTTCATGAATATTTACAAAGTAATAAACCAATATTTACTAGTATACTACTACCAAAGTACTGTACGTTTTGCAGCTAAAATGTCTATTTTTGGAAATTCAAAATTGCAGACAATGGAGAAGATCCCCTTTTTCATGTAAGAAAAAGTGTGATTTTCTCAGCCATAATGATTACTTAAAATTGGGTGGTGGTGGTAAGTATTCATGGAAAGTATGAATTCTGGAAATACTACAAAAAATATTACATGGTGCACCTTTAAGTCAGATTTTATTTTATCATGCCAAGTTTTTGTTTGGGTGCATCAGCCAGAAGTCACATGTGGCAATTTCTGAGATTTTGTGATTTTGAGTCATCACAGAATTCTGGGGGCTTGAATTTGCTCGAAAACTATTCTTCAATATATGAAGGGCTGTAGAAAGTCCAAAATAGTACCTTTCCTATTGGGAAACCAGTGAGCTTCCAGGATTTTTTTTCAGTCAATTCTGAGATGAAGGGTGAAGGGTGAAATGACACATCTTGCTAAAGCACTGTACCATGTGGATCCAGGTTCCTATCTGGCCTGGGTCATTAACCAACCCAATCCCTGTCTCTCTCTCATACACACACTGTTCACGACATAATCCTTACAGTCGTATCCACATAAAGGCAAAATAGGTCTTCTATTCCAACGGCAGTCACCATATTTTTCGGACTACAAGTCACACTTGTTTGTCATTGGCTGGCCATGCGACTTGTACTCCGGTGCGGCTTATAGCCCAGAAAGATATGGTATATAGAAAGGATAATGAACATACAGAAGTTAGGTTTGTCTCACCTGTTGGCCGTCAATGGACAGAGTAGATACGGAGATGCTGACCTGCAGCCATCGGTCAGAGGGGTTAAATATACTCAGGGGCACCTGGGAGGCGATGCCCACACAACAAGGACTTGGGAATTTGAGCTCATCAGGCACAACCACTATGGATTAAAAAAAAAAAAAACATTAAGACAGCTGATAGATGATGAACAATGTCAGCGCAGTGTGTGCGTGCCTGTGAGTGTGCGCGTGTGTGTACATACGTACGTAATTAAATTACACCAATTGGTAAAAAGCAAGTATATTTTGCAGCAAGATTATTAAAAACACCATACAACAATTTCAAAAAGCATCTAACCTCCAGTGAAGTCTGTGGACAGCCACTGGGAGTGGTGTTGTTGGCCGTAGGGTTTTCTGCAGCACTGATGTGTGGAGTTGAAATGGGCACTGGATAAGGCAGCGGGCAACAGAGGATGGGCGCCACCAGCACCACCACAACCCCCACCTAAATAGTCTGTCAAAAGTGGGGGTATGAGATCTCCATCCATACACGGCTGGGGACCAGAGTTCACACTAAAGAGAGAGTCCACACCTCTTGAAAGACCAGCAGGCATCGAGTGCGGGTGGTCAACGCGCAACGGCGGAGCATGGGTCCCATAGTTGGTCATCGGAGGAGCATAGCAGAGGTCAGGTGTGTTGCTATATGCTGGAGAGGTACGAGCAGCACATTGGGCCACACCAGGGCCGCCAGGAGCTACATGCCAAGGCTTGGGATAAGATGGCCTCAAGAAACCGACATCCGTGCTGACTGCCAGGTGGCTCTGGAGGTTGTGGTTGCTGCTCATGCAGCCATAGTTACTGACATAGCCGCCACACTGCTTATGAAGCTCTGAGCAGGCTGGTGTTATTGCGAACTTGTCAACTTTCAAGTCTTTGGACCTCTGGACGTCCAAGTGGTGACCATCTTCACTGTGGTGATGGTGGTGGTCCAGGCTGTAAGCTTTGCCGCTTGTCAATGAGTCAACAGAGTTTCTACTACTAGACTCCTCAGGAATGTCTTCCAAGTCCTGTCTCTGATGAGTCCCCTTTTCTTCCTCAGGTGTCGGGCTGGCCCTAATGATGGTAGTGCTCAGCTCCATGGTGACGTTCTTCTGTGTGTGGGGGGGAGGAGGGATACCACACCAATAAAAATATTACATTACATAAGCTATTAAAAGAAAAAAAAAAAACAAACAAACAAAAAAACTAACATACCGGTAAAACATGACATAACATGACAAACCTTGTGATCCAGAACACTGTGGCCATCATTAATGGAGAGGTAGGTCAACCTGCTCAGGCTGAGGTCGGAGTGCTGTGATTCAGGAGAGGACGAATCCACAAAGGTGCTCTTCACAAGTTCCTCTGATGGCACAGGGGACAGAACCCTAACACACATGGAACAAATGGCATCATAAAAGTAAGAAAGTTAACACCCCAACTTCAACCGTCTATCACGTTTGTGCACTACCTACTCAACCTTTACACCTCCAACTGCCAAAGGTGTATATCCCGAACCTCCACAACTCTTGAGAGAGTAAATAAACCCACTGACATCAACAAAAAATTGACTTGGTGATGGTCATTTCAAGCTGAATTCAAAACTGAGCAACCCTGCATCCATAACCCTTATAACCAACAATGTATCAGAGGCCAAACGCATTATATCTGGTTGTGCCTAGGGTCAAATCCAGACAGGGTGAAATGGCATTTTGTCATTATGCTGCCAACTGCTGGAGACAGCTTTATTTTCATATCCCTTTGGTGCGAGTTAAGGTAGCTAGTCATCTAACAGTTTTGTTTGATAATGTGCTATATAAATAATATTGATTGATTGATCCACACCACCCCAGTCACATACACTTCATCTTCAGCAGATTGCTGCAGGGCCAGATGGTAGTGGGATGGTCACACCTGACGCCCTACCCTCTTGACTAATAGCTGGTTCTCTTAGCGTCCCAAAAGGGCCTAATCGTTACGCGCTGGATAGAAGCACCAAAATCGGTGTACACCTTCCTTAGGGTGTTCTCCATCATTTCAGAAGGGGTGCCCCAAATTTCAATGTCATTAAGGTCATTTTTATGGGGTAAATCCAAGATGGCTGCCCAAAACCAGCCAATAGTAGTAAAATGCTGTACTGCCTGGACATAATGGTGTTATGGGCCAATCCACCTATTTGTGTGTGATGTATACAAACTGAACTTTGAAAATATGTGCAAAACTTACCATAAAAACAATGTTATATATGTCTTATTTAGATTCAAAAACAGGAAAATCATAAAAACCATGGTCAGAATGAGATTCTACAATTGAGAGCTCATTTCTGGGCATTTAGCTATTGAACCAACATTCATTAAGAGTTTTAAAAATTTGCAGTGGGTCATATCTATAACATCCAAAAAGAAAATTGTGGTTAGAAAATTTAGGGGAGAAGAGATACACCCTTGAACTGGGCCACACATAACTGTCCCAATGTTAGCATGCTAGCATTAGCAGGTTCAGACACTCAGTCTGCTCTTCAGATAAAGATGGCAAACAATAATTTTAATCCCACTTACACATGCGCGCACACACTCAAACTACTACTACTTCCTTAGGACCCCCTCAATGATTTAACCCTAGGAGTCCAACCGAAATATATTCATATCAATCAAGTCAATAATACATGTACATATCAAGTGTCAGTGACAGCTGTCAAATGACAAATGTATGCTGATTAATGTTCAGATATGTATATCGCAGTCCTAAGTGTACAATGGAGTGATAAGGGCATTTATGCTTAGGAAATTATGAATAATCAATATGCAATACACCATACATACAGTATATTGACAGATACTTTGTTTTAAAAGAGCAAAATGGTAACATGTCTGTTTTTCCATCTACTTTTGGCTTTAATCTAGATGACATGTTGGCTACCTAACCACTTAATTTATTGTTTGCTCGTTATTTTTTATTTGTGGGTGTGGTCCTTTGTTTAAAACATGTCTGCCTGCCTTCCCTCTCTCACATAGGCTACTAAAATAGTCTTTCAAAAACTTAAAACAACAGCATGTGGAAATCCTATTGGCTTTGGAGGGCTAACGTCTATAAGACTATACTGTACTCTACTGTATTGCACTGTACTGTACTCTACTGTACTGTACTGTACTGTACTGTACTGTACTGTACTGTACTGTGATATACCGTACTGTACTCTACTGCACCGTGCAGTATGCTACTGTACTGTACTGTACTGTACTGTACTGTACTGTACTAGACTGTACTGTCCTAGACTGCACCGTACTATATGCTACTGTACTGTACTTAACTAGACTCCACCGTACTTTATGCTACTGTACTGTACTGTACTTTACTTTACTGTACTGCACCGTACTGTATGCTACTGTACTGTACTGCACCGTACTGTATGCTACTGTACTGTACTGTACTATACTCTACTGTACTTTATTATACTGCACCATTCTGTATGCTACTGTACTGTACTGCACTCCACTGCACTGCACTGTACTGTACAGTACAACTATAGAACTGAAACATGTAGAGCGGTGGTGCTCAAACTGTGGTACGCGTATCACTGGTGGTACTTGAGACATCTCTGGTGGTACTTGGAATACCATTATAAACCTCTCCTGTACTGACTGGCAAAAGTGAATATGGAAGGCCTTTACTGCGATATTCTAATGTTGGTTGTCAAGGTGGTACTCGGAGAGCTCAATATTTTCTCAGGGGGTACTTCACACAAAAGGTTTGAGAACCACTGATGTAGAGCATTCTGAGGACATGTACAATATTATGCAAAACGGTGTAGTGGGAATGAGTTATGTTACTGTTACCACTCAAATCTTGAAGGTTATAAAAAGTTGTGTGGCATTTTGTTTGGGGGGGCGGGGGTATATCGAATATTCTTCCGCCCAGACTATTTATGTGCCTTGCATATCAAGAAAATGAGTCCCAGGTAATGATTTACTTTCATAGTATATACCATATGAGAAGTGTTGTTCTATATATATATTTCTCCTATGGGTAAGGGTGGCAAAAGACCTACAGTACATGTTGTCCATCAGCTGTCAGTTTTGATAGCAGTTTAAGTACTCAATGATTACTGAGCTAACTAATACAACTTTTGACACAAGTACTAGGTGAGGACTTGTCTGCAAATAAACATTTTTTTTATCTCTGTCTTCTTACTCAACATACACTAAGAAATCATTCCCATTTAATTTGAACTGAAGCCATACTGTGGCCTACATGTAGGCCTATATTGAGTAATCTGTAATGCCATTCTAAAGATGACTGAAATACTCTCACAATATGCACTTGTAAAAATATAGAATTAGGTGATCTTATGGGGTTCTTCATACATATGGAAAGGTCCTGTCCTTTACCCTCTCTCATACAAATAAAATATGTATATCTGTTATGGAAATTAGAGGATGGGGAACCTGCTACCTAGGGCATCTTGCACTGACACTATCCCATTCAAATCGAGCATTAGCAGCAGTCTATTCTCACCATAGTTTTAGCGTTGGCAATGCTCATTTTAATTCAGACCAAGAATCTTCTCAAATCGCTCACAATGTTACATGCTGTCAAGCACGTAAGCACAGACTCACCCATACTTTCACACTATGTACATTTTGTAGTTTTATCAATCTGGTCTAGCAGGCTACCCTTGCTTCATCTCTTCTGAGGACTATATTAACATTGTCAGCTAAGTATAATGTCATGTAATAACAATGTAATGCGTTACCAACATGACATATTGTATATGACATGGTAGACATTTTTTTTCAAGGGGCACCCCTTCTAGGATGTCTTCAAATCAGTCAAGGAACACGTGTACCGAATTATATGCTTCTATCCAGCGCGTAACGATTTCTCGGCTTACAGCCCCTACTATAATTAATGTTCTGCGGGAAACACGGGCATGAAGTCCAACACCTCTTCTTACAGTCAAACACCTAACCCCAATATACACCTAAAAAAGGAAGATTCCACACCGTTACACACTACAGAAAAAACACACACTGTAGAGAAAAACATCTGGAAGTGTGTACTTACCCCTCTCTAGTTTGGAGGGAGGTCTGACTGGGGCTTGAGTGGGTGAGAGGGAAAGTGGACGGCCTGAAGGACTGGGTATGCACTGGCGGGGTGGTGTGTTCATGGGGGGACATGATCTCTGCTAGAAAGATAATGGAAAATATAAAACGCTAAGGGATAACGTTCGGCAAGAAGGTCCCTGTGGAATAGCGAATGAAGTAAGCCTTGTGATAAATCAAGTATATGATATATTACATTATCTTTAAAAAATATATATATGAAGTTAGACCAGATGAGTGTGTATGACATTTGATTTTCTATTCAGAAAATACAATATAAATACAACTGCACTACCAAAGTTCTCTATGTCTCGGTTTACATGTCAGCAACCCCGCGACTCTACAGAATGAAGTATTGAGTAACTTTGAGCCTCGTAAATGGATGGAAAACACAGAATAACAATGGCTACTTTGGTGCCGACAGACTCGCTCGCTGCAAAAGAGAAATGTTAGCATCGGCTAACTAGAGCTGGATTTCTGAATGCAGGGAACTTCAGCAGGTGAGGTATGTGGAAAAAGTTAGCGCTGAGCATCATGCTTTAACACAATTTAAGCCATTTTACACCGGATTTCTCCTTTAAAGTGTATATACATTTTTGGAAGGCCCTGTATGAAGGCTTGCGATTTACCTTTTAAAGATTCTTCAGTACCCCAGGAAGAAGTGGCGTCCCTGAATTTCACAGTAGCACTTCCCTCACTGCTATTCGTACAGCTGTCTGTATCCACTTGCTTCATGTGTGGCTGTACCAACTTTGGACTTGACCTGAGTTCAGAGTGGAGGGAAGACAACTCTCCAGACTTTGTGAAGTTCCTGTTGCGAGGACTAGCCACTTGCAAAAGACCGGAAAATTGGTCAACTTTAGATTGAGGAATACCGGTAACTCCATTGCCTTCATCCAACTGACAGACTGCAGCCAGATTGTCTAAACTGCCTGATGGTACAAAAGAAGGCAAAGTCGGCGAAGAAGAAAAGCTCCGTGTCCGCTCTGTATTTGAGAACTTTTCAATATCCACTGAATTTTCATACCCAGATTCCGCATCGCTTTTACAAAGAGGTCCAGCTGTCTTTTGGGAGAGGTCATGGGAGGCGTTCATGAAACCGAGGATGTCCACGCAAGACTGGGAAGCGTGCATTTCACTTTCGCTCCCGGACAGTTCGACTCTATGCAAGTATTTCTCCATATCAGACACAACACTCATGTCCCCGGCTGTCTCCACCGCCACAACAGCGGTGGCAGGAATTACACTTTTTTGATCCAGTGAGAGCCTCTTGGCATCTTGGTTCTCTTTTTCACCCTTTACGTGGCTCCTCTGAGATAGGCGGATGATCATGGCAGCCAGCTGTGCCGGATCCGAGCTGAGAGACGCGTTTGCAATCGCAGAGGCGATCGTGCTGATGCTCAGGTCTATGTTGGTATTGGCGGTTCCGGGTGAATCTACTTCACACACCGTGTCTGCCATTTGTTCGTCATTCTTTTCCAACAGGATTGTGTGATTCAAAGCCTACAGTGGGAAGTAGAACCGTAGAACACATACAAAGTATTTACAAAGAGTTCAGAATTTACAAAGGTCATCATTTTGTATCAAGACTAAGGACGGCATGAAAAGGAAACCAGTCCATTTACATTTATATTCAGTAATAATGATGATGATCATCCAATCAGAAAGCAGCCGTTTAATTTACAATGTCCCAAAAATGCCAGAACGAAACACTGCATTACCAAATCAGCTGAGTGGAAACGATTCGTGCACTGTGCACACACCTCAGTTCTATGCCCCGCAACCAAAGCTTTCTCTATCGACACATTGAAATGTGTGCAAGCCGCAATAAAAAAGGAAGCTGTGCAAAATGTATTGGCCAGTTGGCAGGTGCCAATGTAAAGCCGCCCTGAATAGTACATCTAAAGATTTGCGTGAAAAGTTACTTATAGAGCTTTTCCGTGTGCAAGCAAGTTTTGTAGGCCCCAGTAATTCAATTATCTTACTAAAATGTTTACATTTACATTACATACAATGTATACAACATCCGTCTCTACCAATAGGCATGAACGACCATCCGGGTACTTTGCTCCTAAATGTGCGTTACGTCCCTTTATGGGTAAAAACAAACCGAATGTCTCAACTTACATGCTAAATCGGCTTGCCTAAATGAACACAGTCCATGCTTCAGCCACGGCTTTTTGGCTATATTATTTGAACAGCCGGCAACAACACGTTTTCGGCATGTTGCGCATGAACAACGCTAGTCTACAGGTCCGCATCCTACGTTTATTAAACCCATCACCAATTGCCTTGCATGGGCTGTTTTACCCCACAAATGGGTGTAACGCACATGGAAAACGTCACGCCGTTCATGAGTACACACCAGCAGCTTTGCTAAGGGGAAGAGACAGCAGAGCAGCGTTTCAACAGATTCCAGCCTTTACACAGAGCAGGCTCTGATCCATACTGGAATAAGGTCGTGGGACGTGGTGTATTCAGATGTTCCGCCTGTGGAGTCCTTTCCCACAGTTTTAATGTGCCAGGACCGTACATCCACAGCGAAAATGATACGCATCAGCTCTAGTGTAAACGCCATGTTAGTCTAGTAACTGGTCACAAACCAGAAAAGGCTTTGAGATGTATATTTCACAGTAGTCACCAACACGGGGCAGATCCAAATAACAGTATGAAGCCAAACAAGCAGCCGCTATCTATTGTGCCGAGCAAATCTGCCTTTCATGTAAAGTGGATAGGAAGTGACCAAACAATACAGAGACAATGAGGAAACGTGGTGCCCTGCCTTTCGGTGTGAATGAAGCTTATCCTTAAATGTATTCATAAACTCACTTTTTCATTCTGTTTGTCGGGAGGTGCCAACTGACCATCGGGTTCAGTCAGTGTTCGGTCAATATTGTCATTGAGGGTCTTCTCCAAGTCCTCTATGTTTGCAGAAAGAAACATGAACACGTGTTTGATTATCACAATACACCATCAAACCCTGTTCATTATGGCCAACACTGTCCCAATGTTTTTTCCCCGCCAACATTGAATCCAACATACCATTCACAGAAAGAAATTCTGGTGTAGCAGTTATTATTTTAAAATGTTGAGAGTAACTGCGAATGGGTCTTGCCATGTGAGAGATCGTTCAAAAAAGAGGACTGCCCTCAATTGCTCTCCTGAGAATTTAAATACATATATACCCAGAGTCATGGAGGTAAGAGCTAGGCTAATCCCACTGACATCCATGTTCCATTTTTACACAAAGGGACCATGGAGCCTTTGACACACAGATCGTCATTGGCATGGATCCAAAATAGTTCCAGGAAGTGAGCATTGAACACAGTAATGGTGATAAAAGGAATTACATTGACCATCTTTCATTGTTATGTTAGTAGTGTTAGTCTTTTAAATAATTCTAGGCAGCGGCTTTCTTTTGACCAATCCATGTGAATCATGTCACCAACCAACATCCTGTACCCCGCACAACTCACAACTCTGAATTCCATGGCTCTGGTGAGAGTCAGGTGCAGTCTCTCTGCTCTTGTTTTTATCTGCATGTCTTAAACTTGATTTATACAGCATCATCTATTGTCCTCCTGAGAATTGAAATAAAGGTATATCCATTCCATTTATGCCTGCATGACCATGCTCTTACGACTCTGGATATCGCCAAATCAAATATCTTCAGAAGTCCTACAAATGACATTAAAGTAAAATTGGTATGCAATGCAGATGACTCTCTTATAACAGAATTAAGGTCAACATTGTTTTACACAAAAAAAAATGGGTACGGGTTTTGTGTGGCCTAGTTGTATTGTTGAATGTGTGGGCACACCAAAGTACATTCCTAGCAACTGTATTTTTATACTGTAGAAATAGTTAGTCAACATCAACTTGAACTTGGTTGGACGGACTCTGGGCAACTCACCTGCGTTCATGGGCTCATCTGGGTCACTGAGAGCAACGGTGTCACGGAGAGCAGGGCTGTCCCGCGAGGAGATGTCGGAGGGCCGAATCAGAGGGAAAGGCTCCCTCCTCTCCGGTGATGTAATGATGTAACCGAAGGAGGGCTGGAAAAAAGGATGACAGTGATGATGACAGAGACCTTCTTTTCCAAAAAGCCAGTCAAATGAACACATTACTATTATCATTTCAAATAATAATGATAGTAGTAACAATAATAGTAGTAACAATAATAATAATAATAATCGTAATAATAATGCGCTGAGGCCCCCTGGGCTGAACTGTGCGTTTCCCCATATTATTCCCTCTCCGTCTCTGTGTAAATGTGTGTGAACATGTGTTTGCATCAGTGAAGTTTGTGATGCATCAAGAGCCACGGTATCTAAAGCAGGGCTTTGAACCGTTATTTTTTTCCAAACGGTTCGTTCCGAACAGAAACGGAATTATTTCGTTTCCGGTTATGTGTTCCACCAATAAATTGACGTTCCCGAACCGGTTAGAACAAAAAAATATTGTTCCCGGAACGGTTAATTTCGTTCCTGTCAGCTGATTACTCCCCATAGGCCTAACTGACGTTAATTAACCAAGAAAGTCGGAAGTGCAAATGAGTCAGCCTACATTCCAAACTGTTTATTCAAGCATATGAAAAGAATATCCTTCAGAATTTTGTCAAGCGGAGAATAAACCTCAATAATGAAAATGTGCGCTCCACGCTGACTTTGTAATCCACAGCTCTCTCTCCATTCAGTCAGAGAATGTCTGATGTCACACAGGACATGAACCTCAGCAGTCATGGTAACGTGTGCAGGAAAATAATTACTTTTTTTTAGTTTGAGGAACGATATTAACCGGTATTAACCGGTTACCATAATTTTTAAATAAGTGTTCCCGTTCCAGAACATAAAAAATATAAAAGTTTCCGGTTTCGTTTCTGTTCCCTGTAAAATACAAAAAGTTCCCAGTTTTCGTTTTCGTTCCTTGAACCGGTTTAAAGCCCTGATCTAAAGTGATGTCGGCATACCACCAAAAAAAGGATGAGCCACATCTAACAGGATTAACTGTGGACGCAAGAGGCAGCTGTCTGAAAGGGATGTTTGGGTGCTAACCTGGACTGTATCCAAAAAACACAAAAAACACAACACAAAACCACAAAAAAACAACAACAACAAACCACAATACCTTGGATACCGTGGCTCTTGATGAATGACAAAGACTTGCTGTCTTAGTCAAAGATGCACCAGCAACACGCACACCAAGAATTTCTCCTTTTTTGAACTCTGATATGTAACCAATAATGTTGTGTGCATTGCAATATTTTGAACCAAACTGTGCTCTTACCCTGTTAATAAAACCTTCAAACTCTACTCTTACTGGCGCAATGTGCAATTAATGAAGACTGGCCACCAAGGTGGTCCAATTTAACCATGAAACTTCCCACACCAAAACAGCAGGTGTTTCAGTTTCATTGTTCAACCCCTCTATAAACGTACTACATACCCGTTTAACTTCATCCTCTTCACTCCCAAGACAACCGAGGGCCTCCGAGCGTTGCTGGAAGAACTCCCCTAGTGACAGCCGCAGATAGCTGGGACTGCCACTGGAGAGCTCCGAGGAGATCTGGCTAGCTCTCATGAGGACATGGGAACTGGTGCCAAGGCGCCAAGAGGAGTCTGCCATGTTCACACTGTTATTGACCTGCATCTGATCCTCCTGAGACAAATAAAAAACAAAAAAATAGACAATAAAAAATGTCTATGTATTGCAACCGGGAGAGCCATTAGCTGTAATACAGGAGTTGCTTTCAAATGTGAGAAACTCCCCACTCCAGGGATATTTTCCTGTGAGCTTATACTTGACATTAACTAGCCTACACTACATCTGTGTAGCGTTCTTCTAATCAAGCTATAGAGGTGCTTTTACCTCACAGGTTGTGGGCGTGTTCTGTCACACCAACAAGCATGGCTCTTCATTTAGCAGTCAAATCACACACATCTGATAGTACCAAAAATCATCTAGTACAGTAAGTACCAAAAATCCTCTAGTACAGTAAGATACATCAACCCGTACTTCTCCGGGATCGATGTGACGTCAGGTGAACGCCCCATTAGAAGACAGAGAGACATAGTGTTTTTCTTATCTATTCCTATAATGTATTACCATTACAGAAAAGAAAGCAGTCACAGGTGACAATTGTACACAACAAAAAGAAACTCCTTACAGAGATCATTCAAAGAAATGTAAATGAAGTTGAAACTCACCTGAATGAACCTGTGCTCCTTCTCAAACTCCTCTTGGTCCTCTGCTATTTTGTTCATGGCTTTACCTTAATACAAAATAGGGGTGTGCAATGTCATTTCTGTAATGGTGACTTATTAATGCTACACAGTAACTGGCAAGTAAGCTGTATTTTTAATCATTTGCTGAAGTAAATATCACAATGAATCGCAATAATACATGTATTGCAATGCATCAGAATATTATCAACGTGGCATGTGTATCGTGATGTGCATTGAACCTAGCCATTATCCACCCCAATCCAGGTTCAATGCAAAAGGTGCTGATCACCTTTCCGACAAAACAAAGAACAAAAACGTATGTTTCTGAAGAGTTTGCAAGTGAAAAATTCAAAGGTCAGCACTTACTTCCTGAGCAAAAGTCCTCTTTTTGAAACTGGCTGCTCACTTCCTTGGTAGGATGGCTTTCAATTTCTTTTTGAAATGAGGAGTAGTAGGCCAAATCCGTAACCCACTGGCCCTCCTCATTTTGGTACACAACACTCTGGTTCCCTTCTTCACCACCTGAAAACAAAAAGAGTAAAATGTTAATGAAATCAAAATTATGAATCAAAATAGTGGATAAAAAAAATCCATGTTCAAAGAGGTTCAATGTGAACAACTGACATACAAATGCAAAGATACTGCATGTTAGTGCATGCTAGAATTAGTTTACAATTCATATTAAATAGTATATAATGGTTGCTTTAAACCAGACCAACTCTACTTTCAATCATCCTCCATTTCAATGTCCTCTTAGCTTAGCAAAACTGCTTTATTATTACTTGATATATATTTAAACTGCTACAGTGTGAGTAAAAAAGCATTTAATATGTACTCAATATCTACTCTGTACATGACACCGTTCATCATCTGCTAATGTTTACAGTCTACATATGAAGTCCACTAAAACGTAGTGGGTTGACTTGATACAGATTTGCAAGGGAACATTGTCAAAGGAAAAAAATGTCCAGGAAAATGAAAGAAAAAAAAACACTGGTGTATTGAGCAACAGGTGTTGATGAGGTTGGTCAAGGATAAACAACAATAATTGATGGTGTGATGTTTACAGCTCTCAGAATATTTCTGCCAACAACAACCTTCACAGTGCAGGGGTGAACATATTGCAATATACTGTTTAAAGAAGAAAACGACAGACCAGATATACTTAAGACTATTACCACACATGCAAAACACTCTTCAGCAAAAAGAGTCTGAAGGCCAGGTGGAATTGTGCAGAGACGTACAGAGATAATCCAAAAAAACTTTTGGAACACACTCTTATGGACTATAAACTCTACAAAGTCCAAGAAAGGCCAAAGAGTGTGGAAAAAATAAATGAACTTTTTATGGCATGAAGCAATTTTTCAACTCTGGGGCAGTCCATGGTCAGCTGACCTAAAATATTAATGATAGAATCGGGAAAACCGGTTTGTTTTCATTTACCTTTGATTAGGGTTATTTATTTATCTACAGTTTTTTAGACCATGACATCCGTAATATTTTTCTTCTTTTTCTCATTGTGCGACAATATTGTATGACTGTGTGCTATAGAAATAATATGCATATACATAATCTATGTTTAGATTAAACCTTGATGGAAGTCCAGGTCCTCGGGGAAATGGTTCCAGCTTTCAGCCTCTGCCTCCTCCTCATTAAAGCTTTGGCAGAAATACTTGACATCCAACGAGGGGCCTTCAGAATTGTCGTCACTTGAGCTGTTGTTGCAAACAACAGTGGCCTCTCTGTTTCGTTCTTGTTGAATGCATATACCACCAGGATCATCCTCTACAAGGGGTGTGGCAAAAGAAAGGTCATGACAACGTTGTATAGCGATACTTGTTTTCATTAAATATTGCATCGATTCATGACAACGTATTGCGATATTCATTTCCATGATATACTGCATCGATTAATGACAATTGATTATTTCATAATAATGAAATTGAATTTGCCACTGGTTCATTTTGTTCAGTGGAGAGTAGGTAATATTTCTGTTGTCATTGAAGCTCTCTTCCAGATGCTAAAATGTTTAAAATAAATCGACTTTTGAATGCTACACAGCCACAGCTAAAGCTGTATTTTGACATATTTACTGAAGTAAATATCACAACGCAAAGTAAACAGTACATGAATCGCAATGCATCGCGTGATAGAATCGCATCGTGCCATGTGTATCGCGATACACATTGAATCGTGAACCCATTGCCAATACCCACCCCTATCCTCTTCCACAGGTGGGTTCCCAGCAGGGAGGTGCAGGCTGCTCTGGTCAGCCTGCAGTGTAGAGGCAGAGTCCCCAGTTGTGTCCAGACTTGGCTCCTCCCACTGGAAAGTTGATAAATTATCAAAAGCCTTAAGAAATACAAAAAACAACATATACTGTACACACAGGAGCAATCATTCTCCCTTGTTCAGGGCCTTCATACAAATTGTGCAAAAGATGATAAAAGCATGAAACTTAAGGTTTGCTTCTGACAGCATTAACAACCGGAAAAGTACTCAGATGGCGCGATGAATGCAGGTGGTTCGCAGGTAAGCACTTAAGTGCTTAACTGCAGGCACGGGCACCGTTGTGGTCGGCCCGAAAACAGTAAGAAAGTGCAAACCTCCACAAAGACAGATAATTTTACGCCATGTTGTAATGTACTAACAAAATGTAAATGCAGGACTGGATCCTTTTGGATGGTTGCAAAAAGTCGCAAACATCTCAAACTTGACCTTTCGAATAAGAGTGAAAGGTATCTCATTACACATTATCGCAAAATCCACAAGCATTTTTTATTTAATTAAGGATGCTTAGCGCATCACCTAAAGGAATCAGCCCAGGACAAGGTTTATACGAGACTGTTACACCGAGACATTGGTAAGTTATGGCACGCATACAGTCAATCCGTAAAGTATTCACAGCGCTTCATTTTTTTCACATTTTATTATCTTACAACCTTACTCCAAATGCTACAAATGAATCTCTGTTGTCAAAATCCTACACAAATTATTCCATTATGACCATGTGAAAAACAAGTTGTCTTGACTGTTTTTTTATTTTTTATAAATTTTCAAAACTAAGAAATCATTTTTACAAAAGTATTACAAAACTCACACCCATCTATTTTAGCCAGATGCAGACTCAAAATGTACAATTTCAACGTACTGAAAGATTGAAACACATACAGATGACCTCCCTTTTAATCCCTTTTCATTTCGAAATGAAAAAATGAATGTAGTTGCTGCCAAAGGTGGTTCTACAAGTATTAAGCAAAGGCTGTGAATACTTTTGTAAAAATGATTTCTTTGTTTTTTATTTTTTTATAAATTTTCAAAACTGTCAAGACAACTTGTTTTTCACATGATCATAATGGAATAATTTGTGTAGGATTTTGACAGAGATTCATTTGTAGCATTTTGAATCAGGCTGTAAGATAATAAAATGTGAAAAAAGTGAAGCGCTGTGAATACTTTCCGGATTGACTGTATGTAAACAAATGAACAAACTCCCATGAATACATTGCCTCATTGGCAGTAATCAATATAGGATGTGAAGGCATTGTCAGTTGTTCAGAAATTACCTCAAGATCAATATCGTTCTGTGAGATGTTTGTGAAATTCAGTAGTCCAGCTGAAAATCAGAAAAAAATAAAATGAAATAATAAATAGGTCATACCCCTGAGACATGAAAATGAGCTGGGGTGGGGAGTATTCCAAGAAAAATGTGAATGCTACATTGCCCTCCACTTCAACAGACCTGAGAATGCAGTCATGGAAACTCTGATGGGCTTTGATGCAGCCTCCTCTGAGCTGCCCTTCATCAGCTTGCCTGATAAACACTTAGCAGCCAAAAAGTCCTCCGCATCACCTCTAGGGACATAACAAAATCACATTGCTGATATCAACTTAAGAGAACAACTGAAAATCCTAACTGCGCATATAAGGTTATACAAATGGCAATACAAGTGTCCAAATGGCACCTTGTTAAATGCAGTCAGAGGCTCTGACTCAGAGCTAATGCCACTATTGTAGGATTTCAAATATTTTTTGTTGGATTATCTAAACAAAAAAAACAAAAACAAAAAAATTGACTGTAACTAAACATGTTGTAAAAACCTTCAGAATATGGCATCATGCCTCAGTTCAATCACATCCATCAAGCGTGGGTTAATCTGGGTGTTATGCTACATGAGCCAAGTTACTCTCGAAGTTACTATGATGAGCCAGTAACCCTGCAAATACTGATGCATTATACTTACAAGTCATCTTTAAAGCTAAGCTGAAATGTGGGCCCCTCCTCCCCTGAGCTGCAATTCTGTCTTGAACCGTCTTGACTTTCCAAGGTAGAGGTATGATCATCTGCTCTTCTGGAGGAAAAAAGTCATAGGAACATATTTTAGTGGTGCGTTTTAATTAACGATTATGGGTTCTTCGACAACTCCGGCACATCGTGACTGAAATCATTGTGACTACTCCCATTTTTTGTTCTCGTGCCGTGAATGATATGGAACAGCGCAAGTGTTGTTCACAAGTCAAAGGGAATGTAAAATTGCAAGCATAGCCAGTATTAAGCAATGCATCTTTCCAGCTCAGTTATCTCAATATTTTACACAAAACCCAAAAGGCAATGAATCATTTTCAGAAATACCAAATCAACTTTTACTTGCAGAAAAAGCAAATATTCCGAGGTTGGAGTTGGACAAGGTGTGTTTACATTCTGTGGAGAAATTACTCAAAGTGCAGGAATTGTAGCCTGAGTATCATCCTCCGTAGTGACCGCGCTGGCTCAATACTTTCGCCAGCAAGCGAAAGTATTGAGCCAGCGCGGTCACTACGGAGGATGATACTCAGGCTACAGGAATTGTGCTGCAAGTGTATACTTGCTGCATTGTTGGTTGCTTGTCAGTGATTGTCGCTTCATTAATTTGCACAAACTTGAGAGACAAACATTGGCGTCATATTTAACAGAATATTTAACTGCATTTTGCTCCCACAAAATACCGTCAGAGTACTATGGGCGGAATTCTCCCGTCTCCACTTAAGTCGGTTTTACGCACGCATATTTTACGCGGTCTTATCTTGCGCGTATTCTCCCCTCTGGAACGTCGCCACACCCCTCGCGCTTAACTCAGAAAAACAGCGCGTAGCCCAACATAGGCGGGATATATGCTAAATGGGGGGATGAGTCTCCGCCAAGTTCATCAGTTGTGGCTACAAAGAAACTATGGAGCATGGATTTTCAGATCAACCATGTGAAAACCTCGGCAGTCCATTGAGATCCAATACTGAACTTTAACTTTGAATTTAAAACCACGTGCCAAAAGTCCTCTTGCAAAAGCGTTTCAAAATCTAACCTCCGCTCCTTTTCACAAACACAAGGCAAGTATTGGAGGTGAGATAACGAGATGGACACGCGATGTGTCCCTTTGGCGGGAACTCAGCTGAGCGTTTTGGTGCGCAACAGGTTGATTGAAATAATAAACATGATTAAACGTTTTGTTAAAAATTGAGTTTGGCGTGTTGCCTGGACAATTCCGGAAATCAAAAAGTGATTTAAAATGCTGATCATTCCCACAGTTAAACAAACACATAGTAGGCCTATTTGCTGACTTTTAAAAGTGTTTCTCCGCTTCTCTGTACAGCAACGTTAAAATAATTGGAAATATGTGGATCTCAGCTGTCCGTCAGCATATTACACTTAGGCTACATGCATGCTGAAGAATGAACAAGGAAAATCGGTCGTCATGAAAAAACGGAGACTTTATATTTTGTCGCAGACATGGAAATCAATTGGACATGGGCATGCAATGCCAAGCCAGGACTTAAACGCGCAGCTGATGGGGTGTAATAGAGACCAGAAGCGAAATGCCAAATATATGCTCTGATATGTAGGCCTACCTTTTACGTTTAGCTGTAATGACATTCAGGAAATATTTTCTGCCTTACAAAAACAGATAGGACAACATGTAGCCTACCTCAGTATGTGGTGGTTTTGTATGTCGGGCATCAGTTCAGAAAGTTTAATAGGTTACATGCACATATGCACGAGTTCACATTAAAACGCAAAAGTGGAGGAGTTGAAATAAAAACCCTTTACTTAACCTCGTGGCTACAACATAGTAAACATGGTGAAGGTTGTTTTTGAATAGGCATACTTTGGGTGTCTGTTAGGACGACTGGAACAACGGTCTTTAGTCTGACGTGCCTTGTCAATAGCCTACTTGTGCATGGTGCAACTAGGTGTTTTTGGTTTTGGTTACCGTCTGTGGAGACAACATGATGATCCTCATACTGATTAATTAATTACCTGCTTTTGTTTGTAAGTTCACCGCTATGAGCTCTGGGCAGCTGGTCATATTTCGTCACAATTAATGTAGGACGTTTATGTGGAACTGTGAATGAATTTCGATTTGGACTCACGCTGACGGTAAGGAACATCAACAAAGCATACCGTGGCGTGTAACATGTTCAAAATGCGAGCCAAGCGAGCCTCAAATGCAATATTACATTTTACCTCATAGTGGCGCTTGACCTTACTACAGCCCTTTGATGCGCGTAAAGGCAAACACGCTTAAGTGGACGGGAGAATCCGCTTAGGATTGATTAACATGGGGAACTCCCTGATTTTGACCTGGCCCCACCCAAAGTGCGCAAGTGATGAAATCGCGCGTAAGCCCCGTTTACTCACGGGCTTGAGTAAGCTCGGAGGCGCTGTTGCGCACTTTTTTTGACTTAAGCGGGTGGGAGAATTCCGCCCTATGAGAACAAGGAAGTCACCATGACGACCAATCACTGCCACTTCTATCTACAATCATTCACATACAGTCAATCCGGAAATCCTACACAAATTATTCCATTATGACCATGTGAAAGACAAGTTGTCTTGACAGTTTTGAAAATGTATAAAAATAAAAAACAAAGAAATCATATTTACAAAAGTATTCACAGCCTTTGCTTAATACTTTGTAGAACCACCTTTGGCAGCAATTACATTCATTTTTTCATTTCAAAATGAACAGGGATTAAAAGGGAGGTCATCGGTGTGTGTTTCAACCTTTCAGTACATTGAAATTGTACATTTTGAGTCTGCACCTGGCTAAAACAGATGGGTGTGAGTTTTGAATGAAATCCCATGGAGAGCATCATGATCTGCTTCTGTAGTCACAGTGCATGTTGACATGCATGCTTCTTTTGGTGTAATTCAGATTTCCAATGTTGGACGTCACCCATACATCGCCAAACCATGAGTGCATCTTAATATGCGACCTTGCCTCCTCCACTTGCTTCTCGTCATGATGACATCACTGACAACAGCATTATATTTCAATATCTTGCAAAAGCTCAATTGTAGAGTCTTTTCCTCATTTGCAATTGGGATGGTGAATGAAAAACAGTCCCTCAAACGATGTTGTGGCTAGGCTGACAGCTGGGAAACTTTATCGTTTTCTCCACGGAGGAGGAACCAGGAGGCGGGACGAGGAGACAAGCGCAAGTGGAGGAGGCAAGGTCGCATATTAATGCGTACTCCTCGTCAGTCCCACAACCACGCTTGACTAGCAAGATGATGCACTTTTTGTGTAAAACTCACTTGTTTACCACCACACATGCTTGACGCCATCTAAAGCAAATTTGTTTATCTTGGTCTCAAGAGAAATTAACAGACCAAGGATATGGATCACTGGAACCATGTCGTGTGGTCTGATGAGACCAAGATAAACAAATTTGCTTTAGATGGTGTTAAGCATGTGTGGTGGTAAACAAGTGAATTTTACCAAAAAAGTGCATCATCTGGCTAGCCAAGCATGGTAGAAGCATGCATGTCAACATGCACCGTGACTACAGAACCAGATCAAGATACTCTCCATAGGATTTCATTCAAAACTCACACCCATCTATTTTAGCCAGGTGCAGACTCAAAATGTACTATTTCAATGTACTGAAAGGTTGAAACACACACCGATGACCTCCCTTTTAATCCCTTTTCATTTCGAAATGGAAAAAATTAATGTAGTTGCTGCCAAAGGTGGTTCTACAAAGTATTAAGCAAAGACTGTGAATACTTTTGTAAATATGATTTCTTTGTTTTTTATTTTTTTTACATTTTCAAAACTGTCAAGACAACTTGTTTTTCACATGGTCATAATGGAATAATTTGTGTAGGATTTTGACAAGAGAGATTCATTTCTAGCATTCGGAATAAGGCTGGAAGATAATAAAATGTGAAAAAAGTGAAGCGCTGTGAATACTTTCCGGATTGACTGTACGTTTGACATGTAGCTATTTTGATGTGCACGTCGATGTGCGCAGACCGTCGAGAGAGACAAGACACGGGCAGAGGGAGTAATAATATTAGGCAAGGACAGAGGGGTCATAATACCTTCAGTCTTAAACTGTTCATAGCAGTCCAGCATATCAAACTGTAAAGATGTGTAGGAAGTTAGGAACTAGAAAAAACAAGCACGGTACTACCAACCCACCTGTTGTCAACAGCAGTTCTTATTTTTGCCACTGTGGAGACAGCAACAGGTGTTCCTAGCGTGGGGTTGATGGTTAGGTCTGCCAGAGAGGACTGATCACTGAGGTACGGGAAGGACTCGTCCACAATGTCCCTCGTGTGCTCCATCCTGCCAGTCTTGACAACCCATTCAGCAGAAGAGCTAAAAGGAAATCTGAAAAAAAGCACAAATCCAAGACCAATCATTTAAAACATGCATGATAACTGGTACTTGAAAAGCTTGACGCATTATTAACCCTGCAATTATCCTTAGGGTTTATTTAACCCCAATCAATGTTTAACCTCTGCAAAATATACAAAGTACATATTGCTTTTCAACCCATTCAGCAGATGAGCTACAAGGATATCTGAAAAAAAAACACAAATCCAAGGCTATTCATTTAAAACATGCATCACTTGCACCACTGTCATTTAACTTAATGAAAAGCTCAAAGTATGATTCACTAACTTACCACAAAGCCAGCCATGTTAAAGGGATATTGTACCATTTCTGGAACAAAAAAGATACTTTAACACCTAAATAATTGAGTGCTACCTTTCTCCTGTACTTCTAGTTATTCTCCGAGTCTGGCACTGCAAATTTTACCTCCAAGCTAGCTTACATCATTGAATCTTATGGGGCCACCAAGCAGCTAGCTAGACCTATACGATTCAATGATAATTGCTAGCTTGTAACTAGCAGTAGCATCACCAGGCTGAAAGAAAAGAAGAAATTATAACTCAGTAATTGAAGAATTAGAGTGAAATCAATCTTCGTTGACAGGTTAGACGAGTGTCAGACTTGTTGCCCAAAGGTTGCTGGTTTGACTCCCCACCCGCCAGGTTGGTGGGGGGAGTAATTAAGCAGTGCTCTCCCCCATCCTCCATGACTGAGGTACCCTGAGCAGGGTACCATCCCACCGCACTGCTCCCTTGGGGCGCCATTGGGGGCTGCCCCCTTGCAAGGATGAGGCATAAATGCAAAAAATGCATTTTTTGCAAAACTCTCATAGGCAGGCGCATGCTCTCTAAAGAAATCTGATGAGTGCTTCTTCACTCATTTATCTTTAAATAATTTTACAACTTTTCCACCTTTAATCTAGACTATTAACCTGTACAATGCAATTGAAAAACAAACTTGAGGGAAAACAATAGCAAATAAAAAGCTTAAATAAACATGGTTGCCTAAATATGCACACCCTTAAATTAAGGTAAGCGTACCCATTAAGCCCATGTACCCTTTAAGCCCACTTTCAACTTTGAGGTCAATTTAAAGAAAGGGAAAAGGTGAATTTTGTTGTTCATCACCCTATCCAATTAAAGGGTTTAGTAACTGACAAATTTTTTTTTTATTGCAAACAAATCACATTTTTTATCGTCGAGTTATTCCTGTCCAAGTGAATCCAGTCTCAGGACTACTGACAAGAAGTTGCCTCAAAACTTTGCTGTTTTGGGACATGTCAGAAATCATACAATATCAGCTAGTTTAAGTCAAATGTTTTGAAAATACTTTCATATTTAGTAAACTAAGAGGTAAATGTAATGATTTTTATATATATACATGCAGTGTTTTACTAAATTATAGCATTTCCCTTCAAATGGAAAGATGTGTTTTATGAGCGAGCACACGCCGATATTTTCTTGATACAACCACACACCATCTTTATCTTACTCTACCGTAAGACTTAAGGTGGTTAGGTATGAATTCTAAGCATATTCCAGTTTGTTTGGCATTGGTCTTTAAAGAAATGCATCATGAAATGTTTTGTGGGGTTGATTATTTCCATAAAATAGCTTTTTGTATAGGTGGGCTTAATGGGTACAAGGTGGGCTTAAATGGTACACCCCATTGAAATGCATGCAAGTTTGCATGCATGCTTATGAAAAATGCCTTTGAGGGACATAAAAAGTGCTGTACAATCCCAAGTTGTTGGTTTAAAAGGCGTAATGTAATGAACTAACAATAATCAATAAGAAAAACTACATTTCTCTGTTTGGATGTAGAATTTTATGAAGTATATGAAGTAAAAGATGCCGTAATATTTAATTAGGTTTTATGCACTATTTTTTTAGCAAATCTTAAATTTTTGGTCTGAAACCATTTATGCCATGTAGGCTCCACTGTTTGAACTCAATTCACACACCTCAAAATAACTATATGAGCTTATTTGGAACACAAGTGGGCTTAAATGGTACCAATGGTACCATTTAAGCCCATTCAGACTTTTCACTTTTCTCGTAAAAAATCTTCATATTGTACTTTGAAATATCCATCAACTCAGTGACAAACATTGAGAAGAGAGGTAAATCTTACTATTTAACAAAATATTTCACAAAAAAATTATGTGAAGATGATTGAAAAATAAAGAAATTTAGATTTTGGTGGGCTTAATGGGTACGCTTACCTTAATACTTTGTTGTAGCACTTTTGGCTTTTACTACAGCACTCAGTCTTTTTTAGGCAAGTCTATCAGCGTGGCACATGCTGCCATGGAAATATTGGCCACTCCGCTTTGTAAAAAGCACTCCAGATCTGACAGATTGTGCGTGCATCTCCTGTGCACAGCCCTCTTCAGATTACCCCACAGATGATGGATGAGGTTTTGGAATGACCCAGACCGAATTCAGACCTGATGTCCTTTTGTTGATTTAGGCATACATAGGTTAAATGTCATTCTGAAAGATTACTTCCTTTTCATACTCAACTTTCTAACAGGGGTCCGAAGATTTCTAGCAACACAGACTGGAATTTGGAGCTGTTCCTAATCCCCTCCTCCCTGCCTACTAAGGTCCCAGTTCCAGTTGAAGAAAAACAGCGCAAAAGCATGCCACTGCCTCCACCATACTTCACTTTGGGTATGGGTATTTACCCCAAACATACCTTTTTGAAATTATGTCCAAAAACGCCAACCTCGGTGGAGCACATTTTGGAAAAAGGACATCTGTAATCTCCCAAATGCAAGTGGGAAAAGGTATGAGCTGATGAATGTGAGGTTGAAAGTTTTGGACATAATTTCAAAAGGTATGTTTGGGGGAAAAACAGCTCTGTATATCGCCCAGATAACACCATGCCTTACTTAAAGGGGCATTCCATCGGTGGAAGACATGAATATGTATTGAAAGTGGGTCATATATATATAGTAGAATAGTAGCTTAAATTTCTAATTTGGTACCTTCTTGGCGGAGAAAAGGCAGAAAATGACTTTTTAGTGCTTGTGGATTTGTGAACAATCCCCATAATGCACTGCAATGCTCAAGTTCCACAGGCCACACCCAGTTTTTTGGGACTCTACGCATCATCCCTCACTCAGCATGCAGTCAGCTGGAATAGCTGGAAAGGAGAAGTTGGAGCACACTGCAGCTTAGTTTTCAAGACTTTATTTTGTGCACACACGCAACCAACGTTTCGGTGTTGCTACACCTTCTTCTGGGTCAAATGATAGCAAGAGAGAGACACATATTTAACGACTTGACATTCACAGGTGATCCCACTTGGTTTGGCTAAATTGGTCTCATCTCATTGCAGGTAATTGACCCCACCCCCCAACACCAGGACAAGATTGTAGACAATTAAACGGCTTGCCAACTTCCCAAAACAAAACAAAAAAGTGAAAAAGCAATACACAAAGAACATTGTCAATAAAACCACAGCTCCAATTATTACAAGACCACAGCCACGATGCTGGAGCAATTTGTTACAGAAAGCAAGACATATTGAGTTCCTCATTTATGCCCTGAGGCTCCACTGAATTTAGAGTATGAATCCAAAATGCCTTTCTACGAAGCCTCTCTGTCTAATTGTCTGCAATCTTGTCCTGGTGTTGGGGGGTGGGGTCAATTACCTGCAATGAGATGACACCAATTTAGCTAAACCAAGTGGGATCACCTGTGAATGTCAAGTCTTCAAATGTGTGTCTCTCTCTTGCTATCATTTGACTCTGAAGAAGGTGCAGCACCACCGAAACGTTGTTCGGGTGTGTGCACAAAATCAAGTCTTGAAAACTAAGCTGCAGTGTGCTCCAAATTCTCCTTTCCAGCTATGCCAGTGACTTACCAAAAAATGCTCAAAACCCGCCTGGAAGCACTAAATCCAGCCCAATTCTATTGATGTCTATGGGAAAGATTGGGCGAGTTTTCCTGCAAAATGCCATTTTTACCCACAGACGGCCATCCCAAGTAACCCAATTGGGTTGGAAACAGCCCAATCTGGCAACACTGCTTACTGGAGCCTCAATGCCAGTGATTTCAAAAGCACTGGGACACTGATCTGTGATAGGTCTGTTAGAGCATTAGGTCCAACCCCCTATGGGCAGGGTTGAAAGGGTGGGGGAAAAGGCTTGTCTCAACAGAAATCCACCTCTCTTTCACTTCCTCCTACAATGATGCAAAATGACGGTTTTTACATCATTGTAGGAGGAAGTGTTAAGAGGTGAATACAGATTTCTCCTGTCTCTGGGAATTGAGAGAGTGTTGCACGACCATTCAAAAGTATGACTGGGCGTCTAGCAATGGAAAGCCTAATGCAAATGGGTGGAGTGTCCCTTTAAAGAGGCGTGGACAAATATTGCTACATCAACCTGTGCCACAATGATATACTCTTATCCAAAAAAAACAGAGTGCAGTAATAACAGGTTAAGGATCTGTAACAAAGAATTCGTATTTTTATTTTCTGATGTTTTCCCTTTTTAAACTTTAACGTTTGTTTTTCAATTACACTGTACAAGGTTAATAGTTGTGAAATTATCCTTTTCCTGTTTCTTGTTTCTGTTATCTGACTTTTTTTTTACATTACAAAAACTTGGCATTTGAACAGGGATGTGTGGATTTTAAATAGGCACTGTACATGCCCATGATCTGGGAACACTGGTATGAGTAAGTTTAACTTACCTTTATTGGCTTCCCTTTTTAATTATATGAATGTGTAATGTAATGTATGGGCCTTGAGACTGTAATAAAGTCAATCTGGGCCTTGAGACTGTAATAAAGTTTGTATTTTGTTGTCGTTGTTGGAAGAACAATATACTGCAGACCTGCAAAAAAAAATACTGTTGCACACGTCATCTCCCTTCATAAAGGCATTTAAGTTATTATTATTTTATTATAGGCCTATCATGTGCAAAATGAGCATTGTCGGGAACTCATTGCTTGTATTCGCGTAGAGCTTATAAGATACAGGGGAGAAACTAATGCAAGGACTACGCTGATTTGAGTTGACGAACTCGACATGCCGTGTATTATGCTGATGCATGATATTTGTCAAATAATGTCGAAGCTTTTTAGAAATAGAAAACATGCATGTCTAGGCCTACTCTACAATGGATTACAACCATTGACAGTGATTCTATTTACTCCCAATGATTACAACAGGCGTCACCAACGTTAGCCCTCCAAGATCTTCTGAGATGCCAACCAAGGATGTTAATAAATAGTGACGAATTTAGTCACAGTTAGTGTTTTCCTTAATCTCAATCTGATAAAATATCTTTAAAACCTATAAGCAAATTATCATTCAATCATAGTGACTTGAGAATGATGTCAAGACATCATTTGAGTAAACAAGTAGCCCTCGGGTAGCTCTTGGTAGCCCTCAGACCCATAAAGGTTGGGGACCCCTGGATTAGATCTAATACTACAACATCACCAACTATATTTTTGGGAGCCTCCCTCAACCTGTTGCTGAGCATACATGTACACAACACACATTGATACTATATGACAGTTTTTCGTCAACTTCAGATTAAACAAGGGCGTTGTTTGCCTTGATGTACACATCTCACCAAATTATCACTGATGAGTTTTTTTCTTAGCTAAGCAACGTTAAAACTGATTCCTAGATTGACGCTCCCATCTCACGACGCTCCCATTTCATCTCGCTCCCACTAGCCAGACTATCGGTACCACCGCCATATGACGGAGCCAGTTATCTTGTTGATGTTAGTTTTTGTTTCTAACCCTAACCTAACCCTAAACCTAAACCTAACCCTAACCCTAACCCTAAACCTAACCCTAACCCTAACCCTAAACCTAACCCTAAACCTAAATTGCTTGTATGTGGCAGTATATGATAATACGTGAAATATAATCGGGTGGGACCGCACGTCCGGGAGTGATAGAAACACCTGGGACCGCACGTCCGGGAGCGAACTCAGTTGGGAGTATCAATCCCCTTACCATTAAAACTACCCCATGCTAATATGCTAACGGCGAATACTTAACTTCCTGCCCACTTTCATAAACTGTGTGGACGGAGTAGTTTTGTTTTGCCTTAACGTAACGAAATGCCTGAAAAAGTAATAGTTCTTATTAATAAGTGTGGGTCTTAATCAGGTTTTCCGATGTAATGTGCGCTGTGTGCATTATCAAAACTGTACTCACAAACTTCTTTTAGCCTAGTTCTACTCTCTGTCTAGGACTAGTAAGCTACCCTGATTGAGCGTAATGCCTAAAGCAAATACCATCATGACAGTAACTTACATGTGGTTAGCTGCCCTGTCTAAATTAACCAGCTAACACAACTTCATATTTCAACATTACAACACAGTGAATCTTGTGAGCAAAGAAAATGCATCTGACATAGCACTGTGACATAGCACTGTAAGATACATTAGCCACTACGAGCAATTAACAAGTTATTTTCAAAGTCTTCCCTTACCTCTATCAACTTGACGTTGCCTGGGATAACAGGAGATTGCATAGATGCTGAGACACACCGATGAACAGCGTCGAAACCCTTAAAACTTTCGTAATATATATATATGAAAATACCAAAACAACAAAGACGCCGTTCGTTATGAGGCCGCCAACACATTCAAACAACCACGGTTTTCTATCCCTGCGATTTACCGTAATGAATGTAATATATGGGATACGTCACAAAGACGAGATGGGACTCCCTTTTTGGCTGGTCTGGAACTTAAGTTTGCTACTCTCAAGTAAACGTCTAAATAAAATCTATAATCAATGTTGTTGGTGGCATATATTACATACTTTGTCACAAACTCTGTATAAAAGAAAAGAAAAGCAAGCGAGCTCCAGGGCTGTGTAGCCCATTTCTACCTCTATGGTGTAGCCTAAACAAGTACCGGTAGTTATACTTTACCGTAATGTTCTTAGTGTCAGGACCAAACATTTTATTGGCCAGTTTTGCCTAGTCTGGTTCTCACCGACAGTGCGCGTATGTAGCTCCGGAGCCCCCTAGTGGAGCGGAGCGGAGCGGAGCGCAGCTTCTCTCAATGAGAACCAAACGTTTTGCCAAGCAGCACCCAGTTGAAAGCTACTGCTGGGCCTGTATGTAGGCTACAGCAAGTTAGGCTCTAGTTCAGGGGTGGGGAACCGTCTTCATTCGAGGGCCACTTCAAATGTTAAAGTCCTCCAAGGGGCATACTATGAACACAAACCAGTATTTCCCCATGCAGCCCTTCCCCTTTCTCCAATAATAGGCCAATTGAAGGTAGCCACCTTTACACAGACCCCATCTTAGGTCTCCTGAAAATAGGCTTTAATTCAATTGTATTGCAAATGCAACTTCTTAGATTTCTTCATAGAACATGTCATATTTCATTGAGGTTGTATTTATGCCTAATCCGTGCAAGGGGGCAGCCCCCAATGGCGGCCGAAAGGGAACAGTGCAGTGGGGCGGTACCATGTTCAGGATACCTCAGTCATGAAGGAGGATGGGGGAGAGCACTGGGTAATTACTCCCCCCACCAACTTGAAGGTCGGGAGTCGAACGGCAACCTCTGGGCTACAAGTCTTACGCCCTAACTGCTTACCCATGACTGCCTATAATAACAATAGAATGAATGAATGAATGAATGAATGAATGAATGAATGAATGAATGAATCAATCAATCAATCAATCAATCAATCAACCAATCAATCAATCAATCAATCAATCAATCATTAATGAAGGTATGAATGGGTTCAATTAATTCCATAGATGGCCTGAGAGAGCTCTGATCAAAAATGTTCCTGGTATGGTCCCTTTCCACCGCTTCTTAACTTCTGAACAACAGTGATTAACAGACAGGTGACCCATGACTAGAGTTCATACAGAACACCACATACCTACAATACCACTTCCTATGGCCCCACACACGATCATGCTAAAGTTACAGGACACAATTAATCCCCAATTAATTAATCCCCAAAGGTGAAATCAAATACCTGGCCATCCACACAACAGAGCAAGGCAAGACAAACACATAATAAATAGAGATTTTTTTTTTTTAAATCACAAGAGCCCATCATAAAAACACACAACGAATCACCACAGCGTTATAAATCCACTAAAAACACTCATCAGCTGGTGTTAAAAAGTCTGATTGCTGAAGGAATAAAAGATCTCCTAAATCTTTCGGTGGAAAACCTAGGAGGAGCCTTTGGCTGCACTTGCCACAATCCCATGATAAAATGTGTTTAAAATAGGCCTTCCCAAGTCAAAGGACCTCAGTTGCCTTAAAAAAAAACACCCATAGGCACCAGACAAGCTATGAGTATGATTGCAACAAGCACACATTATCAGAACTATGCAACATTACAATGAATAAAATATTTAAGAAAAATACAATGAGATACTATACATGGGATGGGAGGGAACATCTTTATGAACTGGCCATGTGTGTGCCACAGTCAGAAGGTAGCTGAGAGAATCATGAAAGAGTCACTCCTTGCAGTTGACTCTTGCAACTTCTTCCATGCAGTCAGACTGATGACAAAACATGATATGACCAACCTCATCAATTTTTCTTTTCCGAATCACTCTTCTTTGATCTTTTTTAAATGTTTTTTTCACAATGTCTGTCATATTGCTATTACATTTTTTTCTATTGTTGACTTAGAGGGCCTGCCCAATAGTTCCAATATGCATTGACAACTACTCTAGTTTGCACACAAATGGTAAATAAATAACTTTGACTTTGCTACATACATTATCTGCAGAGGTGGAAAGTAACTAATTACTTTACTCACGTTACTGTAGGCCTAATTGAGTAGCTTTTTTGTGTACTTGTACTTTTTAAACTACTTTTTAAAATTTGTAATTTTACTTTTACTTGAGTACATTGTCTTTCGAGTAATGTACTTCGGTACATTTAACAGCACAAGCGTTACTGAGTAGAAAAAAAAGCCTCTAGAATTCTAGCCTAGTTTATAAAGAGTTGGCGCGTGCGACCTCTCACTCAAACGCTGATGGCTAACATGGAGGCTGACGATGGAGATTTACTTAACTAAGAGGGGATCAACATTAGCTGTTCTTCCTCTAACCCAGTGCACCCCTTGCACATCTAGAGGCAGAAGGCGCTGATTGTTAAAAAGTAACTTTTTACTTTTACTCAAAGTAGGTTTTAAATTATTTACTTTTTACTTCAGTAGATTTTTTTGACTGGTAAATTTACTCGCACTTGAGTACCTTTTCAACCGAGTAACAGTACTTGTACTTGAGTACAATATTTTAGTACTCTTTCCACCTCTGATTATCTGTAGCAATCTGGAACCATGTTTTTTTTCATCCAGACTTCAGCAACTATTCATGGAATGCCTGCTTCCAACACATTCTCTACTGCTATCCTCTTATTTTCATCTGGCAATGCCTCTCTACACATAAAGGCTCTGTCTGAAGCCACACAACGTGTGTTCAAAAGCGTGCCTCAAGCGAGCGATTTTCAAGTGCCAATAAGGGGTGCTGTGGCGGACTGTACAGCACATGTAGGCCTACTGTTATGAAAGCCCAGGTGTGAGTCTGGCCTGGTCTGGACTTACAGTTATTTTTAAAGTACAGTGTATTGGTTACAGTACCCTGGAGCAGTGTGGGGTTAGATGCCTTGCTCAAGGGCATCTCAGCCATGGTGTGCGGTGGGGAGTGGTAATCGATCCGGCAAGCCTCTGATCCAAAGTCCATCTCCTTAGGCCAAGGCTGCCCCACTACAACCGTATCGCACTCATTTCGTGAAGTATTCACGAAAAAAAAAGAATTAATTTTCGTGGTGCATTCACGTTATTGCCCGCCTTTCGTAAAGTCTTCACGAAAATAATAGATTAATTTTCACGCTGCCTATTCACTTGAATTGCCCGACTGTTGCCTAGCGACCCACTAGTTTGATGCCCTTTCGGTACATGGTAATCAAACATTTCAAACAAGCAATTTAGGGTTAGGTTTAGGGTTAGGGTTAGGTTTAGGGTTAAGTTAGGGTTAGGGTTAGGTTTAGGGTTAAGTATGGTTAAGGTTAGGGTTAGGGTTAGGTTTAGGTTTAGGGTTAGGGGATATAAGGCCGAAAGGGCGTCGAATTAGTGAGTCCCGAGTGTATCAGCAGTGTTCTGTCAGCACCCCCTCCCCGCCCCTGCAGACGTTTGGATAACCATAGCAGCAGTGGGGCAATTCAAGTGAATAGGCAGCGTGAAAATTAATCTATTATCTTCGTGAAGACTTTACGAAAGGCGGGCAATAACGTGAATGCACCACGAAAATGACTATTTTTTTCGTGTAGACTTTACGAAAGGCGTGAGATAGGGCTCCCCACTAAAGCCATGGCTGCTCCCACTTCCTGTCACATTTTGTCTATACCATCACAACAAGGGCATGAACCCCCCCTACCCCCCCAACAAGATACAGTCAACTTAGAATGCTTGATTGACATGGACATATATATGAAAATACTGGCTGTGTGAAACATGTATCATGTCCACTGTGTTCAGTAGACAGTAGCATCCCTGAAAAAAATACACAAGGTCACAGGACACGTCACCTGATGAGCCCTCTGGGCCCATCCTCATGTTTTCAGTTACTGAATAATGCTTAATTAGATCAAGCCTCTTCACTTTGCCTCTGTTAGTTGGAACAGAGGTCCCTCCTCTTTTATTTTTTCTGGCATTTTTAAAGCTACACAGCCAATGTGGAGGCACTACCTGTATGTGTAGGCTAAATAAAATGGTCCGTCACATGGACAGTTGGACTGCAACTTGGCCCACAATGATAATAAAGGTATAGGCCTATAATGAAAAGGAATCTTCGAATTAGCTATGCATTTCATACACCAACTGTACTTTCTTCTCTTTTCAAAAATAACAAACTATCACAGGTATATAATATATAAATCCATAAAAAAAACATAAAAAATGGGTGGGGCTTTTGTATGTCATCATACAGTAGTCAAGAGTAAATTTCATTTTTCTGTTGCAAGCATGAGAATCGAATTAGGCCTGTCAGGGTGGGGACACGTAGAAAAAGTTCACATGTGAGGCAGTGCGGAGGGAGACAGGAGTTTTGATGCAACACAACCAGGCGCACAACACAACAACAACAGCACAACTAAGAAAACTAAGAGTCTGACAGATGTAGCTTTGGTAGTAGATGACACATGCACTGGGGTAATATAATATTATCTATATAGCAAGAATTTTACTGAATTATACTGTTTTCAACAGTAGGGTGACTACGTTCAACTTGACTGCAAACAAGGCCAGCGAGAGAAGAGATCATGCCTCACCTCCTGCACCTTCTACCATTCCTCTATTTGCTCCCAGTCGTGGGTAAGTAATGACAGTGATACATATTCATGACAGCTGGGATGATATAGTTGACAGATTTTTTGACAGACTTTGTTTGCATGCTTCATGCTCAGATACGCAGTTTTGTGAAATAATTCAAGCTGTTCATTCCCAAAGATGCTCTAACGTTATAAAAAGGCACACATTTGCCATTATAAAACATGAACGGTAAACTGTGGTGTCATATCCGTTGTTTCAGTAATGATATGACAAATGTTTGTAGCATAAGTTTTATGTTAAGGGGAGAAGTTTTTACGTCGAGTTGATAATCCCCAAATCAAGCACACATTTGCTGCCATCATAAAACATGGTCTTATTTTTAAGTGCACCGATGACTAGTTTGGCTATTATATGGCAGTTTTCAGCCTGTACGCTGAAGCCATAAGACTGCTAAATAATGTACATGCTCTTATACATATAAGACTCTGGGGGGGAATAATTATTTAAGAATTTGCTAATTTGGTCATTGGAACTGTATGTCCCTGCTCCCCTGGTTTCACACAGCGCCACTGTTTTGCTACACATGCGTCTTTCCGGCTGTTTCTCCTCTGCACTGCATTCGGTACCCGATGAAGTGTCCACCAGGGCACCAGTGTCTCACCAGCAGGGCAGTGGGGCAGAGAGGTACGTACAGAAGACAACAAGGGGGGGGTGGCAGATTTCCATGCCACGTGTAGGTTCTTTGGAGATGATGACATTCAAACTCACCAGACATAGCATCCCATTCATTTTCAATGGCGTTTTATGTCTGGTGCGTTAGAATATCATCACCTCCAAAGCACCTAAACGTGGCATGGAAATCTACGGGTATATTGAAGAGTGAAGTGTCGGTCACCAGACCAAACAAACAAAAACAGCTGAGAGCAAAGCATCAAGGATATCTTTGCTTCCATAACTCCCATGCAATGCCCTGCCATTGACTTCAATGTTAATCGCAGCATTCCAGTTACTAAGACAAAGAGCTTATCACCAAGTATTGAACATTGAAATGTAATTTAGAAGGTACCAAATTCCAACTGTTTTGATGTAAAAGGGAAAAAAAGAAAGAAATTTGGATTACAACACTACAAAACTATTTTGCGTAATAATGTGGAACAGAGCATTTAAATTTTTTTATTAGGCCTATTTTAAAAAATACCGTTATCATTGGAAGGTTCATTCAAAAACTTTTACATTGTACTCTAATGGCTGATGACTTGAAAAGTATGACGACTGTCATTTGTATTGATTATTTGGGGAAACAGCGAAAAATGTCATTTGCATAATAATGTGGAATGCAGTGTAAAATTGAACCGAATGGGACCAGTTGGCACCATTCAGTCATTGGTACCATACGGTAAACCTACATGCAAAGAGGTAATATTACAAGAACATACAGTACAGAGCATATTTCCAAGAAATAGTGGACTGCTCCTTTAAATGACTACGGTACGCTGGTGTCCAAGTGTAGACTGCCAATAAACAAATACGTTAAATAAGTTTAAAGACGTTATGTTCAGACTTTGATAAAACATATGGTATTTTTTTCTATTTAATTTACATTTTGTTGTTGCCAGTGTTTTATTTTCATCTACTATGCCTAGGCTACTGTATGTTTTGTAAAACCGGTCTTTGTGTACTTTTGTTATTAAAAATTTTCATTCATTCATTCATTCATTCATTCATTCGTTCATTCACTCAGTCATTCATTCATTATGCACATTCAATGTTCGAATGACTCCAGATACCAATTCCAGCTTCTTGAAACACCTCAACATCTTTTTATGTTGCAAAACAGGGGACGTCAGCGTGGTCCTGTACGAGAAGAGCTGCATACTCTCGTCTCTGTGTGGGCTCTCGGGAGAGAAATACGCCATGGGTCTGAACTTCACCTTCACAAATGAATGCTGTGATACTCACCTCTGCAATAGCGCCCCATCCACCAGCAGAGGGAGCCTCTGGGCCGCCACACTGCTCTGCCTGCTTAAGTTCTTACTCTGGTGATGATCTTAGTTAGTTTTCAACCATTCATGTTTACAGTGGCGTAAAAAAAGTAAACTCTTTTGCCACAACGATGAGGACTGATAATTAGTGATTAATTTTCCTTAACAAGATACCAGACATAATTAACCACACATAATTTTTTAATAGGCCTAGTTTTCAGTTCACACAAGGAAGAGCGCGACACTGCTTCTTCTTTGTGCCTCTGCTTTTTTCTTTGGTGCTGACATTTCGGCACTTAGGCCTTCATCATTTTCTCTGATGAAGGCCTAAGTGCCGAAACATCAGCACCAAAGAACCAATAAAAAAGTGGTGAACTGTGAAGAAGCAGTGTCGCGCTCTTCCTTGTGTGAACTGAAGACTGAAGTACCTTGAAAAGCTGCACTTGCTGAAAAAGAAACCTTCGAGGTGTGCGGGCTCTTTGTCAAAATAGGCCTAGTTTTAAAATGATTATGTTTATTACACCCAAATGCCTGTCCTATTGTCATGTAGGCCTATTGTCTTGTCACATTATCATTTCTTGTCTTACTAGGGTAGGCCGCTTTATTTGTCCGACTTCATTTTCACTGCTTACTTAAACTTTTCAATGCATGTTGGTGTTTAGTTTGAGTTGACTACTAGATAGACTAATCAGTTCTACAGTATGTTTATGTTGTCTATCCAGAACCAAAAGGTCTCGGATCAGCAGCGAATGTCAGCCGCAACCATTGCAGCCTATTTCATCACATACTATCTGAAAACAGGGTTATGAAGTGTAAAACAGCATATCTCTACCAGAGAATCATGGTCCTCCAATTGAAGTCTGAAGTGTTCATGCTGTGGTTAATCTAATCAATGTACATCTCCACAACATTGTATTTGGTCTGTTTGTTTGTATAATGCAGTAGCCCCTACACAGTGCAAATGGAAGTCTAAATAAAAACAAACAGCAAATCCTAAAATAAATGCAATGGTGTATTAGTGTTTTTTTTTAATAAGTAGGCCTAATGGTAATCATTTTGAGAAGTAGGCCTACTGAAAAAGAAATCAACACTCAAAAAACTAAAAGGGATTCATGTAACCCAAAGTAGCCCTTTATTTTAACAGCAATTTACATCAACATTTTATAACCCATTTAAATTACCAAGCATAATCTTGCATTTAGGACAATCAAAAATTAACAATACATTTACAAGGCAGTAAAATAAACAATGATCGAAAGCAATGCTTGTGCAATCTGCCACAACATCAATCAACCTGTATGCACACGGATGAGCAGCAACAGCAGTCTCTGTACCTATTTTGCACCTCTGTACCCATTTTGCACCTCTGCACTGTACAAGACAAAAATGTGGACATGATTGGCACATTACGGGCAGTACCAACTGACTCTGAAGGGGGAAGGAAGCAAGTTACCCTGGGGAGGAGTACCCTATAGGTATGAAGAGCAGAGGTGTCAATATTGGGTTCAGAAACCCAGCCACAAATTTGATCCAACTAGCTCAGAATCACCTGATTATTGAGCACAGGTAGACCATCTACTTTGGAGTCACCTGTGTCAGAAGGAAACAGTGGCAGGATTTTTACTTTCTGGACCCAGAATTGACACCTCTGATGAAGACTTGCATTGCAAAATGACATAAGCACAATTTTTTGACTTTTGCATTTCATTATTTCCCAGCTGACTTTGAAGGGGCTCAGCCCAACAATCTCTCCAACGGAGTTCCAATAGAATTCCACTGGGGGCAACCAACGGATTGGAAAATGGATGGAACCCAATGGAGCTAGACAGCTAAAATGGTCTATTTCAACTAATTCTTGTCGAGAATGCTTCGATTTGAATGTCGTTTGTATGTACAGATATTGGAATGTAGAATGTAGTTAGAGTTCAACATGGGTTTTAGATCAAAAGTTTAATGAAAGAGTAGCCTACGTAACTTAGAATTTTTTTACAGGGTGAGTTTTTATTGCCCACAACGCACTAGCATTCTGCTAGACTATGTGTATGACATCATCAACACTTAATATCACTGTTTGAGCAAATGCCTGACTAAAAATCTAAAACTCAGCCGTGAGTTTTTTCTATAAACCCTCTTTCGAAAACAACATTCAAATTACTAGACAAAATGTATATCCTGAGGTTTGTGTACACTATCTGTATATTTCTTTTATGTTCCAAGACATTTTGAAATATAGCATCTATTAAGTGCCCATATAATAATGTAAGGTAAATTTGTTTTAAAAATTGAATAAATTGAGGTGATGCTTCCCATTGAGAAGCCAGTGCCTCTGTTTAGCATGCAAGACATTTGTTGCAAAAACAAACAAAAAAAGTACCATTCATATCAATGTTCTGTTAGTTTCCAAGTAATTTAACAATTTACTATTAAGGTTACATTTGCAAAACACATCATGCCAAAAGCCTTTTAGTCAGCCTACATTCATACGGTAAGTTGAATGCGATTCAGCTGTGATTTCGTGCTAAAATGTGTTTCAAGATCTTCCCCATAGCTTCTAGATCAGAAACAATAGTATGCAACAGTTTATGCACCTCTCTTGAGATCTTATCAAAATTGTTGCAAAAAATATGATTATTGGATTATTATGAAAAATTATTATTTAATTATTTTGTTGGCATTTACCATGGCAGGGCAGACGGGGGTCCCTACAGAAGGATATTTGGAGGGGCCCTCGCAAATTGCCTAGTCTGCCTATTGGTAAAACCAGATCTGATAATTTGCTGCACTTTTCTGAGCCAAGCTCACAGGAACAAGGAACAACAATAGAATACAATACAATGCTAGAAAGCTTGTATAAAAAGTCTACTTTTTAAGCAAAGGAAATAGGATGTAATAAGAAAATGATCAATCAATCAACATTATTTATACAGAACATTGTCATACATAACGGTCATTCAATGTGCTACAGAGTAAAGGAAGAAAAAATACACTGTAGAAAATATTATTGATAGTAACTATCACCAAAGGTCGATGTAAACGAAGGTTTTTTTTACTTTTTAAAATATTTCATTAAAATAAAACATTGGGGCAGTTCTAATATGGACAGGAAACTGGTTCCAGCATTTGGCAGCATAATGTGGAAAGTTCGATTGTGAGTTTCAACAATCAGATACTGTGATGCAAAAGTTGACGACCATATGACCCATCCTTGTGAAAAGATGGTGGTCGGCTGAAAGTTTTTAAAAGTCAAAGACCACTTCCATAGAACTACAAGAATGTCAAGCTGCTGATGGTGGTGGTGCAAATTCTTCATCATTTCTGCATATTTTGGGCCACGGAAAAGCTAATTGGAAGAGTACATTACATTACCTTACACTTGCGACACTTTAATCTGAACAGACTTAAAGTGATACTGTCCCATCTTTTTAAATAAGCTCATTTTACACTCCTCCTTTAGTTAAATGATTGAGTTTTACCTTTCTCTTTTACTTCCTGCCGTTCTCTGAGAATGGCAGTGCAAATTTTACCTTCAAGCTAGCAATTAAAGGACCAGTTCAGTCAATTTCAATATGCGGTTGTAATGCTCACACTACCCTGGGCTTGTCAGTATCTGAGGTTTTTTTGGGGTTTTTTTCAGCCTTTTCCGAGATCTTGGTCATTGTAATGGGGGCAGCGCTTTGTTTACATATCAAAAAAACATTTTTTATTTATTCCCAAAAACATCCGAAAGGTTATACAACATCAACAGACAACTAGTAAACAGCAGTAACTTTTGGGAAAATATTTGAAGTAGGCCTATGTTAATTAAAAAAAATGTAAACAAACGCTGCCCCCATTAGAATAGCTCATATCTCGGAAAGGGCTTAGCCAAAAAATGTGGCATCACCGGGTACTGACAAGTCAAGGGTAGCGTGAGCAATACATCAGCATATTGAAATTGACTGAACTGGTCCTTTAACATTGAGTAATATGAGACCAGCTGGCGGCTAACTGGTCTCATAGGACTCAATGTTAACTGCTAGCTTAGAGGTAAAATGTGCACTGCCATACTGAGAAAACGGTTGAAAGTACAGGAGAGAGGTACGACTCAATCATTTAACTGAAAGAGAGGTGTAAAATAAGCTTATTTCCAAAAATGGGACAGTATCACTTTAAAGGTATTTAGATACAGGGTATTGGTTACAGTGAGTCCCTGAAGCAGTGTGGGGTTAGGTGCCTTGTTCAAGGGCACTTCCGCCATGGATGAGCAAGCAGTGATTTTTATCATAAGGAGACTTTCATGAGGTCCTGTAGGTGTATTAAAATTAGTGGTGGGCCGTTATCGGCGTTAACGTGCTGCGATAATGTGAGACTCTTGTCGCGCGATAAAGAAAATGTCGCGCGATAAAGAAAATATCGCACGTTAATCTATTCTCAAAATATGGGTTTTGGTATGCACATCACCAGCGTTCCATAGACAGACGCTTTCAGACTGCGCTCAAGTCGCTTTCTCCTCTCCACCTGTTGCTTCAGCAGACCTACTAAATATGAACAGTGTTTGCATGCTGAAAACATTAATCCCTCTGCCGTGGTAGGTGTTGTGTTGAGTGCTTTTTCATAAGTGGTAGACTAAAGAGATACAATTGTTTGAGGTGAAGCATAGCTACCAGCCCGACATAGCCTACATTTCCTCTCGCATTGCATGGAACACATAAACAACTTCCAGAAATCTTGCCTGTGCCATAATTGCAAAATATTCCGTGCGATATGCATTTTGAAGATTGTCAAACTGAAACTGCCAATATACTCTCGCTGAATGTTTGTGTTGCATTCGCGCATTTGCGACTCAGTGAGATATTCTCATGTCAGACGGTAATAAACCTCGCGGTTGTCGCGCTTGATTTTTTTTTTTTGCAAACTGAATTTCGAGTTTCGAATTTCGAGTTGTAACTCCTCTGGCATTCTAACTCTGAGAACAACTGTCAGGTTTAGGCCAAATTGCCGTGGGCCAGTGCTGTTGGTTCTACATATCCAGTAGCCTGCCTCTGCTGAGGGCTGCTGAGCTTACTGTGCGCAGAGCTCCTCCCTCTCTTAAAGGAGCCGCTGCTCTTTTTAACAGTCAGTGGCAGATTCTCTCTCTCTCTCTCTCTCTCTCTCTCTCTCTCTCTCTCTCTCTCTCTCTCTCTCTCTCTCTCTCTCTCTCTATTAGAAATGCTGAATTGTTGAGGTCATTTTGTTTAAATAGCCTAATTGTTTGATAGATTTATCTGTATTTGCCTCTACAAGTTATAGCGCCGTTCATTTTGAAATTTCAGTATCTTATAACTGTAAATGCTTCCTATTGGACACACTTTGCACATATTGCAGTGCGTTTTTTTTCATCACCAAGTATCAACATGACCATTTTTTGAAGATAAGATGCATTTTGGAGAAAAAAAGGTTTTTTTCCGGCATTATTTCGCTAGCGCGCCATTTCTGAATGAGCCATTTTGATATAGATTAATCTAGATTAATCTAGATTAATTTCAAAATTACAGTGAGATTAATCTAGATTAAAAAAATTAATCTATGCCCACCCCTAATTAAAATGCATATCCTGTGCTGTCCAGACCCAGTCTCAAACTTGTGGACCTCAAAGCAAGGTCTGGTGTATGGGTGGCAGCCGCGCAACCAAGTGAGTCAAAAGCCAGGCTTCTTTCGAAGTCAGTAGCATACTGTCTGTATGAGGCTTCGGAAGAAAGCTTGGGAGCTTTCTATGCCAAGCTCTGCTAGCTGGCATCGGTGACATACTGTACCCTCTTAAACCTTACTCTTATCTGGGTACACAACCTCTTACCCCATTTTACGTAACGGGCACATGGCACCATCTCATTGCCATCTGGGTACATGGACCACTGCAAATGAGGGGACTCTGCACAGTCCAGACCCACTCCTATTTCCCATACCATTGTAAGCATGAAAATGCTCTCTTCTCTTTCCATACTGTGGGGCCTATAGTTGCTGCTTAAAAACTCAACAAAAGAAAAACTGATATCATTAAGGGGGCAAAATGTGCATTACATATGAATCACATAGTGCAACTGTGACCTGGGACAGGTTCAAATGGTTGCATTCCATACATCCTTATGCCTCCACCTGAGGGTGTTCTTTTCTACAATCATACAAATATACAGTACGTGCCTGAGTGTGCCCAACAGATTTTTTTTCACAATAACTTGTTATATTACCTACTCTGTACCATACAAGCTACATGACCTTATTAACTTTTGGAAGGCGAGGGGGATGGGGGGGTTGAGTGACTCAGTGGGCTATGGTACCATACCACTGTTACCACTGTATCCGGGAAACTGTCTGGGTTTGAGTCCGAGCTGAGGTAATTTCATGATCCTTCCCCTCTCTCTCCCTGTCCCAATCTCTCATGTTCCTGTCCAAATAAAGGCGCAAAAAGCCCAAAAAATATCTTCTAGAAACGTTTTGGAGGTCAACACTTTCAATAGGCACTGCAGAGTTATCAGAATTGATGTTTTGGCGTTAAGTTCTACCCGTTCTCATTTTATAATGCCTCTGTACGAAGGTGCAGGCGGCATACCGTTCTCTTGTTGTCCAGCGGTATGTGCACACATTCAAAGATGTCAAAGATGCTTTATTTGTGCCATACCTTTTGAACACGTGGACAGATTTTTACAATTTTTTGTGTGATAATACTTTATAAAAGATGCATGTCACAAAGGAGGACAACACTTTGAAGGGACCGCAGAAGCATTCAAAGTTTCAGTAAGATTTAACATCTACAAGCCAAATTGGCTAGTGCAATTCACAGCTAAGTATGTTGGCATGGGAACCAGACTTGGCAACATTTTGATTTGCCTGAAAGCAGCTTTAGATATAATTTGTTTAGGCCTACCCCTCTTTGGGAGACATCTGCTCTTCAGAGCCCAGGTTATACTCCTCTTTACCACTCCTCCCATTGATAAACAGCTCATTCTTTTATGTTGCCCTCGATCTTCTCTTCCTTCCCCTTCCTTGTGTCATTTGAGAGGCTTCTATGTGAAGTTGAATCCTGAAATCGAGAGATGATATACAGTATAAACACTTGATTAAGATTCCAGAACAATTGGGATATTTGACACAGTGTTGCAGCTGTTTCTTTTAAGAGGCTACAAATCTCATGGGCAGTCATGGGTCATGAGCTTCAGACTTGTAGCCCAAAGGTTGGAAGTAATTAATCAGTGCTCTCCCCCATCCTCCTCCATGACTGAGGTACCCTGAGCATGGTACTGTCCCGCCACACTGCTGCCTTTCAAGCGCCATTGGGGACTGGCCCCTTGCACGAGTAAGGCATAAAAGCAACTAACCCTGTGGAATTTTGTGTCAATGACAATGGAGCTTCCCAGTTGTTCTTTCACTTTCACCTTCAGGATTTGCAGTTTTCAACACTGACAGAGCAAAACCAACATTCTAATCCCACTCTCCAAGGGCTGAATTGACACTACAAAATTTACTGTAGTAATTTATAGTATGTGGCACAGGTTGTTGATTGAATGACATTCAATCATAAAAACAAAAACACGTAGATGGTCATTCTTAAAGGATAAACACTTCCATTTCATTTCTGCACTTCTGTAGTGGTCATGAGAAAAACACACAACATAAAAAACCGAAATGAAGGAAAAGCGTTCATTTAAATCAAGAGAAATCACAAACTTCTGACAAACTGTGACCTCATCTCTCACCTTGGTGGCGTCCTTGTGGCACAGGCCCAGCGCCTCCTTGTGTTGCAGCCCGGCCCAAACGATCTGATCTCTCAGACGGCTCATGGCAGACTCCATGCGGCGCTCCTGCTGAAGATCCCTCTCCTGGACCATCTCCATACGCATGTCCTGAAGACGCAAAGACAGACAGACGCACAGACACTGATCATCTCCAGGCATACACTACATGACCTGAAGATAACGGACAGACAAACAGTCTGTGAGTTTTGCAGCTAAAAATGGCCATTTCTGGAAATTCAAAATGGTGGCCATAGATAAGATCATGTATGAAAAATGCAATTTTCCAAATCATAATGAATACTAAGAATTTGATGGTGGTGGTAAAATATTCATGAAAAATTTGTATTTGTGAATGGGCAGCATGAATTCTGTAAAAATATTGCAGAGTGCACCTTAAATATGGACATACAGAAAGAATAAAGCCCAATTTATGTTTTTTTCGCAGACGAAAGGGCGCTGTGATTGGTCGTCTCTCTACTTCCTTGTTCTGGTGGCAGCACAACGCCGGTAGTTTGCGAGAGCAAACCTACCAATATTCTGTGAAATACGATATCAATGCTTTCTTTCTAGTGTGTGGAAATAAATGAAGCTACAATGACTAAATTAGTAAGTAACAAACAAACAATGCATCAGTTAAGCACTCCCGGCACAATGCCTGCAGTCTGACTACTGTACTGTAACCTTGTTTCTCCACCGAATGTAAACACACATCGGCAGACTCAATGTTTCCATGCTTCCATTTTCTGCAAGTTAAAACAGACTTGGTTTTTCAAATAATGATACCAGTTCATTGCCTTTGCAGTTTGTGTAAAAATTATTGCTGTAACGATATTGTATCGAACCGAGAAATTGTGATACACAAAGTCACGATACTGTACCGCGATACAAGGAGGCAGTAACAAAGTTTTGTTATCAGTCCAGAAAACAACCACATGTAATTGTGCTTCCAAGATTCAAATCATCATGATTATTATATTTAAACTTTTTAACATTGTTATTAGCCTCTTGTAACATATTCTACCTATGAACTTTCATAGTTTTTGTTCATAATTTTATTTTATAAGGTTGGCAAATGTGAAATCGTAGGGTGTACCAAACCGTAGGTTAAAAATCGTGATACATTATTACATTACATTACATTGCATTTGGCAGACGCTTTATAACCAAAGCGACTTTCAGAAGAGGACATAATCAAGCCAACATCACAAGCAGATACAAAGTGCACAGGAGATATACAGAACAACAAGTGCAATTACAAAGAGGGGTTATTTTTTTATTTTTTTTATTTTTTTATAAAGAGGAAGTAATGAGAACACACACACACAAACACACACTCACAAACTAAACTAAACTAAACATAATGTCAGGATTCTGCCCTGGGGCAAGGCCAGTTCAATCATTAGTCTAGTAGATTCTCTCGAACCGAATCGTGAGTTGAGTGTATCGTTACAGCCCTAGTAAAAATATTAAGCTGACTGAGCTAGAAAGCAACCTTGCTTAATAATGACTGCACTGCTTACAATGTGGAGGAAACTCGTGTTGTTCCAAATGTGGCTAGCGACATGAGACCTCGTGCGCAGATGCATACCAGCAAATGTGGTTAGCCACCAGACCCGAAGGACGCAGATGCACAACTGTAATCTGCCCTTAACACTGATCATCTCCATGTGTAGGCCCCATTATCCTGAAGATGGACGGACGGACATCTCAAAATAAAGTTAATTCCAGTGTTAAAGCAGGTGAGAGTTGTGCATACTGGCTTCTTCTTGTGAATAATCCGTGTTTTTTATAGTAACGATTGTCAGAGAAATTGAACCAGAACAATTGGACAATAACTATGAAAAAACCCACTAAAATTACAACTCATGTCAGTGTTTGTGAACAGTAACATCACGCCAACGTAAAGCAGGAGTCCCTCACATTGATGATGTCTTGGTTGCTCTGTAGTATGGCAGTTAACACAGCAAGGTCCGCCTCCCTCTCTCTCTTCTCCCGCTTGAGAACGGTGATTTCTCGTTCCATATCCTGTTCTCTCTCCGTAAGGTCAGACAAGGATTTAATCACTTCCTGGAAGAGGAGCAGTTTAAGTAAGGTGGTATTGAGTACACCAAAAACAATTCACTAGTTCACAATCTGATATTTGTAAAAACATGTACGCATACATCTTCGTTCTTCAAAGTGCTTCATGGGGTGCTTCATGGGGTCCGCAGGGACTGATACACTCAAGAAGCTTGCGATAGTGGTGCGCGAAGATTGTGGTTAGAGCAGCGTACTGGGCAAAATCGCTGTTCATGGTACTGAAGTACAGCCAAGCCCGAGAAATGCCTATGTAGTTAACATTCTCAAGGTTGGAGTACTGGAGTGCCACTGAGAGATTGGGCAGTATCTGCGCCTACATATATGTGTGAGGTCTGAGCAGGCACACCCTGGCCGGTGATGGTGAGAGAGCAATGGAGAAAGGTGAACCGGAGAGGAAGCGAGGGTAGGGCGCCTGACGAATCAATCGAAAATCAGTGGAAGGGAGGAGAGCGGGGAGGTGGTGGGTGCGAGCGAGAAAGCAGGTGTCTGTTTCGAGACGGGTGAGCGGAGAATAGACGTTGTGTGGTTCATTAAGGGGTGTGCCAAATTTCGTGAGTGCTTGCATTTCGTTGTGCTGAAATTTCATAGAATGACAGCTGAGCAGAGAATAAGAAGTAGGTGGTTAGTAAGGCGTAAAATTTCATTACGCTTCACCCGAACTTTCGTTTTTAACAAAATGTGCATTCAACATTAATTGAACGCACGTTTTTCATGAACAACGGTCACTGCCCGAGACTTTCAAATATTATCGGCACTATGCGGGATGTTAGTATCATTTTGCAGTGTAATGTATGCAAATTCAACACAGAAAGGACTGTGAAGAAATAAAATAGCATTCAAATGAGCCACTATTTCGAACACCACTTGGAAAGGAATAAGACACTAGGATCCGGATCTCGTCAAAGAGCCATATATATCCCACCACTACATTCAATAGAATACTTCAGTTGACCAACCTGAATGTTCTCAACAGCTTCGCTGATATTAGTGGTTAATGAAGCTGCATTCTCAATTTCAGGTCCACTCTCTCCATGTGAATCTTTTAAGCCAACGCATTCCTTCAGACAAAAAAAATATATGATTAAGATCTGAATGACACCTATGATTTGAACACATATCAGACACAGCCTTTTATCCAATGTAAGGTGAAGTTCACATCTAGCCTTAAAAGGGACACTGTGCAGGAAATGGTCAAAAAAGGTACTGTAACTATGCTGCTCATTGAAACTGGGCTGCCTATTGCCACATTTGATATTTACATGAATGTTTACTAAGTAATAAACACATATTTTCAAGTATGGTCCAAGTAGAGTCATTTTTGCAGCTAAAAATGGCTATTTTTGGAAATTCAAAATGGTGGACCATGGAGAAGATCCCCCTTTTCATGTATGAAAAGTGCAATTTTTCCAGATTTAATGAATACTTAGAATCTGATGCTGGTAGTAAGTATTCATGAAAAAGGTAACATTAGGGAATGGGCAGCATGAATTCTGGAAATAAACAACTAAAAATCTCACACAGTGTCCCTTTAAGGCAGCTCACAGCAATCACAACAGGATAGATTCTCAATGTAAATCTGTCATTTTAAATTACCAGTCACAGACATCATAGACATATTTGGGTGACAAAACCAACTCTGGTCACACAACCACACCAACATTCCATGAGAAAGATCAAATTTGTGACTGGGCATCGTCAATTTTGTAAGTAAATGGCTGAAATTGCCCGCTGAACCTTTTACATTGTAGCCCCTTAATGCGCGCCGTACCTCCAGTGGCACGCTGTAATAGTCATTTAAATGTAACAACCATAGCACTACAATACTATGACACTACACAGGCCCTTTAGTAATCCACCACGACTTGGTCATTACCATACTGGTAACAACAAATTCATAAAGCCGCGTCTTAAGGGGTTAAAAAAGTGACTTTACTCACCTGAATAAGATTCACACTTGTGTGTAACATATGGCTTAGTTTCTGTATGGAGGCATTTTCATCACTAACGTCAACCCCTGAGGTCTGTGGACAAACGCACACACAAATTAATGACATGTTTGAAAGTATGCTGAGCTCTCAGTGCAACTTGATGTGATTACTTTTAGTTACATTTTATTCATGCTTGCTTAAAACCCCTCTATATACTAAAGTACTGTAAGCTATATGCTGCACTTGTAGTGCTCTGTACATCACTGTTTGTTTAGTCACCCAGTAGTAAATAACACTGACACATATTTCATGTTCAAAATTGCAGTCACTCTGCTCTTTTTTCCCACATTCACTTCAATTGTTTTTTTTCCATAGATGAGTGAATCATAGACCACAAAATATATTTGTTTTTCAAGTCTTACTCTGTTTTTCACTGTGGTTTTCACTGATGATTTTGACTGATTGCGCAAATGTGGATCAGACGTCTTTATGTGGACCTGAGTTTCATTCAGCTGTTCTTGCAGATGCTTGATAACTGCACCCAGTTGATGAGGTCTGACCTAAAAAAAAGTCCATCATACAATGCTTGACTGCAGGTAAAATCATTTCACCTGATCAACATTTAATTAAATGAGGAAACAATGATCAAAATGTGTAATTGGTGTTAAGACCCAAGTTGAAAGTTTGGTCATTGGCATTCCGATACATGTCCAGTAGAATGCCAAATTCATGTAATTACACAATTACAATTGACAATTACAACGACTATGTAAAAAGGTCATCCTTGACATCTCAATTACACTGTGCAGGAAATGGTCAAAAAAGGTACTGCAACTATGCTGCTCATTGAAACTGGGCTGCCTATTACCAAATTTGACCATTTCATGAACGTTTGCTAAGTAATAAACTCATATTTTCTAGTATGGCCCAAGTACAGTAATTTGTGCAGCTAAAAATGGCTATTTCTGGAAATTCAAAATGGAGAAGATCCCCCTTTTAAGTATTTTAAGTATTCATGAAAAAGGTAACATTAGTGAATAGGTAGCATGAATTCTAAACTAAAAATCTTACACAGTATATCTTTAATGTCAAATTTTAAAGGAAAACTCCACTTTTTTGAACATTAAGGCCATTTTCTGAGTGGTCTGCAATGTTTTAGTCCCCCTCACCGTTTATTTCATGTTTGCTGCAGTCTCTGTTATTTGGCTGATTTGGATTTTAACTCAACCAACTTTAGACTGACAGTCTATGGGCACCTGCAACTCTGTTCTTAAAATCACCTTAAACATTTGTTTTCGAAAGTCTACACAAAGTCTCACAAAGTGGTTAGGGGTGTTTACTAGCAGTCCCTAACAAGTTTCAAGGCGAAATATGGCTTCTGACATTTTTATTTGCCATTTTGTGAAAGAAAGTGAAAGTGAAAGTGAAACTTAAATTTACAAATTACTACATAAAACACACATAAAACACGACAGATGCCATATTTCGCTAAAAATTGTTAAGGAACACCAGTGAATACTGCTGAACACTTGGTGAGTTGCATATTCTTGAAAACAAATGTTAAAGGTGATTTTAAGAACAGAGTTGCAGGTGCCCATAGACGGCCATTCTAAGGCTGGTTGAGATAAAATCCAAATAACAGAAACTGCAGCAAACATGAAATAAACAGTGAGGGGGACTCTAAAACATTGCAGACCACTAAGAAATTGGCCTTAAAAGGTACACTGTGCAAGATTTTTAGTTTATTTCCAGAATTCATGCTACCCATTCACTAATGTTACCTCTTTCATGAATACTTAGCACCACCATCAATTTCTAAGTATTCATTATGACTGGGAAAATTGCACTTTTCATACATTAAAAGAGGGATCTTCTCCATGGTCCGTCAGGAGACAAGAGTGATCTAACCTTGTGTAAAGGCAGGAACTCATCTTGTAGTTCCTCAAGTGATGCAAGTGTGCTTTCGCAGCTCCTTCCCTCCGCATCTCCCTGACTTTGTTCTCCAAAGTCCAGCTTCCTCACCAGCTCCGTGTCGCCGACGGCGCCGAGTCCCGATGATGGCTCCCCTGCTGTGCCCTCGCTGCCTCTCCCCAGGACGGGGATGCGGCTCCCCACTGGAGAGTTAATCGGTTTCCATGGGATACACTTCAGCTCTCGAAGAATTGCATCCATGTGTACATTGTTGGAAGTCGGAGTTTCTCGCCAGTCCGACAGATCATCACTCCCATCGTCAAGAGAGTCCAGCGACTGCACAGACTGGTAGCGCAGGGACAGGCACGACCCTGACGTGGGACTACAGCTGACCGATGGCTCTCTAGACCAGTGCAGTGGCATGCTCTGAGACTTGTCTCGAGAGAGAGCCAGTGGGGAGAAGGGCTGAAAGGGGAGGTTACGAGGAATGCCACAGACGGACTCGTAGTCGGAGTCGGACACTCTGAGAGAATGGCAGACCTGGCAGTTCTTCCCCCTCTTGCACTGTTTACCGGTTCGCTGAAAGTAAGGACAACAGCTGTCCGACTTCTCTGACCAACACTCGTACTCTGATAAGGCCAGGTTATCTCTGAGCAAGGACCTGTAGTCCTCCTTCCCATCAACTCCACCACAAGTCTCCTTCCCCTGAGGGTCATCACTGTGTTTGGGCTGTGTATGCTGGTAAGCGTTGCGGACCCACTGCCTGATCTTGTCCCTTTCTTGCTTGAGTTTTTGGAGACGCTCGGACGACAGCAGTTTGACTCGATTGATGACAGTGTCAAACTTGAAGACGCGCTCGAGCAAGGAGGCACATTTGCCACACAGGAACTCCCTCTGTCCGCTGCCTCTCGACACGGGCTGGCCGGTGATGTGCGTGAGGATGGACAGGAGGTCCGTGGCCTTGGCCGCCGGGGAAGGCAACATTTGAGAAGAGCTCAAGGAGCCCAGAGACAAAGTGCTGCCTGGAATTTAAAAAAATATCATACAGTGAGATTTTACAAACCCTTTAACAGAGTATGTCTTATTCATTTACAAAAATGTTTTAAATGTTTGATAAAAGAAATGTACCTATAAAATATTAACATAACATTGCCCACTCATTTACAAAAAAATGTTTTGTTCATCATCAGTTAATTATTTACTAAGTTTCATAATGCTTTTTATGCATTCATTATTATAAAGTGTTACCGGAATTTTTTACATCTCTACCTAACTTGGACAGAAAATAGAGCCTGATGATCCTTATCACAAGAATGAACACGGTCTGCTTAAACAAATTACAGGCCGTGTCTGAGGAGAGTTCCAGGTGCTTTTCTTGACAATGAATGACAAAAGGGCAATTCATTGCATTACATTACACTAAGCTGACTCTTTTATCTAAGAAAAACAAACTTGCAGTTACTACGGGGAATCAGCTACAGTCTGGACTGCCTGGACAAAGAATGACCGTTCTTTCAAGTGCAAAGTTCAAAGCTCAGCTGTAGGTATGCCTAAAGCAACTTCAATTTTAAATTGACATCTTTATAAGTATTTCTTGTTAATTGCAATGTCTACATCTGCAGAGGGTCCTAGTGAAGAAAGGGACATTCTTTACATTTAGCTGACCATTTTTATCCAAAGCAACTTACAGTTGCACCCAGGCTCCGCCCTTGCAGTGACGCAACACCTTCGGCTCAGCTACACTCACTCAGGCCAAAAGCTCATTCATGAGCATTCGGCTAAAGTTCCCTCCACAGCGGTAAACTCCACACACTTTGTCAGGAACTAATCAACTTTGAGCATTTCCAAACGTCCTAGGTAGAGGTGTGTTCAAGGCAGGGCTTTGAACCATTATTTTTTTCCAAACGTTCCGTTCCGAACAGAAACGGAATTATAACGTTTCCGGTTATAAGTTCCACCAATAAATTGACGTTCCCGAACCGGTTAGAACAAAAAAATACTGTTCCCGGAACGGTTAATTTCGTTCCTGTCAGCTAATTACTCCCATAGGCCTAACTGACGTGAATTAACCAAGAAAGATGGAAGTGCAAATGAGTCCGCCTACATTCCAAACTGTTAATTCAAGCAGATGAAAAGAACATCCTCCAGAATTTTGTCATTCAGGGACGAACTAAACGGAGAAGCGGAGAATAAACCTTAATGATGAAAATGCACGCTCCACGCTGACTTGGGTCACGGGGAGCGCTATGACGGACATTGTGAGTTTGTGCATATTTGAAGCGGCCATGGATGCCCAATAACGTTGAACATTCTCGGTGCGCTTTACACACGCTTCTCTGCAGTATCTTACAATGATGCAATGGAAACTCTCCCCTTTTGTATGACAGTGGTTTCTCTTATTTAAGATGTGGAGTGGAGACTTAGTAGTCCACAGCTCTCTCTCCATTCAGTCAGGGAATGTCTGATGTCATACAGGACGTGAACCTCAGCCGTCATGGTAATGTGCACAGGAAAATAATGACTTTTTTTGCTTTGTTTGAGGAACGGTATTAACCGGTATTAACCGGTTACCATTATTTTTAAATAAGTGTTCCCGTTCCAGAACATAAAAAATAATAACGTTTCCGGTTTCGTTTCTGTTCCCTGTAAAATACAAAAAGTTCCCGGTTTTTGTTTTCGTTCCTTGAACCGGTTCAAAGCCCTGGTTCAAGGTACTGACGTTGTTCAAGCAGAGACATTCTATTGGGACTGAGAATTTTTTTTTTTTTAACCTTGGCTCAGCCTGTTCTGCCCTCGACCAGTAGCAAACGAAGGGAGGTTGGTCTTTTACAGATGGGTCAACCATGCCGTTTAAGAATGTTCGTTGTTATGCTCTTGGTCAGACTAAGTCTCGAAGAGATTTGAAAGTCATGATAATCAGGCAATACAGTTACTATAGGGAATTAGTTTCGGTCCTGGGCCAACATACAGTAGGTGCCTTGCTCAGGGACACTGGATGAAGGTGCTGGCAGGAGTGCGATTTGAACCGGCAACCCTCAAATCAAAAGACAAATTCACTAATCATTCAGCTGCTCCACACAAAGGTCAGAGCGCAGACTTGGATACGCCTGAAGCAACATTACATTTTAAATGGACATCCTTATACTGTACAATAAGTCGTGTTAATTGCATTCCTCACAGCTGCAGTCGGTTAAAAAGGTTATTCTACCCATAGATGAATACTATGCATACCGTTTTATTATTTATTATTAAACATTGTGACGCCCCCAGGGGGCAGAGTGACAATGGCCAAGTCATAATGTATTACTAGAGGCCCTGTGCACTGTCATAGTGGAGTAGTACTACTGTATAGTAGTTAAAAGTCTTTTCAGTGACTATTACAGCGTTTCACTGGTGGAACGGCATGCGTTGAGTGGCTACAACGCAAGTCTGCTGCTTTACAGTTAGAAGTAGAGTGTACTTTATTGTCCCCAGGGGGAAATTTGTCTTGGGCTTCAACAATCACTGCATAACATACAGTACTCACTCACATACCCATCAGGCCTTGACACTGGCACCTGCCAACCGGCCAAATGCTGGTAAAACTTGGCTGTGGCTAGTAACAATTACAGTGCCACTAGCCAATGTGGCAGGTACCTTATTCAATGGTGTGACATATCAGAATAGCATTTATTCTGCGTGGTACGCCTTGTGTATCAATTGTTTCTATCTAAGTTCAGTTTCTATTTGTTTGATTTATTTCCATGTAGAAAGCTATATGCACTCATCTTCTGAGGTTAGATGAACAGCGTAATGATAAAGAAAAAAAACAATATCAAATTTGTGGCTAGTAGAATAGCTGGATGGCTAGTGACTCAGGAAAACCACTAGCCACATGGCAGGCAAGAGAAAAAGTTAGTGTCAAGCCATGATACCCATACAACTGAGTAAGCAGAAGAGATGTGGAGTTCTGTGTTGCTCAAGATCACAATGAGATGCTTGCCCATTGCGACTTAAAAGCTCATGGCTTTTTTGGCTTTATGATTTGTTTCATTTTGGTCATTTGTTCGGACTTTTTACTGGTGGGTGTGAACAGGGGTGCCGACAAGGGGGGACAAATGGGGACAGTTGTCCTGGGCCCAAGCAGAAAGGGGGGCCAGTATTGGGTCCTCGTTACATTATATCTGTTGGGCTGAGGGTCCCTTTCAGATTATTTTGTCCTGGGCCCGGCCAAACCTGTCAGCGGCCCTGGGTGTGAATTGAAGTAAAAGTAAGAAATCTGACCTGACATTTCCCTTCTAGGGTGAAACACACATGCAGAAGGATTCCGTAATTGTCAAGTTTATTCTATTTTTTTGATGGGCCGAGGAAATGGGAATTCATGGATCTGACTACCTTTGAAGTAGATCTCCAAAAAGTAGATCTCAAAGTAGATATAAATGATTCAAATCATTGATGTCAAATACATACAGTACACGTAAATGGCACTGTACCTATGACTCCTGTAGTAGGCTAGGTTGAACAACAAGTACATGTACCCGTTCATAGGTTTTAAGTCGCAAATAAAAATTTGCATCTATGCATGTAATGATAAAGTACATCTTAAATACAAAGTGGAAACAAAAAGCTTCTAACATAACAGTAGTGCATATAATGCAATATACAGTTGAATTATCTCCCGTAATCCATAGGCTGCTGTGGAACCATAAAGCTTATCTAAGGGACCAAAAAGTTCTGAGAAGAACCACTTTGTCACGTAGGTTCCTCTGAGAACATTTAGATTAAAAGAACAATTTTCTGTGACACATGTGCATGGATAGATTTTGATTCCATGGGCCCCTGGCAGGGTTGTAGCCGCAAACTTTGGGCCCTATGTACAATTGACTCCAATGGACCCCGCCATATATCCTCATAAATCGAACTGTGTGTGGGCCCCTTATAAACTGGGAGCCCTGGTGACACAGTCACACTTGAGCCCCCTGAATGAGACCCCTGGCCCCCAGGCAAGACAAGAAGAAACGCATGTAACAGGCACAAGAGTTTAGTTATCCAAACTTGTTCAACGTAGCCCCTTAATGCGCGCCGTACCTCCAGTGGCACGCTGTAATAGTCATTGAAATGTAACTACCACAGCACTACAATACTATGACACAACACAGGCCCTTTAGTAATGCACCACGACTTGGTCATTACCATACTGGTAACAACAAATGTACAAAGCCGCGTCTTAAGGGGTTAAGTTCTAAACTTGTTCCTTATATAAACTTATCAAACTTCAGTAGTCTAGGTTAAGCTTTCTAAACTTATCTAAACGTATTAAGCTTTAGAAAGTTAAGTTATCTAAACTTATTAAACTTTATTAAGTTTAATTATCTTATCTTATCTCACCCCAAGGGCTGCTGAGTGCGGATCCAGGCCGACTCCCCCTGGTGGAGGCATCTGGCGTTGCGTGAGAAGACGAGCTTCCTCTCTGGTGTTTTTGACCGCCGTACAGCCATCGTCTTTGGTTACCCTGCAGATCACCACCGCATACACGACAGTTTTGCTGTTGGAGTCTACTGCTCATCACAGACTGGTCTGACACACTGAAAAAAAGAGATAATTCGACAAAACATTCTTACACACTGGCCTAGTCAAAGGTATTTGTGAACGTCAGGAAAAAGGAAGATAGGGAAAAAGTGTCTTTATTCTTTAGTCTACTTATGTGACAGCTCCAATGTGGACTGGACCACTTTGCCCTTTAGAAGACCATACTGCCATTCACAGGCTTGTTAACCAGTCCGTGCAGGACTCAGTCCTCACAATTGAATAAAACCATTTTAACTAGGAGTGCCTTGGAGAGATGTTTTTTTTCTCTCTCCTCCTTTTTCCTGTGATCTTCAAACCTTGGAAGAAAGAGTACCTGAATACAGCTAGCAAGCCTATTCCTGGATTAAGAGCACGTCATAATCTCCAAGCTACAGTATTTGTGAATGTGTTTGAAAGCAGGTTTATGAAAAGCACTCAAATGTCGACACGACATCAGCTACTATTACACTTCTACCTTTGAGTTAATGACATTGCCAATACCTTTCCCCCACATTCTCTTGTTTTTCCTTTTACATTAACAGTTACCACTGCTAGATAAATTCCTTGGAGTTGAAAGGCGCTTTAAAAGGTCCAGGTTGTCATTCCAAAATGTATGCTGCCCATGTAAAACCAGAGAGGTTTACAAAGTGCAAAGAGGTCACCGACTTTCCACACAGTCAATTGCTATAGACCTCCAAACTTTATGTGACCTTCAGATTTGCAGAAGTGCAGGACACAGAGAGCTTCATGGAATGGGTTTCCCTGGCTGTGCTGCTGCATCCAAGCCATACATCACCAAGTGTTATGCAAAGCGTTGGATGCAGTGGTGTAATGCATATTGGCATGTTTGTTATCTGGAGTGATGAATCATGATTTTCCATTTGGCAGCCTGGATTTGGAGGTTGCCTGGAGTGGAGATCAGTACATTTAGGACTGCATTGTGCTGACGAGTGTGACATTTGGTGGAGGAGGAATTATGGTGTGGGGTTGAGTTTCAGGAGGAGTTGGGCTTGGCCCCTTGGTTCCAGTTAGTAAGGTTGAATGCTGCTGAATACCAAAAACATCATGGACAAACAACATGACTGTGCACAAACAGAATACCTTTGGGATGAATTATAGCGAAGACTGAGAGCCAGGCCTTCTCAACCAACACTCACGTGCGACCTCACCAAAGCACTTTTGGAAGAATGACCAACAATTCCTATACACACTTCTCAATATTGTGGACAGATATTTGAAGCTGTAATAGCTGCAAAAGGTGGACCAACATCTTTGAACCCTATAGGTTGGGAATGGGATAGCACTTAAGGTTAGCCTGGTGAACCAGCGCCACCCGCTGGACGGCAAAATGTTTTGTCTACGGGTGGGTCTGGCCTCGCATAATGATTCAATGAAGCCAGAATGCCATGAATCTGGCAAACCAATTACAACGCAAAGATGTGTTTTGAACCCGGTTGGGAATCTGGTTTATCAGGCTAACTTAAGGTAGGTAAGCAAATGGGCAGGTAAGCAAATACCTTTGGTAATATGGTGCATGTTCTCTAAAATGTCATAACACCACACCCAAAAGGCTGTTTCACTGTGTTGGCATGCTCGCAAGCACACCTCAGCAAAAGCCTTAAGTCAGAGGTGTGCTGAATTGCCACATAATCTCATGTTGTGAAAGGACCAGGTTCCCCATTAATTCTGCTTGAAAAGCATCAATGAGAACTTCAACATAACTTTGGAGAGCGGTGACATAAGGTGAGACTTTAGGCTAATGGTTGGTATTAAATCTATTGGTATTAAATCACACACTTTTGACCTCATTGTGAGAGATTTTATCTAACCATAATGATTGGTCAGAGCCCTAATGGAAAACCACAGCAGTGATTTCGTGAAGTCTTGCATCAGTAGGCCTATTTAAGAGGACAGTTTGAAAAATCGTGTGTGTGTGTATGTTGTGTGTGTGTTTCACAGCACAACATGCTGTGAAAATGGCGTCAAACACCTTATAGAGTAATTTCCAGCCTGACATTAATATAGGCTACATAAAGTATGCACACGACATAGGCATGTTGTTTTATGTAGGTTATGACGTTTCCAAGACCAACATGAAGGTCAGCTAGTCCTGCTGGCAGCGCACACATTTCTCAAGTCACCGAGGACGAGAATGACGATACCAAACTAGTTTTAAAACCTGTTTACACACCTGAACTTTGGGCTTGGAGCAAAACCCCTGCCTTTTGTTGGTGCGCTTTCCACCCGACCTGCTTATGTGGCGCCGACCACGTATAGCCTTCTGCCGTGAGCGCAGCAGGAAGCTCAACCAATCTCGACGAGCGTCGGTGTGTCTGTCACTCGACTCCTGGACGACTGTCCTTTTAGACTGGCATGAGTAGCCAACGTGTCTAAAACCGGCTTTCAGTCTGACAATTCTATTCTGTAAAACGAGCGCACGCGATCAAAGCGTGTCGACGCGGCATTTCGGCGAGCGCACTCGGCTGGATCAATTCTTCCAGAAGTTATCTGACTTTATTTAAAGGATGATACACCCGTAACATGCCACAAACAGGTTTCCGCCTAGCCTGCATGATTTCAAGCTAAAACAAAATATCAGCGCTGACCTAAGAACTAGGCTACCAGGAAATGGTAAGCCAGACCCTTCAAACGAGAATCATAGTTGCGGCGTTAGGTTACACATTTCACAATTCAAGTAGGCTATTCACGCATGCAGCGTCAGTGAAACTTTGGCATACATTTCATATACTAACTCCATCAACATATTAAAACGGAATAAGGTCTTATACTTACACTCTGGAATGGAAGCAGAAATCCGTGCCTGAGTGCAGCCAGGAGGGAACTTTGACACCTTGTTTACGTCAGTACTAGTGAGCCTACCTGTTCTGAATCGTCATACCAGGCAGCTGATCTGTAGCCCTCTGGAGTATGAATGCAAACATGCACTGCTCATTCTGCGTGTTATTTATTAATTTTACGACACCTACCTCACAAAACACAGAAGGTAGGCTCTATGCCTGCTTCATTATTAGGCCTAGGCCTACTTCATTTTACATCAGAGATAGCCTAATTTTTCCAATTTTATTTTTGTATCTATATGTTTTTGTTTTTTTTGTTTTTTTTACCAGGGATGGTTCTTGACTTGACATACCGAAAAACGGCTAGTCTTCATTTTCTGTTAAGGCTACCAAAATCATTAAGTGTATTACTTTGTAAAATATTAGCCTATATGAAAATGTCTAATCTGGCAGTAGGTAGCACAGTTTCAATGGGCAGCACAGTTGCAATGCTGGCCACAACCCTACTCGGCACCCATTTTTTTTAATCATTATACACGTTGATAGCCCCTTCACCCCAGCATATTAATTACATTAAATGATTAAAATCTCCTAAAATCAAGAGGGCTTCATGACCCCCTGTGCATGTTTGGAGACCCCCAGTGGCCTTTCCCACCAGGTCTTCAGGGGCCTACCCAGCTGCTGAGCATCTCTCCACTCGGCTACTGGACTGCACAGCACAACGTTTGCTGGGCAGACGAACAAGAAAGGATTGCACGCGGGGCTGGACTGGTACTGTAATACGGCATACAGGCCATTTTCTTGGTAGGCCGACCATCCTCAGGGGCCAATGCTGTTGTGTTTTGTCTTTGTTGATGTCCTGGAGACCAGCCCACAATTTAGACAGGGTAGCCCATTGGCCAATTTTTAAAAGACAGTGGACGGAGCCACGAATAATATCTTAGAACAGGGGTGTAGTGTCAAACTGAAATTGACATCCCTGTCTTAGAAAAATAGTGGTGCTGGGCGGGAGGGGCTGGTCCTTGCCAAAAATGCCCAAGACGTTTTTCAGTCCCACTGCAGTCCTGACTGCATGGTCAAGTCCTTCATCCTTGATCTTATTACCTTCGCCAGAAGGTTAGGTTTTGCCCGCCGTGTATTTATTTGTGAATATGTCTGTTTGTCTGTACTTCGTCTAACTCAGTCAAAACTGAGCCGATTTTTATGAAACTTTGTGGGATGATTGGTCATGACCCAAGGAAGAATCGATTAGTTTTTGGGAGTGATTGGGTCAAAGGTCAAAGGTCAAGGTCAAAATGTATGTTTGTACTTCGTATAACTCAGACAGAACTGAGCCGATTTTTATTAAATTTAGTGGGATGATTGGTCATGACCCAAGGAACAATCGATTACTTTTTGGGAGTGATTGGGTCAAAGGTCAAAGGTCCAGGCCAAGGTCACGAAAAGGTCAAAAACGTAAATTGAGACGATTTTTATGAAATTTAGTGGGATGATTGGTCAAGACCCAGGGAACAATCAATTACTTTTTGGGAGTGATTGGGTCAAAGGTCAAGGTCAAGGTCACGAAAAGGTCAAAACGTAAATTGAGCCGATTTTTATGACATTTAGTGGGATGATTGGTCATGACCCAAGGAACAACCGATTACTTTTTGGGAGTGATTGGGTCAAAGGTCAAGGTCAAGGTCACAAAAAGGTCAAAAACGTTTTTCTTTGCCAAGCACTATATGCCAGAAGAACGTGTGCATGCTGAATTGAATAAGCGGTCAAGACTGGGCCAAAAATGTAATATTACGATATTCCGGTCCGATTTAAATGAAACCAACACCAAAATTTGGAGAATGTTATGCCCCACACTTTGAAGATGGCCAGAAAAAAATAAGTGGCGTAGGCGAAGGTTTGCGCTCTACCGAGTGCCCATTCTAGTTTACACTATTTGTTTGTAGAGTAGTAGTTGGCTAACCAGGATCTCGTTAAGTCATAGGTGGGGAACCTATGGCCTGCGTACCATTTATGGCCCGTGAAGTCGTCTTATCTGGACCCCGATATAATTTTAATGTTATGCAGTTTCACATGAAATATGACATGTTTTTAAAGCAATCTTAGAAATTACTTTTGAAATACAATTAACTTAAATTTTCAAGGGAACTAGTAAGGTGTGGTCTGTTGTAAAGGTACCCGCCTTCAATATAGGCCTAAAATGCAGGGGGAAATCCTGGTTTGTGTTCATAGTGTGGCCCTTGGAGGACTTAATCAAATTTGAAATGGCCCCTCGAATGAAAAAGGTTCCTCAGCTCTGCGCTAAATGAATGCGTTTCCATTCCGCCTTGCTTCACACACATTCACCTGGGAGAGGTGAGAAGCGGGAGCAATCCATCGTCATTGTCACTGTCATTGGTCTTGAGTGGGAAACATTATACTAACAATACTACTGGCAAATAACAAATGATGTGCTAAGCTAGGAGCACACATCACCCTAGATTGTGAGGGTGCTGGCCCAAATCCTCTACTCATATTGTGCAAAAAATAAATAAACAAATAAGTACAAAAAATAAAGAAAATGAATAATGATAATACAATTCAGATTCTCTTCCACAGGTAATTTAATCAACTTCCATTTATCTGAACACTTCTTAAAACAGTATTGAATGTGATCTGATTTTTATCCTGATGTTTGAGGAAAAAAAGAATCACATGACATTGGAATGGAAAACCAAAGAAGTTTGCATGTCCTCCCAATGCTATAGAAAGAAGACAATAGCAGCCTAAATACCAGGCACAGGGCACACTCTACTTGGCATTTCCTTTACCGCATTAACAGTTTATGCGTCAGATGATAATGGAGATGGTGTTTTTCCCTCTGATTCATTTAATTTTTACCTAAAAGCTTTGTTGATACATAAATTTGCATTCTCATTTATTCATACATCTTAATTACAGAACTTCTCCAGAATATATCAGATGTTCTCTCTGTTGTAATCACAGCATTATAGCCTACTACTTCAAAGAGACTCACATTCCTTGGAATTAGGTGTCATCAGTTGATGTAGGGTAAGGAAGAACCACAAAAACCGATGAGATCCCTTTAAACGCTTTTTTCATTTCCGAGACATGTTGGGCCACCACTGCCATCTGACAGTATTTAAAGCTCTGACATGCTCTCTTTTTATGCCCCTGCCCGAGCTCTCAGATCCACTGATGCCAAGATGCTAAGGACTGACTATATGTTTTTTTCTCAGACTACATTGAGCTCCCCCCCCCCCCTCCCAAATATCACTTATCTTGGGCCTAAACCCTTGTGGACCTTATGCCTCTTTATTATCTACTTATCTTTTCTTTCAACGTCTTCATTTCATCTTTCTTTACATTTACTTACTTATTATCCATCTACTAATTTTTTCAATTGTGTCTAGTTTCCTGTCTTGTCTTTTTGCTATTTCTTTTTGCCTTCTTTCTATCTATTCTACCTCACTGCATTATTTTTTATTTTCAACATTGTTGTTTATCCATTTGTTAAGCACTTTGAGCTACATGCATTGTATGATACTGTGCTATACAAATACAGTTATTATTATTATTAGTCTGAGGTAGTCTAGTAGTCTGAGGAAGGGCCGTAGTATAGTGGCCCGAAATGTCAGACGTAAAAAAATGGATTCAAAAGGAGCACATCGGTGTGCGGTTCTTCCTTACCCTACATGAACTTTGCGCTTTGACCCTGCGCCCAGCTAAAAGAAATTGGATATGCGTGAGATCTGACTGGTATTCGTGTCATCAGTTGAGCCATTCCTCAATGCAATCAGCGTATACTTCTTTAGCATGTGGCCATCTCAAATGGTCAATGCCATCCACCTCACATTGCTTCAGGTCTTTCCGCATGTCAAGGGTTTTCAGACCGAAAGCATCTTTCAAATACCACTGTGGAAGCAATAAATGTGAGAAATATTGGGTTAATAGGAATGAATATTGTGAAGTTATAAAATCTTGAATCTTATATCAAATAAACTATACTGTAGTTCTGCTGCGCCGTCATATACAGTGCAAAGCAATAATGACTCCACCCCATTTGAAAAGTAACATTTTGAACAATATTGAAATATACACAAAATATATCTCCATAATATGCATAGATAATGTTTAATACAATTTCTGTTGAATTTACAACAAGAAAATAAGGTTTATATGACTTTATGATATTACATGTTTTTTTTTTTAGTTTTGGGCAGATAGTGGTGCAGAAATGAGTGCACCCCAATGCAAGTCTCAGAGAAAAGCTATTGAAAAACCATTTAAATCAGTCTCAGAAAAGTTCAATGATTCCTTACACTGTTTCTATCAAACAGTTGGCTATTAAATCAATCAATAAACAGCATTTTGTAGAGCAAACCCCTTCCCACTTCCTGCTGTACCAATGACACCACATGGAGGAAAAGGGACGAAGTTTTACACCAGAAAGTGCCAAAATGTAATTGGAAGACCATAAAAGCTTTAGATATCAGTCAAAACACTGTATCTAATGTGGTCCAAAACTTTAGGACAGATGGATCTGCAACCACCTCACAGAGACGTCCAGATGGGCCGCAGACTTCAACACCTAGGCAGGAACGTCTTTTCACAGAAATGGTATCATCTACCAAAGAAGCCTCTCTTACAGCCCAGTCAGACAAAAAGCCCGCCAAGAGTTTGCCGGGCCAAATTCTGACAAAAATGAAGGCTACTCTTGAGCCCAAGATCAATCTTTTTTAGAAATTATGGCATCAACACTGTATGGTATTGGAGATGAAGAATACAAAGGAAAGTCTGCGGTGTCTAAGGTGAAACATGACAGGGACTGTAAAACAAACACTTATGGCCAATGCTGATTTTCTGAGGAGGGGAGAGTGATTCAGTGATAAAGTATGGCACCTGATATGAACTCATTCGAACATACAGTAAATGGGGAGTTTTGAAGACAAACTGTGCATCAGTCTGGGGTGTAGGCCTACTCACATTTGCATCACCGGAATTTCATTTAAGTTATATAATTACTTTGGTAAACTTCACAGATGTAATATTAAATGTATCTATTCTATGCACATTTTGAAAATGATCTTTTCAAAAGGGATGTACTCATTATTGCTGTCCATTGTAAGCTGTAAAAAAACACTGGAAATTAGTGAGTTCCAATAGTCATGGATGTCATCAAAACCAATAACGTACACTATGCAATGACAGAGTGATATGATGTCATTAACTTGTGAATGTGTGATGTTTAAGTGCCACTCACATCTTGATTCTTCATGTCGATCACATTTCCTTTTTCATCATAAAAGCCGAAAAAACTACAAAAGGGGAAGTTATGTTAAATACATGCAGATATTGGTTTTTTTTCAGTTAATGCATTGTGAGATAACAAATAATATGTTATTCTGTTCTTGGTCAACATGTGCTACAGTATGTAGGAGATATTGTGACCAATTTATATCAAACACAACTTCGAGATACTTTAATTAATATTCCTATTAAATTGGGGTTTCTGAACTGCATATAAACGCACTTATCTCTGACATGGAGTATTTAGAAAAAAATAAAGAAACCTGGATTGCCATGGCGTGATCAGTCCGTCATCACGACCTCCTATCAGAACCAGCTTTTTTATTCTGAGAAAGTTGTCCTTCCAGCCTTTTGGAAGACACAGACAATTTTTGTCACAATACACTCGCCTCAAAAAGAGTTGTCGCCTATCCATCTGTTTGGAATAACAGCTAATAACCTGACTTTCAATTAATCACTTGGCTTCAGAAGTCAGTCATATGAAAGCTACAACCCTCCCGAATGAAAATGTATGTACAAAAATACATTTCATGCACCAAAGAAAGATTGACCCTTTATTGAACACAGACAGGGCAGATTTTCACAAGACAAAAGTTTTGTCGCCTATCGAACATAATGTGAAAATGAGCAGATAAGTCACTTCAAAGCACTTCAAATACGCAGATCGGGTGTCATACTTAATCACTGAATCACTCTCACCTCTCCAGAAAATCAACTTTGGCCTTAGGTGTATGTTTAGGGTCATTGTAATCATGGAAAGCAACACAATGAAAATCAATGGAGTTCAATGAGAGATGGTGACATATTCGCTATTCGTAGAGCAATACATGTTTAACTTCATGATGTAATCAATGATAAAAGCCCTCAAACACCTGCAGCATGCATGCAGCTCCTCATAAGAGCTGTATCTGTACCATGTTTCACTTTATGCACCATTTATCTTTTTTCATATTCTTCATCTCCAACACCATATAGTTTTCATGCTATCAGTTCTAAAATGGTTGATCTTGGGATCTTGACTTCAGAGTATGAGTCCCATTAGCCTTCATTTTTGTCAGAATTAGGCCTAACATACTCTTGGCTGGCTTTTTTGAGACAGGACAGTGGGAGAGACTTCTTTGGTGTTAAAGGTGAAGAATTTGGAAAAAATACATGGTGCCTAAAGTCAAACATGTGAGGGATACAGCTCTATGTGGAGCTGCATGCATGCTGCTGGTGTGTGAGGGCTTTTATCATTGATTACATCATGAAGTTAAAAATGTATTGCTCTACAAATAGCAAATATGTCACCATCTCTCATTGAACTCCATTGATTTTCATTGCGTTTGGTTTCCATGATTACAATGACCCTAAACATACACCTAAGGCCAAAGTTGATTTTCTGGAGAGGTGTGAGTGAATCAGTGATTAAGTATGATACCCGATCTGCGTATTTGAAGTGACTTATCTGCTCATTTTCACATTATGTTCGATAGGCGACAAAACTATTGTCTTGTCAAAATCTGCCCTGTCTGTGTTCATTAAAGGGTCAATCTTTATTTGGTGCATGAAATTTATTTTTGTACATTCATTTTCATTCGAGAGGGTTGTAGCTTTCATATGAGTGACTTCTGAAGCCAAGTGATTAATTGAAAGTCAGGTTATTAGCTGTTATTCCAAACAGATGGATAGGCGACAACTCTTCTGGAGGCGAGTGTAGAGTCACTTGGTGACACAACCCTAGATTAACCCCTTCCCACATTTCATGACATATCGCAGAACATATTGTGGTGGCAATCAATCCCTTTCAAGTCTCATGGACTCTTTGGTCACTGGATAGTCCCACTTGTTTTGGCTTGCTTTTTTTAAAATTACATTACATTACATTATACTTAGCTGACACTTTTATCCAAAGCGACTTAGTTATTATTTTTTTATGTACAGGGTATTGGTTACAGTAACTGGAGCAGTGTGGTGTTAGGCGCCTTTGATCAAGGGCACTTCAGCCATGGAGTAAGACAGGGAGTAGAAGGTGGGGGACTTACCTCTCATCTAAAGCCCATATGCTTAACCACTAGGCCATGGCTGCCCATTTTTAAATTGATACCATGTGCAATTAAAACATAAATATTGCCATTTCGTGACACATCATACAAGTGTAAGACTTACCAGTGTAAAGCTAATTTACATCTGCCATCCCCAGCCAGGAGCACAAATATCCAAACCCCTTGTAACGCCGCATTATGTAATAATGGTGCAATATGTAATAATGTAATAAATTATTACATAATGCAGTGACAATTGCCGTATTATGTAATAATTTACGCATTTCGTAATAGATTTCTTGAACGCATTTCGTAATAACTTTTTTCTCATCTTGTAATAAATTATTACAAAATGCGAAATTTATTACGGAATGCGGCCGCAACTTTTTTTTTTTGATGGAAATGTAATAACATGGTGCATTATGTAATAATCTATATGGATATGTTTTTTCTGCACTTGGATTCAGGTACAGCACACACATAGCCTAGTCTCAGTGACATGGTAGTCACTGCCCTCTCTCTCTCTCATTCTTCTCAGTTCTCAAACTGCTCGAGAGTCGCGAATGATGCGGTTAAAACCGTTAAGATATCATTTCACAACTTGTTGCGTGCAACGAGTCCAGCGAATGTCTCGCACTTTCTGCTACATTACACCAATTTACAGCGACATTAAATAGGCCAGGTCTAAACACTTCACGAGGTGGTGAAAACTTGTCTTGCACTTGGGTCTGTGGCGCGGATCTCGAAAGCGCAGGAGAAACCTGTGCAGTTGTGGTCCTCGGTGCGAGTAGGCTATCCTACTACACAGTGACCACATAATGATGAGAGAGAGAGAGAGAGAGAGAGAGAGAGAGAGAGAGAGAGAGAGAGAGAGAGAGAGAGAGAGAGAGAGAGAGAGAGAGAGAGAGAGAGAGAGAGTGTGTGTGTGTGTACGCACGGAGACAAACCTGGCCCATATTGATCTTAAGCCCCATCTTGGCTCTTTGGAAATATTCTTACCATTACAAGGGCTATTTTAATATTTTCCCCCAAACGACATGAATCAAATCCCAGGAAAAGACCAACCATTATAAGTGACTCGTGGGGAGCTGTCCATGCTGGTGGTGCTTAATTTTCCCCGATATTTGCCCGTGGAGTAGTGAGTCTTTCATGTCTGCCTACATGACCTTGCGCGCCAGGGTCTGACCATGGTGCTTTTTGCCCGTGGAGTAAGGAGACTTTCTTCTTGCAAAGCAAGAAACCAGAAGTTTCTCGTTCCACTTCTATAGCCAGAAGTTTTCCGTTGGACTGACGAAACCGAACACGATCAAGTTTGCAACTTCTTTCCCTCATGCGCTGTCCGTCAGCACCACCTGTCATTAGACGTCCGATTAGCTTTCATTACGTGCTGAGGGAAAAACTCTCGCCATTAGGCCTATGTGCTGTTGCACTGTTGTGAGGGATATCACCAAATAATTTAGATAAAAGTCAGAACATTATTTTGGCAATATTATTATTATTATTATTATTATTATTCTTATTATTCTTATTCTTCTTCTTCTTCTTCTTATTATTATTATTATTATTATTATTATTATTATTATTATTATTATGCCTATCATTATTATTCCCTATTGCACAAGAAAACAAGACGACCCCTTTTTGGCTGCACTGCACATGGTCTTAACAGAGCTCCCTGTTTGTAAAAAAGCTTCTTGTGTTTCGACAAAAAGGTGTCTCTTTGATAGTGCCTAACACACACGTTGGACGCCTTAAGAGCAAATAGGCCTAGCCAAGTGCGAATGGATTTTGAGAGGTGTGCGACCGTTAGTAACGTTCTGGAATTCTATCAAGTCTATCAAGGCTGGAACTATGACTACTTGCCAGTTCCCAGCAATGGGGAAATATCGGGAAAAATTAAGCACCACGAGCTTGGACAGCTCCCCACGAGTCACTTGTAATGGCTGGTCTTTTCGTGGGATTTGATTCATGTCGTTTTGGGGAAAATATTAAAATAGTCGCTATTTCTAAGTAGCCTTTGGAATGGTAAGACTATTTCCAAAGAGCCAAGATGGGACTTAAAGGGTAACGTTTAGGTGAAATTTATAACTAAATATATACTGGATGTTGTCAGGAGAGGTGTTTTGAAACATATATGTGAAATTCACAGTCTATAACAAAGCCAAACTGCAATATTTTTTATGAAAATGTATCAGCTAGGCTAGGCCTACTTCTAAAGTATTGGGCTCCTCGCTGGCGTAGATAGAGGGAGTCCAACTAAAGTTCTGGCTCAGCTCTCGCTTGTGGATGTAGGTTTACCAACCATTTTGGTTGTAGTAGAGATGCTGGGGAAAGTGGACAGTTAGGCCTATATTGTATGTGGGCTATTGAAAATGGTCTATTACTATGTTTGTGCATTGTGTATGAAAAAAGACAGATCAGCGGGTCTATCGGTTTATCTAGAATATTAAACTGTTCTGGGTCTCCGCACTGTCTGTGGCCATGCGTAATTTGCGATTAAACAGGGGGGCGATATCTAGGCCTATCTCTCCTTTGCTTTCACATGAGAGATGCATTTCATAGGCAAATCTAAAACAGTCTCAAAGTAGACCATTACATAGGCTACTTAGAAATAGCGACTAATATTTTTCCCAAAACCGGCATTTGCCGTGGAGTAACGACATGCCTGCCGCCTAAATAGACTTGCGCCCTCTGTCCATGGTGCTGAAACCGCGGCACTACTCTTATGTGAAGCGCGTTACAGTTTCACGATGGGATTGGCTTACAGGCAACAAAAAGACCAAACTATACAATAGGCTATGGTTGGAAGGCCCTACCCTTTGCCGACAATGATGAGAAATAATATGGTCACTCACTGTGAGTGGCATGGCGTCAAACGTTTCCTACTCGGTGCAAAACAATAACTCATAGCACCCGAGAAAAATGCCATGTTGTAAAAATGGCATATAGCCTATTTTCAATTTCAGTTCACTGCTCAGTAGGCCTATTACATGAAACTTCAATAAAGCTCATCCACATGCACGTCACAAAACAATAAACCAGGCGGCGGGACTTTCGATTATATTCCCTCCAAAAATGTCAGCATGTCACAAAAAACAGTTATTTGCATTGTCCGTAATTATACCAAACTAAAAAAGTATTCCCGTAGGCTAGAAGAAATCAAGTCTTCAGCTGCTATAATCCGTTACAAAACTGAAACAAAAATGCCAGCACAAATATTACCTATATAGCCTACCTATTTTTGCATTGCGAGCTGTCCACGTGTGTGGTGCTAGGGGCGAAATGTGCACTGGCAGCACTCGTCGTTGAGTTTGGGAGATGTCTTTAGTGGGAGTAGGCCTATTTGAATGTGTAAAACACGTTGGACATGCTGGACATTTTCAGTAGGCTATGCTTGGGGAAGTAGATCGATTATTTGCATGCGTCTTGTTTCACCATCGAGCTTGCATCAGCATGCCAACGTTAGGCTATTTGCTATCCTGACATTTTGCTGAATAGCATAATATCTCTACAAAATCGGGAGTAAATTGAATTGAATTGAAGTCTCCCAACATGTCTTGCCAATCCATGAGGATACCACACGCGGAGAAAGCGTTCCTTTGATAGAGAGGATACCTGCGTCTTTGTAAAGTGCTGCGCGCACGTTTGATTGCCGGTTTTACAAATTACGGGGATAAACATGCCAGGTCCAAATTACTAACAGGAAAAGAGGGACGATGACAAAGGGGATGAATCGCCAGGAAGACAGGGATGATCTTTCTCGCAGAGCAATGTTGTCTGTAAGAGCGAGTCTCGCCTGGTTTTGTAGGCTATGGTTACGACACGCAATCCACCGCTGGACCAGCTGGCTATCAGCAATCACCGCAAGAATCAAACCTGTTTTTTTTTTTTTTTCAAATCCTGGTCATCCCCCGTGAGTGTAGGCTACTGCATATAGTTAAAACATTGCTACGACCCAATTTGGCACACTGTCCACTCAATGCGCAAAAGACACAACGTCGGAAGGGATTCGATTACTGCCAGAGGTACGAAACAGTCCTCAACTTCAGAAAAAAAGATGGAAATGTGGATACTATGTGGGCCTGGAGAAAGAGGTTCACTCTCTCCAGCAGTTCAAAACCACCGTGTCAGGTTATGCTTCGGAAGCATATCAGGGTTTTTTTTTTCGACAAAAACGAAGCGCCATAAAGTCACAGTCAAGTTTCTAGGCTATAGGCCAGTACAGCAGCGTTAATAAACTCCAAAAAAGTCATGTGCCATACCCTAATAATGACAATCTTAATGTGCAAACGAAGTGTGGGGGATTGGGGCAATAAAAACAGTCGGTGGTGGGTAGTGCGCGATAGCTCTGTGATGGGGAGGGGGATTCTTTTGGCTACACCTAGCCTACCCAACTCAGGACTCTGGATCCAACAGAGAATCTCCACAATGAGGGAAACACATCGAAAACATAAAATTAAATATGCTATATGCACAAATAGAGTTCATATCAATCAGACATTATATTAGGTTAACAATGTTATTTTGAAACCTAATGAAGAGCCACATAATAACGGTCTGGCACACCCTCATGGCGCTGCTGCAGCGCATTGACATGGAGGAAACCTACAAAAAAATATGATTATTATTTTAAATAATAAAACGGTTCAGACGGTATCTGGTGGATACTGCCACTGTTTAAGGCCATTTCACTTCTTGAAATTTAGCCTATACAGTGCCTTCAAAAAGTCTACACACCCCTCCTCAAATGCCAGGTTTTGTGATGTAAAAAATGACAGAAAAATAAATTCACAGCTTTTTCCACCTTCAATCTAAACTATTAACCTGTACAATGCAATTGAGAAACAAGCATGACGCTTTAAAGGGAAACAATAGAAAATAAAAAACCTCAGTTAACATGGTTGCATAAATATACACACCCTTAAATTAATACTTAGTTGCAGTACCTTTGGGCTTGTCTGGGCTATTCCAAAACCTCAATCTTATTCTAGTGAAGCCATGCTTTTGTAGACTTAGGCGTGTGCTTGGAGAAATTGTCGTTCTGAAAGATTAGCTCCTCTGCATCTTCACCTTTCTACCAGGGGGGCGAAGGTTTTGTGCCACTACCACGGCCCCTGTGAAAATTGTCTTATTCCCTCCTCCCTAATGAAGGCCCCAGTTACAGCTGAAGAAAAACAGCACAAAAGAACAATGCTGCCACCACCATACTTCATGTTAGGTATGGTGTTATTGCGGTGATGTTTTGCGCCAAACATACCCTTTTGAATTATGACCAAAAAGTTAAATCTTGGTGAGGTAAATTTCTCAAAAAATACTTCTGTAATCTCCCAAATGCATGTGGGAAGATGTGTTATGGTCAGGTGAAACTGAGGTTGAACATTTTGGACATAATTCCAAAAGGTATTTTTGGCACAAAACATCACCGCAATAGCACCATACCTAACGTGAAGTATGGTGGTGGCAGCATTGTTCTTTTGTGCTGTTTTTCTTCAGCTGTAACTGGGACCTTCATTAGGGAGGAGGGAATTATGAACATTTCCACAGGGGCCGTGGTAGTGGCACAAAATCTTCGCCCCCCTGGTAGAAAGGTGAAGATGCAGAGGAACTAATCTTTCAGAACGACAATTTCTCCAAGCACACGCCTAAATCTACTAAAGAATGGCTTCACTAGAATAATATTGAGGTTTTGGAATGGCCCAGACAAGCCAAAGGTGCTGCAACTAAGTATTAATTTAAGGGTGTGTATATTTATGCAACCATGTTAATTGAAGTTTTGTATTTTCTATTGCTTCCATTTAAAGCTTTATGCTTGTTTCTCAATTGCATCGTACAGGTTAATAGTTTAGATTGAAGGTGGAAAAAGCTGTGAATTTATTCGTCTTTCTGTCATTTTTTTACATCACAAAAACCTGACATTTGAAGAGGGGTGTGTAGACTTTTTGAAGGCACTGTAGGTCTGGAAAGGTGTTACAATATTAGAACCTGGCCTATTCTCTGCGGTGCTTAGTATGTCGGTAGAACACGGCGACTCCCTCTATCCACGTCGGATCAATATGGGCCAGGTTTGTCTCCGTGCGCCAGCGGACACACACTCACTCACTCTCACTCTCTCTCTCTCTCACTCTCTCTCTCTCTCTCTCACTCACTCTCTCTCTCTCTCTCTCACTCTCTCTCTCTCTCTCTCTCTCTCTCTCTCTCTCTCTCTCTCTCTCTCTCTCTCTCTCTCTCTCTCTCTCTCTCTCTCTCTCTCTCACAAGTTGTGAAATGATTTCTTAATGGTTTTAACCGCATCATTCACGACTCTCGAGCAGTTTGAGAACTGAGAAGAATGAGAGAGAGAGAGGGCAGTGACTACCATGTCACTGAGACTATGTGTGTATTGAATCCAAGTGCAGAAAAAAACATATCCATATAGATTATTACATAATGCACCATGTTATTACATTTCCATCAAAAAAAAAAAGTTGCGGCCGCATTCCGTAATAAATTTCGCATTTTGTAATAATTTATTACAAGATGAGAAAAAAAGTTATTACGAAATGCGTTCAAGAAATTTATTACGAAATGCGTAAATTATTACACAATGCGGCAATTGTCACCGCATTATGTAATAATTTGTTACATTATTACATATTGCACCGTTATTACATAATGCGGCGTTACACCCCCCCACACAAAATCCCTAAATCCAACCCCACACACAGTATATCACAAAAGTGAGTACACCCCTCACAGTTTTTCAGATTTGTGAGTATATCTTTTCATAGGAAAGCATTACAGAAATATCTTGGTCTCTTCAAATCACACGACATGGTTCCAGTGATCCATATCCTTGGTCTGTTCATCTCTCTTGAGACCAAGATAAACAAATTTGCTTTAGATGGTGTCAAGCATGTGTGGTGGTAAACAAGTGAGTTTTACAAAAAAGGTGTATCCTCTCAATAGCCAAGCATGGTAATGGGACTGACATGGTTTGGGGATGCATGAATGCTGTCAACATTGGTAATCTGAAATACACCTAAAAGAAACATGCATGTCAACATGCACTGTGACTACTGAAGCAGATCATGATATTCTCCATAGGATTGCATTCAAATCTCACACCAATCTATTTAAGCCAGATGCAGACTCAAAATTTAAAAGTTCAATGCAAAGAAAGGTTGAAACGCACACTGATGACCTCCCTTGTCATCCCTTTTCATTTCGTTTCATTTCGAGACGATTCGAGCCAACATAGCCTCTTCTCTATCGGATTTTAATCTGGGGTGTACTCACTTTTGTGAGTACATGTTCAAACATGAATGGCTGTATTTTGTTTTTTTCTGAGTGAACAAGAAATTTGAGCAGTTAAATATGTTGTTAAAAGGTCACTAATCATTGTGTCAAAGTGAAATTTCTGTAATGCATTCCTATGAAAAGATATACTCAAAAATCTGCAAAACTGTGAGGGGTGTATTCACTTTCGTGATATACTGTAGTTACAGCATACAGATCACTCACATAGGTATACAGTTCTCCTAAGGTTGTGTGCTTAAAACGTTTGTTGTAGTCATGTAGATAGGCTATTCTGGAGAAGATTGTATAAGTATACCTACGTATTCTCTCCACAATCCACATCCAGGGCTGGGCTGGTAATCTAGCATACAGGACATTTTCCCAGTTTTGCCAACAGTCGTCAGGGACCGATGCTTTTATGTTTTTGTTTTTGTTTTTCCCCTTAAAAACCAGCCCACAATTTAGATGGGGCGGACCATTAGTCAAATAGGGGGTAGTTGTTTGCCTATGCCAAAAACATGCCAAGGCCCTGTGCACATCCCTGTGTTTCCCTTGTATAAATATCCAGCGTCCAAAAGGCTGTTTAATGCCAAAATAGAGATGTAAAAGAGGGTTTTCCGAAAGTGTAAATGGGGTGTTGAGTTCAGTACCCCACCCCACGCACCCCACCCCCACCCCAAGACAGAAGTGCACACCACTAATAGGGACTGATAAAAGGTTTCAATACTTGTGATGTTGTCATGTGCCTGGTCTCCATTCAGTGGTGCCAAATATGTATTGCCTCTCAAGTACGACTTTTGGTGGTAGGGGTCTGAAAAAAACATGGCTATCTGATTAGTGATCATAGTTTAGACAGATCAATAATATTTAATCAACTTGTAAAGCTGAAAAAAATCAAGCTTACTCACCATTCCAGTAGTTACAAATGGATAGTAACTGTCCTATCTTGTTGTAGCAGAACAAATAAAACATTCGGCGGCCAATGGCAGACCACCAATAAGTTGAGTTCTTGAGTCCTATGGCAGAGACAATACTAGAATATATGAGACTGCTAACTGCTAATACGTATATGAGCATTATTGTCCTATTGTCGCCTCAAACATGTCCAGTCCCACCAGATGGCGACCGTGGGCAAGTGACGACTGGGAAACCTGAATGTCAATTGGGCTAAATGCTCAAATATATTCTACTCCAATTTTCCAGTCGTCGACCTTCTGAACACATTTCCTGTTAAGAACTATGGTTGGTATTATATAAGAGGAGGTATTTTCAAGTTCTTTGGGTGTTTGGCTTTTCCACCAGGGCAGAAGAACCAGAACCTGTTGGGATCATAACTACCTTGCTGACTCAGTACAGGCTATAATTGAGGCAGTTCAAACATATCCTGATAAGATGAGGCAAACAAAAAAGCATAAAGTGACCAAGGAGAAGAAACAAGAGTTAAAAAAAAATAAAAAAATAAATTACTGAATACAAATAATGAAATAAAAATAGAGATAATTATATATAGGCCTATATATATTGTAATGTGCTAAATAGTTCTGCCCAATTTATTCTGCTCTTCAGTGAAGCTCCCAAAATTATCATCAAGAAATATTTCATTAAAAAAAATCTACTGACCTCCATACTGCCCTGCCAAGGGCGCTGACAGGAAAATCGCAGAGTGAACATTGTGATCAGCCAGTGTGGCGAGAATTCCTCTACATATCACACCACCTATAAGAAAATTAAAAACAGGGCACAATTTAGACTTTTTTTATTTTTGTGTCATTGTTGCTAAGACCATGCAGTCCTGTCAGTGATGACACCTGATTTGCGAATTTGAAGTTTTCTGAAGTGATTTATCTGTTCATTGTCACATTATGTTCGACAGGCGACAAAACTTTTGCCTTGTGAAAACCTGCCCTTTATGTGTTCATTAAATGGCCAATCTTCCTTTGGCGCATTAAATGTATTTTTGTACATAAAACTTCATTTGGGAGGGTTGTAGCTTTCAAATGAGTGACTTCTCAAACCAAGTGATAAATTGAAAGTCAGGTTATTAGCTGTTGTTCCAAAGAGATGGATAGGCGACAAAACATTTTGAGATGGCTGTATAGTAGAAAGGACTTTTGTCCATTTTTCTTTACAGATTATCTCTAAAACATTAATAGTTTGTGGCTGTAGCTTGGCAAATGGGAGGTTCAGTTCCCTCCATAGAATTACTATAGGGTTAATGTTTGGAGACTGTCCAGGCCACTTCATGACTTTAATATGCTTCTTCTTGAGAAACTCCTTCGTTGCTTTGACTGTATGTTGCGTATTATTGTCATGTTGGGAGATCCAAAAATGGTCCACCTTCAGTCTAGTGGTAGAGGGAAGGACGTTTGCACTCAGTATTGCACGATACATGTCTCCCTCCGTCCATTCGTTGACAATGTGATGTTGTCCTGTGCCTTGGTCAGACAAACACCCTCAAACCATAATGATACCACTTTCATGCATGATGTTGAGGAGGGTGTTTTTGGGATCATAGACAGCAGTTATTTTTGTTAAAACACATTGAATTGTGTTAATGCCCAACAGCTTGATTTTGGTTTCATCTGACTACAGCACCTCCTTATCATATCCTAAACCAGTCTGATGTTCGTTGGCAAACCTCAGGTGTTTCCTTCTGAAGTAGAAGTACCATGTGTGCACTACATGATTTCAATCCTATGTGGCTTTAAGTGCTACCCATAGTTTTCTCAGTGTTTTTGGTCTCAGAAGCTTTGATATCATTGCCTAGTTCATCCCGTACAGGTCTAGGGTGCTTTCTTTCTGTTCTCATGATTATCAAATCCCTACAAAAGGTCAAATCTTGTATAAAACCTCAGACAGACTGATGGATGGTCATTTTGCACCAACAGTTGGGTCCTTAATACCCAGTCTCTTTCTTGTGGCTTTGTAGCCCATTTAATCTTTGTTCGGGTCTAAAATCTTGTCCCTGATATCCGTTGACCGCTCTTTGGTCTTTCTCATGCTGGTGAGGTTGGAGTGTGATTGATTCACTCATATTATGGACTGATTCTACTGATTCAAAGTGTCTTGTTAGTATGTACAGGTGTCTTTAATTCAGATGACAAGTTGATCGGAAGTGCCCATCTGGTCTGTGGGCCCGGAACTGTTATCAGTTGGCAGGGGATGAAATACTTATTTTGCTCAATGAAATAGAAATTAATATTCTCTCAAGTTAATTTCTGGATTTTCTTTTTGATATTCTGTCTCTCCATATCATAATACATATTATCATAACATTTATTGACTGATCATGTCTTTGTTAGTGGGCAAACCAACAAAATCAGCAAGGGATCAAATACTTATTGAAATCACTGTATGATGCCGGCGTCAAGTAAAGTGTTTAGGTTCAGGTAATGTCCAACATGTGCATACAGTTGTGCTCATATGTTTACATACCCCGGCAGCATAAACGCTTTCTTCGCGATTTCTCACAAAATATGAAGGATTACACAAAACCTTTTTTTCACTCATTGCTAGTGACTAGCTTAAGATATTTATTAGCAATATTCTGTGTTTACTCTTTCAAAAGCATGATCACAACCCAAACTACCCAAATGACCCTGTTCAAAAGTTTACATACCCTAGTTGCTAATGCTGAATATGGCCCTGTTTAACATCAGGGACCGCTCTAAATTGTTTGTGGTAGTTGTGGATAAGGCTCTTAATGTTCTCAGATGACAGAACAGCACATTCTTCCTGGCAGAATGGTTGTTTCCTATAATATTTTTGGGTGTCTTGCTGGAACCTCACATTTGAGGTTTCCCCTGAATGGCTCAATGATGTTGAGATCAGGAGAGTGAGACGGTCGCTCAAAAACTTCATTTTATTCTTTCTGAAGCTAGTGACGGGTTGATTTGGCTTTCTGTGTTGAAATATTGTAATGTTGGCATGTCCAAACAATGGACCATGTGCAGTTTCAAGGCTGATGTGTGTCAAGTTTCCTCCAGTATTTTTCACAGGGCAATGTATTCATCATTCTGTGAGTATGGATCAAAAGTATAATGCATTTGTAACTCAAATGTCCCCATGAAATCAGTGGTCCATGACCATGTTTCACAGAAGGGTATGGTGTAACTTTCATCATAGGATCCATTGACTGTTCTCCAAATGGTACTGTTAATAGTGGCCTAAAAAAGTTCCATATTGATCTCATTTTTCCAAATGACTTTGTCACAGGCATTTTGATGCTTCTCATTGTGCTATTTGGTGTATCATATGCAAAATAACATGTTTGCATTTTTGTGGTAATGGCTTTCTCCTGGCAACCCCCAACAGCCCATCTTTCCTCAAGTGCCAACATTTTTTCATGTTGTCCTATATTTCACCTGAAGTTATTTTTTGGTTGTCCTATGCCTCCTGAACAATTTCCCTTGCAATGATCATTGCAATGCAATGATTCCCTTGCCCATTGGCTTGATTCCAACCAAACTCCTCATATTGCATTTCTGAATTGAAATTCCAACGGTGCCAACATGACAATATTTCGACACAGAAAGCCAAATAAACCCGTCATTAGCTTCAGAAAGAATAAAATGAAGGTTTTTGAGCGACCATCTCACTCTCCTGATCTCAACATCATTGAGCCACTCAGGGGAAACCTCAAATGTGAGGTTCCAGCAAGACACCCAAAGATATTATAGGAAACAACCATTCTGCCAGGAAGAATCTGAGAACATTAAGAGCCTTATCCACAACTACCACAAACAATTTAGAGCGGTCCCTGATGTTAAACAGGGCCATATTCAGCATCAGAAACTAGGGTATGTAAACTTTTGAACAGGGTCATTTGGGTAGTTTGGGTTGTGATCATGCTTTTGAAAGAGTAAACACAGAATATTGCTAATAAATATCTTAAGCCAGTCACTAACCATGAGTGAAAAAAAAGGTTTTGTGTAATCCTTCATATTTCATGAGAAATCGCAGAGAAAGCGTTTATTCTGCTGGGGTATGTAAACATATGAGCACAACTGTATGTGCATGTGGAGGTGAAGAAGAATAATCTCACAGCAGTATTATTCTTCACCTTCATAGACTTCAAAAAGGCATTTGATTCGCTCTACCGAGGCATGATGGTAAAGATCCTGAAAGCATACAGTATTCCCCCCAACCTACTCCGAGCAGTAGGGTCCATGTACGCAGGAACAAGGGCCAGGGTGGTGACCCCAGACGGTAACCGTGAGGAGTTTGGCATCCTGGCTGGAGTTATGCAGGGGGACACACTAGTCCTTTCTCTTCATCATAGTCCTTGAGGAACTTGGTTTCACACATCTTCAAGGAGGTTGTGTCGATACCCCGCAGTGGTCCTCACAGACCTTGACTTTGCAGATGACATCAGTTTGCTCTCCGACAACGTGGTACAAGCACAAACACTGAAAAGGGTAGAGCTAAGTGTGCCAAGGTCGCCCTCAGGCTAAATGCCAAGAAAACTGAGGTCATCACCTACAAAATCCCACCAGAACATCAACCACTGACTACAGCAGCAGTTTATGACTTCAAATACCTGGGCTCATGGGTCAACTCAACTGAGCAAGATCTAGAAGTGAGAAAGCCACTTGCATGGAGGGCCCTGAACGGTATGGCCAGTGTATGGAACTCCAGTGTCCCCCGTCAAATCAAACTCAGCTTCTTCTACACGACAGTAGAGTCTGTTCTCCTCTATGGCAGTGCATGCTGGACCCTGAAACCAATAACCAACCCTAGAGAAGTCCCTTGATGGGTGCTACACCAGGATACTGTGTGCAGTGCAAAACATCAGTTAGAGTGCACATGTAACCAACAAAATCCTATATGGGGGAATACCAAGGGTGAACGAGAAGATTGCTGTAAGGAGAATGAGACTTGCAGGACATCGCCAAAGGCACCAAGAACTGCCAGCCAGCAAACTGGTGCTATGGGAACCATCGCGTGTGTGCCGGTTAAGAGCATGTCCCACACTAACATATGTGGACATACTCTAGAAGGACGCAGGAGCACGAAGTACCAGCGAACTGAAAATATGTATGGAGAATCGGAATGACTGGAAGCAAAGATGGAAGGCTCGTCTGAGGACGACCTAGAGAGAGAGATATACCGTATTGACCCGAATAAAGACGACCCCCACCCCCTTGAAGGAACAGACCTGTAATCTTTTTGACATTTCTCTCGCGTTGCCTAATGAAAGTCGGACAACCGAACACTAACAGCGAAAAAGAGCACTTCTGAAAGTTTGAGGGAAAATATTTTTCTTGCAGGTACACAACAAGTGAGCTGACTTACCCCCGAACTTGTAACTTTTTGCCATCGCAAGGCACTGATATATGTATAGATATTAAATATATAACTGCTCAGCTCTGGGACAAAAGGCAAGCTCGCTTTCAGCATTTTCTGTGAGAATGCAATCTAGTTATGATTTACTAGTAGTTATTCTCATAAAATTTGTTACAGTTCACAAACAATAGTTATTGCTATGGCGCTGCATTGTTTGGCTGCCTTACCGGTAACTCCCACAACTGTGCAACTTTATAACTTCTTTTAAATGGCATTAGACCATATATGTAATTTATATTTTTCTGCACATATGGAGTTACTGTCAAGGCTAGGGTTGTATGTGACAAATAAAGTATTCTTACTCTAATTATTCTTGCTACTACCCTATCTACCCTATCTACATACTATCCTATCAACGACCATAAAAATAATAGGATGTTAATTTTGTCTGGGCTCGGATGTATTTTGGCCACAAATGCCTTATTAGGTGCTGGGCCCAGAAGCAGTCAGCTCATTGGTGGTAACGAGTGGCAACTTTATTTTTGCTTATATAACCCCCTGACAACCCATTAATCAATATTTTGGCTGTTGCCAACCTCGAAACTTGCACATTGATTTACAATAAATGACAATAAAAACTAGCCAATCGAGTAACGTCAAGTCGATGCGAAGTCAATGGGGCAAAATGCAGCTAGCGAAGCCGAAGTTGTCCGAGGTACCATGACATCACAATCGATGGGAGGGGCCTGGGACAGGTCAATTCTACAAAGCTGGCTATGCTGTATTGTCCTGACACAAGGTTTTAAGGTCAAGTAATGATAAAGTCAGTTGAAATAGTGTGCTTCAAAATGCGCGAAAATGGTTGCCAATGTCCCACATGATGGAAACGAACGCTACATCCTGAACCGAGTGAAGGCTTCACAAAACCCAATGGGATCACAAGATCGGCCATGTTTGACCATGTATGGACAAATTTCACATCCATTTCCACTGCGGGATCCTATGGCAACTCTTTTCTATAGGCCTAGATGAATGACAAGAACTAACCTTGTGAGTAGCATATGAGATGGACTCCCTCTGGAGAGCTTTGCATGATGGGATAGATTGCTTTGTTAAAGCCCTCCACTTGTTCCCATAGCGACTTAAGGCTGTCCTCCTCATTGTAGAGGTCCAGAGCGATGACTGTTGTACCAGGGTGGGACTGAAACATACAAAGGATATTGTTGCTGTCTGGCAGAAACCTTATATTTCTGTTTCATTGTTTTTTTTTAAAAACACATTTATGGTACTGCAATAAACATTAGATTTGCCTTTATTTTCTCTACAGGAGAGACATTTTGCGTGGACAAACAAAAATGAGTGCCTCAGTTTGGAACTTCACAGTTCCATAATTCTGCAGGTCCAGAGCAGAAGGCAAAAAGCAGTAACTGAAGTTACTGTGTTCTGCCTTAGTTTATCCAAAGGATTTTCAACTTATTTTACTTAACATCTTATTTTACCCTGAAGACAACATATTTTAAACTCCGTGTTTGTTCACATGATAAAACTGATGCTTATTATTGCAAATATGACAAAAACTCATTTTTGAAAAAAATGAAGTTACTGCCTTTTGTAAGTAACTGCCCTTAGTAGAGCAGAATTATTATTACTATAAATAAATAAATAATATTGACAACCACAAACAACATCGTATGGCTGTCAAAGTCATGTGCAATGTGCTATTGATGCTGTTCTGTTGGTGTTTTGGTTGTTTCATGCTTGAATAATCTATCTTAATTTCATTGTTCAGATTGAGGATGTGTCATATGATGCCACATCATGAGTGTTTGAAAAAAAAGTGACATCACTTTTCAATCAAAAGCATATTGACCAATTTGCTGTCAGGCATGTCAAATGGTGGGTCATATTCTCCCTCCTCTTTAAACAATCCTTGGTAACAGTAAGTACACAATAGTAAAACATTCATGGCAGCTCCTACCTCTGTGATGAAGTTAATCAAATTCCTGAATTGCCCAGGCCCATCCAAAAGTCCATGGACAAGTATAACAGGCTTGTAGCCATCGGTAACTGCCACACTCTTGCAGACCAAAAGTAGACACAGAAAGGACCAGTTCACGAGGCACAAAGAATGTGTCATTATAACACTTTGACAGTAGCCTAAGGTTTCTCCCTGAATGGAGTTGAGTGCATGTGGGCAGCTCTAATATATATTGGTTAGAAAACCTTGACACGACATCCTGTTTTTGGAAAGACTTGTTTCCTTAAATGAGCTCTTCTTCCCACTTCCAAGGGAGCAGCTCAGTCGGTCAAAGTTAATTTGCAATGTTTGAGATAGTCCTTGTCCATGTTTCGTGATATAGCGCCATTTTTTACCTTTATGTTCCATTACATCAGTTACATTGCATGTACGTATGGGTTCTATGTATTCATGTTGAATGAAAAACAGTTTCATATTTGCAATTCTACAGCACAAAGTTGTTAAAGTACCTCTTGTTACTACCCAAAATATAACTGTCAGTATATTCATAATTAAGGCCAATTTTAAAGGTCTTTTGTGTCTTATTGCTTATAGGACAGTGAAGAGTCTGACAAAAAGAAAAAAAAGGGGGGGGGGTGTGTTAAAGGACCCAGGCTGAACTTGTACCTGGGCATGCAAGCCCATAAGCGTATGTGTGTGTGTGTGTGTCGAGGGGGGTGACTTAGCGCACTGAGCCACAATACCCCCCAAATTATGGCCATTTTAAGTGTAACATACAGCTAATACAATAACTACCCAATAATGACTTCTTTTTTCCCCCAATAACGTAATAAGGCATTTCATCTTGCTCCAGGACGTTTAGTACCACTACCCTGGACTTGTCAGTACCTGAGATTTTTTCTCCAGCCTTTTCCGAGATCCTGGTCATTGTAATGGGGTTAGGTGTATGTTTATATAAAAAAACATCTTGATTTATTCCCAATAACATCCAAAAGGTTATTCAACATCAGCAGACTACTGAGACACAGCAATACATTTTGGGATAATATTTGGAGTAGGCATACGTTAAGAAAATTTTAAATGTAAATAAAATCTGCCCCCATTAGCTCAGATGTCGGAAAGGGCGGACTCGAAAAATGCAGCATCACCGGGAACTGACAAGTCAAGGGTTACGTGAGCAATACAACAGCATATTAAAATTGGCAGAAGTTATCCTTTAAGGCGGCGGTGGGGAACCTATGTCTCGATGGCCGTTTGTTGCCGTTAGTGGCCCTTGAGGCCGTTGTATCCCGCCCCCGGTATAATTTTAATGTTATGTAGCTCATCAAAGTCCAATCTCACGCACATCCAGATGCTTTTCGGGTGCTGGTTCAAAAGACGTCAGTTGCATGTACGTATGGGTTCTATGTATTCATGTTGAATGAAAAACAGTTTCATATTTGCAATTCTACAGCACAAAGTTGTTAAAGTACCTCTTGTTACTACCCAAAATATAACTGTCAGTATATTCATAATTAAGGCCAATTTTAAAGGTCTTTTGTGTCTTATTGCTTATAGGACAGTGAAGAGTCTGACAAAAAGAAAAAAAAGGGGGGGGGGTGTGTTAAAGGACCCAGGCTGAACTTGTACCTGGGCATGCAAGCCCATAAGCGTATGTGTGTGTGTGTGTGTCGAGGGGGGTGACTTAGCGCACTGAGCCACAATACCCCCCAAATTATGGCCATTTTAAGTGTAACATACAGCTAATACAATAACTACCCAATAATGACTTCTTTTTTCCCCCAATAACGTAATAAGGCATTTCATCTTGCTCCAGGACGTTTAGTACCACTACCCTGGACTTGTCAGTACCTGAGATTTTTTCTCCAGCCTTTTCCGAGATCCTGGTCATTGTAATGGGGTTAGGTGTATGTTTATATAAAAAAACATCTTGATTTATTCCCAATAACATCCAAAAGGTTATTCAACATCAGCAGACTACTGAGACACAGCAATACATTTTGGGATAATATTTGGAGTAGGCATATGTTAAGAAAATTTTAAATGTAAATAAAATCTGCCCCCATTAGCTCAGATCTCGGAAAAGGCGGACTCGAAAAATGCAGCATCACCGGGTACTGACAAGTCCAGGGTTACGTGAGCAATACAACAGCATATTAAAATTGGCAGAAGTTATCCTTTAAGGCGGCGGTGGGGAACCTATGTCTCGATGGCCGTTTGTTGCCGTTAGTGGCCCTTGAGGCCGTTGTATCCCGCCCCCGGTATAATTTTAATGTTATGTAGCTCATCAAAGTCCAATCTCACGCACATCCAGATGCTTTTCGGGTGCTGGTTCAAAAGACGTTAAGTTCATAAAATGAAAAAAGGAAAAACCGCAACACCGATGCTCCCATTTACTTCATTTTAATGTGACGTTTCGGGCCACCCCGGCCCTTCCTCAGACATAAAGTTGTGCATGTGCGGGGTGGCCCAAAACGTCACATTAAAATGAAGTAAATGGGAGCATCGGTGTTGCGATTTTTCCTTTTTTCAATGTTATGTAGCTTCACATGAAATATGACATATCTTGTAAGGGAATCTTAGAAAATACATGTCCAATACAATTAGTTTATATTGAGGAGAACTAGAGAAGGTGGAGTCTGTTTTAAAGGTGCCTGCCTTCAATATAGGCCTAAAGTGCAGGGAGAATTCCTCGTTTGTGTTTATAATACGGCCATCGGAGGACTTATACGGCCCTTGGATGAACTTGAAGTGGCCCTCGAATGAGAAAGGTTCCCCACTCCTGCTTTAAGGATACCTTTGCTACCACTCTTCTTGCTCTGCAGCGTCCACAGGACATTCTTGACTTACACAAATGATTATATTCAACGTAATCTACCAAGATTGTATTTCCAATGCATTCATAGGCTTAAAAACTTTTATTTTGAAATATCCATTATTTTCCATTTTTAAACAGCCATTTGGAAAATTCTTTGAACAGCTTCTGACTGGACGCCTATTGATTGAAATCCATCTCATTCAACATGAAGGCAAAACAAAAAAGTCAAGAGGATGTATAAAACAGACAAAAAAAACAACTTGTGTCATAAACAAACTTCAACTTCACAGTGAAAGAGGTAATATTGAACAATACACTAAGAGCAATAAACATATGCTACATTTGACAACAACTGATAAAACTGATGGCGTTGAAGTTTTAAGTGAGCCATTCATCAATACTTTCATAGTACACAGTGGAATTTGAATGCCATTTGGTGTGTGCGACTCCAGAATGGATGTACTGCTTCAGAGCTCCCCGCAAATAAAGAGTCTTCAGTCCAAAGACATCCTTCACAAACCACTGCAAAACGTTGATGGAAATCATCACAATTGATGACAGCACACATTTAGGTATTGCCTGGTTTAATATCAGAATTATTTACTACATGATGTGGTATCAGTGTTCTTTTATTATGTGGATATACATTGCTCCAAAAAAGAGAGCACCAAAACAACGCCACTATACATCTGTAAGATCAGCCTGTTCAGTCAGGAAGCAACACTCATTGGACTTCGAGCCCTCATACCCTACTCACTAAGTAGGTTTCCATTGGGAGAAACCATCATGGCGGCCACTCGGTCGATTATATTAAAAATATGTTTTGTTTTACACTTAATAATTTGGATTTTCAAAATCAAAGGGAGAAACCTATATTGCAACGTCTTACATACCATCCCTTTAGCTCAGTGTTTCCCAACCTTTTTTGTCCTGCGTATCCCCTAAGCCATGTTGTCATAAGGAAGAGTACCCCTTCACGCATGCTCTATATCTATTCTGCTATCTCAACACTCCAATGTAGGCCTATTTGTTATTATTACATTTCTCCATGTACCCCCTGAGGTGTGCTTGAGTACCCCTAGTGGTACACGTACCCCTGGTTGGGAAACACTGCTTTAGCTATTCATAGCTTATTTTAAGATTTTTGGTCTTGTGTTAGCCAAATAGTCTCGCTATTGTTGGTCTATGGGTGGTTAGCCAACTATGCCTGTGATCTAGCTACTTGATGTTTTGTTTTTGTTTTGCATTTCAGTTGGATTGTGCAAACAGTGGCGCGAAATTTGTTGTACTATCAAACGATTCCACCAGTACTTGTAGAACCACTCATTGCCTATTTTACCGGTTTGGTCTTATGATCTTATGGAACCTAAACAAAGTTAATAGAGTTCACCAGTGGGTGATGTCACTTTTCGTTTGTTCCAATGTCCGTACTTACCGCCCTTTTCGCACTGTGTTTGGTTACGTAGAGTGTTCCCTTTCTAATCACAGTGAGATGAAGCGTGTAAGAACCTGGATAAAGCTACGTACACACACATTGCTGCTATTTACTAGCTTCTCGGTTGCTCGCCTACTCTGTCATGGAACGTTCGCTGAAAGTTCCCACGGATTTAACTGCCAATGTACAGGCGAGAAGTACCGAACTCTGCATTCCAATTGGTTACTCGCTTACCGCACAAATACACCTAGAGCGACGCGATTAAAGCGACAGAGAATCGCCTCTGTGCAGCAAGAGTGATACGAGCGATTGAAGCGACTACAGTATGTCCGTTACAAGCAGAAGGCACAGCATGCAAACATTCCCATTGGCTGTGGTCACTGACCAATACAGTCATTGGCTGTCGCGGCTGGTCGGCAAACCGCGTCATAGAAAGTTGAAAGGATTTCAACTTCAAACTGCCGCTCTTGTCGCGTGAATCGCCTCTAGTCTCCAGAATCGCTTTTTTCGCGCGACTCAATACAAAGTAAATTACTTCCGTCGCTCGCCTCGCTCTTGTCACGCTAGGTGTATTTGTGCGGTTACTCGCTTCGCTTGAAGTTAAAATATTTTCAACTCCGTCCACAAAAAAGCATTCAAAAAATTCAAAGAGAGGGCCTGCGCCTTCCAATGTGGCTTTAGCTATATGGTTATATCTTTCCACATCGCATCGCTCGTACAGTAGGCCTACTCGCCTGGTCGTCTCGCTGGAACACATTGACATTCTATTGATTTCATTCGCTGAGCGAGTAACTAGCGGTGATGTGTGTGTACGTAGCTTAACGCTCTCAAACCGGACATTTTTTGAAGTGAGGAGTTACTGTACACTTTTCACACTCAATGGCCGCTATGTATGTTTGTTATGTGGTTGAATGTCAGATCTGTCAAACTGATGACGCTGTACAGCATAGTAGGCTATTCATTCGAAAGAAAATTGCCATGTGTATAAGAGACAGGGTTAACAAAAAAATTCAACATAACGAACAGTTGTTTCCGTGATGAACTGTATTTTGCCGGTTGGTAAACTCTGATGACACGCGACACAACTGTAATTTCTGCTGAGTGTATCAGACAGAACATAACTTCAACTAACACTTCACCCTCAAATTTTGCTGTTAAGTGAGGGCGGAAAGTGCACTCAAATCTTAGTAGGCGACAGAGTGCAGACACTGGAACAGACCATTTGTATGTGGTGGATTACAATTTTCACAGCATACTGTTCCCAAGGAAAAATTCCTAAGGCGAATAACAAGGGAAATTACATTGGACAAAAATATAAATAAAACTCTTTTGTCCTTGCGGCGACATGTGTTCTATAATAGGCCCTCCCCCCGCAAACTTACCAAACGAAAAGGTATGCGTATTCAGAAAGAGGACTATTGTAAATCAGGCCTGATTTGGAGTTGCAGTGTGTTGTTTCGGTGTTCCATTTATTTTTTGGAGCAGTGTTGTATTCATATTAAGTGTTATTCAGAACACAAATATATTTGTATTTTTACAGTAGGACTACGTGGTACAAAAGCAAGTACTTACATCCTGATCCTTCATTTCAACAATGTTTTCATTCTCATCGTAGAAACCAAACAGACTGAAGGAGGGAAGAGGTTTATATGTCAGTCAGCAAGGCAAAGATTTTGGGTAGCCTATGCTTTTAATAACCCAAGGCAATTCACATGCACATTCACTTTTTACTGTAGGATCAAAGACGTGCAAAATATTGTCATTCAGTGTAACGGATACCTTCTGCTGACTGTAACTGTAAAAAACATGACTCTTTTTATTTTATTTTTTTCCAGTGAATTCATGAAAGCCTCGGCTGTCATCCATTCACTTGAAACAATTTAAAAATTAATAAAAAAATGTACCGCTACAGTCAGCAGAAGGTATCCATTACACTGAATGACAATGCCATTTTGCACGTCTTTGAAGCTGTAGTACATGAAATGAATAGTTAGGACACACACAACTCCTTTCGTTACCATCAGCCTTAGTCAGTAAGATTTGATCCCATAGATCCCATTATCATAAAACTGCCTAGTGCCACATCTAGTTACATGATATCTATATTCGTGTTGAGCAATACAATATGACAGGATTTTTGATTAGTTATATGATATCTTCATGTATTCCATTCTATTGGGGGACGACGATGTGTAGGTATGCCACCGCCTTATGGGACCGGTTGAGTATTTAAGCAATTTCTTTCTTTACAATTGGCAGAGTGCTAGCTGGTCAAAATCATCTCTCCTGATGAAAAAAGTAAAGTGGCCACCATAAATGAGTACACCCATTTTGAATTTTGAATACAACAGGATTGTTCATTAGTTGTTTACCTAGGTTTGCACATGTCCTCCTAGGGACATTTCTCCTGTCTCCAAATCATATTCTAGCTGGTCCACACTGCATGGATGCTAAGCATAGACATAGGGATTCAGGACTGGACTCTGAGCTTTCCATTCCAGGGTCATGGTTTTAGTGTCCTTGAGGAACTAATGATGCTTTTGGAAGACCGAGCAATACAGATCCAGACTCAGGCTCCCTGTGTCTGAGGCTGCAAAAAAGCCAAACAACTTGCTCCTACCACCATCCATGTGTGACTTTGGGAACTGCATTTAGTATCATTAAACCAAAGAAGCCCTGGATACCAAGCCTGATTATCATCAACTTTCAAATCTCTTCGAGACCTATTCACAAGTGAGACTAATCTGGTCCGTTATGAGTCATAGTCCCCATACAATCGTTCAGATAGGAACGATTGTGTAGAACTAAAGGCAGTATGGGAGTTCCCAGGCTAGGTCTGACCAAGATCATAACAATTAAGGTTTCCCAAACAGCATGGTTAACTCGCCTCCCTAGGTTTGCTACTGGTTGACTGGTGTCCGACAAAGTGGGTGGAGTTCCGGATTTTTCGGGAGATCAGAAACTATATTTGCATTGCTCTTGGTCTTCCCCCTCAGTGAAGATAAGCAATGCCATCAACGCGGATCTGGTCGGGAATGGAGGGGCTTTAGTGTGGTGGGAGGCACCAGAGCCAAGACTCTTCACAGATTTCTGCAAGAAGGCTCTCTACGACTCCTGCGTCAAAGTGAGGCACCAGACTATATTGGAAAGAGTGGGGGCATGGAGGTGGTCGGAGCTGTTTGGGCCAGCTTTCTCTTCAAGGGCGTGCTGGAGGTCCTTGTATAAGCCTCCAGTGGAGAAATGCGCTGCTGATTTACAGTGGCGCATAATTCATGGAGCCATAGCCAGCAATAGGCACATTAACGCACCTGAATCCAGCGGTGGGGAGGGAGGAAACTGTGGACCATTTGTTTATTTTTTGCAAAAGACTGGAGGGACTCTTTTTTTGTTTACAGGGGTGGGCAAATGTGTTGCAGCTGCATCTCTCACACTGCAGTTGTCACTGGTCCTGCTTACAGGGTTACGTGAAAAGGGAAGTGTGCCTCCTCAACTTCTTAGTGGCTTCAGCCAAGTTGGCCATATAAGTGAAAAAGTGAAAGCCCATTGGGAAACTCCAACTCCCATTGTCATTGTGACACAGCACTCCACAGCACACAAGTGAACACTGCACACTGCACACAACGAAATTGCATTTATGCCTCACCCGTGCAAGGGGGCAGCCCTCAGTGGCGCCCCATGGGGAGCAGTGCGGTGGGACGGTACCATGCTCAGGGTACCTCAGTCATGGAGGAGGATGGGGGAGAGCACTGGTTGATTACTCCCCCCACCAACCTGGCGGGTCGGGAGTCGAACCGGCAACCTCTGGGATGCAAGTCTGACGCCCTAACCGCTCACCCATGACTGCCATATGGCAAACCCGAAAAAATAAAAATCTTGGGGAGGGTACAACAGACCCTGTGGAAGTTTTAAAGGGGATGGTGGGGTGTAGGGTCAAGGTGGAGTTCTAATATTACAAGTTGGTGAATGATGTAGAGTCTTTTTTGCTAATTTGGGGATTGGGAGGAGTGTTGTGTGAGGTGGATGAGGAGGAGAGGTTGGTGTTGGGGCTGTGAAGAGGGAACTGGGGATTTTTTTGTCTTTTATTTTTTTCTGCTGAAAAAGAAAAAGAATGATGATGTCCTGACGGCTTTGTAACATTTGACTTTTGATCCAATAAAGGACTTTTTAAACCTCTTGGTCTTACTAGAAGCAACGCAGAAGGTGATGCGTCACTAGGAGGGCTAGACCTGGCTACTGGATACCTACCACAGTGGGTTTACATACAGTGTCCAAACTCGCTATCCAACCCGTGCCTGCAGTTCACCTAGGGAGTGCTGTCGAGACAGTGCAGCCTATAAGGCTGGCGCTAATAACTGACAATTGTGCTCGCTGTCGGCTGAAACCTGACAATATTGCTGTGGGTTCTGAGAAACCAATGTGGATTTAAATAAAATGTACAATAAAGGCAGTCGTTATAACAGCAATGCTACCGGTCGACCAATCCAAACGCAGCCTCTGCGCTCCTCCGCGCTGCTTCGTTGGCGCCACTTAGTGAACAGTACCACCCGGGAAAAGTCTGGAGTTTTGTCTCTCGTAATACCCATATACCCTCTCTGATACCTACCTAGAGGATTATTGTTGACATGGCCTTATCTGGAAGTCAAAAATGAGTTTTGAAAGTCTGTGCTTTAGTCTGAGGGATATGCCTTAAACCTTAGTACCTCCCTCCCAAAGCATCATACCGTATCAGTATCGCCAAGCAATCAGTCTGGACCTTTATCTCAGCGGCATCGTGCTGTGCCTCCCATGCCCAAACTATAGTGTTGACTGGTTAGTGGTGGGTTCGATCACCAAGTGGTGAGCTAGCGCAGATCACTTCAGTTACAGTAACACAGTTTAACATGGTGGCAGTAGCATTATTCTGTTGCAGCCTCAGGCACAGGAAGCAGTGTTTGGGTGCACGGCACCATGAAAAAAGAAGCCTATGATAGAATATACTCAAAAGAACATGTGCAGTGCTGTGAATGCGTATGCGTAATGCGTGTGTGTGTGTGAGTACATTACCGCTTTTCTGCATTTTTTTTCAACTATGTTAAACTTTTCACAGTTACCACTATCATTATTTTTTCATTTTTACCTGGACTGCCATGGAGTGATAACTCCATCATCAGGGCCTCCAATCATTACCAGAGTCTTGATACATAGCAAATTGTCACGCCACCCTGAAAGACATACAGTAAGTCACAGTTAGCCAGGAACAAGGTTTTCACACTCTTATCTTTCCATTTCAAATGCAAATAAAATCCAGCATGAGAAACTTGCAGTAAGTGGAAAACCTAACCATCAACAGATAACATTTCATTACAGCACAGTTACTCATATTCACTGATCTGCCAAAAAAAACCACACTATCTGCAACATGTAACATTTGTCAAATTACTTGATTACACTGATGTGGTAGCAATTGTAATGGTAAGGTAAAGGAAGGTCTACAATATATTGTTAGAGTAGTGTCCAAAATGTATCATCACATTTCATAGTTATATTTTACAAAACATTTTTACTCGAGATGTTTTGATGCGCAGTCTCTCCATTTAGCTGAGCCAGAAAACTGGATGCGTTCAAATATTTATCGCGGTTATGTGGGTCTGTAAAAAAAAAATCAGAAGATATGAGACTCAACAAAAATCATAGTAAGTAAATCATAGTCTCACTTTCTTGTCTGCTGGCCTGCCACTCCAAACACGATACAAAAATGTATCACTGTTCATAGTTTTCTAAATCATTGCTGTCAGTCACACCTCCTGCTGTTACAGTTGTCCCCTCAGGATGGCGCTCCAGGTGTCCCTGTTCATGGTTTTTGGAATTCGCTTTGGTCACCCAGTTCGCTCCATAGAGAAATAATGACTTCCGTCACTCAGTTAGCTTAAGTCTCTCTTGGTGTGAACATTGCATGAGGCTTCCTGTGTGAGGTTTAGTAACATTCTACTGTTAAACTCTGCTACACTAGCACACATTACAGAGGGCGTTATTGAAGTTTGCCTACTAAGAATATGACCGGATATAGAAAGTCATCCGGGTACCATTCGCCTCCTGGTCGAAAATTGAGGCCCTTGTTGTCATGTTTCTGAAGTTCCAGATTACTGTAATGTGTGTTAGTGTAACAGAGTTGGGATTTTTACTAAACCTTGCACACAAATCCTCATACAGTTCATCAAGCAATCTAGAACATACATCAGAAACATGACAACAAGGACCTCCATTCTCCACACTCAATTTACAGTTATTTGTCATATGAAATTTTTGGAACATAGGAAGGCAGTAGGGACTTTCGGATGGAGCAAGTCAGGCACTTACCTTTCCAGTAGTTGCAGATGGAAACTTTTTGCCCCACAGAAGTGTAGCAAAAGCGGAAAACTTCTGACTTCAGCAACTTGGGGAAAAAGTACCTCAAATAGGCAGTGTCTGCAGAAAGCACAAGTATTTGGGTATCATGAACACATTCATAGTCATCTGGGGGCTTTTAAAAATTGTTCCCAAAATTACTATTGATTAATTAATGCTATGAATACACATTTTTTTTAAAATAGTTTGGAATTATGTATATATAATTTAAAGGAAAAAAGTTGAGCTTTGAACCAGTTCAAGGCACGAAAACTGGCAACATTTTTATTTTACATGGAACAGAAGGCAGACACTTTATTTATTTTTATGTTCCAGGACAGAAACAGATATTGCAAAGAATGCACTAAATAAGGTTTCCTCTTTTTGTTCCCAAGAGTCTCCGTAGCCTACAAATAAAAATTATTCTCCTGTGCAAGTGTCCTGCAGGAGTTCACTTCCTGTGTGACGTTTGCTCGACTGAATGGACAGAGCATGCAGGAGGTGGAAAACTAACTATCTTGTCTCCACATATTAAAAAGGAGGTACATATTGCAATATATTGTTATTTAAAATGTCAATTTCAAATATGATATCAATATACTTCTCACGTTCTTCTTCATACAAGGGGCATACAAACATTTAAAAAAAATATATCTTAAAAGTCTTCAGATTTCAAGTTTATAAGTCACTAAATGGCTTAGGCCCTAAAATATTGTAGATATGCTTGAGCAATATCATCCTAATAGATGTCTTGGGTCTTCAGAATTTCCTCTACGGGTTGTACCTGGCCCTGGGGTCATATCTAGACAGGGTGAAATGGCATTTAGTCATTATGTTGCAAAATGCTGGAACCAGCTAACTGACCAAAGTAGAACTGTTTTCTGTTTTCCGTTTTTTTTTTCAATTTTTCTGTAATGGTGAAACGTTAAAATAAATGTTTTGTTCGGAACAAAACGTTTGAAAAGGAAACCTGGTTCAATGTCTTCAAAACACCGTTTTTTGCCATTGGGCCCTAATTATGTCTATCTACACACCCACAATAATTGATTTAGAGCCTGCAAAACAATGCTCTGGTGACTCGTATCTCGTTTTGTGGATATCGCACAACCTAATTTCTCCTGGAAAGTACCATAGGTGAGTACTGGTAGTACACTGTTTCCATTATAATTAAGGCACCAGTTAGGGCTGCACAATATCAGAAAAGAAATGTGATGCTTGGTAACAGCATACAATGCCTCGATAATGATATTTAAACGATATTTAGAAATATAGCTGAGTGTTTTTCTTGTCACGAATTTTTCGGTCTGTGTGGGGGATGTGGCCTTGGTCACGGCGGGCTTCTCCCGCATGTGTTGACATTCAGCTACTGATTGGACAGCACAGAAAATGTTTACTATCGATAATTAATTGATTTTTGCGATACGCACATTGCCACTCCTGATATCACGATATCGATGCATTTTCGAAATATTGTGCAGCCCTAGTGCCAGTTGTAAAAAAAACAAGCATTTTCCTTTAAGACCAATGCTGCCAACCTCCATATTGCCCAGCCATAGGAGAGGAGAGAAGTATGAGGGAGTGGACGTTATGGTTGTCCAGTGTTGCAAGAAGGCCTCTGCATACAAGACCACCTAATAAAAAAAAGAAGCATCTAGATTGAGATGTTGATAACACATTGTATTTACTTTTAGGATTCAAGGATTGTCATGGGGCCTCAGATAGCCCTTGGGGGGTATTGGGAATTATGTAGGGCAAGGCTGTCCAACCTTTTGATCAGGTCTGGTAAAAGGAAAAGTTCATGAATGGGCAACATAAATAGACAATACACAATAAAATAAACATACCAAACTAACACTCACAACAACAAGTTTCACATCATATACAACACCCATAGGCGAAATAATAATAAAATGATAATAATAATAATAATAATAAGTTTCATATCTTTATAAATGCCTATATATGCATAAAGGAGTGTGTACACCAAAAGCGACAGAAGTCATTATTTCTCTATGGAGGGTTGGCAACCAAAGCAAATTCGCCGGGAGAGAAGCGACCTGGACAACCAGAGTGAATTTTATCAATTAAAGTCCAGCTAATATTATGGTAATGAGCAGTGACGTGGTTCAGCGAAAACCAATTAAAATGTTCATATCTCCGAATGTTCCAGGCTGACAAGCCTGAGTCGTTATGTGATTAGCTAAATGAAAGCCGTCAATGGCCCTGTTTACATGATATTTCAATTCCGAAAAAGTTTAAATGTTTCCGCATTAAATAGTGCTGTCCAGTTGTGAACTTCCATTTAATTCCAAATTGTGAAGTGTTTACATGACATTTTCAAAGCAGAATTAAGCTTTATTCAGAATTAAATTGAGCTAATTCTGAACTAAATGTCTCATGTAAATGAGGCCATTGTCACGTCCAGAGCAAGTAAAGAGAATTCATGGCAAAACTTCTTCTACGAGCTTGGCTAGTAGGTAACTTAGATCATTTCTGGTGTACATGCAGCAGCATGCAAATCCTATATAATGTGATGTCATCTAACCTTGGGAGAAACAGATGAGGTGAATTCCCTCTAAGGCGCCCTGCATGACGGGAAGGACCGCACGCTTCACACCCTCCACCTGTTTCCATAGCGGCGCCAGGCTAAATATGTAGTTGTACAGGTCAATCATGTAAACAGGAGTACCAGGATGAGACTATGGTGAAGAAACAGAAGAAAAAAAACACTTAGCAACACTCAATAAATACAAGTACCAGAATGAGACTATGGTGAAGATGAAGAAAAAACACTGGGTATTTCTCAAAGTGAGAAAGTGCTAGAACGAGTAGGCCTAACACCCATTTGCGTCCGGTGTATCCAATTATTAATTACACATAGAACTAGTTATTTGATACTCTTTGGCGAAATCTGTGAAAAACGTGCGTCATTCATTCTAGCAAGGCTAGGACACTTCACTTTGAGAAATACCCACTGAGTTAGTTACACAGCTGCGGTTCCAGTAGAATAACTAGGGGGCAATCGACATAGTGGAAAATAAATGGGGTCAAATGGTCCAAAATGCACTGAGTATGCGAGTGACGCTACTGTTCCTAATAGAGATGGGATTTATGGCTCTTTGACGGGATCCGGATCTTAGTGGCTCGTTCCTTTCAAAGAGCCGTTCAAAAAACTGGCTCTTTTGGCTCTTTTTTAATTATTTATTCAGTGTTTAGAGTGTAATATTTTGACTCCACCTCAAGGTGATTTTGTTCAAACAACAACTGATTATTCTCCTGCTCCTAAAGACCGTTTTTGCCACTCTTTAAGGCCAACAATTGTGTTTTTTTTCCGCAAAATTGGATTACTTTGGTCGAGGTCACATGCTTAAAATGAATGAAAAATGAACGAAATAACAGTCGAGTGGCTCCCCCAGCTGTGATCCGGTTCCCATCGTTCACTTCAGGGAGCCGTTCAAAAGAACCGGCTCGTTCGTGAACGACACACCTCTAGTTCCTAAAAGTTCTGTAGTTGGGTGGTTGACATGACGCCCTGTTTTTTACGTAACATTAGTTAAAAACCTACAAAATTGATATTTTTCCTCTTGAAAACAAATGTATGAAAGAAGAAATGAAAGAAGATGTGGTACATAATGTTTCATGTTAGTCTTAGATGAGAAGAAACATTTTTGTTCAGATTTATGAAAAGGTTTATATGCCAAATGTCCTGTGGTGTGACTGTAACATTAATACAACCTGGAATATATACAGCTATAAAATAAACCAACAACAATTTGAATCATTTATAAAGCATTTGGCATGATTGCATAAATATTAACCTTGTATTAAAAAATATGAATGTGAAAAAAACTCAATACAGTAATATTAACTACAAGTTCAATTTCGTAACACATATTGCGTCCTGCGGGGTGACATGTAAGTCAGGTTTATGGATGGGCAGCTGCAAGGCTAACTACAAGGGTCTTAAAGACTGGCTCCTAACCAGTCAGTACCTCAGTTATTGGAGAGTGGTGTGGAAGTTTAAGGTGACTATTAACCTCTTAATATGTCTACATATTGCAATGTTTCTGTCACACAATGCTTAGGTTCATTTATGGTGTCACATGGTGTGACTGCTCTTATGGAAGGAAAAAGTTTTCTTATGAGTGAAAACACGTATTAAGGTTTAACACAATGTCATTATTTAGTTAGCATGAGCTCGGAGGTCAGTCACGGATACAAAAGGATTAAAATGGCGACAATGCAGTGAATTTCCTGTGGTGTGACATGCTTAGGCATTGTGTTACTCAATCCTCACTTATTTTTGCATCATGCAAGGATATAAGGATACCAGGAGATTTATTTGTTACATTCACACAATTATTACTAGTAATACAGTGAAACCATGCAGTGAAATCACAGTTGTCTGTCTGTACGATGCATAGGCTTGTGTGGGTGGGGGTGGGGGTGCGGGTGGGTAGTAGTGTGTATGTGGGGTGGGGGTTAAAGGAACAATAGCAGCAAGAGCATTGGGGATATGTTTGTGCAGAATATTCATCATTTTATTGTATCTTACATAAATGTCACACCAATGATGTCACACCACAGGACACATTTTCCCAAAAATGTCAAAAATTAAAAAAAAAAATAAAAATAAAAAAAAATTAAGCGAAATTCCACAAACCATTGAGTGCTTTGTTTTTTTCTCTTTTTTTCCAATTTTTCCACCCATTTTTTCAGGAATTGGAATAGGTTTCCTCCTTTAAGTGTGTTACGGCCTTAAACGTCAACCACCCAGTTACACTCAATAAAAACAAGTACCAGGATGAGACTATTGTGAAAAAAGTTAGTTAGTTAGTTACACTCAATAAAAACAAGTGCCTGAGTTAGTCAGCCCTACACTACACATGCTCAAATACTCCAGATACTATTGAAATACTGAGCATATCCCTAATCAGAGTTAAGAGTTATATAAACTATCCTGTGAAGATACACACAACTTCATCTATTTAACACATCAAGCTGCCCCACAGATTTTTTTCACTTTCAATTGATTCTCCTGGATATGAAAGAGGAAGTGTTCAGTGTGCTAATTCTGACTTCCCTTTAACAGAAATTGCATGAGCGAACACTTCTCTTCTTGTGAACTGTTTTTTTTGTTTTTGTTTGTTTGCTTGTTCGTGAGGCTTTAACACTAGTTAAAGAAAATTAGACTTTTGTAATAATTGTACTTCTTATAAGTGGGTGGTTGACGTTTAAGGGCGTAACACAATTAAAAAAAAAAGTTATTCCAATTCCTGAAAAAAATGATGGAAAAAATGGAAGAATAGGAAAAAATAAAAGCACTTAGTGGTCTGTGGAATTTCGTCTAACTTTTGCCATTTTTGGGGAAATGTGTCCTGCATCATCACACCACAGGAAATTCACTGCATTATGGCCATTTTAATCCTTTTGTTTACAGGTAACTTACATGACTGACATCTGAGCTCATGCTAAATTGATAATGATATTGTGTTTAATCTTAATGTGTTTTCATTTATAAAAAACTTTTTTTCCTTCTATAAGAGCAGTCACACCACAGGACACCATAAAATGAACCTAAGCATTGCGTGACAGAAATATTGCAATATTAAGAGGTAATAGTCACCTTAAACTTCCACAGCACTCTCCAATAACTGAGGTACTGGGTGCATCCCAATATGTGACCTTGCCTCCTCCACTTGCCTCCTCCACTTGCTTCTCGTCATGATGACATCACTGACAACAGCATTATATTTCAATATCTTGCAAAAGCTCAATTGTAAAGTCTTTTTCTCATTTGCAATTGGGATGGTGAATGAAAAACAGTCCCTCAAAAGTTGTTGTGGCGAGGCTGACAGCTGGGAAACTTTATCGTTTTCTCCACGGAGGAGGGGCCAGGAGGCGGGACGAGGAGACAAGCACAAGTGGAGGAGGCAAGGACACATATTGGGATGCACTCACTGACTGGTTAGGAGCCAGTCTTTAAGACCCTTGTAGTTGGCCCTGCAGCTGCCCGTTCACAAACATTGACATACATGTCACCCCACAGGACGCAATTTGTGTTACGAAATTGAACTTGTAGTTAATATTGCTGTCTTGAGTTTTTTTCACATTCACATATCTTAATATAAAGTTAATATTCATGCAATCATGCCAAATGCTTCATACATTATTCAAAATGTTGTTGGTTAATTCATATATTATATTCCATGTTTCATTAATGTTAAAGTCACACCGCAGGATATACATAAATCTTAACAAAAATATTTCTTCTCATCTAAGACTAATATGAAACATAATGTACCACATCTTTTTTCATTGACATTTGTTTTTTAAAGGAAAAATAACAGTTTTGTATTTTTTTAACCAATGTTACGAAAAAAAGGCGCCACGTCAACCACCCAAACATTGCAGGCCATCACCTGCTTCAAGTAGGCCTAAACGCACCATTAACAAATACCGTAATAGTCTCGAATTGCACCATAGCCAACTGAACGTTGAATTAAACCCCTGTGTAAGACCATGCATTGATTGGAAATTACAGTACTCATAATGTTTATTATCTGGGTCATTCCATGTCAATTCACACGCCTTCCCCACATGACCCTCTCCGATTTACCCGATATCTCACATGCAGGTACCTTTTGATGTCAATTGAAAGAATACCAAGTATTAGCACCCTACGTCCAACAGTTGCGGAGATGAAGCCCTCCAAAGTTGGGGTGCCATGTCCACTTTTCAAGCCTGTGAATTGCATACAAAATTTACAAGCAGATTTTGACACCTCTGGTTTTAGTTTAAAGGAAGATACAGGCCTACAAATCACCATAGCCCCTCAATATGACCCTGTCTACCAGATGATGTACTTACAAATGGCATGCCTTGATTATTTTTTGCTAGATTAAGCCTTAAAAACTGAATTTGTGAAACGCGTGTTGAAGAGTCTTGCCATTTTGGGGTTCCAGATCTTGGAAACTATGTATGTTTTGGGAGTTGTAATTGATTTTCCATCATATTTGGGAACTGTACAGTGTATTACAAAAAATATAGGGCGCTCGGACTTTGAAAGATAAAATAGGAGGGACTCAAAAACAGCTTTGGGACAAAATTACCTTACGGTACCCTTTACTTCAGGCCTCAAATTAACCATGTGGGCACTTGATGACTGGAACGCCCTTTTAACCCCATGTACAGTAGCACTGTATCAAACATTCAAGCTTGGAAAAACTTTGTTTTTCAAAGTTCTTCATATTAATCTTGGCCTTCAAAGTATATGCTTTTGTCTATGTCTTATCACGGTGTCTGTTTTGTCTGCTGCCATCTGCTGGTCAAAAAATGCAACAACAGTGTAAAGTAAGAAAACAAAAGGGGCTGGAAAATCCTGCCCATAATTTACCAATAAAGTAGCCTAGAAATCTTGACGCCCCTAGGGGTTAAGCTCGCTAGGCTACCAATAAAGCACTTTAATTCTACAGTATATTGCTATATATTAATTATGATTTTAACGAGCATTATGCAGAATGCTCAATCATGATTACATTTCCACCAGGACACCCCCACCCCCATGTCTGGTAGAAATGTAGTGCAGGGTGAGGCCACCTTGGGACTGGCATCATGATTGAGCATTAAGCAGTCACACTTAGGAAATGATTTAAACTATACATATTCATTTTATACAACTATACATATACAGATTGTTAAAATCATAATTAGTATATAGCAACATACTGTATAATAATTACAGTGCTTTATTGGTAAATTATGGGCAAGATTTACCATCCCCTTTTGTTTTCTTACATTATGCTGTTGTTACTTTTTTTGACCAGCAGATGGCAGCAGACAAAACAGACACTGTGATAAGATATAGAGAAAAACATATACTTTGAAGGCCAAGATTAATATGAAGAACTTTGAAAAACAAAGTTTTTCCAAGCTTGAATGTTTGATACAGTGCTACTGTACATGGGGTTAAAAGGGCGTTCCAGTCATCAAGTGCCCACATGGTTAATTTGAGGCCTGAAGTAAAGGGTACCGTAAAGTAATTTTGTCCCAAAGCTGTTTTTGAGTCCCTCCTATTTTATCTTTTAAAGTCTGAGCGCCCTATATTTTTTGGAATACACTGTACAGTTCCCAAATATGATGGAAAATCAATTACAACTCCCAAAACATACATAGTTTCCAAGATCTGGAACCCCAAAATGGCAAGACTCTTCAACACACGTTTCACAAATTCAGTTTTTAAGGCTTAATATAGCCAAAAATAATCAAGGCATGCCATTTGTAAGTACATCATCTGGTAGATGGGGTCATATTGAGGGGCCATGGTGATTTTTAGGCCTGTATCTTCCTTCAAACTAAAACCAGAGGTGTTAAAATCTGCTTGGAAATTTTGTATGCAATTCACAGGCTTGAAAAGTGGGCATGGTACCCCAACTTTGGAGGGCTTCATCTCCGCAACCGTTGGACGTAGGGTGCTAATACTTGGTATTCTTTCAATTGACATCAAAAGGTACCTGTATGTGAGATATCGGGTAAATCGGAGAGGGTCATGTGGGGAGATTCTAGGGAATCATGTGAATTGACATGGAATGACCCATCTGTTGTTTTTCATTCAAGTGGGCCTACTGTTACATGGTAGCCTATGAGAAAGTTTGGAGCCCCCTTTCGGAAAATATATATATTTTTAGTTACACTTATGAAAAGGATTTCACATAGGCCTACTGAAATGTTTCTCTTTCCTTATCGTTTAACATGTAACAATGAGAGATAAACATGTAGGCCTAATGATTTTCCAAAAGGGTGCCCAAACTTTTTCATACCACTAGGACACTGTGGCCTACTAGCAACACTATGAACTCCATAGGTTAGGCCTACTTTCTAGGCCTATTAGTTTCACCAACTGAGAGACCCCTGAAGTTCAGGATCAATTATAGGCTCATGCAGCCAGTTCAAACCCAATCTCAAGTGCAGTCAATAGGCCTAATTGCTTCCCAAAAAAATCTCCTGTGATGGGCTTTCATTGATTTTTTTACTTTTACTTTTCTCCCTCAATGTCAGGCATTTGTGGCCAGCTAGCCTAAATGAAAATTAGACCTGGGGTGTGGGTGCACATCGAGGAAGGGCAAAGATGTAAAATAAGCAGCTTTCTTACCTTTGTAATGAATAACTTCATGGTTTCAAATTGCCTTGGGCCATCGAACAGTCCGTGAACAATTACAACTGGTTTGTGTCCTTCAGCGTAATAAAAATAACGCATGAGTAAGGCTGACATAAATGCCAAATAAATAATTACAACAATTGGTTGTTTCATGTCACACCGTGAAACGCAAGCCTGACTGTCTCGTACACCTGCAATGCATTAGATTCATGCACGCCGATTTCAAAAAACCCTAGGCCTACAAGTTCCCCTTTCGAGGTTTAGAAGGTGTTTCGTCAAGCACACCATGTAGTAGCCTAGGCCACTACCCTATTAGGTCTGGGTTTAAATTCATTGTCCGCAGGGCAAGGGCACAATTAGATAGACAGAAGTTAAAATGTAGGCCTAAAAGTTAAAAGTTGCGTTCATGGTCAACCCGGGTTTTTAGGGCAATGATATGGGATAGGCCTAAAAATGAAATTGTATTTCATCTCATTTTGCCTACCATTGATTCAGCGTGCTTATTGTGCTGGTCTACTATTTTTCACAGGCTGCATATCATAACCACGGGGCGGCCGGGAGCAGAGACTGTCGGCAGGGCCTCGCTCGCTGCTCGCGTGCACCTGTCTTTACAGATCTGTGGTCTTCACATCCACAGGTGGTTGACCACCTAGAGAACACTGAATGGTACACAAAACAAAATGTGTTCTTTTATTTTATTTTTGTTTTGTTTGATATCTAAGTGCAAAACATTTCTCCACATTTTTGAATAGTTGTTTTATGTTTTTTCCCTTCTTTTGCGCAGTAGGCCTAGTAGTAATTTTGAATGAACCTTTGCGGACTTTTATCCTCGACTTTTGACTTTTAGCCGCTTTCGCCAGAACTGACTAGAATTTCCGGTAACGTCATTATTACCGGAAGTTGTTCGTGGGAACGACGGGCATGCTACTCGCAGTCAATAATATAAGCTCAGTAATCAGATAGTTATCAAACATTTCCGTTATTCATGTATATTTCTTTTACAGAAATAGAAAATCCAAGAGTGGGGTTGGTGATTGCATAAACAACTCCACAGGCCAAAGGAAAGGCTATGGGCTGACTCTACCTGGACATCCATGTGATCCCCGGACTGTTGATCAACTAGCCTACTTGTCTCCAGATTTGAGTTTGTCTGAATTCATCGGTCACTGTCTCACAGGTAATACCAATAGCTGTAAAGTTTCCATCCGATACGATCCTTACAGCGATCGAAATTAACCCTTAGAATTTGTATGGTTCTCCTCACACGGTGTTTGCTACTAGGATGAGTAGCGCTCACACATGATGGTGATGATGGTGATGATGACTGGCTGTTTTGGCAAGCCGAGCTTCCAAAATAAGCCCATTGCACGGGAAAATATACATAACAAAATTACCAGTTTGTTTCCGATGCTAGTCATAGTGTCTGAACAAGATACTTTTGAAGGTTGTTTACAGAAGGTCCTACGGCACAGCCATCCATTAGTTTTGTTTTTGTTTGTTTTGAAATCAGCGAGGAGCGTTCACACATCCTTCTGCAGTTTTGCAATGGATGGCATGCCTACTGTAACTTACAGCAGAACACAGTAACAGCAGCGACCATCTCTGTTTACAGCCACTACACGTGTGAGTTGTGACAGATTCTTCTGTCAAGTGGCAAACATGCACCAAGGTGTAAACTTATCAGATGTTGCAATTTATGTTGTACTCATCACTTCAGTGGGACCGGTGTCGTGCTCTAAAGCGACTGCTTGCCAGAAAACGACTGACTTCATGGCCTGGCCCTCTGTAACTCTGGACTACAGAGGTTAAGCTATACCAAATTCACTGTGCATACACCTGGGGTGATAGTGGAAGGTGTATGTACAGTGAATTTGATGCAGCTGACCCTCAATAGTCCAGAGTGACAGGGGGGCAGTCCATGATGTCAATCATTTTCTGGCAGGCAGTCGCTAGAGCATGACACCGACACTGTTAAGTTAAACCCTCTTAGTAGTTTTATACACTGACTAGACAAATGTGTTTCTTTGTAATAATGGAATGCCAATCTTTTTGTGTTCCCCTTAGTAAAAATGGCTAACCTGGAACAGTGGGTGAGCGACCGGCTTCACGACATCCTGGGACTGAGTGACCGCTACGTGGCCCAGTTCATGATCGGGCTGGTCCGCAAGTCCTCCAGTTTGCCAGACTTCATTGGACGCCTCAAGCAGACGGGGACGATTGATGTTGATAACAAAGTTGAGATGTTTGCACAAGAACTATTCAATAAGGTAATGCTATTGTTTACTCGTGTTGTATTAACACAATGCAAGCCATTTACTGAAAACCTTCTAGAATCATCTAGATTTTAAAGTCTTGGCTAGTTAGTTCAAGGTGGACAAGAATGCTGTGCTAACACTATACTGTTTGTCATCTTATTGTCAGGTTAGTTTTGCAAATACCGTGGTCATTTAGATGAAATGTGTTTGTAAATAGTGGTCAGGGTATTCAAAGTTGCCATTTAGTATTTGTCTCTCCCCATCAATTCAACCAAACCTCACGCATCTGTCTCTATGTCTCGAAGGAGAAGAAAAAATTTCATAGTATGTACCTTATGCCCAGGATAGATTATTAAAAGTATGTTTATGTGAAGGTCTTTTCTTTCACTGTTAAATTTGATGTTTAGTCCAAATATGTCTTCTGAAAGCCTCCATAAAGTTAAAGTAGAGAAATAAAAAGTCTTTGCCATTTTAGTTGACTTTCAGGGAACACTATGATGATGCAGAACCAAACACAACATTCTTGGTCGATACTATTCCTATTTATGTTTATACGTCTATGTTGCTGATCTTTTCAGAGAACAATGTAGTTCTACATTGTGTAGGCTTGACAACTTTTCAAAAAAGAAGGCATAAAATTAATACCCACTCCTCATTCTGAGCTCGCTGTTTTTTTTTTAAATTTATTTTTTTAAAGGTGCCACAGAAACAGGTGGTGGAGAAACCGGCCCGGGTTCTTGAACGGCAGACGCAAGAAATGGAGCGAAAGAACCGCACCTACACCCTCCTGGAAGACAGTGACGATGACAGAGAAGAAGTCCACGACCGGGGAAAAGAGAAAAAAGACAAGGAGAAAATGAAGGGAAAGAAGAGAAAACACTTGAGACAGAAACAAGAGGAGAGCAGTTCATCCAGTGAAGACGAAAAGAAAAGGTAAGCGAGCCTCTGCACATCGGTTCCGACAAAGTTCGGAGCACTACTCTGCCGACGTTGGATTACGCTGTTTTCAATATAACCCCACACACCGCCGTTGATGTCTCTTTCTGCCAATTATGGCAGAGTTTTATTTTGTCGGAGCACCCATTGATTATCCATGCTCTGCTGTGATGAAATGGGTCATTCCTTGTTATAGCACGGCCGTGCCAATGTGCGGTAGTAACAGAAATCATAGGAACCAGTGCTCTGCAGTGCTGTGGGAAATGGTGTGTGGAGGAAGCCCTAAATCAGGGGTAGGGAACCTATGTCTCGAGGGCCGTTTGCAACCCTTGAGGCCGTGTTATCCGGCCCCCAATATAATTGTAATGTTATGCTGCTTCACATGAAATATGACATATTTTGTAAAGGACTCTTAGAAAGTGCATTTACAATACAATTAAATGATATTCAGGGGATCTAGAGAGGTTGGGGTCTGTTTTAACGGTGGCTGCCTTGAATATAGGCCTATAGTGCAGGGGGAAATCCTGGTTTGTGCTCATAGTACGGCCCTCAAAGGACTTTTACGGCCCTTGGTAGAATATGAAGTGGCCCCTCGAATGAAAAAGGTTCCCCACCCCTGCCTTAAATCATAAGGGTTGGAAGAGTTCTGAGAGGTACTGGTTAGCAAGTAGAGTGTTTTGTAGGTCAGGAGACTTCACGGGAAGCAAATGAAGCTGTTTCAGATTGATATTTTGCAGTGCTTTGTGTGCATTACATGACCCTGTTAGCTGAGTTTGTATACTGTAACCAGTCCAGGGCTTTATTGGCTACTTGAGTAGACCATACATTACTCCATTGCATCTTGAATCTTTTACCATTATGTAAAATTAGATTACGTATTTAAATGAACTAATATGATTTTGTTTTTTTCAAGTGACAAGATGACCAAAAGCCAAACGAAAGAGCGAATGGAAGAGCAAGAGGAGGAGTGGGAAAGGGAGGAGAGAGAGCGCCAAGAGGACCTGAAGGAGAGAGATGCTTTTGCTGAACGCGTAAAGGCGAAAGACAAACAGAACACGCGCACCATTATGGAGAGGACCGACAAAAAGGTGCCATTCCTTGGTAGTCTGTGGTTAGATTGTTTTTCAATTATACCCAACTACAATACAGTATGCTGTATAATATACCCGTCATATATCAGGATGGTACTTTGAATGAAATCCCAGACATGTACTTATTTACAATCCATTTTTATCTTTAGGCTTACGAGGAGGCTCAGAAGAGGTTAAAGATGGCGGACGATGACCAGAAGAAAATGGTACAGAATATATTCTCAATTAACTTTTAAAATGTTACAGCAACTCGTCTGTGTGTGTAATATATATATGGACATCTAACATGACAAAATTCTCTCTTTTTTTATCAAGCTCCCCGAGTTGAGAAAGCAGTCTCGCTTTGAGTACCTAAAGAAACGCGAAGCAGAGAAGTTAGAAGACCTGGAGGCCGAAATAGCTGATGAGGAATACCTGTTCTCCTCTGACAACCTCACGGAGAGGGAGAGGAAGGAGCTGGAGTACAAGCGCACGGTTCGAGACTTGGCAAAGGACTACAAGAAGGCCGGAGCCAAGGAGAAGGAGGAGAGGAAGAACCGCTACTACATGCCCGAGGAGACAAGGATGAAGGTTAGAGCAGAAACTCTCCATGGGAGACGGAACACTCAATAAGTTTATAATAAAAAAAATGTATGGAGCATAGTCACATTCGGATAGAGGAAGAGATATTGAGGGGGTACTCATGCGTGGTATATATTAAAAAAAAGGCTTAGAGGGTACGTGAGACAAGAAACGGTGGGAAAACACAGGTTTAGAGAATTTAGGTTCCTAGAACAGTTTGTAAAAAAGGTAGTAATTCAACCTTTGAATCTTAATGAACCTTGTAACGTCTTTTTTTCATGGCTTTCATCAGAACCCCCCGGAACGTGACCTGGAGCTGGACGTGGAGGAAGGCGGGGGTCCTCACGAGGCAGGCGGCGGAGAGCAGCGACGCTGGGAGGAGGCGCGCGTGGAAACGGCCACCATGCACTTTGGCGCCAAGGAGGAGCGGGAGCGGCGCCTGCGGGAGGAGCAGGAGAAGTACCAGCTGGTTCTGGAGGAGGAGGAGATGATCAACTTCGTCAGCACCGCCATCACTATGAAGGGAACCCGCTCGGCCAAGGTGTGGAAAATACCTTAAACTTACTTTACTTACTTTACTTAAGGGGCTCCAGGTAGGATTAAAAGATTAATTAATCACTGTCCCGAGTCAACCGATGGTTATGTGAATCATTTGTAAGTGAACGATGGCTCTCGCGACCACTTACACGATCGGCTGTCAGAAAACCCCAAATGCAACTTTTTGACAGAGCGATCCGAACAAGTGTAATGTAAAACACTTTTCATACGAAAAGATCGCTTTACATACCGTATTCAGATTTGTATCAACTGCTGGCATTCCGTGATGAAAAGCATTCTCACAGCAAGTTTATTTGAACAGCATTTTTTCATTACGGTGTAGATTTTGAGACAGGCATGCCACGGGCACCGCGCAAACAAAGTCATCCTACCTTGTGCCCCTTTAAACAATTACAATGAAGGGAATGGGATCAGGGCTGGTGTGGAAAATACAGTACTTTTACTGATTAAATAACTACAATGAAGGGAACGCCATCGGCCAAGATGGGGAAATTGGAAAATGCCTTTTACTTTCTGGTTAGGTACTTACAATGAAGGGTACGTGATCAGCTATGGTGTAGAACGTTTACCTAAGACAGACACTGTGCGGTTTTTGTACAGATTTTGCCACGATTTGTCAGTCGCACGTACTATGTTTTGGGAATCGGACCGATTTTCTTTTTGGGCTCAATCGGAGCTCAACGGTGAGTCTCTCATCGTGTAATGTACATGGGGAAACGACAAGCGATTTCATTTCACAACCAGGTTGCTATCTGCAATCATATGGTTGCAAGGAAATCAAAATTGTTTGAAATCCTGGTCGCCCCTCGTGAGTGAATCAAAAAGGCACAAATTGCCAGGGCAGCATGATTCGCTCTTAAAGGACCAGTTCAGTCAATTTCAATATGCTGTTGTATTGCTCACGCTACCCTTGACTTGTCAGTACCTGGTTATGCCACATTTTTCGGCTAAGCCCTTTCCGAGATATGAGCTATTCTAATGGGGGCAGCGTTTGTTTACATTTTTTTTAAATGAACATAGGCCTACTCCAAATATTTTCCCATAAGGTACCGCTGTTTGCTAGTTGTCTGCTGATGTTGTATAACCTTTCGGATGTTTTTGGGAATAAATAAAAATGTTTTTATGAAATGTAAACAAAGAGCTGCCCCCATTACAATGACCAGGATCTCGGAAAAGGCTGAAGAAAAAAAAACCTTCCTTAAGTCCAGGGTAATAAGTCCAGGGTAGTGTGAGCATTACAACTGCATGTTGAAATTGACCAAACTGGTCCTTTAAGCTTGTCCAGTCAGGGCGGCGCTGTGGCGCAGCGCGCTAAAGGGCTCTGCATACTTCACGTGCGCACTTTGGCGCGTTTGGCGCGAGAACCATCAATGACGTCATCACTTGCGCCAGACTATTCATACTTCAAACAGGCTTTCGCTCGCATTTTCGGAAGTGCCCTCTGCTGTTCATGAGAGAAACTGCAGTATCTTTAGCAACTCGCAGCGTGGGTTCTACGGATGTATAAAATAGAAAGCCAAACACGGCTGCTGTAGGGCTACTGAACGTCTGACTTGTGACTTACCACATTGAAACATAGATTTTTGTTGTAGCCTACATTGCCAGATCATTCCAAGATCATGTGAGAGCATTGTTCTGGCGGCAGAATTTATAAATAGATCGCCGAACACAACGTGCTTCTGAACAAAGTAAACAATTGTTTCACTGAACAACATTTAAGGGAAAAGATAAAATAACTCTCTAGGACATTTTATTATCCTCAAAATGATGCAGAAACCATTCTGTAGTAGCCTACAGTAGCTGTAGCCTCTCTTCGCAACTCCTGCTTTGTCTGCCTAACTACATGGTCGCTGGTGGCGCACGCCAAGTTACAAAAAATGTGGGGTGCACGAACTCGCACCACGGCAGCTCGCGCTACGGCGTGTGACGTCATTTTGGGTCACGTGACGGCGCGCGTCATCGTCGCAAGTGAAGTATGAAGGAGGCTAGCGCCAGTCACGCCAAGTATGAATCCCCCTTAAGCCCCCACATTTGGGCATGCCCAAGGGTTGCACCCAGGGTTCGAATCCGGCCCGGGTCATTTGCCATCCCTATCCCGTCTCTCTCTCCACATTCGCTTCCTGTCGCTTTTCACTGTTCTATCGGAAATAAAGGTGAAAAAGCCCATAAAAAATACATTTTTTTAAAAAAGCTTGTACAGTCGGGTAAATAATCCCATTAAAATGTGTTTTAAATACATATGTACACACGCACTTACTGTACGTATAACAGCTCCAGGCCACTTTATTAGAATAGCATGAAAAAGTTGATTTATTTCCATAATTCCATCAATAATGTTAAACTGTCATGGATTAGATTAGATTAGATTATCCTTTATTGTCTCTTCAGGAGAGAAATTCAGAATGGACATGAGAAAGTGTGATTCACAATTAACATCAAATTACCACAATAGACAGACTTAAGACCACAAAGCACAAACAAACATGTAAACAGGTAACAGACGACCATTGTTAGTGTTACACCCAACGTTCCAGTTTGGCCCTGAGTCATCCAAAGGCATATACAAACCTAGATATTGCACATACTCTGAGCTAGAGCTATTGCTCAGAAAGAAAAAAAAAAAAAAATAATAATAATAATAATAATAAAATAAAATACAGGAGATAAAAACTATAATGCTGCATGTACAAAAGTATAATGCTACATAAAAGTATCACCCCCCCCCCCACACACACACACATGCGCACCACTAAGACCTGCTATTTAGTATCCTTATTGACCAAGGGACCATTGAAAATTTGAACCTATTAGTATTACAGTTGGGTAGCCTGTATCTCTTCCCTGAGGGCAGTATCTCATATTCCCCATGCAAAATATGTTCATCATCCTCTATGATCTTCAGACCCTGTCTTTTTACTGTTTCGTCAAATAAGGCCTGCAGTGATGTGGGAGGGGGCATGCCCATTATTTTCCCTGCTCTCTTAATGAGAGTTTGTAGTTCAGCTTTCAATTTCACAGAAAGGTTCCCAAACCATACCACGATCCCATATCTGATGATTGATTCGATTGAAGCCCTGTAAAAAGCCATCATTATTTCTTTTTCAATGCCAAACACTCTCAACCTCCTAAGGAAATGTATCCGTTGGCTGATTCTCACACTTAAAAATTCAACGTGCTGAGCCCATTTTAATTGAGAATCAAATACAACTCCTAGGTATTTGTATGTGGAGACCTGCTCCACTGGCTCCCCGTTCAGATTGATAAATTCATGTTTACCTATGGACCTGGGGTCGAATATCATTTCTTTTGTTTTGCTTACATTTAATACCAGGTTATTCGACTCGCACCACAACACAGCCTTGTCTACCTCTGACTGGTAGACAGAAGCATCAGAGTCCTGTGTCAGTAAACTAAGAATGACTGTGTCGTCTGAAAATTTGATTATGTGATTGTTTGAGTATTGATTTGTGTATTCATTTGTGTATAATGTGAACAATAATGGGGAACTCACACAACCTTGTGGGACTCCTGTGTTGATTGTGAGTATGTCAGAGAGTGTGGAGTTAATTTTTACCTGCTGTGTCCTATCTGTGAGAAATGCATTATACCATTTAATCATAATAGGGTTGACATGCATTCTTTGTAATTTCTCTAACAAAAAAATGAGGCACAATTGTGTTAAACGCAGAACTAAAATCCATAAAAAGGAGCCTGGCATATGCCTTGGTGTTTTCAAGGTGCTTAATTATAAGATGAGATGTAGTACATAGTGCGTCTGCAGTACTCCTTCTATCCTTATAGGCAAACTGATAGGGGTCGAGAAGGTGTTGCACCTGTGTTCTTAATTCCCCCAGCATTATACGCTCAAATGTTTTCATCACCACTGATGTTAAGGCAACCGGTCTAAAATCATTATTCTCACGTGGACAAGGTTTCTTAGGTACAGTGTTAATTTTGTCAGCTTTTTTTTATTTAGTCGTAGTCTTAAGGTGCCGGTATGCTTGCTGCAAGATACGCGAGCGTGTGCACGATTCGTTCATGAACGCGTTAACATGCGTATTTAATGTCAATTTCGCGCGCGTTGGACACGGCAGCCAAATACGTGCCTCAGGTGCAATAGGCCTATCTTCAAACTCGCTGGGGACGATCGTAAGAATGATTACACAGTTCCACGCGTGTGCTTCTGATGAAAACGACAATGACAGCAACTTTAAGAGCGTCTCATTGAGTTTGTCCGCCAGTATTTTGCGTCTTAGTCAACTGCTTTTGAAGCAAGCATGTGATGCCGGTTGCTCGCGGTGACGCGCGTAATTTACAGCTCACAGCAAGCATACCGGCACCTTTAGTCACAATGCCGAAAATAAATTTTAGTCTTAGTCATATTTTAGTCATTGCCTTTCCAATTTAGTCTTAGTCGTAGTCTAAATGACGAAAATCAATTTTAGTCTCAGTCAATTTTTAGTCATTTTCGTCATTTTAGTCAACACTGTACATTACAGAACTTCTCCACACACTTTTAACATATATCATTGACTGTAGAGAATAAACCTTCTCCGCACACTGCTTCTCTTTTTAACATATATCACACTGTACAGAATAATACCTCTTCACACACTGGTTCTCTTTTTCTCTATTTTATTTAATATCAGTGTTAATTTCGTCAGCTTTTTAAAATTTAGTCTTAGTCTTAGTCACAATGACGAAAATCAATTTTAGTCTTAGTCATATTTTAGTCATTGCCTTCCCAATTTAGTCTTAGTCTAAATGACGAAAATCAAAAAAGGGCATTGACGAAATATTTTAGTCATAGTCATGGTTGACGAAATTAACACTGCTTGGGTATTGGAATTATTATTGCTTTTTTCCACGCTGAGGGTATAATGTGCATGTCCACAGACAGCTGGAACAGTGGGCACCAGGCTGGTGCAAGTTCCTGAGCAAAGTCATGTAAAATTCGTGGGGAGATCCCATCTGGCCCACTGGCTTTCCTTGTATGTAGAGCCTTAAATGCCTTCACAACCGTAGGAATGTCAATCACTAGTTCAATGCCTACATCATCATTATACGTTGTACTTGAAGCCATATCCCCAACATTCACAGTATCAAACCTTTGATAAAATACATTAAGTTCATTTGCACGCTCCAGTTCATTGGAAACATTAAGTGTCCTTGCCCTATTATTTAAATTCGTCATGTCCTTCACAGAGTCCCACATCTTTTTTGTATCCTTGGTTAAGAACGTGTCTCTGATCTTTAGTCTATGTTGTTCGCGCGCAACCCTTAGTTTCCAATTGAGTTCTTTTTGGATGCTTTTCAACTCAACTCGGTCATTGTTCTTGAAAGCTATCTTTTTGCGCTTAATGCAGTCTTTTATCTCGGGGGTAATATAGTCCTTATCGTTGGGGTATATTTTTATAGTTTTCTTGGGCACCACTGTCTCGACGCAAAAATGTATGTAGTCAGTGATCACATCCACTTTATAATCCAAACTCTCCTCCTGATGGAAGACGTCCCAGTCCGTCGCGTAAAAGCAACCGCTCAATTCTTCCTTATAGGAGTCTGTCCATACACTGACGGATTTTGTGATGGGTTTATTGTGATGGGATTATAGATTCATGGCCCAGTTTTTTAACTATTCCAACCATTATTTTTTTTCTTTTTATATACGTTGGCCTTCCAGCTCAAAAAACCCATGAATTGGGGAATTCGCATCATTAGAATATTGTAATAAAATCACAATGTTCTTCATCAAAATTTGTTTCACATCAGTGCACATCAAATCAGTTGAAATGTGGTACTTTCTACACAACATGCAATGTTCAATACTTGGTTAGGACTCTCTCTGTCTTAATATTATTAATAATAACGGCCATGATGCGTTTAACATTGAAGTCAATGGCAGAAACAGTGCATGGGAGTAATGGAAGGCCAGATATCCTTGATGCTTTGCCGTCAGCTGTTCTTGTATAGCTGACCTGGTGTCCCACACTTCACTCTTCAATATACCCTGTAGATTTCCATGCCACGTTTTGTTGCCTACTCACCTGTTTAATTCTAAATAACCAGAAATTAAACCCCATTGAAAATGAATGGGGTTTAATTTCTGTTGAGTTAGAATTAAACTGGTGAGTTAACACCAAAACGTGGCATGGAAATCTTCGGGTATATTGAAGAGGGAAGTGTGGGGCACCAGGTCAACAAACAAGAACAGCTGACAGCAAAGCATCAAGGATATCTGGGCTTCCATAACTCCCATGCACTGTTTTTGCCATTGACTTCAATGTTAAACGCATCATGGCCATTATGAAGACAGAGAATGTCCTAACCAAGTATTGACCATTGCATGTTATGTAGAAAGTACCAAATTTCAACTGATTTAATGTGACCCGAATTTTGATGAAGAAAAATGTGATTTTATAACAATATTCTAATAATGCGAATTCCCCAATTCATGGTTTTTTTGAGCTGGAAGGCCAACATATATAAAAAGAAAAAAAATAATGATTGGAATAGTTAAAAAAACTGGGCCATGAATCTACAATCCATGACAGTTTAACATTATTGATGGAATTATGGAAATAAATCAACTTTTTCATGGTATTCTAATAAAAAGGCCTGGAGCTGTATAACTGCACTTCCTTCCTATTCCTGAACCTCCAGGAGGACATTGAGCCAGAGCTCTCTCAGGCGGAGAAGCAGAAGCAGTCTATTCAGGAGGTGAGGCGGAGCCTGCCTGTCTTCCCCTACAGAGAGGACCTGCTCTCTGCTATCGAACAACACCAGGTGCCGCTCATGTTATTATTACACTGTTGCAATCAAAGTCATATTAAAAATGTAAAAATACTGTATATGTGAAGAGTTTCCTTGCAAAATTGTGTGAATCCATTTGGGAAATTTTTAACATTAACAATCTAGTTTATTGACAGTATTTTTTCAACAGACGTACGGCAGCCTCCAGAGCTGGTGTTTTTGTGTGTGTATTTTGAAAGCACTTTGAGTCAGCTTCATAGTTGTGAGACTGTGCTATGTATATGTTGTATTGTTTATTGCATTGTAAATTTTGCAGTGAAACTCTTGTAATTATATTGTTGCTGTTGAATGATCACCAGGTGCTCATCATCGAGGGGGAGACCGGATCGGGCAAGACAACACAAATCCCGCAGTATCTCATGGAAGAGGTGAGCCTGGCAAAGCAGACTGCTAGCAGTGACTTTACCACTGAGTGTTGTTAGTTCTGCCTATTTTACATGCATGATGTTAAAATCCATGATGCAATGATGTTGGTGCTTGTATTGTGCCTGTGGTTTTCAGAAATGGCCGTTCAAAATAAAATCTTGTTTGAATGTCATTTGAGGGTGCTTTGCCCTTTGAGGATAGGAGTTTTTCCCCAGTTCTTCGACAATTTTGCTCAAACTCTTGTGTTACAATCCCGAAGAGTATTTGGCATCATAGTGACGCCAGGGACAAATGCAGGTGAAACGAACAAAGCGAAAAGAGAATTCAGTGTTTCATTCTGGAAACTCAACGGTCAACAGGTCATAGTGGTGAATCAAATTGATTGAAACATTTATGTTGTTGTTGTTTTGATCGGCTGTTGCAGGAGAAATTCACTTCTCATTTGCATAATATTAGTCATCTTGGCCGAATATTTTCGTTTTGCTCCTGTTGGCTTGCTTTCGCCCCACTTCGTTTCCCTCATAGGAATGAATGGCTTTGCTTTGTCAAATTTGTGTGTGCGTGCGGCATGAGAAATCAAAGTTTTGCCAAAAGATCTAATCATATGTGATTGACGTGCGCTGTGACGAGCAGGGGTACACGTCGGGTGGGCTGAAGATTGGTTGCACGCAGCCTCGTCGAGTGGCAGCCATGTCCGTGGCATCACGAGTGGCACAAGAAGTCGGAGTAAAGCTCGGGAATGAGGTGAGTGTTTGAATTTTTGTATTGAACTGAAATTAAAGTGACAGTTTCTTGGTGATCATCATGGGATGTTCAAAGGAGAATTGCGTCCAATTTCATCAGCTGTATTGCTCATGCTGACCCTGACTTTTCTTGCTTGGATCCCGATCCTGGCGGCACGGGGTGTCTGAAGTGTTCACTTAATCACTCAAATATAATCACAAAAGTTGTGTCACATGAACAGACACCTTACAACACAGCCCTATCTTTTTGGAATGGCATTTGAAGTATGATGTTACAAAAAGTATGTAAACAAACCATGTCCCCAATTAGCAGGCTATGTAGTAGGCTATCTCGGGAAGGACTGAATAAAAAAAAAATGCTGCATCTTGGGGCACTGTCAAGGCAATACAATGGCATGTTGAAATTGGTTGAAATTCTACTTCAATGGTGATATTTCGGTTTAAAGAGAAATATATTGACTTGAATAAAATCAGTTCATAGTCATTGTCATAATCACCACAGCAGCTTCAGGATATAGATCAATAAAATGTTTATTGTGAGTTATGTCTCAGTCACATATTGCGATAACGTGTAATTTTATAGTGTAATCCAAAAGTGAATGTTACAGTACAGACTGCAATAATATATATTTTTTTAAAGGTTGGTTACAGCATTCGGTTTGAGGACTGCACATCAGAGCGAACGAAACTGAAGTACATGACGGATGGGATGCTTTTGAGAGAGTTTCTCACTGAGCCAGATCTGGCCAGTTATAGGTATGCAAATATAATAATTTCAAGACCCCAAAGCCAGGCCTACACTGTGCCATATTCCCCAAAGCCAGGCCTACACTGTGCCATATTCCCCAAAGACAGGCCTACACTGTGCCATATTCTCCAAAGCCAGGCCTACACTGTGCCATATTCTCCAAAGCCAGGCCTACACTGTGCCATATTCTCCAAAGCCAGGCCTACACTGTGCCATATTCTCCAAAGCCAGGCCTACACTGTGCCATATTCTCCAAAGCCAGGCCTACACTGTGCCATATTCTCCAAAGCCAGGCCTACACTGTGCCATATTCTCAGCCGCAGGTATTCCGCTCCTGCTCACACTGTACAAGTGTATGGCAGGGTTTAAAAGTTCAGATCTCATGACTTGTTGCGTCCTCACGCTATGCGACCTGAGGGTAGAATGTGCTAGCACTGGCTTCTTTCCCGGAACTGCAGATGACAAAAACGCGCAAGGGAATCTGAGGTGTAGTAGACAAGGATGTCCTCATGAGCAAATTGCATATACCCACATACCCATATATTCCAGCCAAGGGTCCCCTTGCATGGGCCGTGCCATACTACCCCTGTCTCGATCATGGGTCTGTAAGGCAGTGCCATACTGGGATGTATAAAAAATTATGGTAGTTATGTTCAGAAATGCAATAGATTATTATAATGCACTTCTTAACTAATGGGAATAATGGTTATCTTATTGTTGGGTTATTTAGGTGTGCATTACCTGTTTTGTTGTGTTATACCTTTCCTGCTAACGTGCCGCGGTACCCCTAGCACTCCCTCGCGGCCCACCCACTTTGAAAACCATTGGCATTTGGGTGCCAAACATACACGGGGTGAAACTCCCTAGAGCACATAAGAATGGGAGGCCAACTTTTCTGTCCTTTGCCAAATCCATGAACCCCTGTGCTGCATTGTAGTTGGAGGCAGCTCTCTTGTTTGTCATTGTAATGCACCAATCACATTTGTCACTGGTTTGTTTTGTTTGTCTTGTCAATCTAGTGTCATCATAATTGATGAAGCCCATGAACGCACGCTCCACACAGACATCCTGTTTGGGCTCATCAAGGATATCGCCCGTTTCCGCGAGGACCTGAAAGTGCTGGTGGCCAGCGCTACTTTGGACACCGAGCGTTTCTCCTGCTTCTTTGACGACGCACCCGTGTTTCGGATACCCGGCAGGAGATTCCCTGTAGACATCTTCTATACCAAGGTTGGTGCTGTTGGAGCACTTTACGGTCGAAACTCTGTAAAGCGGCCCTGCCGTGGCCAGGCGGTGGGGCACTGGGTTACTGCGCTGGCGACCCGGGTTCGAGTCTGGCCCGGGTCATTTGCTGGTCCTTCCCTGACTCTCTCCCCACTCATTTCCTGTCTCTCCTCCACTGTCCTGTCATAACTAAAGACAAAAAAGCCCTAAAAAATGAAATTTCTAAACAGTTAGAAATAGCTTTTCTATCAAAATAAACACAGAATCTGAAAGCATTGGTGATCATTCACACCTAATGGTGTAAATGACCCTTTTTGAAAAATCTGGCAGAAGCAACTTAGTAGAGGTTCGCAGTCGGTAAACAACACATTATGGAACATTGTGGCTGAAATCAAAAAGCTAAGGTGACGCGTTTGGTTCTTGGTGTGTTAACATTGACTTTTGTATGTGTCTTTCTCTTGTTTCTATTTCTCTATTCTGTAGGCTCCAGAGGCGGACTATCTTGACGCGTGTGTCGTGTCTGTTCTGCAGATCCATGTAACACAGCCCGCTGGAGACGTGCTAGTGTTTCTCACGGGGCAGGTGAGAATCAGTAGGACGCTGGTGGAATCAGTTTGTGGTTTTACTGTGTGTTTCTGTTTTGCGCCACTTGAAGGTCCTGAATGTGCATCCGTCCATCACAGTTTTTTGTTTGTGCGATAACTTTTGAAAGGGAAGATTTTGGCCAAAGATGCATGTATTCATTGATTCATCTTTGGAGGCGAGCACTTTCAGGATGGTCAACTGACTGATCTGTCAACACGGTGACAGCACAATCAATAATTTGGTCAATAAGTCTCAAAAATGGGATGAAAATACAGGACACGGCCCTGCCGTGGCCAACCGGTAGGGCACTCGCCTGCCATGCGGCCGACCCTGGTTCGATTCCCGGTATGGGTCATTTGCCGAGTGCCGACCCCTCCCCATCTCTCTACCCATTCGCTTCCTGTCCACCTCTCAAATAAAGTTGTAAAAGACCCAAAAAAAATCCTTTAAAAAAAAAGAAAATACAGGACACATTTAAATATGTTGTGAGTGTTTTTGCCCTTTATATTCAAACAATGTCATTCCATAAGCCAGTTAAGACGCCGTAATTTAAAAAAAAGACTATTTAGTGAGTGCCAGTTAATGAGTTGGTTTTGGACATGCACCTGAAGCCCTGAGTCTGACCTGTGTCGATATATCCTGCTCCCCCAGGAGGAGATTGAGGCGTGCTGTGAACTCCTGCAAGATCGCTGTCGACGTCTGGGCTCCAAGATCTCGGAGCTCATGGTGCTGCCCATCTACGCCAACCTGCCCTCAGACATGCAGGCCAAGATCTTCAACCCCACTCCGCCTGGAGCTCGCAAGGTCAGTCCGTCGTCACAAGGGACAAAGGCACATGAGGACTGGTCTCATCATTAAGAGTGGACTTTTACATCGTAGAGTACACCACAAGTGCACACACACACACACACACACACACACACACACACACACACACACACACACACACACACACACACACACACACACACACACACACACACACACACACACACACACACACACACACACACACACACACACACACACACACCAGGGCTTGACACTGGCACCTGCCAACCGGCCAAATGCTGGTAAAACTTGGCTGTGGCTAGTAATATTTTCAGTGTCACTAGCCAATTTGGCTGGCAGCTTATTACTTGGTATGACATAGGCATCGAATGAGCCTATATTCTGTTTGTTCCTTGTTTATATTTAAGTTCAAGAAAAAGCTCAGTAACACAGTTTCTATTTGCTTGATATACTTCCATGTAGAAAGCTATACACTCATCTTACTTTAGCGCATCATCTTCTGAGGTTAGATGTATTGTGATAAAGAGGGAAAAAACTATATAAAATCTGTGGCTAGTGGAATACCTGAATGGCTAGTGACTCGGGAAATCCACTAGCCACAGTGGCCGGTGGGTGAAAAAGTTAATGTCAAGCCCTGACACACACACACACACACACAATTTTACTTTGATCACCCTTGCATTCCAATAGAAGCTACATCTTGATTTGATTTATTTTTTATTTATTTAAACTCGAAAAATCATTGAGGGTCTACTGTTCCATTGTCAGTCCTCACTATTCAGCCAGTCCATAGAGTGCTGGTGTCCATATTCAAGATTCAAGATTCAAAAAGGTTTATTGTCTAATATGTTGCCATATTAGAAAATTGTTTTTTGATTGAAGGTGTGTGTGTCCGTGTCCGTGTCCAGCCAGACGTATAGATATTGAAGTCCTACTTATATTGTACAGCTGCTTCCTAAGTCTTCAATGTTTATATATACAGATACCAGGTGTTTCAGTTTCATTGTCTAACCCCTGTAGGTTGTGGTGGCCACCAATATTGCAGAGACGTCCCTCACGATTGATGGCATCATCTATGTGATTGACCCCGGCTTTTGTAAGCAGAAGAGCTACAACGCTCGCACAGGAATGGAGTCCCTCATCGTCACACCGTGTTCACGGGTAAGCCCAACCATTTATTTTGCCAGCAAGTGACCTCCAGGGAAATTTATGGCAACAAAAGGCATGGACAATAGGGTGCATCGAACGCCCCTTGAAAATTAAAACTTTGCAAGCTAGTTTATGTTTTTGTGTGACACATGCAATTCAATGGGGGGAATAATGATGATCAAGAACTGAAGTTTTATTGTTTAAGTATTTGAAGCTACACTATGTCAAAGCTACACTTAATACCCTTACCTAATATTTTTTCTCAATATTTAATAAAATTGTACTAGTAGTAGGCGTAGTAGCAGCAGTGGTCCCTGTACCCTGTTTGGGCAATTCTTTTGTATTAATTTCCCACATTACAAACAGATATATACTAAACAAATACAGAACCTAAAAAACACAGTCCGTCAGGAAAGGTAGGAAGTACTGTTGGATAATGAAGAATGGAAAGACATACACTATATAAAAATAATAAATTGAAATCCAAGCAAGTATTCCATCACTAGAGCCCTCAGTGTTTCTCAACGGTGCCTCTACAGCGTTGGGGAGCCCCAGGGGCAGGGCCGTCTCTATAGAATGGGCTGAACGGGCTGCAGCCCCGGGCATCACCGCTAGGGGGGGCCTCCGGTCGCGGAATGTCAAATGACAAAAAATAATAGAAGAAAAAAAAAAGAAAACGAGCGAAAATGTCGAGCCATAGGAAACAGGAGAGCGGACCAAAAAAAACGAAAATTAGTAGAAATAAAAAAGGAAAGAGCCAAAGAATTATTACAGAAAACACCCAAATTAACCAACCTGTGGAGTAGTCAGCCTGCTGTAGCAGCTACCACCAGCAAAGATTTTTTTCGGTAGGCTACACAGTTCTGGTCCTCCTTGCGCAACTCTCGAGCAGCATGTGGCTCGCCTTTGCAGCTCGCAAGGTTAGTCTATTGTACGGTCAGCATGAAAAGGGTACTGTTGTGCTGGCTGTCTATCAGCTGTCAATAACGCCACGCGGACTTAGGCTACTAAAGCCCTGATCAAAAAGCGAACCGCGAGATATTACATTCCTCACGCAACCTTTTGGTATCTACGTACTTGGCGCGGCGCGTGCATAGTAGGCTGCATCAACATGGTAGGCTATGATTTCGCGACATCGGCAACTTCGTCAGCATTTAAGATAGTGTTAGTCATGTCAACGTTATTGTTTTGAAAGATGTAATTGCTGTCAATGCCATCAGACAGTCAATTAGTTTTTAGTCGCTGAAACACCTTAAAAATAGCGACAGATAAGAGAGAAGGTGGGAGTCTTTGACAGTGAGAGAAGGCGGGACATATCTCACAGACGCACGCCTATGGCAAGCCGTTTTAACATATAGTTTTTTTAAGTGACACGTTTTTTTTTTCTTGTAGGCCCATGTAGTGTAGACCATCCTAATTTGAGTTTATAATTTCTAATATATCAGTTTCAGTAGCCTACAATCTTAAATAGCCCTAGTGTAATATTGTATGCAATAATTTGTTTCATTAGTTGGCCTACATTGGATAGGCATATAGCCTACTACATTTAGACTGATAGGTTGGCAAATAGCCTACATTTCCATTGTGGAATATTATATTAGACCTACATAGGTTATCTACACAGTACATATGCAAATTATTATTAATTATTTTATTTTATTAATTTAAACACATTTTTATTTTATGTATTATTTATTTTATTTATGATTTATTATTATTTTTGGGTTTCGCGCGCTATGCGATTAATCGCGATTAATCACAGAAAGTCAGAACATGATATGAAGGGCACCATCCGGGTAATTAGCCCCGGGCCTCAGAAAGTGTTAATCCGGCCCTGCCCAGGGGGGGGTGTTGAGAAGGATATTTTTTAATACTAAGGGGGGTGTTGGCAGGCTTATGATAAGGTCAAGTTGGCACTTGTTCAAAAAAGGCTGAGAACCACTGGTGTAGAATCTCATCTATGTGATTCCATCACCGCAGGCCTCAGCCAATCAGCGAGCCGGAAGGGCAGGCAGGGTGGCTGCTGGGAAGTGTTTCCGCCTCTACACGGCCTGGGCCTTCAAACATGAGATGGAGGAGACCACCGTCCCTGAGATCCAGAGGACCAACCTTGGAAATGTGGTGCTGCTGCTGAAGAGCTTGGGTGAGAAAAAACATGATGAATTATGCTAAATGGGGAACTGTTTTCATTGGAAGGGCCACAAATTTTATTAAGTCCTCCAAAGGCCGCACTATGAACACAAACTAGGATTTTCATGTATGAAAAGTGCTATTTTTCCAGTCATAATGAAAACTTAGAATTTGATGTTAGTGGTAAGTATTCATGAAAAAGGTAACATTAGTGAGTGGGTACTAGCATGAATTCTGGAAATAAACAACTAAAAATCTCACACAGTGTACCTTTTTAAGTATCTTTTTTAAGTTTGGTCTTTTTAGGGGTTTTTTGTTTGTTTGTTCCATGGTAGTTTAGTAGCCTCATCCATGTTGACTTCACAAAAACTTAACAGTCACTGTCTATTGGTCAACAACAGAAGGGAGTTTCAGTTCCATTAATTGCCCCCTGATCTGTATTCATTAGGAATAAACGACCTTATCCACTTCGACTTCATGGATCCTCCGCCCCACGAGACACTTGTTCTGGCTCTGGAGCAGCTCTATGCACTGGGTGCCCTCAACCACCTCGGAGAACTCACCAAGGTAAGACTTCAATTCAGTTTTCAATTAATTATGGACCATGTACAATTAAAACAAAGGTTATGTATGTAACCACGGTTCTATGAGTTTCGGATGACCGCCAGAGCTTGGCAGTCACTCGGAGTGTACACAAGAAGATTTGCCAAGAGGTATTCCCTGGGTGCACCGCTCTTTTGACCCCGACCCCGGGGTCACCAGGTGACGTCACCCAAGTCACAAGTGAAATTGTTGTTATTAAATACTCAACATGCACGTTCCGTGTGATGGATATCCATGCTGTAAGCACCGCCTCTGGCAGTCAGGAGAAACGATATAGAACATCAAACGCATAGATACAGTAAACAAATCACTCACATGAGTGTCCCCTACAACCCAACCCCCACCCACCTCAGTGTCTGGTTGCCACATCTGATTGCCTTGTCTAATGAATGGATCTGCCCTTTCTGCATGTCTTGTCAAGCTCGGCAGAAGGATGGCGGAACTCCCCGTGGACCCCATGCTGAGCAAAATGATCCTGGCCTCAGAACAGTAAGTGCAAACACTAGCACATTTTTATTTCTATTAATTACTTCTATTTTGCCTTAAAGCGATACTGCACCATTTCTGTAAATAAGCTCATTTAACACCTCCCCTTGACTTAAATAATTGAGTACCTAACAACACTCTGGTTCTTGATTGTGATTGGCACATCATTCCAGACGAAGATTCTATACGTGGGCATGGGCAACTTAAATGCTTGTGGCTAAGTTGATAACAAAAATCTGGTGCAGTTTGGGAAGGGACACTAAAGGAAGAGCATATCTTTGCACTATTTCTAATTGGGGAATCAGTGTAATTGCAAAGACATTTCATTCCTCTATGCATGTCACCTTGCTGAGTTTTGTCACAAAGTTTGTGTCTGGCAGCACAATGAACATGTGCACACCCAGTGATGTTGCTGCGGTAACCAATCACTTCCTCAACTGAACGATGCGAGGCGAATTAATTGTCATTACAGCACAAAATATTGTCAGCAATTCAATGCAACAGTGTTAGATAAGTAATAAGCCACTTGAGTCTGTGGGTTTGTGCTTAATTTATAACGGGCAAGGGGAGTTTTACAGCTCGTGGCTTATTGCTTAACCCATTTTAGCCTAAGGCACCTGCAAAAAACACCTGCTGAAAAGGTGCCCTCTGCCTATTAAAACCTAAATATCTCAGCGTCTGAATCACATAAAGACATGAAATAAGTTGCATTTAAAAGCTAGGACTCTCACCTTGCATGCGTTCATTCCCCTCAAATCTCAAGAGGCTGAATGCAGCGTAGAAAGGTCGATAAAAGTCAAACAACGTATATGCCACATCAGGCTAATGAGTTAATCAAAAGATTCAGTTATATATGCTTAGCGTGGAGGTAGAATTTGCATGGCCAGACTCAGAGAATGGCTGGAAATACAGGAGAAAGGTTAAACTGAAAGGCAGATGTAAAATGAGCAGAAATGGTGCAGTATCGCTTACATTTAGATAAATACGTTGACGGTGATGAAAGGAAGTAAGTGGTAAGTGGGAGAGAGAGGCTGAGATTAAACCTGGGTCAACATGGGCGTGCAACCTATTTGTGCATCACAGCATCACCAGAGTAACAAGATTTGAGTAGAATTTAGTGACGTTCATTTCTTTTGTTCATTTGAAACGGGAACCATATACAAAATTCATTAGTTATACAACTTGAAGACATGATTTTTACTTAATTGTAGCTTAAAGCTAATTTCCATCTGCAGTCTTTGTTTTTTAATTGTCTTTCTCTTCTGCAGGTACAAGTGTTCCGAAGAGGCGCTGACCATTGCCGCTATGCTCTCTGTGAATAACTCCATCTTCTACCGCCCCAAAGACAAAGTGGTCCATGCTGATAACGCGCGCCAGAACTTTGTCGTTCCAGGAGGAGACCATCTGGTGCTGCTCAATGTCTACACCCAGGTGAGTGTGAACTTCATTTAGTCATGTGTTGTCACCTCACACACACACTGAGGTGATCGTTCCTGTTCAGACTGTTGGAGAGCTGATCTCCTCAATGGCTGATATCACTTGCATGACTTCAACAACTACAAAAAAGTATTAAGTCAGCAAAATATATATCCCACCCTTCCACTCCCTATCTCACTCCATGGCTGTGTCTCAAATGCTGCACTTGTGCACTTCGGGCACTGTTTTTCAGTGCCTAGGGCGCTCACGCTGAAAATTTCAATTGAGCCAGTGCACTGAAAGTGCCAGGATGATTCCCTAACAATGGCGGAAAAATGCAGTGCTTGAATGATGGACACTGCACGCACTAAACGGCGGCCATGTTGACAATGACAGGAAGGAAATGTGGCATTCAGTTCAGTAGAAGAGTTTGGTCAACAGTCTCCTAATTCTGTAAGTAATGTTGATGGGACACCAACCTTTACATGCCAATCAAAGTATTGTATGTGTGACTGTTGTCCTTTGGGGTGAAGGACATGAAAATACAAGCACCAGACACTTTGCATTGTAAACAGTGGCCAACTCATATTTTGGCAAGCTAATGGCATGCTCAGCCATCACTTCCAGCGAGGGCACAGTGCATAGTGCTCACATTTTTCCTCGACACTATGCACTAAAGGCCTCAGTGCACTGTGTGCACTATGCACTGACTGTCAGTGCACTGACGAAGGTGCGCCATTTGAGACACAGCCCATGGCTGTGGTGACCTCTTGAGCAAGACACCTAACCCCACACTGCTCCAGAGACACTGTAACCAATAGCCTGTACTTAAAATAACTAAGTCAATAAAAAAAGATTTGAAATAAATAAAATAACTAAGTCGCTTTGGATAAAAGCCTCAGCTAAGTGTAATGTAATGTAATATAATCAAATGTAACAACAAGAGTTTGTAAGAACAAACCTTAATTATTGAACTCAAGGGGAGGTTATTTCCAGAAAACAAAACACTGCCCTGACTAAGCGTATCCATGTGTTCTCAGTGGGTGGAGAGTGGCTACTCTACACAGTGGTGTTACGAGAACTTCATCCAGTACCGCTCCATGAAGCGGGCAAGGGACGTCCGCGAGCAGCTGGAAGGGCTGATGGACCGTATCGAGGTGGAGCTCTGCAGCGCGCAAGGAGACACCGTACCTCTCCGCAAGGTGTGCCGTCATTCCCGCATACAAACATTGACTTACCAGGGGGGGTATACTAAGAAGCTGGTTCTGTAGTAAACCAGGTTAAGTTAGCCTTGTGGTAGAGGTAAATCATCGAATAGAAGAGACTGGAGCCCTCATTTTCCTAACGAATAATGCCTTTAAGTATATCTATTAGCAGTTGGTTGACTAAGCCTGGTTTATCACTAAGGACAACCATGTTCTTTGTATACCCACCTGGAATGCATGATTTGATCCAATGTAGTACTAATACCTAAACACTGTTGTGATTAAATGTCTAGAGATTGAATACCCAGATCATGACTTTTAATGCTTTTTTATTATCATCCATAGCAGTTCTGTTCATGACAGAGTTTCCAAAATTTCATTTTTAGGTGTCAGCGCATGGGAACCGAAAATGTAAAATCATATGTGTTAAAATTTCATCATGCAGGTGTATCGCTTATGCTACCCATGACTTGTCATTACCCAAAAATGAAGTAATTTTTGTTCAGCCTATCTGAGATCCTAGTCTGCTAACTGGGGGCATGGCTCGTTTGCAAAAACCTTTGACACATCTCAACATACTCCAGAAATATCATCCCAAAAGTGTTGAACAAAACAGTGTTGTGTCTTCAGGTACTGACAAGTTAAGGGTAGCATGAACAATACAACTGTATGCATGTTGAACTTAGGCGCAATTCTCCTTTAACAAAAAGTACTGTCTTATTTTGACTAACAAAAGCTGTCTCAATGGGGGAAAGGGGAAAGGCATGTTAAAAGAAATCAGTGTTGTGTTGTGTTATTTTTCCACGGCAGGCTGTGACAGCGGGCTACTTCTACCACACCGCGCGACTCAGTAAAGGAGGCTACAAAACGGTGAAGCATCAGCAGACCGTATACGTGCACCCCAACAGCTCCCTGTTTGAGGAACAGCCACGCTGGCTCATCTACCACGAACTCGTCTTCACTACTAAAGAGTTCATGAGACAGGTGTGTGCCCTCTCTCTCAACACGTTCCTGTCTTAACTGCCGGGGCTGTTACAGTAGAGACTCGGAGACCCAATTGCAGTTTCCTGCAGAGATTTCATTTTTCACAGGCTGAGACAAAAATATGACAAAAGGGAACTACCTAGAGGTGCAAAATTAGGTTTAGTCCAAATAATCAACAGAAAAGGCAAAATTCAGAGGATCCAAAAAAAAAACAGCAACTCAGAGGTCTCAGCAGAGGCGACTCTAGGGTCAGCTTGGGCCCCAAGCAAAAAATTAAATCTAAGAAATTAACATTTGAAGCGAAACCACCACAACTGTAGTAACGTCATTCACCATTTTGGGGATTGGGGCCCCCCAAGCGGCTGCCTGCCTTGTCTGGTGATAAGATGTGCCTCTCAGTCTCAGTAATAGTAGTCCAAAGAAACTCAGGGAAAAACTCAAAGTTCAGCACAAGCAAAATCTTCACAGGCAGTTTAAAAGTCACTAAAAAAATATTCAGCCAGTTGGGCAGTTCAAAAGTCACAAATCTTCACTTGTGAACACAAAAATGCAAAAAAATGAGCTTGGCAGTTAGTCCGGGAGCCGTGGGGTTGAACCCAGATTTCTTCGATAAAGTTTTTTTTTTTGCTTTATCTCATAGATTTTAGGCAAGTCTTTAAGATTTCAGAGGATGCCCGGTGATATCCCTTGAGCATTTCCAGATTTTGAGCCTTTATTGTCCCATAAAGGCAGATTATGACAAAAAAACTAAAGACACCTAATATATGTGAATAATGTTACAAAATGTACCAAATTGCTTATATTACCTGAAAAACAATCACATTGGACTGCCTTAACACTGCCCTTATTGAAACAAACCCAATATGGGGTAATAATTAACCCTTTCATAACAGCAATCCCACAAATAAGGCGAGACACTGTAGGTGAATAGGGTATTTTTTTTAACTTGCAGATATCAATATGAAACTTTATCAGATGATTACTCGTATGAATTGGAGAAAAAAATGTATTACAATTTTTCTATATGTTATGTTTAAATATGCTAATTAGGCTATTATCTAATTAAATATGCACTAATTTGCATATATTTTGATGAAATGAATCTGACCACCTGAAAATGCCAGCTTCAAAATTCCTTCTTTATTTTGTTAATATCGTACTACAAGAATATTTACTGTGGTTAATTGTGGCTATCTCCTTTTGTTATCCAAGTACAGAGAAAATACTGCTAATAACCTTAAAAAATGCGATTTCGGCCTATTTTTATGCATTTAGTTATATAAATCAGGTCGTGAATGACAAATCAACAAATGCCTCAGTAAAAAAAATCACAACATTGCTTAGAATAAGACTGTAAAGTATGGAACGGATTGTGCATTATGAGATCCTGCATAACATCACATCATGACAACATACATGACAACATCGCCGGTAGGTAGCCTACCACAAATAGCCAACATAAAAGGAACACCCCCCCCCCAGACACAACAGAGTGTGGGGGTAACTGGTGAGCGGTCGTTGGCTGTTCCAAAAGATGAGTAAAGAAATGACATACATCCAGTGTATCCAGACTGGTATTGAATGATCACTTAAATCCATAAAGCCATCAAATAAGATCTGTACATGCATTTAAATTTACACAGAAAGACCTATATACACTGCAACATACAGTACCGCACGCTCAGAGAGAGAGAGAGAGAGAGAGAGAGGTCTAAACATAGGAAAACAGCTATACATTATATATACTGTTGAGTCAAAAAATTAAGTCAATCCAGTGTATCCTGACTGGTATTAAATGATCACTTAAAAGTCCATAAAGCCATCAAATAAGACATGTACATGCATTTAAATTCGCACAGAAAGACCTGTCTACACCTATAGCCTACACTACACGCACACGCACGCACGCCACGCACACACACACACACACACACACACACACACACACACACACACACACACACACACACACACTCACACAACATTGGTTCGGCAGCATCCCAGCCGAAAACATGCACAGAAAATGGTGCAAGGCACACTCTTTACAGCACAGCTACATTTCTTAGAATTTCAGGGGCTTTTACTCTTGCAACCACATCTAATCATCTGTAAAATGTAGTCTGGTGCCACTCTGACATTTTCTGGAACACTTATTGGTATCAGTGCTTTGTTGCATGGGTCTTTCTTCCATCCAAATGCTTCAGGAGATAGTTCAGGTGGAGTGTGAACCAATGTCCTCCACAATATTGCTTGAAAATGAGCCCTTTTCACATTCTCAAGAAATGCCTCTGTTGTTGGTGGAAGAGCAGCCAGGTTAGGTGAAGATAAATGACCTTTCCCATTATTTTTCCCCATGCCACCAACCTTGTATGTGACATGCTGATACTGTCTGGAATGCCATAACATGCCGACACAAAGTTAGTGGCCTCACTGGAAAGTTGTTGGAATGGTGCCAGCACATTACCAATTGATGTCAAGTGATATCCAGCTTTTAGGGTCTTGATAACAGAGCCTTTACCAATACCAAAATAGGATGCCGCAGTGTCACACCCTGATATGGCATGGGCTGGTAAAAGGTCAATTACAATGTCATTTTGTGGATTTACATTTTTAATTTTATCTCTTTCCATGTTAATACGACCACTGAAATTATGTACTTTGTAGGCAAACAAATAATCAGCCAAAAATTATGTAATTATTACTTACAATTTTTATTTTGTGTTACAACAGCACAGGAAGAGTAAATAGCAATGTACGAAATGGTGAAATTCTGTGTTGAATTAGTAATCCTTTCTGGGTATGTCTGAGCTGACACCACCAATATTCGCCTAAATGTTACATATTTCTGCTTGACAAACAGCTAGTTCTGTAATTGTCTAAAATTTATTTGGAACGAGGACACTTTCTCCACTTTGATGTGGCAGGCCTACCACCCAGTATGCTCTATGGTTAATCATAGTGCAGTTATGAAGCTGTCAAAAGCTTGTGGGCTATGGCTGCAGCAAAATCAACATGAAAGGGTTAATATCTGAAATTGGCACATCACCCACTCTTATCCTGATGGGTAAGTGATGGACAACTAACCAAACAACCCACTATGAGATATAAAGCCACGTTTGGCGAAATGTTGGCCTTTGTGTCTCCGACTTGGAAAATCAGGCTTTTTGGGTGAATGCCCCGCCCCCAAACATGCATGACCCCACCCCCACTGATGTCCATACCTCACCACCTGTTCTTATACACATCCTACCATGTAAGCAAACACAAAATAAGTATGGTATAGGGTATTTGGTCAGCATAACATGAATTGGGAGCCAAACACTGTTGTAATCTATGGCTGCAGCACATCAAGCATAAAAGGCTCAATATCTGAAAATGCTCAAGGGATATCACCGGGCATCGTCTGGAATCTTAATAGGTACACCTTAGGCAACCACAAACTGCAAAGAAAAAAACTTTATCAGACGAAACTGGGTTCGGCTGATATTTGGCTTTTGGCTGCCGGACTAAGTGCAGAATTCAAGGAAATCAGAGAAGCAGTTCAGGGATACCCTGATTTATCATCGACTTTCAAATCTCGTACTGAGATTCTGGTCTGAGTGACTAACAAGATGATGAATAACGTTTCCAACCGGCATGGTTAACCCGCCTCTCTCGGTTTGCTATTGGTCGATGCCAGAAAGGGCTGTGCCGAAGTTTAATCCAAACAGTTTCTTAGTCCCAATAGAACGTCTGCTTAAACCACATCACTGCCTTGAACATGCCTCTACCCAGGGCCATTGGAGCTGCTGAAAGTTGATTGCTTCCCGGCAAAGTGGGTTGAGTTCCCCAGCCCTTGAAAGTACTTGCATTGCTCTTGGCCTGACTAATTTAGCATCATTAGGAGGGCGTAGCCTGGGCCAGGCGTCGCCAGGGCCACATGGGCAAGGTAGTACACAAATGGGCCACAAGAGGGCTGGCAAAAAGGTAAATGAAACATGACAGGTGCTGACAGATAGTGACTGGGTGATTGCATGTCCAAGACCTCATCTGTACAGTTTTTGAATGAAACATGACATGCTGTGCAGTATTACCAAAACTTCATATCAGAGTGGTGTCTATTTTGTATTCTGTATTGTTGCATTTTGTTACTCTATGTGTGTAATGAAGTTGAGTATAATCTAATGCAGTGGTTCTCAACTTTTTTTGAACAAACGCCCCCTTGACCTTATCAACCTCCAGCCTCCCAACACCCCCTTTAGTGTTAAAAAACAAAATGGTCGAATGCCCCCCAATGGACCCACCAACCTCTCTCAGCTGCAGCCTTCATAACACCCCCAAGGGATCCCTAACGGCCATGGGGGACTGTAGAGCCCCCATTGAGAAACACTAATCTAATGTACCTGTAATCTAATCACAGGTGATCGAGAGTCATATCAGAGTGCAGTGCATTTGATATTCTGTATTGTTGCATTTTGTTACTTTGTCACGTGTGTGAAGAAATTGAGTATAATCTAGTGTAATCTACTAATTCCAGGTGATTGAGATTATAGTATTATATATGATGATAATAATAATAATAATGAAGTTGAGTATAATCTAATCTAATTCCAGGTGATTGAGATTGACAGCGGATGGCTGCTGGAGGTGGCGCCTCACTACTACAAGAACAAAGAGCTGGAGGACAGCAGTAGCAAAAAGATGCCACGCAAGCAAGGGAAGACACGTGACGAGCTGGGCTGACCAGGATGATGGGTATTTCAAGGAGTGGACATTCAGTGTAAAGAAGAACTGCAAATCGATGGGCTCCCTTTTTACTCCATTTATACTGTATTTCCATGATGTCTCGTAGTCTGAAGAAGGGCTGTGGTGGCTCAAACCAGCTCAGAAATAAATTAAAAAATTGATTAAAACGGGAGCTCATCGGTGTGTGGTTCCTCCTTACCCTACAAGAACTTTATGCCTTGACCCTGCATCCGGCCAAAAGAATTTGGATGTGCAATCTGACTGGGAAGAAATTTACATAAAAAAATAGAAGGCAAAAACAGCAGAGACTGACCTTTGGTTGTTTCATTCAGATGCTTGTTGAATTATTTTGATGACTTTCTAATGAATAAGGTGTTTTCAGTCTATGGATTATTTTTGTATGTACCTTGAGTTTGCCGTTTTATACAAAAGCAGGGGTGCAGTGGGGCTTGCCAGACCCCGGAAACAACCTGCTTTCTTAAGAATACACAAATAAATAACTCAAATATTTGAAAACACTACATTTCTCATGCTCGGTCATTGTAATCTTTTGCAACAATGCCACCTTCAGTAAAAAGCACTACAGTGTACTTTCTTCCATTTCCATTCCATTCCATTTCTTGAAATGATAAATGAACATGCATGTAGTTGTGAAGTGTTTTATTAGTGCCGTCTTCAACTGCTGTCAGTTCTAACGTATTGACATTACACACAGATGGGCTGCAAAAACACACTAATACTAATATGAACCCTAAACAGAAACAGATTTCTTTTTACTCTCAAATTCAGTACAACATTGAAGACAGATAAACAGTAATGTTTTACTCTGGTAGCCATAGCACAAAGACAAAAACCTCTTGATGTGTCGAATACTCTGCAGAGCAAATGACAGGCCGTCATTGAGCCATTTACATCATCGAACTCTGTCTTCCCAACTGCTTTACTCAAAAACTAGTTGTGTCCTGGACAGGTACCCCAACTGGTCACGGTACAGGCAGATGAGGACCGAGGTACATCACATTTCTCAGAGTTAATTACAGGATTGGGGGAATTGTGTGTGTGTGTGTGTGTGTGTGTGTGTGTGTGTGTGTGTGTGTGTGTGTGTGTGTGTGTGTGTGTGTGTGTGTGTGTGTGTGTGTCAGTTGGCAGAGCAGCTGACGATGGTGGCAGATAGGGCTCACCAGCTGGTAGTCAAGTCCTGGGGGAACACGCACACACAAGCACGAGAAGGCAGAGGAACAACCCTGCCATGGCCAACTGGTAGGGCACTCATCTACCATGCAGCTGACCCGGGTTCGATTCCCACTCGCTTCCTGACACCAACTTCACTGTCCTATCATAAATTAAGTCAAAAGCACAAAAAAATAAATAATAATAAAAAGAGAAGGCAGAGGAACAAACAGCTTGGCAGAATCGAATTCAGGATGACGGAAGTCTGATCAGGTTACCGGGGCAGGAGGGCAGGAGAGCAGAGAGCACCAGACGGGTCCAGGTCAAGTACGAAAAGTCAGGCAGATCAGATTTGGGTTCGGATTCGGATAAGAGCTCAGAGACTGAACAGGACAGATGTTTAGATACGTAGTGTAATGATGTATTGATGACATCACTGGTATCCCCTCTCGAACCCTTGCCTTTTCTCGATGTACACCTTGCGGTATGGACGTGTCTTTGCAGGTGCTGTATTGTTAAACACAATCTTATAGGCCTATGTTCGTTTACTTACGTACAGTCAGCGTCCACTCTATGGCGCTTTATAGTATCCTGCACGCAATTAACACTGAAGATAGCACTTTTATATTGTGTTCGGCTGAGTGCCGTAATCTTTTTGGGTAGTAATGCGAGGATCCTTGGCCAGATCCTGGCACACGGGTAGCTGGGCTTGCAGACGACACAATCAAGGGGGACAGAAAGACAAGACTATGTATGCACAGAAGAGTTAACTGGAAATGCAGGGCGGCTGGCTGGTTAACTAGTGAGCAGAGTGGGGACAGGTGGAGACAAACAGGTAAAGCAGAGAGTAGAGTGGTAGAAGATTGAAAGTAGTTAACAGCTCGTTGACTGGAGCCGTGAGTGAGCAAGTATGCATGGCAGCTGGGTTAGTGAGTGGAGAGGACAGTTACCTGATGAGAGAGTAGAGTAGAGTAACTTTATTTATTGCCAAGGGAAAATTACAGATGCAGGAGCAAAGACAAGTGGGGCCAATCTCTTGCGGCGACTGCACCCTGTGTGGTGAGAGCGAATTTCCCCTTGGGGACAATAAAGGCCAACTAACAATCAGATGGAACAGAGACAGACAGACTGAGTTCTGAATTAAATGTCTCGTGTAAACGTAGCCAGTGACAATGCTGTTCATTATGAGGGGGTGCATGTCCACCACTGTACTTCAGGCCCCCCTGCAAACTACCAAGAATGGGCCCCCGAACGAAAAAAGAGGGCCTAATATCATGGAGGGGGCCCGTTTCTTCAAGTCAAGGGCCCATGTGGGCCCCCTGCCTCGTATGGGCCCCCTTGCCTCGCGGGGGCTGCGAGGGTATACTTAACGCCCCTGATGTCCACGTTCTATAAAACCCATTAAATCATACATGGGTTTTCTTTTTTTTGTTTTCCCCTGGCCGCGCACAGCTCCACCTCTGATTGTTGGAAACCGCTGTTGGTTAAAAAATTAGCTCACATGGTTGGCTACCAGTATCTTGCCCCTCCTCACAACACCATGTTTATAAACGACAACAAAAAAACATGTAAGCTAAGGTGCTGGTTGCACATAATATTATGTGAATATTTTACAATACGGATATTTTGTATCTGTTTTATGTGTAACACGATATGTGGATATTTTTAAAATATATATTATTGTTACGTTTTGACATGTTTTTTTAATGCGTTTTGACATTAAGACCAAAACCAATGAATTTTCAAAAATATCCATATTGTTGTGCTGCAGGAGTTCCCCTGTGCTTAGTTTTACCGTACGCACACTTTGTTTTAAATGGCATCTTGCACACCTCCTGTGGCTAGGTGTCTCAATAATTTGGAATTAAATAGTTCCGTCAAGTTTACATTACATTGCACTATTTATTTCCGAATTGTGCCGTGTTTACATTATGTTTTCAATGCAGAATTAAGTTTTATTCTGATTTTAATTGAGTAATGTCTCATGTAATCAAGGCCACTGTCCCACTCTCCATTTGCAGTTGACTTGCATCTTTTCAGTCAATTGACTGTCATCAGACAACTTTTTCTAACCGTACGCTCTGAAATGAAACCGTGTAGCCTAAATATCTCATCGTAATCAACATTAGGTTGGATGAGAGAGGTGCAGACATGCTGTAAACAGTACACCTTTCACTTCTCCATCGCTGGTTCTGTGTTACGTTTTTCACATTTCACCATTGTATTTCACAATTTTTTGAATTAATTGTTTGGTCTTTGAGACTTTATTTGTGACAGGACAGTTTGAGAGAGAGACGGGAAATGTTTGGGAGAGAGAGATGGGGAAGGGTCGGCAAAGGACCCAAGCCGGAATCGACCCTGCCGCGTAGTAGACGTGTGCCCTACCATCAAGGCCTGTGTTTCACTATTTAAAAACCATACAAAAAACAAAGTTTTTATGCCTTAATGAGGATAGAGATAAAGACAGATTCAAGATTTTATTTTCCACATGCTCTTGTGCTGGCACAATCGGCAGTGAAATGAATGTTGCTACTGCTCCCTTTCTTTGTAAAGAAAGGGCTAATAGTAAAACAGGGGGAAAAGATACCCTAAGTTATTAAAAAGTGCATGGCTTGAGGGAAAAAAACCTCTTGCGTAGGCAGGAAATAGGTTGGGAAATGACCAAGGCCGGACTTGAACCTGCGGCCCCAGCATGCCTGTATACTGCGCCCCTGTCTGACTTTTTGTTGAAGTGTTTGTCACATGTATGCAAATGGTTTTGTAAACCAGTTTTAATCTTTTAAGCTATATGTTGATAAACTGCAGTGGGTTACATTTGGTCCTCTGTAAGTTTGTTGAAGATTAAGTTAATGTTTACTTGGATTAATGCTTGACCACTGTCCTGATACAGACACGCCCTTTCAAGAAGTCCAGTGTGACGTCAAATACCATGTTGTACAATACAGAATCTCCTCCGGCATTGTAAATGGCTTCGTTCACACACTTTCTGGCTCTCTCTCACTTACTCTCTTGCAAACACTTGTTGACTACAACATGATGCAGCATAATCCATGTGGCCTTGTCTTTCCATCCTCTTACGGTTTTAGACAGAGGTGATGGCAATCTAAAGAAACTGGTATGTCAGGTATGCATCTTGACAAACCAGAAACATTGTTCTTCACTTGTGGGTATTTTTCCACCTTCACCAACTTTCTTCTCCCTTTGCAAAATGTATTTCGTGAGTTTATAGTTTATCATTATCAAAAAACTATGTTCACTTTCTTGATCATTCAGTAACATGTAAATTGTACTGATACTTAGCCATTTGCAGTGGAATGTTACCACATGCAGGTGGTATTGTTTTGAATAGAATCAGTGAGGCCTTTCTTCTCTCATGGCAATGTTTGGAAAATGCTACCCAGACAAGTCAGACAGGTTTGAGGAGTAGATAGGAGAAGAAGAGGGCGGAATTATGTGAGTTGAGGAAATGCACTTGGTACAAAACACACAGGGAGAGGAAACAGACAAGCGGGTAATGTGCTACGTGAAGAAACATGGACCTGTGCTGACATTAGTTTTACACATTGGGACTTGTATAACAGACATTCCTACATGGACTGTACCAAATATATTGAAGGCTTTTCAGACATTTGCTGTGTACACCTCCTCTTCAACTGGACACAAATGACTGTAAGTTGCTTTTATTAGGAGTATCCACTATCCAGACACATCCATGTGTATGCCAACACGGTGTAGAATTCCCCCTGGGAATAATTCAGGCTCATGTGGTACTAAGAAATACAATAGGCCTACTACAATGGATTTCGCCAATCTTATTTTTCATAGATGAAATTTTGTACTTTTGTACTTTGACTGTTTACATTAATTCAGGTTCAACTTAAACTCATGTGGTACTATGAAATAGTATGATGCTAAGAAATACATTACTACAGTTGATTCAGCCTGTCCTTTTTTTCAAAAAATAAAATTTTGTACTGTAACTGTTAACATTTAGGCAAGTAAGCAGTCTTTGTATGGATTACTTGTCATATAGAGGGTGTCCCAAAAATGTGTAGCCTACACACTTAACTGACACACACTGGCCTCGTTTGCATGAGACATTTCCTTTAGAATTAACTCAGTTTAATTCTGAATAAAACTTATTTCCGCTTTGAAAACATCATGTAAATACTTGACAATTCTAAATGAAATGAAAGTGCTATGTAAACTCGAAAGAAACTGAATTATTCATTCAGAATTAAAACCATCATGTAACGTAGCCACTGTCATTTTGAAAGCGTAACAGAATTTACAAATATCACTTTCTTGTCTTGCCACCACCTTCTCATATTGAAGTCTACTACACTATAGGCACCTGCAATAGTCACTGCAGGGATTCAAATTGAATGCTCTAAAACACCAAGAGAATTGTGATTTGCGTTGTCAGCAGTGACGGGACCAGAATGGATGTCAGTTTGACTAGGTAGTGACAGTGACAGCACAATATCTGCATGGTTGATTACACTTTGAAAATGACACCCACTTTACAATGACTTAGGGTGTGTTTATGTTTTTGTGTCACTGTAGGCCTACATTCTCTACTGAATGTAATGCGACTTGATTATTTCACTACGTACAGTACAGTGATGAGGAAATGTTGCGTGTGCAGTAAACATGATAAACAGGATGGGAGATCATCCCCACAAATTTGACTAAAGGAAGATGAAGATAGTTTTACTGGCTCAACTGAATGCTTCTTTGTAAGCACGTTCCTACGTCACATCAGGGTTATCTGTATCTCACTGAAAATCAGCAGAGGGTTGTGTTTTTCCCCAGAAAGCATAGGCTTATGCCTTAGACATTTCAGTTGGTCAACGCAATCTAGGGTCTCCTGATCTCCCTAACTATAGAATAAAAAAGCTTAAAATATCAACTATCAATATTGACTGATGACATTAATATGTATTTACTGATGACAACAAATGGTATGTCTTTGAACTACACACCAATGCAAGCTTACATAGGCAGTGTAATTATAGGTTTTTACAGAGAGAGACAGGAAAATACCTGTCACACAAGGTAAATTCCAAAGGGTCAAATGGATGAATTCCGAGGCTCAAGCAGACCCAGTTTAAGGTCAATGGAAGTTAAGGGCAATTCTAGACCAAAATCTCAAGTTGGAGTTCAGTTTGGGGAAAATACCTGCCACAAGTTCCAAAAGGTCAGATTGATGGATTCCCAGGTTAAGGGTTTTAAACACAGAGTCCATGTAGTGTAGGCAGTTGTGCATGTGGTATGGCACATCATTTACAGATGTTGCATTGTCCTATGAACAGAAAACACACCCCACAATTGTCACTATCCGAAGTTATAATAATCATATTCAACTTTTCATTTATTTATTTTCTTCCATTTATTACGCTTTTTATAATTTGGGAGAGGCCAGGAGTAATACCACAGTAGCCAGGCCGTGCCCTCCTGACGCAACAGCTCGAAGAGATTTGAAAGTCGATGACAATCAGGCTAATATCCCTGGGCCCCTAGCCCATTTCGCTGCGCCCACCCTCTAACCCCTCATGCCATCTATCAAAGTTTTCTCCTCTGCTATGTAATGTCACCCAGTTTTGTCAATATATAATAAACTGCATTCTTCTACAGGAGACGTTCCAGACAGGACATTAGGCAGCTGCCTTCAACCAGCTTGTCAAGACTTCAAAATGAGCGAAGGTGCCGATTACCGCAGAAAAGATGGCGGCGGCAGAGGAACTAAACCAAGTCCACCAAAGTACCACCACAAAGGAGGAGGGAAAAGCACCAGCAACCCGCAGCACAACAGCAAGCCACAAAGAAAACCGCACAAAGACAGAGTACCTCCACCACCGCCGGCACCACGGAGCAGAAGCAGCGACTCTGAACGCAGGGGCAGGAGCAGGGGCAGGCCAGCAGAGAGCGGGCACGACAGGAGACAGAGGGGGACAAGTGCAGATCCGTATCGAGGTAGTGGGCAAGACAGGGGAAGGAGCCGCCACCACCATAATCCACACGGCAACGGCAACGCACAAGTGTCCCCCACAGACGACCTCTTGGGCGAGACGGAGTGTCCCGTGTGCTTCTGCGCGTACAACAATGTGTTTAAAATGCCCAAGCTGCTGTCCTGTGGCCACACGTTCTGCCTGGAGTGCCTCGCTCGCATCAACGTCACGTCCCCCGAGCTGAAGCAGCTTTCGTGCCCCGTGTGTCGCGAAGTCACCCAGCTCCCGCACGGCCGCGACCTGCCGCAGCTCGGCAACAACCAGGCCGTGTTCCAGCAGCTCCCGCCGGAGATGCAGCGGGCCATGTCTGTGCGCTTCAAACGCAGCAAGGGCAAGCTGGAGCTGAAAAGCAAGTCGACCCATCAGCAGCCACAGAGCCCGACTAGTAAACAACACGGTCTGACATTGTCTCCGTCGAAGAAGAAGCAGGAGCAGGTAGTCGGCGGCAGTCACTCTCTGGGAACGGTGGAGGCCGGAGGAGGAGGAACGGAGGACGCCGCCGTTACTAGTGTGGACGTGGGTCGCCCCCCTAACCGGATGCACAGCCAGGTGCGGCGGGCCTTCCGCTCCAACCAGTGCTACTACGTGGCGGTGGGGGTGGTCGTCGCCGTCACCGTGGCTCTCATGTTGGTGGGCATACTGGTGTTTGTGGTCATCCCTCGAGTCACCTACCCATATCCACCACCTGGGAACCACACTCGGCCCCCTGGCCAGCCGGGGCCTGGTGGAGGAGGACCACCCTGAGGGGCTCACGACAATGTTCCTTCAACCATCTTAACCTTTTGGTCTTTTTTATCTTTTTGGACCTTTAATGGAGAGGACAGTATCAGAGAGAGAGAGTAGGGTTGGGAAATAACTCAGGCCAGATTAGAACTTGGATCCTCATGGACAAACTATATGGATGGCTATGGCCAGATGCCTTGGTGCAGTACGCCACAGACACCGTCCCTTATCTTGTCTTTGAAAAACTTACACAGCTGTGACCAAACACTGCCAAAGCACTTTTCAATCACTCCATGGCGATTATGATGAACTGTTGATGCGGGACAAAAAAAAAGACAGTGGCAGTTTTATGCGTGTGAGATTTTACTGGCATCAATAGAACTCTACATTGTTACTGTATAAATCAGATGTGCAGCACGCATAATTTGGCCAAGACAATTGTGTAGACTGGAGTATAATGACATATCTTTCATCTTCAGCTACCTTACAGGTTGGAAGTCAAATGGTCCCTCATAACGAACACTAGAGACATGTGCTTCGTCTGATTTCAGGCTTTATACACTGTGTGGTGCTGGTTCATTAGCTGAGTGCTGGACATGGACAAAAATAGGCATTTTGTACACCCCCTTTACATTGTTCTGTTGGCCAATTTCTCAGAATATATACACACAAAAGCAAACAGTATCGGCCCAGTACATTGCATTTTTACACAGAGATGGCGTCTCAAGGAGCCTACGTATGGGTGGATCCCAATATGCAGACTCCCGACGTCCTCCCTTGTTCGCTTGCCTGCTTGTGACCTCATGATGACGTCACTGGCGACAGAAAATGAATTCAATATCTTGCAAAAGCACAATTGTAATGTAATTTTCTCATTTTCAATCGGGATGGTGAATGAAGAACAGTCCCCCAAAAATTGTTGAGGCTTGGCTGACAGCGGGGAATCTTAATTGTTTTCTCCACGGAGGTGAGGCGTCAGCAAACCGCTAGGCACAAGCACAAGTGCAGGACGGGAGTCCACCACCCTTTGACACACAGACTGCCATTGGCATAGTTCCAAAGTAGTTCCAGGAAGTGAGCGTAGAACACAGAAAGTCTAGTAAAGGTTTTGTAATTCATTTAGTCATCATTGCTCTTTTTATAGTGGTTTTTATAGTCTCTGGCAAAAAGAAATCCGCTACCTTACATTTTTTGAATATATGTGACTTATGTCACTAACAACCGACTTCCTGTACCCCAGTTGTCATATAAGTCTGAATTCCATGGCTCTGTGTAGGGCCTGAAATAGAACATAGCTCGGGGACACGCCTCCAAAGCTGCTTAGTGCGTTATAACCTGTGGCAAGTGCCTTTCACCCTCATAACAACTTTAGTTGATGAATCGCTGAAATTACAGGACACATTAACACTAAACTAAGTAGTTTTCTCAAGCAAATGCAAGCAAAAAACAACCATTCATAACATAGGAGTATGCTTTTTTTCATATAGGGCAGTGGAAGAGAGACAGGAAGTGAGGGGGGAGAGAGTGTCAGGAAAGTACCTCCAAGTGACCCAGGCCCGAATCGAACCCGAGTCGCCAGTGCTGCAGCCCAGTGCCCAGCCGTTTGAGCCACGGCTGGGCCTACCAGTCTACTTCTAAGGTGGCAAAAAAGAGACAGCCAAATCGTACACAGAGCAACCAGAGCCTATCCCAGAACATCAGAGGAGATTTGCTAGAGTTAATGAAAAACATGAACATGAACAACATGAATGAAGTTTTGCCTAATCGAATCCATCTGAGTGAATCCACAGTTATCTTCTATATATTTTGCTCAACAGGTTTGTTCGGTGTTTCTGTTTTACCTATGGCCAGAATCCTCCAGAGCACTTACATTGAGTCAAAAAAACACTGTAGAACGTCTTCCCAGCCAAACAGAGCATGGTAGAATATATACGCTACTTTTCAGCCTGTTGTTCTCCTGTGATCTGTGAGAACTAAAAACGGGTATGCATGTGGAATGACCTTACACCTAATCTGTATATTGCAATCTCAGCATTATCTTAATATTGAAATAAACATTGTCTGTTCATGAATTTGCATCTACACATCCAGATACTGTGAATAAAAATGGCTGATGAAAACACCATTGTGCACTGAGTATCAAATTACTTTTTATTAAAAAAAATAATTGTTGGCATTTATTTATTTATTTTGAAAAAGCTTAATTTTCAGGCCATGTTCTGATTTGTTTTGTTCACACGAAAGTACTAGGCACATTTATGCCTAATAGGCCTAATGGAAACACGATGGAATGTGCAACACATTGACAAAGGATATACATGACATCTTAAAGTTGAAAAATGTGAAAAATGCCTGTAGCATGTCAACATTTGCAGCTACAAAAGGAAAAATGTAGGGCTCTCCGAGATTTCTTACATTTCTGTCTAAATTGGTCATAAATCATGGTTTGAGCTTCTGGATAATCACATGAACTCTGCTCTGCGGGCAATTCAAATTAATAGGCAGCGGAAGCGTTGCCCAACCTCGAAAAACGGGCAATAACGTGAATGCACCTCGAAGTTTAAAGTTAATTTCCCCATTTTTTTCGTGGAAACTTCACGAAATGACCGAGATACGGTTGCCTATTACCATTAACATTAAGGTAATTTCTGCTAAAGCAACCACGTATTGAATTCAATGTAGGCTATTTACTTAGGCCTACAGTGGGCTATTCCTCGCTGTTCTGATTACATCTTATGCCCAACAAAAATATGATGGCATGTACAGCGAGTCCAATAAGTAGGCTATTTGAGCCCTTGCTGATTTTGTCACTTTGCTCACTAATAAAGATATGATCAGATATATTTAATGATAATATGTATTCTAACATAGAGAGACAGAATATCAAAAAGAAATTCCAGAAAATAACTTAAAAGAATATATTTTAATTGATTTGTATTTAATTTAGCCTCTAGCCAAAGAAGACAAAGTACTTTGTGGCAAAGCCCTAGTTGCCTAGCAAAGAGGTCAGATGCTTCTTTAAGTTGATGTTTATGCATAAATCAGAAAGGAATTTTGCCCACTTTTAATGCAGATTATCTCTTAAACATTAATCGTTTGTTGCTCTAGCTTGGCAATGGAAGATTCAGTTCCCTCCATATAATTACTATAGGGTTAATGTTAAGAGACTGTCTAGCCACTTCATGACTTTAATATGCTTCCTCTTGAGTCACTCCTTCGTTGCTTTGACTGTATGTTGCGTATTATTGTCATGCTGGGAGATCCAAAAATGGGGCACATATGCCTGATGAAGATCCAGCGTGATCAAAACGTTGCTGATCGGCAGTGTGCAGACCTACCTTTTTCAAAAGATCCAAAAATGGCCCACCTTCAGTCTAGTGGTGATGGAGGGAATGACATTGGAGTACTAAGGACATTGGAGTACTAAGGATTGCACAGTACATCTCACTCCATCCATTCATTGGTGATGTGAAGTTGTCCTGTGCCTTGGCCAGACAAACACCCTCAAACCATGATGATACCACTTTCATGCATGATGGTGAGGAGGGTGTTCTTCATAGGCAGCAGTTCTCTTTCTCAAAACACATTGCATTGTGTTAATCCCAAACAGCTTGATTCTGGTTTCATCTGACCTCCGCATCTCCTTATCGTATCCTAAGCCAGTCTGATGTTCGTTGGCAAACCTCAGGTGGGACTGCACAGGTTCCTTCTGAAGCAGGGTTACCATGTGTGTGCACTACAGGATTTTAATCCTGTGGCATTAAATATTCTCTACAGTTATTTTCTGGATTTTCTTTTTGATATTCTGTCTCTCCATATTAGAATATATATTATCATTACATCTATTGACTGATCATGTCTCTGTTAGCAGGCAAAGCAACAAAATCAGCAAGGGTTCAAAATACTTATTTGACTCACTGTAATTGTTCCAGTGGTATTAGTGAAAGCAGACACTGTTTGTTCCTTCATGTGCTTCTATGAAGGTTAGACCAATTTACACTGAAATGTAATTCTACTTCTACTACTAATTGTACTGACTTATTTCTCCCACTGTATACTATCTTTGGCGCCTGTTTTAGGATATGTGGAAACTCACTCTGATGCTGGTATTAATTGCCACCCCCAGTGGAAGAAATGTCTTTCTGGTGTTGGAAATCACTGCCCACCCAATTTCCTCACATTGACTAAAGATACCCAGTTATAGACCCCTGTCACAGCCTGATCGCCTGATCTAGTGTGCAGCACTCTATACATATGATAAAGCTAAAACACACAGTACACAATTTACAATGAAATAAGCCAGCTGCAGCAAGAAGTGTGCACTACTTGCCCATTTGCTGCGCAAGTCTCATTTCAGAGTACAATACTGTATACGCTGCCTGCACAGTACGCGAGTAAGCAGTCCAGACTGAAGTGTCAAAAGTAAAAGTAAAAATAGAAACAGTTTCCTTCCAACACAGGCAACTTATGTGAGTAACGAGTAACCAGTGTACTTGTCTTACGATCAGCTGACTCTGCGCTGGTTGGATCAACTTTGTGGTGGGTTCTTATTAGGTTTTCAGTGTTTTTTTTTTCTGTAACAACACAGTCAATCTACCTCATTGGGTACAATGGAGTAAATGGTGTAACAGCTATGTAATATCATGTGCTAATGTTGTACTTACACTTTGAATTTACTTTTACTTTTACCTTTGACACCTCTGGTAAGTACAGTAAGTTAAAGTCTTCATTGCCACACAGTAGTGTGGCGGCAAGTTGGGTGCTATAGGAAGTGTAGTGTATGAGAGGATCAAGCTAGTAGCTATATCTGGGCCAATGATGTGGGGCAGGTGATTCATTGCTCACACTCGCACTATCTTAAGTAGTGTTTCTCAACGGGGGCGGTACAGCCCCCGGGCCCAGGGGCCGTTGAGAAGCATACAGCTGCGAAGGGTCGGTGCTTAGTTGCCATTGGGGGGCATTAGTCCATTTTGTTTAATACTAAGAGGGGCCTTGTCAGGCTTATGATGAGGTCAAGGGGGCATTGGGAGGCTTGTGACAAGGCCAAGTGGACGTTTGTTCAAAAATGGTTGAGAACCACTGATCTAAAGTGACGGACAGTTTTGGTTACATATTCTGGTGCAATGTGGAGTTAGATGCCTTTCTCAAGGTCAGGGTAGGTTTTGACCAGCCTTCTGGTCCAAAGACCAACTCCCTGATGGTTAGGGCCTACCCAAAAAAATGAATTACATTTAGGCCTACATTTTACATTGACTGCACATTCTGGATCTATTTCAGGCCCTACACACTGGAGACCAGCCAATACATGGGCTGGGCACGTTGTTGTTAGGTTTTTTGCAGAGCCATGGAATTCAGAGTTGTGACAACCGGGGTACAGGAAGTTGGTTGTTGGTGACATGACTCGCGTACACTCTAATACTTCTTGGCAGCAACTTTCTCTTCACTAGAGACTAACACATAACCACTAGATAACAAGCAAAGATGATGTAAAAAATGAATTACATTCACTGGCCTTTCCGTGTTCGAGGCTCACTTCCTGGAACTATTTTGGAACTATGTCATCTGTGTGTCAAAGGCTCCATGAGCCGCCATTGCTTTTAAAAAGAAATTAAAAACAGCTTTATTGTCATCTCCCTTTGGCGATAGTTAATTATCTCCTATCTATAACACAATATCGTTTCTTTTTTTCTTCTCTTTTCTCTTTCTCTACTCTTTAACACATTGCATGACAATCATGTATGTTCATGTTCTATATAAGTAATTTTGATTGATTGATGTGTAAAAAATGGAACACGCAGGTCATGGGATTAGCCTAAAGCTAGGCTCAAACTACATGACTCCCAGTTTGTGTCCGATTTTGACGTCGGGTCACGCCACACATTAGAAGAGAATTGCAACTGTCAATCTTATCCCTGGTTGTAACCACCCAAGACAATGCCTGACGTGCTATTTCCAGTCGCAAATATCAAACAGTGTTTGATTTCTACAGTTTGCGATTCGCAACTCTTTGAGCTGTCAAAGTTCTATCTTCAAACGTCGGCCACGACGGGGAAATCTTGCCCGACTATCGCTTGCGATGGTCCTGGGGGTAACGTTCCACCTTGTCGTAAGGGGCGTTTTCAGCCGAGAATCCATTCCATGGCTTTGGGCCTACCCATTAGGCTTATGTTACTGCTACCACCTAAATTAATGCATAACATTTAGGAATCTGATGGGAAAAGGTCAAAAACGGTTCTTATTAATTATAAGGCCTGTTTATGTGATTGTAAATATTTTATTAATTATAGATAGCATAGAACAAATACAATTACTATATACAAAAAAATACAAAATAATGTACCAGCTTAGCACTATACTCATAAATATTTAAAAAGCCACATTTTTCATGGGCATACTGTATTCTGATGATGCAATCTTATTCACAAACATATTAGTGCATGTGGATGTTTTTGATACACATTACACAGGCATAAGATTAGCAAAATCTGGTAAATGAAGTCTATTGTCCTTGTTTTGAAAATCCACATGACTTCCCAGGAATGTTGAATGATAATAATAACATTGTATATGTTGATTCATAGTACATAGTACATAACCTACACCTACCTATACAACACAATGAGGTATTTAATTTAATATACCATTATATACATTATTTTTTTGTCAAATTGAATACAATTCAAAAAGCCCCCAGTAGGTTTCGCCATAATCCTTCTTGATTGTTATGTTCTCTGCTGTCGTCAGTTTAACTTTGTCACCGTTGCTGAACTCGTGTACACCTGCTGTTGTGATGCAGTGGTAACCATTTGAAGATGATTTCACAGCTTTACTGATTTCTCTTCTTTCTGTGAATTCTTTCTCCTCCACAAACAAATTAAATGTACCCTCTTCTTTTGCAAAGGTGACTTGAGCATAAAACATGTAGATGCCAGTCCTTGTAATCGTCACAGAGTTGTCCTTAAGCACCAGGGATGTGTTGGAAGCGTGTATCCACTCTGATGCATCTCCTATGAGGACAGTAGTAAACCAGGTTAAGTTAACCTTGAGGTATTGGTAAGTAATCTACTAGACGAGCTTGGAGTCCTCATTCTCTGACCTAAAATGCCACTTGTGGGCTATCTATTGTCAGGTTTACCACTTCCTGTAGGTTAACTTGGTCAGGTTTATCACTAAACCATGTTCTTGGAATACTCTAGGTTGGGCCTTCAAGGCATTTTCTTTTTTTCAATTATTTTTTTAAAGCAGTTTATAACCTATTCTGGAAATTATGGAAATACTCAGGGTTCAAATAATAACTAGGTCTACCGGTGCTAAGTACAAAAAGCAGCAGCCTATATTTGTTGTCTCAGTAAGCTACCTGATAATGTTGATAATAATACTGCTAAAGTTGATAAAAATACTGCTTAAAATACTTTAAAAGTAGAAGTGCAACCTACCCATGATAAAGTGAAAGTAGCAGGGAGAGCGAGCAGCTGATTGGCCTTTGAAGGAAACTGCAAAAAATAAGATGAAGAAATGTTTTACTTTCTCATTCCAAACTTCCCATATTTTGGTTCAGCTGGTCAACTCTTTAGTTAAATGTCAGGTAGGGGAATACTATACTTCTAGTTTGGTCATATGTTTCTACCATTGCCACATGAAATGGTACAGATTTAAGAAAATATGTTCATACCTCAGATGAAAAAGGATTTAAAAAAAAATGCTTCAAGGCAATAAAGTAATTAGCCCAATCAATGTTGCTGCTGTGTTTGTCTGCATGTCTGTTCTACGTACGTATGTAGTGTAGCCTATAGCTATTTCTTGACCAGGGATCATTTGAAAAAGAGGCAACAGCCTCTACCCTGGTGAAATAAAGGAGAAATAAAAAACAATTGGCACATACCATTTCCAGTTCCAGTCTTGTTTACAGAAGTCAATGGAGAAGAGACATGGACAAATCATTAGCACATTAATGTGCATTAATTTGCCTGACCAAGTATCAAGATACATTTTTCTTTAGTAGAGGTCAAATGCCTCTACATTTCATGCATTGAACCAGAGTTTGCATCTGTAGTCCCTGACAGGACGTAAGCATTAAAATGAAATAATAATAATAATAATAATAATAATAATAATAATAATAATAATAATAATAATGATCATCATCATCATCACCAATAACAATAATCATGAACATACACAATGAACAACAAATCACTCATAAACATGAACAACAAATCACTCAAATGGCAACTCCCCTGCAACACCCCCACCCACACAAAATAAAAACATTCAGCATAAAAAATTGTCAGCGCCATATATTTTAGCTGTGACTTAAAGCTCCTGAAGGAGAGAAAACTCTTTAGGTCACCTGATAGTGTATTCAATTGTGCTGTGGCCTCAGAAATTTACGATAATTAAACATTTAGGATTGTCAAGAGATTGTTCAGTTGTCAGAATACCTTAATCAGGCAATAAGTGCCATTTTTTTAACGATGAAGTAACTATTGTCTTGATAGACTACTTATGAAGAGTTTCATGTCTTACCTTCTGATTCATGTTGACTGAGAGGAAAGCCATCAAGATCACCAGGGCTATGGTATTGCTACCACACCAAATGGTAATGGCCAACAATTTGCAGGAGCCTTGAGTCGCCATCTTGTGAAATAAAAAATGCCCATTAACCCATTGATGCCGAAACCTGCAAAAAAAGGCTGCTGAATGCCTAAGCCCTTTTTAAGAAATGTTGCATTCAACCTTTAAAGACCTAAATATCTCAGCCTCTGAAGCACATAAAAACATGCTTTAAATTGCATAAAACGCTAAGACCCTCATTTTATATTACAGCATATCACGAAAGTGAATACACCCCTCACAATTTTTGCAGATTTTTGAGTATACATTTTCATAGGAAAGCATTACAGAAATTTCACTTTGACAATGATTAGTGACCTTTTAACAACTTATTTAACCACTTAAATGTCTTGTTCACTCAGAAAAAAACAAAATACACCCATTAATGTTTGAACATGTACACCCCAGATTAAAATCCGGTAGAGAAGGGGCTGTGTTGGCTTGAATTGTCTCGAAATGAAACAAAATGAAAAGGGATGAAAAGGGAGGTCATCAGTGTGCGTTTCAACCTTTCTTTGCATTGAACTTTTACATTTTGACTTTTACATTTCTGCATCTGGCTTAAATAGATTGGTGTGAGATTTGAATGCGATCCTATGGAGAATATCATGATCTGCTTCATTAGTCACAGTGCATGTTGACATGCATGTTTCTTTTAGGCGTATTTCAGATTGCCAATGTTGACAGCATTCATGCATCCCCAAACCACGTCAGTCCCACTACCATGCGTGGCTACTGAGAGGATACACTTTTTTTTGTAAAACTCACTTGTTTACCACCACACATGCTTGACACCATCTAAAGCAAATTTGTTTATCTTGGTCTCGAGAGAGATGAACAGACCAAGGATATGGATCACTGGAACCATGTTGTGTGATCTGAAGAGACCAAGATAAACAAATATACTTTAGATGGTGTCAAGCATGTGTGGTGGTAAACAAGTAGGTTTTACAAAAAAAGTGTATCCTATCAAAAGCCAAGCATGGTAGTGGGACTGACATGGTTTGGGGATGCATGGATGCTGTCAACATTGGTAATCTGAAATACACCTAAAAGAAACATGCATATCAACATGCACTGTGACTACTGAAGCAGATCATGATATTCTCCATAGGATTGCATTCAAATCTCACACCAATCTATTTAAGCCAGATGCAGACTCAAAATGTAAAAGTTCAATGCAAAGAAAGGTTGAAACACACACTGATGACCTCCCTTTTCATTCTTTTTCATTTTGTTTCATTTCGAGACGATTCGAGCCAACACAGCCCCTTCTCTACCGGATTTTAATCTGGGGTGTACTCACTTTTGTGAGCACATGTTCAAACATTAATGGCTGTACTTAGTTTTTTCTGAGTGAACAAGAAATTTATGAACTCTCTATGAGAGTTCAGTACCAGTACCACATCATTACATTACATTTAACAGACTCTTTTGATCAAAGTGAGTGGGGTCAGTACAGAGTACAGCAGTATACAAGTAATGTAGAACAGATAGAACAGTAGAAAAATAGTGGAGGAATCATAAATATCATCATAAATATCAAATGTCATCATTACTGACAAATCAAGAGATACCACTTGCACTTACCTTGATGAATGTCTGTAGTGTGTATGTGAAGGACAGCTTTGGCCATAGTTGAGAAGTCTCATTGAGGGGTTTCCCCTCTCAATTTCTACTCCCACTCCATTTCTGCTTCTCCCACTCTCTCTTTCCCCCTTTCTCAGTCTCTCTCTCAAATTGTTCTTTCTCTCTCTCTCTCGCTCTGTCCTTGCCAATACAATTAAGAAGTGACTTAAAATAACGCAGGTCAGGCCGTGCTCTGTAGGAGAGGTACGGGTGTGTAGGTGAGATCTGGTCGTGCCGTTTGTGGTGTGAAGTGGAAAGTCTGATTCATGCGTCAGGTCAATATTGAGGGCATAACGCAGAGGTGCTCTCCCAGGTGGTCGGGGTAAACTTCCCCTCAGCTCCAGGAAACGCAGAAGTGACTTCTCACAGAGGCACATCAATAACATTTCACTCAGCTACCTACACAAATAAACATATCCATAACATTCCATTCATCTACCTACACAAATAAACATATCAATAACTTTTCACTCATCTACCTACACAAATATACATATCAATAACATTTCACCCATCTACCTACACAAGTAAACATAAGAGTGTTTTTTTGTTAGTTGGTTGCCTAAAATCCACAGGAATTTAAAGGAACAGTCCATAATTTTCTTCTTAGTGTGTTCAGTATTTAGATTGATATTATTTGCATAGATTAGCACAATAACTGGAAGCAAATGGTAGGCCTACCATTAGCACCAAGTGACCACAAGTGATCACTGGACGTAATTGAGTAGCCTTTATGCACTCTGGTGAATTTTACATTAATGTTTAAGTACTTTATAAGTACATTTGATGATGTTTAATTTGTACCATAGACTCCCATTGCAAAATGTGGCTATAACAGAGATTGGATATACCCTTAGAAGCTCTGGCTATAGGTATACTGTCAAACTAGGCAATGCAAACACAAAGAGAAAAAAAACAATGTGTTCTCACATTTCACCAGGGCTTAACTACAGATAAGCAATTTCCTTGAAATACGGTGGACTGTTCCTTTAAGACAGTTAAAAACTGGAGTGATAGCAGTCCTTTTTCAGGAAACGAGGTACCGTATGAAGGTTCAGACATCAGCTCTGAAACCGAAAGTATGTGAAAGTGGTGACGAGGGAAAACCCATTGGGGGACTGCCTGAAATGTTTGTATAGCAGTGGCATTTGTTTGTGGGACAGCTAGGTCTCTCCACGTACAGAGACAGGAGGGTTTTGACCATTGCCTACAGCAGTATTGATACCTATTTCATTTCAGTGGCAAGGACTATATCTTTTAAACAGCAAAAGAGACATTTTGTGTTGTAGCAAATGACTAACATTTAAAAAAAACAAGCTATGACAGGAAAAGAATACAAAAACACACAGCTTGTGTTGTCACTGGTAATGAGTCAAGATGGAAATCCGATTGAAAACCTGTCTGTAGGAGAAAGAATCTTACAATGTTGGTTGAACAAATCGCAAAGGAATAGTGAGATCCCACCAGAGCTCATTATCGAATACAATACACTTTTAGGGTCCATTATCGCTGTCAAAGGAAATGCAACGAAATAGGGATGTCAATATTGCTGCACATGCCATTTTTCTTGTTTTTCTTTAGAACTAAAATTACGTTTTTTTAAAAAGAAATATTTGCAAAACTACTTTGTGTACATTTCAATTTAATCACTAAGATATTGTACAGTTTTAAAATATGACACAGAGTCAATAGGGGACATTGGGAGAACAGCAGAGATTCTCAAACTCTGGGTTGGGGCCTACTGGTGGGCCCTGAAGGTATTCGTAGTGGTACAGCATATCTTACTAACCCTTTTGACAGGGAAAGGGGCATTGTTGTTGCCTTGTGTCTTTCTCAATCTGTAGCTAGCTACTGATCGGTTTAACACATTTGAGAGGATAGGCATAGCTCATAGAAGACCCTACTTAGAATATCTTTCTCTGCAGTGCAGACCGTTTCATCTCCCAAGAGAATTCACCGCCGTGTTTCTCCTCACTGTTTACATTCCCCCCCAAGCGAACGCAAAGATTGCATTAAGTAAACTCTATGACACCATCAGCGACCTGCAAAACTCTCACCCCGACGCCGTGTTCGTTACAGCAGGTGACTTCAACCATGTCAATCTTAAGTCAGTTCTGCCTAAATTCCATCAGTTTGTTGATTTTCCAACCAGAGGAAAGAACACATTAGACGTTGTTTATTGCAACATAGCCAGCGCATACAAAGCATCCCCCTCCCCTCACCTCGGTAGCTGCGACCACACCCCTCTGCTCTTGACCCCTGCGTACAAGCCGCTCATCGCCAGGTCAAAGCCCACTAGCCAGGTCATCCAAGTCCGGCCTGAAGGAGCAATTGAACGTTTGCAAAATTGTTTTGAGGACACTGACTGGGAACTTTTTAATCAATCAGACTTAAATACATATGCATCTACAGTTCTGGACTACATTAACTTCTGTGTTGAATAATGTCACCATCCACAAGACCATTTACACATTTCCAAACCGCAAGCCCTGGATGAACAGTCAAGTCCAGAACCTGCTGGCAATTAGAGACGATGCGTTTCACTCTGGTGATCAATCAAATTACACCATAGCCAGGGCCAACTTGAAGAGGGGCATCAAGGAAGCTAAACACTCCTATAAAGTAAAAATAGAACAGCACTTTGTGAACTCTGATCCCAGACGTATGTGGCAGGGCATTACATCCTACACCAACTACAAGAGCACAAACCCCTGTCTGCCCAGCTCTCACAATTCAACTCTCCCGGATGACCTCAACAACTTTTTTGCACGGTTCGATGAGGGACCCATCCCTCACTCCCCCACTGAACTGAAAGACAATGCCCCACATGTAGGCCTGGTGTTAACCGAGCACGAGGTTCGGCGAGCCCTCAGCAGCATTAACCCTCACAAAGCACCAGGACCAGACGGGGTCCCTGGGAAGGTCCTAAAGCACTGTGCAGGCCAACTAAGTGCAGTCTTTACCCGCATATTTAACATCTCCCTAGAACAAGCTGCAGTCCCCATTTGTCTGAAAACCAGTACCATCGTTCCTGTTCCCAAGCAGGCGGCCATCAAGTCTCTCAATGACTACCGCCCTGTAGCGCTCACACCTATTGTGATGAAATGCTTTGAAAGACTGGTGCTAGCACACCTCAAGTCCATCACTCCACCATCCCTCGACCCGCATCAATTTGCCTACAGGGCGAATAGATCTACAGAGGATGGCATTTCATTGGCCATTCACACTGCCCTCTCACACCTGGAGAAACCAAACAGCTATGTGCGAATGCTGTTCATTGACTACAGCTCCGCTTTTAACACCATTCCCCCTATCAAGCTGGCCACTAAGCTGTACAACCATCCCCATGTCTGCAGATGGATACTGGACTTCCTCAGTAACAGACCTCAGTCTGTACGCATGGGAAAACATCATTCAAGACCAATCACCCTAAATACAGGCGTGCCGCAGGGCTGTGTGTTGAGCCTTTTTTTGTACTCCCTCTTCACTCATGACTGTGATCCTAAGCACAGCACAAACACCATCATTAAATTTGCTGACGACACAACCGTGATTGGCCTGATCTCTGACAACAACGAGACGGCAGCTGGCACGCTGGAGCCAAGACAACAACCTGGCCCTGAACTCCAAGAAAACGAAGGAGGTGATCCTGGACTTCAGGCGGTGTGGCCAGGGCAACCACTTCCACCAACCCATCAACATCGGAGGGGAGCCAGTGGAGGTTGTACAGAGCTTCAGATTCCTGGGTGTGCACATCAGCGAGGACTTGTCATGGAGCGCCAACACCTCTGCAATGGCTAAAAAGGGATCCCAAAGGCTATATTTCCTTCGCACTCTAAAGAAGGCCCAGCTACCACGAGATCTGCTCACTAACTTCTACAGGTGTACAATTGAATCAGTAATTACATACAGCATTACATCCTGGTACACCAGCTGCACACACGACAACAAGAAGATGTTACAGCGCATCATTAAAACAGCAGAGAGAATCATTGGATGCCAACTACCCACACTTACACTTACCCATCATACACGCTGCACAAACAGAGCATTAAACATCCTTAAAGATCACACACACCCTGGTCACAGGCTCTTCACCATGCTACCATCTGGCAGGCGCTTTAGGACTCTGCGTGCCCGCACTACAAGAATGAAGGACAGCTTTTACCCTACTGCCATTAGACTCTTGAACTCAATTCGTCACCTGCCCCCCCTCAATACTTCAGGACTATCGATACTGTGAGATGCACATGGATTTTTATGGATTTTATTTATTTATTGTTAATATATCTTTCATATTGTGGGCATTTGTGGGTTGCTACTAAACATAATCTCGCTATATTTATATAGTGACAATAAAGTCTACTCTACTCTACTCTCTACTCTACTGTAACCTTTGGGCAAAATCAGGTTGAGGCCAAAGGACAAGTCCTAGTCTGATAGGGCCTACTATAGACCAACGCCAAAATTGTCCCCTATTTGGACAATACAACCTTACCTAGTGTCTAAACCCATCCAAAGATGCTTTCCACCTTAAGTCATGTTAAGTGAATGCAGCCTTGGTCAGAACTCAGAAGTGATTAAATGATTACCGGTTTTAGGCTTTTGTGCAAAGAAAAATTGGCAGCTATGTACGTATAAATGTGTTGCCAAAGACAAATACCAACCGGATACAGCTTAACCTGCTTTGCATTGACTGCATTGAAATGGTTAGTGGTAGAAGATGTTTGGCACAAAGAGGAAAATACGTTGTTAGCAAAACGGAGCCCCCTGGTGGAGCGGAGCTACACACACTACTGTCTGGTACACTGCCGTTAACATGCTGGTCTCAAGTCAGAAAATAAACATTTATTATGAAGCATTTATTACTTCAATATCAACGGCAGCTCGCATTGAGGAGTCACAGTCCTTTTTGAAGGAAATTGTTGGTGGTGAGGCCGATATTGAAGCAATAAATGCTCAAATTATTATTAGACTCGAGACCAGCATGTTAACAGCAGTGTACCAGACGGTGTGTAGCTCCGCTCCACCGGGGGGCTCTGGAGCTACACACACGCACCGTCTGGTGATAACCAGGCTACACAAAACTGTATGTCAACAGAAAAAAAAACATGTGACAGCTTAAAGCCTGTTTCTCGTAGATTTAATTGCCAGAGAGCAACCGGGAGAATGAGAGTACAGCAAAGAAATCGTGATGTGCAAGGAAAAATGCAATCCCCAGATTTTAGTCGACTTCTTCGATGGTTGGACCGGATGAGGAGCCTCCACCACCGGGAGCTCCAGGGAATCCGCCGGGCATTCCACCGCCTGGCATGCCTCCTGGCATTCCGCCAGGCATCCCTCCTGGCATGCCTCCGGCACCCTGGTACAGCTTGGAGATGATTGGATTACACACTTTCTCCAGCTCCTTCTGCTGATGTTCATACTCGTCTTTCTCGGCAGTCTATTGAGTGATTAAAAGAAAAAACAAAAACAAAAACAATGAAGCCATCACAGTTGGAGAAAATAAAGAAAATGCCGAACCGTCTGCCCTTCCTCAAGCTTACAAAACCCCAATATCCAATGTCTTTATATTCACCCCAATTAGTGAACACCAGGTCATCAGCATAGAGCTCATCCATTGCTTGATCACCCTTAACGCCTCTGAGCACAATGCTCACTCATTGTCAAATCAAGTTTTCATTAATAAACTGCTTGGGTAGGAAGAGACATTCTGGGCACTTTTAACTTGTTCCTAACCAAATAATAGCCATGGATAGTATTGTGCACGGTTACCTGATTATGGTCTAACCAAGCGATGACCTCATTGCATTTGTCCACGATGGTCTTCTTGTCTTCAGGGCTGATTTTGTCGGCCAGCTTCTCGTCCTCCACCGTGCTCTTCATGTTGAAGGCGAGAGACTCCAGCGTGTTCTTGGCCGTCACCTTTTCTCTCTGGGCCTCATCCTCAGATCTGTACTTGTCAGCTTCCTGCACCATGCGCTCAATATCTTCTTTGCTCAGGCGACCTAGAACAAGCAGAGGGTGGGAGTGGGTGGGTCGTGGTGGTGTGGGGTGGGGTTGGGTTACTGATGGGTTTGAAAATTAAGACAGTGCAGGCCTATTCAATTGGCGGCCTGAGGGCCACATGCGGCCCAGACATGGTCCATATGTAGACATTGCAGTACAACCCATGATTTTTCTTGTGAATCTCTTGCTTGTCCTGCACATTGAACATTCAATATGTGTTTGCACTGATTTGAAAAGTGTCATTACCAATGACTGAAAATGTGCGGCCCAAATGTAGTTATTGGTTTCGAAATATAGCCCAAATGATATTCTAATTGAATAGCTCTTACATAGTACCTTTATAAATAGACAATGGCACATCCCATGCATCACATGCTTTCAAAATAACACACACAAACCTTTTTATGTTTCTATTTCATGGGCTTTGGAATCAGAACCACTATCTACATTACTGTTTCTCAACAGGGGCTCTACAACCTTATGATGACACAAAGAGCATGAGTTCAAAAGAGGTTGAAAACCAAAAATTACATGGATCTGATTTATGCCCGTAAAACACTAGGGGATAACATGACCCCGATGTCACTTTATAGGTGTGGCATTAACTTACACCTTTGTCTAGAATAGAGACTAAGCCCTGATGAAGACCTGTGTGGTCGAAACATGTCGTCTCTTGTAATCGTGTTTTAGCCTTAAATTAATAAACAGCTTTGTTTACCTTTGTTTGGTGATAATGGCAGTCATAATGGATAATCCATACCTTTGTCATTGGTGATGGTGATCTTGTTCTCCTTGCCTGTGCTCTTGTCCACCGCAGACACATTGAGAATGCCATTGGCGTCGATGTCAAAGGTCACCTCGATTTGTGGAACGCCTCGAGGAGCAGGTGGTATGCCAGTGAGCTCAAACTTGCCCAAGATGTTGTTGTCTTTTGTCATCGCTCTCTCACCCTCATAGACCTGAGGACAATAAAGACAGACACAGCTTCCATCTGTATAGAGTGTAGACTAGTGTTTCTCAACAGGGGCTCTACAGTTGCCATAGTGAAGCATTATCCATTTTATTAAGGGGAGCGTTGGCAGCCGTATGATGAGGTCAAGGGGGTGTTGGGAGGTTTATGGTGAGGTCCAGGGGGGCATTTATACGAAATAGGTTGAAAACCACTGGTTTAGACACTTATAAGACTTGATGACTTCTTTTTAATACAAATTTAATATAAAGATAAGACATGATAAACCTTTATCAAATCCTCTGTTTCTGTTTGCATAGAAATTTGTCTTGCATGACACTTCTCCACAAACCACATATAAATGCACAACATGAAAACACAACATGGCCTGTAGAGTCTGGCCATTCATCATTCATCTACTGTATGCCCATATGCTGTTAGGGCAGCACAGTCCAATAAATGAATTACATACATTTTAAGATAATAAAACAGAACAGAAAAGGGAAAATAAACAGGTTGCATACCTGAATCAGCACGCCAGGCTGATTGTCAGAGTATGTGGTGAAGGTTTGAGTCTGTTTGGTGGGGATGGTGGTGTTCCTCTTGATGAGCACCGTCATCACCCCACCAGCCGTCTCAATGCCCAGAGATAGAGGAGTCACGTCCAAAAGCAAGAGGTCTTGCACATTTTCAGACTTGTCACCAGCCAATATAGCTGCTTGGACAGCTGTAGATCGAAAACAAAAATAGCCAGGGTAATACTACATTCCCTGTACATGTATATGAACTACTGACAAAAGTTCCTTCTCTTTCTAATTGTTCATAGCATTCAGTACTGGGATATTATATTAAGAGACGAGTTTAGTTAGGCATTTATGTAGGCTCTATGGAATGTTGTATGTGTGTGTGTGTAACCCTGTGCTAATGTACTTATATAAAACAATAACAATAACAAAAAACGAACCGTACTTGGCATCTGCACTTATTATTCAGGATATTTCCTGAGCACTTTGAATCTTCAAGTGTTGTAGGCTATTATGTTCTTGATTGTAAGTTGCTTTGGTTACAAAGCTTCTGCCAAATGCAATGTAATGCAATGCAATGTAATAATGTAATGTAGCTCACCGGCTCCATAGGCTACGGCCTCATCGGGGTTGATGCTCTTGTTCAGGTCGCGGCCGTTGAAGAAGTCCTGCAGCAGCTTCTGGATCTTTGGAATGCGTGTGGATCCGCCGACGAGGACAATGTCGTGGATTTGGGATTTGTCCATCTTGGCGTCGCGCAGAGACTTCTCCACGGGCTCCAAGGTGCCGCGAAAGAGGTCCGCGTTGAGCTCCTCGAAGCGTGCCCTTGTGATGGAGGTGTAGAAGTCTGCGCCCTCATACAGCGAGTCGATCTCGATGCTGGCCTGGGTGCTGGAGGACAGCGTACGCTTGGCTCGCTCGCAGGCTGTGCGCAGACGTCGGACAGCTCTCTTGTTGTTGGTGATGTCCTTCTTGAACTTCCTCTTGAACTCACCGATGAAGTGGTTCACCATACGGTTGTCAAAGTCCTCTCCGCCGAGATGTGTGTCTCCGGCGGTGGATTTGACCTCGAAAATGCCGTCTTCAATGGTGAGGATGGAGACATCAAAGGTACCGCCGCCCAGGTCAAAAATCAGAACATTGCGTTCACCTCCAACCTATTTCAGAGAAGAGTGTGATTGACATTCACCGTTTCATGAGAAGCTTACAGTATAAGCTTGTTATCAAAATGGTAACGACCAAGTCTTAATTAATAGTCTCTTTTTAAGTCATAGCAATGCTGTTATGATGTAAATTTATTTTTTATTTTTTAAGCGAACAGCGGATTGGGTCAACGGCAATTCCATCTGCAACAAAAGCCAATGTGAAAAATTACCTGTAGATGTCAGATGTTGTAACCCTTTAATAATAATAATAATAATAATAATAATAATAATAATAATAATAATAATAATACGCTTTTGTGTCTTTATTGATAAGAACAGGAAGACAGGAAGTGAGTGGGGAAAGAGAGATGGGAGCAGGGTTAGGACATGACCCAGGCCAGACTTGAACCTGGCTCCCCATAGCGCGTTGCGCCACAGTGTCCCCTGTACTCCTGCATCCAAGTTTATAAAAGGACTCAAAAAACAAATAAACAAAAAAATAGACAACACCTTTTTGTCCAAACCATAAGCAATGGCAGCAGCAGTGGGCTCATTGATGATTCGAAGGACATTGAGGCCTGCGATGAGGCCTGCATCCTTTGTGGCTTGTCTCTGAGAGTCATTGAAGTAAGCAGGCACGGTGATGACTGCATTGGTCATCGTCTGAAAGTGAACAACACAAAAACGGATCACTTGTTTTATACTTGAAACGACATGTGGATTTTATTGGTTGAAAAAAAGGGATTTTCCTTCTTATAATGAATTTTGTCTGACGGACTGACAGTCTGTACAAAACATAAAGTGGTAGAAATTAATTTTGCACCAATTTATTCACATCAATGTACATAGGAATAATACCAGACATTGGTCACTTAAGACTACACAATAAAAACAAGTGCAGTCAGAAATCAAACTACAAAACCACATGAAATAGTTAGATATGTGATGTAACTAAACATGCAATTTACAACTAAGGTTAAAAAAATGATACAAGAAAATCACAAACACAATTGACAGTACAACCAAGTACAACTAAAGACAAAGACTGCAAGAAGACAAGACTCACATACTGTACAGTAGTGTACATGTAGGTCCTAAGATTAAACACTGACTAAATAATAAAAAAGTGGTTAAGAAAGTGGTCACATGGGTATCATATTTAAAAGCAATGGCAATGCTCTGTAAGAGCTGATTGTAAAAGATTTTTAAAAATGATACCATTCAATGCTAATTACTAGCTTCAAACTAGAAGTAACATCACCTGACTGGCGGTTAAACAGTAGACCTTACTTTTTTCCAGTGGACAGCATTAACCCTATTCTCTGACCAGCACTGCACACCAGCTGCACATTTTATACTGGTGCTACACACCTGTACGCACCAGTCTACTTTCACCCCTGGTAGTGAGTTACCTTGCCAAGGTAGGCTTCGGAGATCTCCTTCATCTTGGTGAGCACCATGGACGAGACCTCCTCGGGGTAGAAGGTCTTGACCTCCCCCTTGTACTCCACCTCCACCTTGGGCTTGCCTCCGTCGCTCACCACCTTGAACGGCCAGTGCTTCATGTCCGATTGGACGACCGCATCGTCAAACTTGCGGCCGATGAGGCGCTTAGCATCTGCGTGATCGAAAAGGGGGAAGGGGCATTGATGAATAACACAATGAAGGGTAACGCTTTACTTGACGCCGATGTGAAAGTGAAAAGTGAAAGCCCATTGGGAAACTCCAACTCCCATTGTCATTGTGACACAGCACTCCACAGCACACAAGTGAACACTGCACACTGCACACAACGAAATTGCATTTATGCCTCACCCGTGCAAGGGGGCAGCCCTCAGTGGCGCCCCATGGGGAGCAGTGCGGTGGGACGGTACCATGCTCAGGGTACCTCAGTCATGGAGGAGGATGGGGGAGAGCACTGGTTGATTACTCCCCCCACCAACCTGGCGGGTCGGGAGTCGAACCGGCAACCTCTGGGATGCAAGTCTGACGCCCTAACCGCTCACCCATGACTGCCCTAAATGGGTGTCTTACATATGACATAACAGTGTCATAACCATGTTGTAACGCAGTGTGCATAAATATTGCATGTGTCATAAACATTAGGTCAATTTCAAACATTTTGTGACTTTCTAATTGTGTGAAAATGACAAACAATGTCAACTTGTTATAAGCATAAACATGACATAATCTTTTTGATTTGTCCATGACTGTCATGACACTGTTTTGACACTATATTGACACTGTTATGTCATACGTATGATGACAGCGTCAAGTAAAGTGCAACCCAATGATGTTTTTTAACGATGTGATGATGTGTACAGTATTTGTGGTATGTTCAGTTCACTACAACTAGATGGCAATTCAGTTACTGTATGGCAGATGAATTGCAATACAAAGTACTGTAAATCTGGCCACTAGTGGCTATTTCATGCTTGCTTGTGCTTCATATTGAATTGCAGTTGGGTATGAAAACTGTATGCTTTTTGCACCCTTTTCCCAACACTTAACTTCTTTCCTTAGAAACTCAGAATTAATAAAGAAAAAATAACGCAGGAGAAAACCCCACATCATGCACAGAGCATTCTAGCATTTCATTCGGTTTGTGTCCCCCTTTGTTGCCATTTTATGTTCTTCACTTTGATTAAATACATAACATGGCTTTGGAGATCTCCTTAAAGGTGCAATGTGTAATATTTTTAGAAGTTTCTTTCCGAAATTCATGCTGCCCCAAATGGGAAGAACCACTGCTATATTGTTTCATATATGAATCATTTTGTATGTTTCATACATTTCTTTTTGGATGGGGGTTCTGGTCTTACCAAACACCGTGTTGCTGGGGTTCATGGCCACTTGGTTCTTTGCGGCATCTCCGATCAGCCTCTCTGTGTCGGTGAAGGCCACGTAGCTGGGCGTGGTCCTGTTGCCCTGGTCATTTGCAATGATCTCCACTTTGCCATGTTGGAAGATGCCAACGCAGGAGTAGGTGGTACCAAGATCGATACCTACTGCTGGCCCTTTAGACATTCTGTATCTGAAACAAACAAAACAAACAAAAAAATACAAGAGACATTGGCCTCGTTTACATGATGTTATTAATTACAAATTAATAATTCAGAATTAAATTGTTGAAGTCGAGTTTACATCACATTTTTATTTAGGGCTACTTCCGAAAAGTGTTTACATGATGGTTTCATATCGGAATTTAAGTTTTATTCTAAATTAAATTGAGTTAGTTCTGCACTAAATGTCTCTGAGATGTAAACAAGGCCCTTTAGACACAACAGACATTAGGGCAGAGGCGTTGAATTGAAATTCACAGTGGAAGAAAATGTGGAACAAAATCGCAGTCCAAACTGAACCTGTACACGCATTAAATGCACTTCATGCTCAGTGATGAATTTAAGTAATTGCTGCTAAAACCAATAATCTACAGCTGGGCCTTTAGCCATTTTGTATGAAACAAATGACAGAAAGAATACCAGAGACATTAACGTAGGGGTAGTGCAGGGGTGTGTCAAACTCAAATTCACAGCGGGCCATAATCAAAACATGGAAATTGGAAAGTCTTTGTAGGCCAAACTCATATTGTGCATGACATGCACTTAACCCTGTGTGGCATATTCAATGGTACAGTAAGCAAATGTCACACTCATTTCCATTATGAACAGCTCTGGCCGTTATGTGCAGCCACTGGCCATTAGCGCATTATGTAACTGACCATAAGGCATTTTCAGTGGCAAATATGTAATATAATCATACTGATAGGGCCTACAATATGACATGGTACATCACTACTGAATATGCTGTACAGTAAGCGAGTACATACATTACACATGACTCTCTGTACCTCTTAGATTTCAGAAGTAGCTGACTGACAACATACCAGGGAAAGGGGTGCATGGCACTAAAAACAGACATGTGCCTCTATCGGTCTGGGTGGGATATATTTACGGTAGCGTATCCTGCCACCACTGCAGCCACACGGATACTTTCCGACAGCTGTATCGTGTCAATCACCACACGATTCTGCTCATGATAAGATTTATGATTAATATTCAGCCTTTTTCCCACAAATACTTTAGTTTTTCATAAAAAAAGAACTACTGTGTCATGTTAGGAAATATTTCTGATTTAAATATCTGGCCCTAGGGGTAACCCACACCTGTGGAATGAAAAAAGTTACTGTAGGCTAGTCTGTCTAGAAGTGATCAGATCACAATCTCATGATTCTTCCTTTAACCTCCAAGCCAGAGACAATTTTGTGTTAGGCTGACAAACCTTTCCAGGGAATTTAAAGATAATTTACTGTTAAAGCAGTAAGACCACGAATGTGAAGTGTGTGCAGACATATGGGACTAGAAAACTATAAATGGAGTTCAAGTTCAAGATCAAGTTCATGATCATGTTTAATTTCCTTGGCTTCTAATTTCTGGGTAATTATTCCAATTTATTCTGTCTTTTTATTCTAGTAGTTTTGGGTGAAGGTGAACCACATCAACATCCTGACACAAAAGGAAAAAAAAGTCACACGAGAAAATCAGAAAGTTATACATGATTTTAAAAGAGCTTACTACCTGGCTCAGTCACAATTCACAGAGTGATATGTATGATGATGACGACGGTGTTGTCCGTTCCTCCTTCAGAGACACAAAGGTCTGAAGATCTCCTGAAGATCTCCGACAGCCACCTTCCTCTGTCTACTAGAGCTGAGAGGGCTAAGAGACAGAACCAGGCGGCTCTTGGCAGTATATACCCCGCGAAGGGCAGACACTCCAGCTCCTGTCATATGATACCTGTGCAGAAACTTCTAGGCCTGTGTGTGTGAGGGTTTGACATTAGCACTCACCGTCTTCTACGTACAACGAGCCGTCACTATATTGGGCTGGCTGCCCAGTGCACAGAATGAAGAACAGGACAGATCAAAGCATGATTTTTTATGTTCAATTGAAGAGGGAAATGGAACGCCATCACACACACACACACACACACACACACACACACACACACACACACACACACACACACACACACACACACACACGCACACACGCACACACACATTTCTTCTGCACACTTATTTTGCACTGGCCATTCATTTCATTACATGTGGCACGAAAGTGTCTCTATGTATATGACAAATAAACATCCTTGTATCTTTGAGCCTATGAGGAATTAAAGGTAGGACTTATAGGTGTATGTGTACTACACATGTAAGTGTATGCAGAGCCATGTCATCACTGTTTTAAGACCATCCCAACTACTCCAACCAATAAAAAGCTTGCTGCACTTAGTGTTGTGATTGGAGGATGGTTTAGGCCAGAGCCATGGAATTCAGAGCTGTGACAACCAGGTACAGGAAGTCGTCTGGTGACATGATTCACGTAGATTCAAATAATTTTACGCAGCGACTTTCTTTTCGTTAGAGACTAGCACAGAACCACTACATAACAAGCAAAGGTTAATTGTATTTACTTTTAATGCACTTTCTGTGTTTCATGCTCATTTCCTGGAACTATTTTGGAACTATGCCAATGGTAATCTGTGTGTCAAAGGCTCTATGAGCCACCATCTTTGTGTAAAAATGGAACACAGGAGTCAATGGCATTAGCCTAGCTCTTACCTCCATGGCTCTGGCTCAGGCATGGTAAACCCATAGGGTGCACCCTAAGACCTGTCCACCATGCAAAAAAGTATAAATCTGCCACTAGGGTTTGTTTAGTTTAGTTTACAGTCGTCCGCCGGTTTAATAGTTACTGTGCAAGTAAAAAGTCAGAGATCTGCAAAGCGGTGGCCTCCAAAACGTAATCAGTTCTTATTACGGATGTCTGATATCGGCTTTTTTTGGCGATATCTGATATACCGATATTTACAACTCTCAATTTTTGATTCCGATATCAGTCGATACCTATGCCGATATATGGGTTATTTTTCCCTCAAAACTCATTTTAGACAAGATCACATATCTCCTGTTGTGGAATTAACACAACATGCTTAATTTTATTGTGATGCCCCACTGGATGAATTCTCGAATGCAACAAGGCTTTCCAAATGTTAACATGGTCTGTGTAAAATAGAAAAATACTTCAACTTAATGTAGAGGAATAGTGTGCATAGGCCCATATATACAGCACTATTTGGGTGTAATTCAAGCATTATTTTATCGGTTTTATTATATTTATTATATGTACAAATATTATTTTTTTATGCTAATATCGGACCGATAATATCGGTGGGCCGATATTACTGGACATCCCTAGTTCCTATTATAGTATGTGTGCAAATTTTGGATTTTGCACAACCCTGATAATAAACTCTGACAATAAAAGATGAGGCCTTTAAGTGTGATGAATCCAAACTACTGTACAGTCAGTAAATGTAAAATACATGGCATAAACATCATCATGTTACTTGCTTTTGCAAACTTCTTAAGGTTGGTGTGTTTATATTGTTGGATAAAAATAAGGCACTATAACAGAGAAGCAGGGTTCAGTATGAAAAATTACCACACCACAGTACAAATCCAGTGGGAAATAATGGACAAAGATTAGTGATTAAGTGTGCACTTTATTTGGTGGTTTATTTCCCGAATTCATCCTGCCCCTTTACATTTTTTTAAAGAATATTTGCAAACACCATCAATTTGTAAGTCTTCATTATAGCTTTGAAATATACACTTTTCATGAATAAATAGGTTAATCTTCTACTTGCAAATCCGCCATTTTGAACTACAAGTCATAAACATCTTTTGATGGCAAAACCTATTTTAGTCAGATTTAATTTACTTAGTCATGAAAAGATTAAACTTTCTGAATGGCAGCATACATTTTGGAAAGAAGCAATGACCCTTTCATGAATGAATGAGTAATACAACTTTATTTACTGGTCCAAATCACATCTTTGGCTGTAAAATTTACTCAACTTGGGTAACACTTTAATTGACACCGGTGTCATAAGCATGTCATTACAGTGTCATAATAGTGTCATGGCACAGTTATGCATGTGTCATAAACATTATGTCCATGTCATAAACATTTTATGACTGTTGGCCTTAAGTGACATTCGGTTATGGCAAAGGTTGTCTTTGCCATAACCGAATGTCACTTAAGGCCAACAGTCATAAAATGTTTATGACATGGACATAATGTTTATGACTTATCTATGACTGTGTCATGACACTGTAATGACATGCTTATGACACCGGCGTCAAGTAAAGTGTTACCCAAAGTTGAGTACATTTTACAGCCAAAGATGTCTATGACTGTTAATCCAAAATGGCGGGCATGGGGTGAAAATGTATAAATTGATGGTTGTGGTAAGTGTAAAAAAAAAGATAACATTTGTGAATGGGCAGGAACACTTTGTTTTAAGGTTCACGTGTTAGCCACAAACAAATGCCTAAATGTCTGTATACGGTAAATGACTTATAAGACAGGTGTTAGGCAAAATCAATCATTTCATTAGTTCACCCCCTGAGTGCTTGGTGGACAGTAAAGCATTTTTTGGCATATGGTAACTGGTCTCAGTTCTGGGATGCTGGAAGCTGAGATTATGCTTACATCCCTCTGTTAGTAATAGAGGGATGGTAGAGTGAGACCACTAGTAAAATGGAGGACTTCGGGGAGTAGGTGGGACAATTAATTTTTTTTGAGTGTGGGTTTTTGAACATTCTATAAAATGTGTGCTATAACAATGCAAGATTCTAAAATTCCACATTTTATTGAATGGTGCCCAGAATTATATAGAACTTTCACCGGCTGAAGATTCCCGTACGTTAAGAGCCTTTGTGTAAGAGTGGGGTGATTGGGGTAAGGGGAGGGGGGCACCTAAGTCATGCCCATAGAGGTAGAAAATAACACTAGAGAGGACCCCGCCCCCCCTTTTACGGCAATCTGTAGCAGCCATTATCTGTAGGTAGATCAGAGAAATGGAAATTAACGGAGAACGAGGCTCACCTCTGTCAAAAATGGCTTAATCGTGTGATGTCCATCATCACACTATACAAGGACAATAGTTGAAGTGTGTTGCCAACTATGTTCATAAAATATATGATTTGATTTTTAAATGTATTTTATCGACTCATATGATTTAAGTAAATATTTAGCCTGACATTTCAAATCTGGTCTTTGATTAAAGTGTTACTTCATATTTACACAGTTTTAGTCAATTTCTTGACAGGGGTGGGCGTGTTCTCCATTGACTTGCATTGCCTACACTACCTACGGAAGTTGGGAAGCTCCAGCTGCCATTTCCCAGTGCTGTCGCAAATTGCTGTGTCCTCTCTAGTGTTATTTTCTACCTCTATGGTCATGCCCTTCTACTTTCGGACTATGGGGGCTTAACTCGCATGTTTTTCAATGGAATTGAACGGGACGAGTCAAACTAATTCCGTTTGATACATGCTCTGTATCTCATATATGATATGATATAAGAGCAAATTTTAAAGATTTGGATTGGCATCGTAAGACTACTCATTTTGGTCAGGAAAGACTCATTATTTTAGTTTTTGTGCAAGACTGGGCAACAGACTACAATGTATGCCTCATGTATTTGATGTGAAACAAAGGCTGATGGTGTGCAGCCAACCCTACTGCTGCACCGCAGCCAAAGTGGCTGTACGTCAGACATGCAATTTCTCTTTTGTAGTCCAAAATAATTACATATATTTGCACACACACAACTCACAAATTGCTTGCCAAGTGGGGCAGACAACCACATCATTGGTTAACTTATGATTAATTCTGAGGTGTAGCATATGTCTGATCTGGGGGAAAGGCGATGTGGGTTGGAAAATAGGTTTGATCAGGTCCCATGAATCAACCAGAAGAGGTGGAGACTTACATACAGTAGGTGCCACATGGGTAGGAGGGATTAAATCTCTGAGAAGGTGGGAATAGGAAGGCAGTTGTCAATCACTCCTCCGGCTCCTCCCCAACTACATTTAAGCAAACAACATCTGTTAGGCGTGTATTCCCAAATTGCTATCTCACTGTCAATAAGGCCCTTATTATTGATAAGGTCCTTGAAACATGTCTTGTAAGTCACTTACACAAACAGCTGTTAGGCATTAGTGGCTAACATGTGAGCCCTAAAGTCACCTTTAAGGCAATACGCTACAAGCCCATTTGTACATTATGTGACATTTTGGTTACACCTTACTTGGTGCTGACGTCATACGTATGACATAACAGTGTCATGAATCATGATAGTGTCAAAACAGTGTCATGACAGTCATGAATGAGTCAACATGATGTCAATGACATGCCTTTTTTATGGTTATGAAAAGTTGACATTGCTGAGGCTGTCTTCACCATAACCAAATGTTACTTATAGTAATGACAGTCATAAAATCTTTACAACATTGACAATTTTTATGACACGTGCATGACTACGTTACTACACTGTTATGAAACGCGAATGGCAGTTATGTCACGCGGATGTCACCGGCTTCAAGTAAAGTCAAGTAAACCTGTACATTTTGTTCAGGGTAAAACTTTGAAGTGGTTCATTTCACATGTTTTCATGTGAATGGTGGCAATATTATACTTACAAGTGGAACACACAAGCCTGGCTTTTTACATTTTGAAAATGGCCTTTCTTTTCAGTCAATGTGTTGTCTGACTCTTGCAGTACTACCTTTGCAATTAAGATGATCACTTCTGGTCTAAATCCAATCCAAATCAAAAGATTGGTATACATCAATTTCTCCTCACCAGTTCACATCTTCTGTGCTTTACATAAACTGTATTTTGGGAGTCATCTATCTAGTTGACATTTTGAAAGTATTGTCAATATGTCGATATATTAAACGTTGTTGTATGTGAAATACAATTCCTCAAAGGTCCAGTGTAATAATTACACAGGCTCTAAATAACCACTGGTCACCAATGGTCTTCACAGCCCAGTGGTGCATTCCAAAACCAATCCAAACTCTGTACAGCTGTACTCTCCCATCAACAAATTGCAAATCGAAGTCAAAGGATAATGGCGGCCTCCATTGAGCCGTTATGTAGAATGTCAACAAATAAGAAAAACTTAATTTATCTTGTGAGCAGCTGTTTTAGACACATCAGTTTTAACTCAACACCCTCTTCATATTATGTTGTGAAATTGGGCCAACATGAATGTCACGTACGGTACAAATAATCATTATTTGAGGTCTTTGGCTCACATCAAAACACCTCACCGAAGTAAGTTAAGGCGCAGCAGTCGCTATGGTTGTAGAACTTCCACTTAAACTGCCTGGAACTTGTGAAGTGGGAGCTGAAATAATGCAGGTCTGGAATGCCCCATAAAGCACAATTCACAATAACTTACTCCATGTCCTGTGTCAGGCATACTCTATGTACAACACTTTTCTCCATCCATTCCAAATTGTTTTGGTTGCTTCTCAACGTCTTTTCCACTCTCTTCATCCATGATGACAACTGACCTTAAGTCCGTCCATACCCCCCCCCCCCTTTAATTTCTCACTTTAACCAGTACATCAGTTCATGTGCTTGTACCAAGGTTTGTCTCTGCTTGTACACTATGAACTTGCCATTGGGTTCTCTGCTTTCTGTCTAGCTGCAAACATCCTCTCTCTCCAATCCAATGTTAAAATTTATGGTCACTAAATACATTCATATTGGAGGCACATCCTCTTTCCTTTGTATTTGAATGCAATGCATTATCTACTGTATGTTAGTCCGAAGAGTTAAGTTGTGAGCAACTCGACTTCTCTTTGTAGCTTGAAAATTTTTTGTTTGATCAAAGCCTTTTCAAGCCATAAAGAGAAGTCCAGATGCCTATATCTGAACTCTTTTCACCAAGATGACTTGGGTGAATGAAAATCTTGACAGATACATGATCTGTTCACATTCTACAAACGTGTCTTGTCAGCCACACCAAGGCTGCTATTACATAGAAGACACTACTTTCCAATAGTTACCTGGCCCTTAGGAAGGGAGTTGGCCAGGTATTGCAATGAACCTATCAGTGGCAAGTCGGAGTAGGGGTTCTTTCCCATCCTAACTCCCGTCCTACCAAAGTGCTTGTTGCCTTGTGGTGACGTCGCAAGACATCTTTGACAACAAAAGATTAATTCAATATCTCGCAAAAGCGCTACTGAAAGTCTCCCAAAAGTTGATGTGGCTAGGTTGACAGCAGGGAAACTTTATTGTTTTGTACACAGATGCTAGCCTGGTCCTGACCATCCCATAATAATACCATTTCATTTCGTATTTATGGTCTGGCATTTGTTTGCTCTGAAGCGATTGCAAGAAGCAGGAAGTTTGCACTCAGTTATGGTTTGAAATTATTGGACACCTCTCACCCAATCGCCGGCAGTTACTCAACAACAACGTAGCGCAGACCAATGGCTCTGGCGCAGATGTGTACGTCATTGTCACGATCGTCCTCCCCCTTTCGCCCCCACGTGGGGCGCTTATTCGCTTATTGGCTGTTTTCTGGGGGGGCGTTGTGATCAAAATCCTACTGCTCCAGGCACAGCACAGAGAGGCACAGCCAGACTCGTAGTGGAACCAACCCTTTGGCGTAAGTACGTAGGATGGCTCGCGAGGCTACACAGATGCAGGGAATCACGTGAAACGCGAGGCCACAAGCACAGGTCGAGGACGGGAGTTTGGATATTGGAAAGACCCCTATAACATGAATGAGCTTAGTGTGGCACCACATGCACAGCTGAGGTCTGTGGTGGGACCAAACTGTTGTCAGTCAAACTGCCTCTGCACGTGATGACAAATCACAGCGACAGTCAATGACCAACAGTGATTAACCTCAGAGAATCTGTAACCAATGAAAAGGGTCAATGACTGAAGTTGTCTGGGTGGCACTACTGCTAGTTGGTGACTGTAGGCAAGTAAAACATTAATGGGTTTCAAAGGAGCTACCTAAAACAAACTTGGCGTTCTCATTGCATTTTTTTGCCCCAAAATATTAATATTACATTCGAAGCTAGTCATTTGAGTCATAATTATTTTTTGCCACAATTTTTCTCCACTTTTGATGGTACAAATACGAGCCAATGAGAGCGGCCCTTCTTATAGAGTACTTCCACCTTCTCTGCTAACCCATCCCAACGATTCACACAGGGAAAAAAACATCACAGTGTGATTGGAGGAAGAGTTGGCCATAGTTTTGTGCACAACGGTGCAATACTAGACCACCTCTTCAGGCAAAAAAATATTTTTTGCGACTAGGCAGGTTCGCCTAGTTTACTGTCTACGTGTTCATCCACCTGCAATAATACAAAACAGCACAAGGGGCAGTCACTTGAAAGGTATACCTCACATTTGTCCATAGCATACTGGGGGCCAGGTAACCATCTATTGATTGTGCTTGTTTCCCACTGAAACCATACGACTTTTCCCTTTGAAGTCATGTAAATAGGTTCCGGATCTGATTTAGGAAATGGTCTTTGCTTCTGTGACTGTGGTAGCGGCTGTTAAGATAGCCCCACGTTGAACACTTGCAGTAGTTGAAGAAATGTTCCTCTGCCTTCTTGAGGGTGCTGTTTAAGTCAAGCGTGCCCTGCAGACTGAGACAAGTTGAGTTGTTACACAAACACATCTTAGAGTTGGCTACTTACATCATTAACAAAATTCAAATCAACTCTGTCTGAACTTTTGCCTCATAAACACGTGTGCACTATCATTGATTGATTGATTGATTGATTGATTGATTGATTGATTGATTGATTGATTGATTAGTGTGTACCTGCTGGTGAACTGGATGAGCTGGACATCATTTCGGCAGTTCAGTAGTTTTTCCCTGTTCTCCAGTATGATGCTTGCACAGATAAAAAGTTCAAACGTGTACTCTGTTTTCATGAGCAGTGGCTCTATCCTGGGCTTGTCTTCTACAAATACAACAACAAAAACAATTAAACATACGTACATACCGTGCATAGTCCTACATAAAACAAATCAAGATCAATTAAATCGATCCCCACCTCACTTGCAAGAGCATATATTTCTATTCAGAGTAACACCATAGTGTAATGTTGGGCTCATATTATCTTTGTTATTGTTGGGCCCATTTAAGACAGCATTAAAGCCCCCCTAAGCAAGTTTGAATATTCCTCAAACGTTACTCAGATAGTTATTAGTCTATAGAAGCCTAGTGTCTTCCACACCATAATTAAAGTGATGCTTTACCATTTCTGGAAATGAGCTTATTTTACACCTCCGATTCAGTTATATAACTGAGTTTTACCTTTTATTTCTTATGTTCTTTCAGTTATTCTCTTAGTCTGGTGATGCTACTTCTAGTCACAAGCTAGCAATTATCATTGAATCTTCAGCTTCTTAGCTAAGATTCAATAACATATGCTAGCTAGGAGGTAAACTTTGCCCTGTCAGACTCAAGAGAACGAAGGGAAGTACAGGAGTAAGGTAAAACTCAATTATTTAACTGAAGGGAGGTGTAAAATGAGTTTATTTCCAGAAATAGTACAGTATCGCTTTAAAGCTGCAGTTAAGTTGTTTCCTTGAACTGTCAATGGATTCCGAAAGTAGTTCGCTACATGAAATAGAATATAATTAATTGGCCTTTTTTCTATGAACAGTCAACCCTGTTCTAAAGTCATCCTCACCAGCGGTCTGATTCTGGATGATCCTTTCCTGGTAGCGAGCTCGTTCAACCTGTTGGGATATGAGTTCGAGGTGATCGCATCGTAGGATCTCAAAAAGACGCAGAGCCTCGCTATGTTCAAACTCCCTCTGAAAGCCCAGCAACAGCCACCTGCAGGAGATAAGCTTAGGTTAGTCAAGTCAAGTAAATGTGCACTGTAACTCCTGCCAATGTAATAACTTCCTGCGTAGGCTACTTCAGACATAAATAGCCCGTAAACGTAAGATATTCCAGGATTTCTATGTCCCTAATGACATTCTCTTTTGACGAAAATGTAACAAAATGTAAGAAATTCTTGAAATGTCAGAGTAAATGAGAAGCAAAGATTTGTGCTGCATTACAGTTACACTCTAAGAAAATTTCCCTGCAAAATAACGGCAGTTACTGGCAATTATATTTACCTGTAATTCTACTGTTATTTCACACCAAAAATCAAATACAGCTCATTGCTGTTTAATGTATCACAGTATATAACATTTTTTCAGCAGCAATTGAACTGTTAAATAACAGTACTCTACAGAAAAATAACAGTACATTTCAGTTAAAAAGTTGAATTGTACTGTGTGATGACAGGACAATACTGGGTCATAGTTGTATTCATGAATATGGCCATGGCAACTTCCCACCCCACCCATCATTCTCCATAACTGTGGTACCCTGGCCATGTTACCACCCCACCCTCCCATCGTTCACCATGACTGGAGTGCCTTGAGCATGATACTATGGCGCAATGCTGTATTGAGAAAATGGTTTGCGGTGGCCCTTTGAAAGTGTGGGCATGAATAAAATTTCAGAGTACGCAGTGCTATGTTACAATGATAGTGTGCAAGGTGGGCTTTTTACTGTATCTCTTGATGAGCCAATGATGAATATAGCATTGGTCAGTCTTTAAAAAAATTATTTTGCACCAAGTAGCACAGCAAACAAGCAGCACTACAAGCTAGCTCTCAAAGCAATGCCTAATTTGCAGCAGGCACATTATGTGCAACAATGCCACAAATGATGCCACATACAGCAAGCTTTCACAAAGAGGAAAGTGTGCAAGCATGTAAGCAAGCTTGTAGGCAAGCTTGTAGGCAAACAAGTGCTATGCTGTGCCATGCAGGCCAGCCAGCAGGCAGGCAAGCAACTGAAGTGTTGATAGTCCAGATTTATATACAGGTGCAAGAGTACCATGTGACCAGAGTCATCAGGCCCTTGGCAGGTGACGCCCGTAATTGAATAATGGCATAACAGCCAGGCACTGATTAGCAGATTGGTTTAGATGGGGCTGCTTGTTGCAAGAGTGTTACAAGTTCTTAAAATGTTTCAGCCATTCACACTTTCATCACTATCAAAATGCATGTGCTACTCACACTTTGCTGCATCAAGCACTTTTTAAGTATTGTAGTTTCCTTAGAAATTGTTTCATCATGCTTGATAGTATCAGATAATCTTTAACCAGTCAGAATGACTTCAGTTCTTCAGGTGGTATTGAAGTTTGATGGTGATCACGGACAAGTGGAGGATGAATGGGTTTCAATGGTGCTGCCTAAAATAACTTGTTATTTTCTAGAGATGCACCGGATCCGGTTCCGGTTCCGGATCCGTCAGGATAATAGAGTTTTTCACAGGGTCCGGGTCCGGCAGGATCTTAAGCAGTGGATCCGGTATCCGGCATGTTACCTAAAAATCAGGGTCTGGTGCATGTCTAGCCTAGGCTTTTCAGTCTTTCACAACCCCAATCACTGCATGGAGTGAAATCCCTTTGGAAGCAGCTATTGCAGGCAGTGTGGCAATAAGCCAATGAGTCTAAAAAATAGTTTGCGCCAACGTAATAAAAAGGGCCCACGTGTGCGAGGTATCCGGTATCCGGTTCCGGATCCGGCAGGATCTTATTCAGTGGATCTGGTATCCGGCAGGATCTTAAAAATCAGGATCCGGTGCATCTCTAGTTTTTTCCACAACGGCGAATACTGCTATTGTGCAGTACTTACTGTTTATGCTCAATATGTGACTCAAAGTAATATTTTCACAGTAGTTGTCTGTTTTTTCGAAAAACAGTAGAATGCTGTTGCAGAATTGCCGTAAATAAACAGCTATTTGTTACAGTGTAGCCTATAGTATGGATGGGCCAAGGCTACTCAGCTCGGAATAGTCAAACATAAAGGTATGTGTACACCAAAAGCGACCTACACTACCGGAGAGACGGAAATCATCATTTCTGTACGGAGGGTCGGCAAATGAAGCAACCGGGAGCGAAGCGACCTGGGTGACCCGAGCGAATTTCAGGGAGTCAGCTAATAATATGGTAATGAGCTATGATGCATTTCTGCAAAAACGAATTGGAATGTTTATATATTTGAATGTCTCAGGCTGACAAGCCAGAGCTGTTATGTGATTAGCTAAATCAAACATGTCAATTTCATGTCCAGAGCGAATAAAGCAAATTCATGGCGAAACTTCTTCAAGAAACTTGGTTACTCGGGTAGCTTAGGTCATTTCTGGTGTACACGCAGAGTAAGAGAGACTGTACCTGTGGCAGAAGGTGAATCGGTCCATGCTGTCAGTGACAAGATGTCGATGCAGAAGGGGGTCCAGCTCCTTTAATAGTGCTGCTTCCAACTCTACAGGACATCACATGACAAATTAAAGAATAATTAGCACATACTCATAGCACAATTATTTATATATTATTATATATTATATATCATTATATATTAAGATTTTTACAACAGATTTTTGAATGGATTTTCACTTTTCCTTCTGCGTTTACAAACATTCATGTGTGCGTGCACAGCCAGGGGTCCCTCTACAACCTCTGATTGTTTGGAAACTGCTGTCACTCAAAAAATCCGCTCACATGGTTGGCTGCTTAGCATCTTGCCCCTCCTCACAGCGTGAATGTTTCTAAATAGGAAACCTATCTATATTTCAGTTTCAGTTGCTATTGTTATTGTTAATCAGACAATGCATACAGGGGTTGTACAAAATATCTGAGACACCTGTCATTTTAGTGTGGCCACCTGTCATTTTATCAAGAGCCACAGTATCCAAGGTAATGTCTGCATACCACCAAGAAGGATGAACCACATCCGACAGGATTAACTGTGGATGCAAGAGGAAGCTGTCTGAATACTCTGAAAGAGATGTTTGGGTGGTAACCCGGAATGTATCCAAAAAAACATAAAACCACAGCTGTCCAAATTACGGTAGAAATAAATGTGCACCTCAACTCTCCTGTTTCCACCAGAACAGTCCATCGAGAGCTCCACAGGGTCAATACACACAGCCGGTCACCCAAACATCCCTTTCAGACAGCTTCCTATTTTGTCCACAGTTAATCCTGTTGGATGTGGTTCATCCTTCTTGGTTGTATGCAGACATTACCTTGGATACCGTAGCTCTTGATACATCACAAAGACTTGCTGTCTCAATCAAAGATGCTGCAGTTACACGCGCACCAAGAATTTCTCATTTTTGAGCTCTGATATGTCACCCATAATGTTGTGTGCATTGCAAAATTTTGAGCAAAACTGTGCTCTAACCTATATATATATCTATATATATATGAATATATTTGTATAAAGTAGAAATGCCCCAGGCCACACCTTTTGTGTTCCTTTAAATTAGCATTCGAAATGTCAATTCGGTTTGGGATTGGATAATCTTCAAATCACGATTCAATTCACTGTGACACTGACAACGGTGTGGGTCTGTTTAAAGAAATTTGCACAGTGACCCCAAGTGTGCCTATAGGATGTTATTCTATACCATCTAATGTTATTTCAGGTGGGTGGGGTAAGAATCTCACCCCAATGTCATGATTCATGTAAGTTCTTCTTAATGAAGTGCAAATGTGCTCTTTGTGTGCAAATGCAATTGGTCTGAGGTGATCCCATAGGTGGACAAGCCAGATGTGGCAGTCCTGTTAGTGCTGGGGCCATCACAGATGAGGGGGGATGGGGGTTGGCCTTTATTATTACAGGACAGTGTGAGAGTAGACAGGAAATGATTGGGAGAGAGAGATGGGGCAGGGCCGGGAAATGACCCCGGCCGGACTCGAACCGGGGTCCCCGTGGGCAATGTAAGCCCAAATGTGTGGGGCTTAGCGTGCTGAGCCACAGCGCTCCCCAGATGACAAAAATAGTATGAACAAAATAGTCACTGGCTGAGAAAAGAATCATGAGATTTTTTTTTTACTAATGCAAGATGATATTCAGGTATGCTAACTTATTATGGCACACTTCATGTGGCATCAATATTTGAAATGGGGTGTTCATATTTTTCCTGTCATTGTAAAAGTACAACAAAATTAAAATAGCTTGTGCACTGAAACTGCACTATGAGACATGCGATGGGTGAAGACTGAAAAGCAATATGCATTTAAAAAAAAAAAAAAAATTGGGTCTTTTTCGACTTTATTGATGACAGGATAGTATGAGAGGTGGACAGGAAGCGAGCTGGAAGAGAGACAGGGAGGGGTCGGCAATCAAACCCGGGTCGGCCGCACAGCAGACGAGTGCCCCACCGTTAGGCCACGGTAGAGCTAGCAATATGCATTATTTGTTACATTGGTACATTGGTTACAGGGTAAGGCAAAACATACCTATTTTGCGGTGCAATCCATCGACGTGAAAGTCTTTGGAGAAGGTCTTCATGTAACAGGAGAAACTCCAGAAGGTGTCGACCTCCGAGTCCAACACTACAAGGAACCGGCTACAGATGTCATTCATCCCCTGAGCATAGCTAACATCTGTAACCACGCACACACACACACACACACACACACACACACACACACACACACACACACACACACACACACACACAGAGTCACAAGTGGTAGCCTCTTTGTGCAGATAAGCCCAACGGCAGGCCCATTCACTCATTGCTAGAAAGACTCAACTACATCACAGACAGACAGACAGACAGACAGACAGACAGACAGACAGACAGACACACACACACACACACACACACACACACACACACACACACACACACACACACACACACACACACACACACACACACACACACACACACACACACACACACACACACACACACACACACACACTGAGTCACAAGTGGTAGCCTCTTTGCAGGGATGGGCCTGCTAATAGAAAGACTCTAGTAACAGCTTCAGATTGGGTCATTACAATTTTGGTGACAGTAAGGTTATAACATAGTCTCTGGTCTGGTCTGTGGCTTTGCAGTCAGATATTACAGGAAGATGGAAAAGGGTGGCTGCACAGATGCAGACTAGACACATTTGTCTTGATGCAGATTTGCCCCAATCTGCAATTACTATATCTCTGCAGTCATACACATCTCCATCTCTTAGTTTATCTGGCTGCAGAATTGCAGTTGCAGTTTGGGGCAAATCTGTTTCCAGTCAAATATGTGTAGCAAAGGGGAGTACAGTTGCCCAGCCGGGACTCCAACCCGGACCATCTAGGGTAGTAAATTGCGACTCTGACCATTACACCAACGAGCCTGTTTTTTTGCTGTAGCGGTCAGAACCCCAGTTTACTACCCCAGAAGGTCTGGGTTCGAGTTCCGGCGGGGCAACTCTACTCCCCTTCGCTACAGTCTGGTCAGCATCTCTTCAGTCAGATATTATTGGGAGATGGAGAAGGGTCTGACTGGACTGCAAAGAAACACACCAGACAGATTTGTATCAGAACAGATTTGTTATGAAGCACATTTCCCCCAAAATAACTGCAACTGCAAACTGTATATTTGTTCTACATTTCAAGAACAGAGAGTAGGTGGGTCATTCTATAATTAGAGTTACTTTTTAAGTGCGTCAGCACGCATTTATCTTTTATATAATACAAAAAATCAACAAATGACATAATTTTCCTCTGAGAAAATGTGTATATATATTATTGTTTTTTTTTTTTTACATTTTTATGCCGTCCTATTTTCCAAATGTCAGATTCAGTCTTCATATTGACATGTAAAAAAACTGTTAAATATTTTTTTTAAATATAAAATAAAATGTATTTACAGTAGTTATTATTATAGTAGTTATTATTATAATATGACAAAAGTGTTTAAAAGTGTCATGAACTCACACCCCAGCCTCTGTAATGTTGCCTTTGTTTATTGCCTAATGACTTTACTGTCTCTGGTTTTCTCTCTGTGTGTTTCTCTCTCTGCCTGTCTGGTTCTGTCTCGTTCTCTCTTTCACTTTCTCTTCCTGTCTGGTTCCATCTCCCTACCTGTCTGTCGCTCTCTCTCTCTCTCTCTCTCTCTCTCTCTCTCTCTCTCTCTCTCTCTCTCTCTCTCTCTCTCTCTCTCTCTCTCTCTCTCTCTCTCTCTCTCTCTCTCTCTCTCTCTCTCTCCCTCCCTGACTGGTTCTCTCAGTCTGTGTGTCTCTCTTGCTCACTCTGCCTGGTTCTCCAAGTCTCTCTCTCTCTCTCTCTCTCTCTCTCTCTCTCTCTCTCTCTCTCTCTCTCTCTCTCTCTCTCTCATTGTCTTTCTCTCTATCTCTCTCGGTCTATCCAGAGCCATACAGAGGGGAGAGTCGGGCAATCTCCACTGTGTCCTAGGGCCGACTTCCGCATTAGCAAAATTAGCTGTTTAGCATCTCAGAACTGCTTACAGTTTTTCTCGATTGGTTTGGCTAATTTCTCGAAACTGAGATGACATTCTCAAAACAACACGGACAAATCCCCAAACCAACTTGCAATTTCCCAAAACAGATTGGCATTTTTCATTGCTTTCATCAGATATCAAATGCTTTGTACATGTCTCAAATGTTTAGTACATCTCTGCAGATGGATATGTACAAATACCCTTCAGTTGACACATTCAGCATACATTTAGCACATTTTCCAAATAAATTGACCTTGCTTATCTAAACGAATTAGACAATTCTCAGTCTAATGGTTGCCCTCTCCAAAACATTATTTCATTGTGTAAGTCATCATATGCAAAGTGGTCTACGCAATTCCCAAAACAGTGAAGGACATCATATTTTAAGAATTTCATTACATAGTAAATTCATGACAGTGTTCAACAGGTCAGATGGTATTGTAACTTTACTAGTTAGTAGAAAATAATTTTACAACCGTGTATACTACAGTTTCCTCTGTTATTTGGCTAATTTCATGACATTTTTTCAAGCGACATTCTGTTTTGAACAATTGCTAGTTGCTTTGGCATTTGTCCATGTTATTTTGAGAATGTTATCTCTGTTTTGAGAAATGAGGCAAACCCATGAGAAACCTGTGATATATGTGCATTGCTTTCTGTATATGAATTTACAGCCCAGACACAGATTATGTAAAATGATCTCAGTTACTTTGAGCTGGAGATGAGGCAAACATGTGAGATGAGGGAGTGAGGGAGAATGAGAAAAACTGGCTACAAGGGAGGAGTTGTGAAGGAGTGCTTGAGAAGGGTGTGTGGAGGCAGGAGGAGACCAAACTTGAGCATTCTCCTTTGCACTGGGCAGGCAGAGTTTGGGGTATCATGCTCTAATACAAAGGTGGGGAACCTTTTTCATTCACGGGGCCACTTCAAACTCCTCCAAGGACCGTAAAAGTCAGCCAAGAAATGGACTATGAACACAAACCAGGATTTCCCCCTGCACTTAAGGCCTATATTAAAGGCAGCCACCTTTAAAACCGGTCACACCTTCTCTCTAGGTCCCATGAATATGACTTAATTGTATTGCAAATGTGATGTCTAAGATTAATGTACAAAATATGACATATTTCATGTGAAGCTGCATAACATTAAAAATATATCGGGGGCTGGATAAAACGGCCTCAAGAGACATAGCTTCCCCACCCCTTCTCTGATAGATGATTCTTTGGTTTTAAGTGTGTTGTGGCTGTGATGAGCTGTGTCTCTTGTTTGTTTCTCTGTGTGTATCTGGGATTAATGAAGTATTCTTAACTCTTTTCACCTACTCTTTAATTGAAAATGATACATGAAAAAGCCTACATAATTTACAAATGGCCTACGGCGTAATTTGCATTAGCATTGTGAAAGTGATGCAAGAAAAAAACACGTCTGTATTACCTGGATGAAAAGCCGCGTACGTAATGAGGATGTCTCTCAGTACAAGAAGGTTTCCAAGGCCTTCACCCCTTCAAGAAAAAATAAAACAAAGAAAAAAATCTCAAGAATGTTTTCCATTTCAAGAAGAGATATCCACACTAATTTCTACTACTCTAATAAAGGTGTAAGTGACTGCATTTTCTCATTTCTCAATCTTTGAAATACTATAGTACATTTAGGTGCACAGCACAAGTATACTGTGCATGTTATTTGACTATTCTGCAATACCACCACCTACAACACACACACACACACACGCACACGCACACGCACAACTCGACATAGATAGACGGAATGAGCGACCTGGCGTACAGAGTTTCTGCTAGTGACTAAAACGGCATGCATATACTGTATACTGTGTACATCACTGAAACTTAAGGTTCAAGATTCAAGATTCAAGATTTTTATTTGTCACGTGCTTCCTTGTGCAAGCACAATTGGCAGTGAAATGGGGATTGCAACTGCTCTGTGCTGTGTTGGATGGTAAAAAATAAAAATAATAAAATAAAATAAAATAAAAAATAATTAAAAATAGTTATTGTCTTAATTCAAAAAGCGGATGGCTTGAGGAAAAAAAAACTCTTATGCAGTCTCTCTGTTCTACATCTTATGGAACGTAGTCGTTTCCCTGAGGGCAGCCTTTCGAACATGGAGTGACTAGGATGGAATGTGTCTTTCATAATCCTTTGTGCTCGTGTCTTTGCCCTTCTTGCATATATATCTTGCAGCCCTGGAAGGATGGCGCCACTGACATTTGAATGCCTGTTAAGGCTTTAGAGTTTTATTAATGGTGCAAGATGGCCCCAGTTGCTGTTCAATAAGCCACATATCCATAATGTGAATTCCAGTAGTGTCTAATGGGTAGCCGTGGCCTAATGCAGTGTTTCTCAACAGGGGTGCCGGGGAAAATTGGCTGATAAATAAATTATGTAATACAAAACATATTTGTCTAAATTGATAAGTTAATGCTAGTCAGTGGAATCTTTCATCTGCCATTTACGCACAATAAAGTAGGTCACCCCAGTAAGCTGCAACTTTGAACGTAGGTCGTGTGACGAAATGTGTTACTTTTCTAAGCTTGTGTGGTATCGGATGCGATGCCATGTTACGGCTTGTTGGTTTGGGGTGCCTTGAAATTGTTAATGAATTGAAAGGGTGCCTCACCTAAAAAAAGGTTGAGAAACACTAATGGTTAAGGAGATGGGCTTCAGATCAGATGGTTGCAGGTTTGTAGCCCACCCTTCCAAATTCTATGGCTGAGATGCCCTTGAGTAAAGCCTGGCTCAAACTACACGACTATCAGTCCGATTCTCGGCTGAAAGGCCCCCTTAAGACAATCAGTGGAACGTTACCCCCCCCAGGACCATCGCAAGCGATTGTCGGGAAAGATTTCCCCGTCGTGTGCGACGTTCTTTGGCAGCTCAAAGAGTCGCCGATCGCAAATCATAGAAATCAAACAGTGTTTGATATTTGCAACTGGAAATAGAACGTCGGCATTGTCTCGGTGGTTGTGAGCAGGGATAAGATTGACAGTTGCGATTCTCTTCTAGTGTGCTGTGCACCCCGACGTCAAAATCGGACACAAATCGGGAGTCGTGTAGTTTGAGCCTGGCTTTAGGCACCTAACCCCACATTGCTCCTGGATGAATAACTAAATACATGTAACTGTTAAGTCGCTTTGGATAAAGGCCTCAACTAAGTGTAATGTAATGCAATCTCCTGTTTTCAATTTGACTTACAGGTAATAGTTCAGGTCTCTGTCAGTTCTTGGGACGTCCTTATCAATAATGCGGATGGCCTCCTGCAGTTCCTCTAGGTTGATGTCAACACGTTTCAGTAATATCTGGATTTGACAGATAGATGGAGAGCAATTCATGAACATTAAATATTGGCACATTATCTCTCCTGATATTTGTATGAAGTCCTTCTGGACACACAGTCTTACTAAAATTGTCAATATGGAACTTAAGAATTGGAATGCGGAATAACCGCAGAGATACACCAGCGGCGACGCGATTCAAGCGACAGAGTGTAGCAGCAAGCGATACGAGAGATTGAGGAGACTAGAGTATGACCGTACAGGCAGAAGGCAAAGCATTCAAGCATTCCCATTGGCTGTGGTCACTGACCTCTATACAGTCATTGGCTGTCGCGGCTTGTCGCCGAACCGCGTCATAGAAAGTTGAAAAGATTTCAACTTCAAATTGTCGCGCTCGTCGCGCAAATCGCTCTAGTCTCCAGAATTGCTTTTGTCTCTCGACTCAATACAAAGTCAATTACTTCCGTCGCTCGACTCGCTCAGATCGCCGCTGGTGTATCTCTGCGGTAAAGCTTGACCTGCTACTGTAGAATCCTGCAAACAATTTCCATCAAAGTCAATTCCTTGGATGAGATGTTAGGTCATATTAACATGCTTCATCCAACATTCTGTCTTGTAGAATTTCAGAATTATATTTTCTTTTTTCTTTTGCGTTTCACTATTGCTCTGTGATGATCCTCAAAACGTCTGTAACATCACCCCTCCCCATTTCCCTGCTGAAAAAAATATTGGCACATTATTGTTTGTTGTAAATTCTCAACCTGACTATCAGGACTGCAACTGTCTCAGGCAATTTGGTCTGGCCAATACACATTGCCAACCCATTTCTCCAAGGGAAATGCAAAGGGCGTGTCTAGCTTATGTTCATGAAATGCATCCGTATTCTACTGCCTGAAGCTGCAATCAATCAGATCACCCTTTCCTTCACTCACCTGCTACCGCAATCTGTGCATAATAGCGTTTAACATGCCCCATTGAGTGGAGATGCTCGGAGTTAGAATGAATTTGTCCCTTTTCCCATTAGGACAGTGGTTCTCAAACTTTCTCAAAGAACGCCCCCTGGAACTCATCATAAAGCCTGCCACGGTCCTCCTTGTTGACAATGGTTGTGAAAGGTGGTGCACAGAAAAAATAGGGTGGCACAACTATGCAAGGAGGGCCTTGGCTGAAATCTACCGGTATATTGGGGGGCCTTGTCACAGTTAAGTTTGGGAAGCCCTGCCCAATGGGTCCCCGATTCCCCCTGGGGGGCTGTAGAGCCCTGTTGATAAAAACTATGAATGACATGCCTTACCAGACTACTCTGAGAAGTGAAACTTTCTATCTATCTATCTATCTATCTATCTATCTATCTATCTATCTATCTATCTATCTATCTATCTATCTATCTATCTATCTATCTATCTATCTATCTATCTATCTATCTATCTATCTATCTATCTATCTATCTATCTATCTATCTATCTATCTTTATCTGTAACTAGTATGGGTGGACACAGGTTAGAACAATACCAAGAATAACCTTTGAGTTCCAAACATGGAAATTGTTTAATGAATACAACACTGTGGTACAACACTGTGGTAACAAGTAGGAGCAGGATAAAAATTACTTATATGTGACAGAAATTGCTGCATTGCCCCCTCAAATCAACACTCTAAGAAATTACTGTTAATTTAGGGCAATTCTGCAACAGCATTCCACTGTTTTTCGAGAAAACAACTACTGTGAAAATGTTACTTTGAGCCAAGTGTTGAGCATAGACAGTAAGTACGGCACAATAGCAGCATTGGCCGTAGTGGAACCAACCATTTTTCTGCAGCGCCATTGAAACTAGGGCTGCTACGATTAATCGACTAATCGACTATAAAAATTAGTCGGCAAGAATTGTCAAAGTCGACTAATCGTTTCATTTACAGTATTTCTCAATTGGTTTTGTACATTTCTCGAATCTCTCTCGCAATTTGCAAAACATAATATTCATTCTCACAACAGCTTTAACAAATGGCAAAACACCGTGGATGACCTGCAAAACCAAGTCTCTTGCTCAAAACCCTTGGTTTGTCTTTCAAAACCAAGCTTTTGTGTCAATGAACGTGTCAGTGCCAGCAGAATGGTTAGTCATTGTGTCATAGTGTATGGACAAGCTAGTCAAATCGATTTGTCATGTTGTCAATTGACTAGTACACTCTTGAGGATCTTTTCTGAAGCGAAATGTTGTTTAGATTGGATGGGAAATGTTGTAACTTCAACTTTATATTACATTGATCAGATGAAATTGTACTAGATATACATTCAGAGTATGAACTATTTATTGACAGCCAACTCGGTTGAGGAGTCAAAATGCGCCCTCTACCACCCCTTTTCACTTGTCTAGCAGAACCATGTGAATAAGTATAGAAATGTTAAGCAAAATAAGTTTGAAACAATGCACTGATACTGTATAAAGTGCTGTATAAAGTGTTGTGAAATTCTAAGGAAATATTGTAATTTTGTGTGGAGCGTAATTATAAAGGGCACATGAGGCATAGAGTAATGTAATGCAGTACAGTGCCTATTGTTGTATTGCATGCCTGTTTTCTCTTTCCCTTCTACTGCTTTTGATTAGAGAGAGTCAATATTTACCAGCGAGCAATTTACCAATTCAGATCACATTTATAGACAAAAATCCAATGGAAATTATACAGTGCTTAACACATTATGGCAGCTTGGTAAATCATTTTGCATGGTAAGACTTATACTATGACATAGGGCCTAAATGTTTTGGGGTTTGAGATAGTTTTGTGTATTCAGGGACAATGCTTTTTGAGTGATATGACAAAAGCAATTGATAATGTACGAAAAAGCTGAGAATTGTACACAACCATCTGCATGGTGATGAAAGCATTTGCTAAATGCTGAAAACTATGAGAAACGTATTTTACCATGTGCACAGATAACAGCAGGAAGTCACAATTGAACAAGAAGTTTTGAGAATGATTATTCTGTTGTGAGAAATGTACAAAACCAATTGAGAAATACTGTAATTCAATGCTTTTTTACTTACTTTTCTAATGCTTTATTACTTTATTGAAACCTAAAATTGCCCAGCACGTATGAATTGGACGTTGTACTGTATCTCGGAGTAAATAAGTAAGAAGTAAATAAGCAACTATCATGATTTAAAGCTCATTGTGAGCTCAGGGACCTAATTTTAACAGTTTCTTTCTTTTTTCCCCAATTTCCTTGAAAGTGCTAGAGTACTTGAAAAATTAATCATTTGACTAATCGACTATTCGAAAAAAATAGTTGATAGATTAATCGGCAGAAAAATAATCGTGTAGGAAAGCCCTAATTGAAACCCATTCATCCTTCACTTGTCCGCCACAGCCATCAAGTTCCAATACCACCCAAAGAACTTCAGTCATTCTCACTGGTTAAAGATTCTCTGATGCTATCAAGCATGAAACAAATTAAAACAACTTAAAAAGTGATTGATGCAGCACAGCATGAGTATCACATGCCTTTTGATAGTTAGACTATATTTTTTAAGTGAAGAAAGTGTAAATGACTGAAACATTTTAAGAATCACCATGAATACCATTGAATCAACCCTAGTCTTGCTGTGGTTTATCCACAGGAGTAGCTTTCATAATAGTAGTAGCCCATGGTTTATAGTTATTCATGGTTTTTAGGGTAACCATGACATGAACCATGGTTTTCGTGGTTACCAAAGAAAACATGAAACCCCTGAATAACTACTTTGAGTCGCTGTGGTGTAATGGTTAGGGAGTTGGACTCTAGATCACAGGATTGCAGGTTTTAATCCTGGCCTCACCATTCCGTACACCTCCATCCATAGCTGTTGCCCTTGAGCAAGGCACCTAACCCCACATCGCTCCAGGGACTGTAACCAATAGCCTGTAATATCTGTAAGGCGCTTTGGATAAAAAAAAGTGTCAGCTCACTGTAATGTAATGAATGACTATTAACCATGGTTAGTTGTCATAGTAAAACAATGGTTAATTTTTGCAAGGACAGAGTTAGAACATGGTTAAATCACAGTTTAACCATGATTGAACCATAGTCAATCAATGGGTAAACTATAGTCACAAACCGTGCTAACAAAACGTGAAAGATGTGTGGCATGTTTTGTGGCATTGTTGCATATTATGTACTTGCTGCAAATTATGTTTTGCTTTGAGAGCTTGCTTGTAGTGCTGCTTGTTTGCTGTGCTATTTGGCAGAGATGGGACCAAGTCACTAATTTGCAAGTCGCAAGTAAGTCTCAAGTCCTTCCAATCAAGTCCGAGTCAAGTCACAAGTTACGACACATTTGACCAAGTCAAGTCCAAGTCCAAGTCGTGCCAAAGCCAAGTCAAGTCAAGTCCAAGTCCAAGTCGTGCCAAAGCCAAGTCAAGTCCAAGTCCAAGTCTTATTTTTTCCAAGTCATTAACAAGTCACCTTGTATTCTATGTGCAATATTGACAATTACCTTTGGTCATAAATTCATTACCTCTCCACACTGCTTTGCATGTCCCCCTTCGCCAGTCATGTCCCGAAAATCGACCATGGTATACTATGATTTCAGTTTTTTGAGCATGGTTCGGCATTGGTTTTTGGTTTTACTAGGTTTAACTATAAATTGAACCATGGTTTTACTCTGAAAACTAACCATGGTTTTACCACGGTTTATAATTATTCATTAAATTACTTTTATCTTTTATCCAACACATATATTGGTGACAGTCCTTTGAGCAATATGGGGTTAGGTGCCTTGCTCAAGGGCACTTCAGTCATGGATGGAGATGTAGGAAGAGGTGGGTTTAAGGGTGGGATTCAAACCTGCAACTCTGTGATCTTCAGTCCAACTCCCTAACCATTACACCACGGCTACAGACAAGCTTTCATGTTTTTTTGGGTGACCATGCAACCCACACTTGATCATATATATTTTTTAGCATGGTTTTTGACTATGGTTGAAGGTAAATCATTTATTTTTTCTTTCTTTCATGCATTTTTTTCACACACAAAATGCAAAAAAAAATATATTCATTGACTTGGAGCACAATTGCAAGTCATTGCAAGCAAAAACTGACAAGTCGAGTCAAGTCTCAAGTCAATAGCGTACAAGTCGAGTCAAGTCACAAGTCACTCCTAATATTGGCAAGTCAAGTCTCAAGTCGAGTCATTTGTGACTCAAGTCACAAGTCAGTCCGAGTCACAAGTCACAAGTCCACATCTCTGCTATTTAGTACAGACGAAATGCTATTTTCATAAAATCACCATTGGCAGACACATTTATTTGTATTTCCCTCAAGAGCTGATACATTGAAACCCACCTGGCACATTGCCATCGTAACACAACACTGTGTACACTGAAACTGCATTTATGGCACACACATACAAAACCAACACCTCAATACAGCATCGTATTGGAATGGTATCATGCTCAAAGTGCTTCAGTGATGGTGGACGATGGGAGGGTGGGATGGACCTATTACCTATACATCTACTGTGTAAATATTGTAGAGTACTTTTAGTTTAACAGTACTAATACTGTGTATATTCAGTAGAGTACTGTTATTTTAATAGTTAAATTGCTGATGAAATATTGTAGTGTACTGTAATACATTAAACAGCATTATGCTGCAGTTGATGTTTGGTGTAAAACAACAGTAGAATGCAGGTAACCAGAATTGCCTGTAGCAGGCTGTGGCCTAGTGAGTTAGTGGTTGGGGAGTTGGCCTTTCAATCTCGGGTTATGGGTTCGAATCCTACTTGATCTCTCGCAAGGGCTGAAGTGCCCTTGAGCAACCAACATTAATCCAGGGACTGCAATCAATACCCTGAACATCTGTTAATTAAGCAATATGACACGAGTGCTGCCCTGCTAAGGCAAAAGGCAGTAACTTCAAATTTTTCAAAAATGAGTTTTTGTCATATTTGCAATAATAAGCATCAGTTTTATCATGTGAACAAACATGGAGTTTGAAATCAGTTGTTTTGAGGGTAAAAAAAGGTGTAAAGTAAAACAAGCTGAAAATCCTTTGGGTAAACTAAGGCAGAAGACAGTAACTTCAGTTACTGCTTTTTGCCTTCTGCTCTGGACCTGCAGAATTCTGGAACTCTGATGTTCCAAACTGAGGCAGAACACAGTAACTTCAGTTACTGTTCATCTGTTAACAGTTAAAACTCCTTCTTTAAATTTCAGTCATGTAAATAATCAAAAAAATATCAAATGAAACTATTATATTATGAAACATGATCAGCCTGTTAGGAAATGTGTGTAACTATTATTTGAGGTAGTATGAAATACAAATACACACACAAAACCCATTTATAATTATATTATTATTATTATTATTAACAATTTATATGTTAATAAACATGACATTTTGTCATAATGACTCTAATAGTGTGTATACTGCTTAAATTATATGTGAAAGTTGTATTTGTTGCTTATTATTCAGATTTAAAATGGAAGTTACTGTCTTCTGCCTTAGTATGACTAATTGTCATTCCGGGGGCAATGCTAAGGCAGAACACAGTAACTTCCAAAAAAGGGTCAAAGGTTAACTATTTGTAAAATATTTTTTTATGAATAGATGTAGGCAGGCATACACTACAAACTGTGAAAATTACAGCTTTGTAGCTATAACCAGATTGTGGTGACATTCATTTATTTTAAGATAACTTTAACATCATTTTTCTCAGTTTCACACTCTGGTGAGTTACTGTCTTTTGCCTTAGTAGGGCAGCGTGTGAGTGAGGTTGTTCTGGGACACCCTCACGGGTGTGATTCGACGCAGGCACGAAACCGCAGGCTGAGTGCCGTAGGTAGGCTAATTACACCCGTGAGGGTGTCCCAGAACAACCTCACGACCACAAGTGTTATATTGCTTTTATACAATAGTTCCTTTGCTAACACAATTAGTTCATTGAAAGAAATGTTAAATTATTTTAATTACTTTATCTGATTGTTTATTTGCTTGTTCCTCCGCTCCGGAAAAATAGTTCCAGTTATTGTCTTTGGTTGCTGCGCAACGCGCACCACGTTGGTTACGGTTACTTTGTATCGTTGGTGGCGGAGTGATTATTAGATGTGAAGAGTCATTCATAGAGTGTTGGAGGATACCCTCACTCCTAGTGACGTGTAGAACGCCTCTTGTTCAATCACAATTTGTGAAATAATTCGACCGGATCTAACTATTGTATAAGTTGCTTTGTAGAGAAGTATCAGCTACCTAAGTGCAATGTAATTTAATGTAACCTCAGTCTGTAGTTCTAGAAAAGATTTCCTTTCCCTTGCTTCTCTAGGCAGTCGCGAAACCTCTTCCTGGATGAGACTCTGTCGATGGCGGAAGAAGTCAACGGCAGCAACTATCTCCCCTGCTTGGAGAAACAGCAGACAAGGAGACAGAAAGGTCTAGGGATGTACATTTTGAAACAGATTCTTTTTTTTGAAATGTAGCCTTCATTTTGAAACAGATTTTTTAAAAAGATGCACTGTGTAAGATGGTGGCTAGAGTAGGTATTGCAACTATGCTGCTCATCAAAGCCAATTTGCTAGGGGTGAATCGAAGTTATTTTGGAAATAAACCACTAGAATTGCACACTGAACTTTTAAGCCAAGTACTAGATAAACAAATGTGGTAACACTTTACAATAAGGGATGAACTAAGGGAAGAACAAACTAATGATTAACAAAACATTAAAAAATTACTGCAAATGAGTAGGAAATGTTGTGTTAATATTTTATATCTATAGATAGATATTTTGGTAACACTTTATTTTAGGGATACATATATTAGCACGAATACATACAATGTTCCTTCATAAGTAACTTGTAAGGCATGTACAAAGCCAAATCAAACATTTGTTAGGCATGTATTCGCAAATGTCTTGTTCATGCACAATAAGGGATTTATTACCAATTTAACCTTAGTAAGGACCTAGTAGGCCTTGGCATTTGCTTAGTACATGCCTTACAAGGTACTTATGCAGACATTAACATTGTATGTATTAGTGCTAATAGATGTATCCCTAAAATAAAGTTTTTTTTATAAAGCATTAATAAAACTAAGCATATACTGAAACATTTGTTAATGTTTTGTTCATCCTTATCTCATTGTTTACCAAGTCTTTATACGATTTTTTTATGCATCCCTCATTATACATTGTTACTAAAATAGTATCAAGTGAAGTTGTGTGTGTACCATCAGTCCCGTTGAGTTGCAGGTGCACCGCACCTGGACAAATGTGTTGCCACTTCTGCTTCATAACCTGATAGCGAACAACCATTTGTTCCTGAATACGAGGGCGCTCCATTGCTGTGGACCTGCTTGGGTACATACCAAACAAGAACTGCCACACAGGCGTCCGCTCCTGGGGTAAAACACCACCTGATGAGACAAAGTGAATGAATGAATGAATGAATGAATGAATGAATGAATGAATGAATGAATGAATGAACGAACGAATGAATTCGATGTCACCATGGCAAGAAGAAGTTCTCCAATTGCAAAATGTATGACTGACATATTTAAAACAGCTCACTTGACACAGTATTGTGCATCTTTTTTTCAATCACTTTGTTGGGCCTACATTTCTTTCTTACAATAATACAAGAATAAATACATTTCTCAAAAACATTGAACAAAATTGCAAAACAAACAAATTACACCATCCTTGTCCTGTGGTCATTAAATAATCATTCATCCATCCATCCATCCATCCACCCATTCATTTTGTAATGACAGAATGGATTTTGATGGTAATCTGTCACTAGCCCAGAAAAATCCTGTTGTTCTCACCACCAGACCTCCTCCACAAAACCCAAGTACAGCTTAAAAGGTGCACTGTGTAGGATTGTTGGCCAGTATTGCAACTATGTTGCACATTCAAATTGTACTGCCTATTGCTAAATTGATTGTTTCATTAACATTTACAAAGTAATAAACTAATATTTATTAGTATGACCAAAGTGCAGCATTTTCAGCTAAAATATGTATGTATGTTCAGCTAATGGTCCAGAAAGCGGCGGCGCGTCTGGTGTTCAACCAACCCAAAAGGGTGCATGGCACACCACTTTTTGTCAACCTGCATTGGCTACCAGTGTCTGTCCGAATTCAACACAAAGCTCTGACCCTTGCCTACAAAGTTAAAGCAGGTTCTGCTCCGGCTTACCTTAAGGATATGTTCAAGCCATATGTTCTTACCAGGGCATTGCATTCCTCCAAAACCAACCGTTTAGCCTTGCCCTCTACTCACACAAGGCAACCCCAGTCCAAACGGTTTTCCGTCACTGTTTCTCAATGGTGGAATGAGCTACCAGTTGCTACAAGAGCAGGGTCATCCCTCTCAACCTTCAAGAAGCTAGTGAAGACTCACCTCTTCCGAGAAAGCTTCCCTGCTTAACATTCTAACATAAATGCACATTCTGTTTACAATTTGGAATGCATAATTTACCACCTGCATTCTGTTCTCCACTCAACTGTCATTTACCTGAATTAGCACGAAAAGATAGGCACGCCTATTTAACCAGCTGCTTCTCATTCTCTGCTCTGCCGTCATTCGCTGGAATTTCAGCGCACAGAAAATTTGGAACGCCCCTTAATTAAATATCCAGCATTTATTCTCCACTCACCTGTCTCCGGTCAGAAATATTCTTTCTCGCTCTTACCACCACCTCCCCTTTCGCCTCCCTTCTACCGCTGTTCGATCGATTCGTCAGGTGTCTTGCATACGCCACGTAACCTATCTCAACTTCTCAAGTGCAGTGGTCCCTGTGGGCCTGTGGACCCCGTGAAGCGCTTAGATGATCTGTCCACCGCGTGGACAGCCACTCTTCTGCGAGAGTGGCACGATCATGAGAAGTCCATTCTCCAGCAAGAACAAAGATAGGGTGATTTGCCCTAGCTTTCCTCCAGCTCACCCGCTCCATTGCTCTCCTACCATCATCCACCGGGGGTGTCCGCTCAGAGTTCACACATATCTGCTGGTGCAGATACTGCCCGAGCTCTCAGTGGCGCCCGTACTCCCGAGCTCGAGAATGTTTGCTGCATAGACATTTCTCGGCCGTGGCAGTACTTCAGCACCACGTGTGACGGAGGTCATCTTGCACCTGGACCTCGTCAACTACAACGGTCCAGCAATGGGAGACACAGTACGATACCGCTGGGCCAAGAGACCAGTCTCTCGGCCCAACGGCACGAGACTGTATGAGGATATCGGAGGGAGGTTTACCAACGTTCCATGCCAAACTCTGTGCTAGTTAGCCTCCGTTACACACGGCCAGCGATCTTGCCCAATACGCCACGTAATCTCTCAGCTTCTTGAGTGCAGTGGTCCCTGCGGACCCCGTGAAGCACTTTGATGATCAGTCCACCGCGTGGACAGCACGATCACAAGAAGTCGGTTCTCCAGCGAGAACGAAGATGTATGCATAGGCCTACATGCTTATTCCAAATTTCAGAGAGTGAACTATTGAACTAATTCTACTCACCTTGTGGCAATAAAGGCAATCTAATCTAATCCAATCCAATCTAATCTAATCTATCTAGTAGGTATATCCTACCATTAGAGCCACAGTAGGGCCACACAGTGCACCTTTTAAACATACTCAGTGGGTAGGCCTATATATTCCCATTGCAGACCATGAACATAATCACGGCCATCTCATTTCCTGTACATTATATCCTGTAGTTGTGTTAACATTAGCAGGGCAACAAGTCAACATTATCCTATGTATCTGGAACGAAATTGTCCAACAACACAGAGATAAGATTACGCCTACACGACTTCTTTCAGAGAATTGCTGTAATCAGAGATATTCAATTTGCATAACGATAAATAGGCCTACTGTAGTAGCCTACATAACAGTACATAACAGGCCAACACACAGTCAAGTGTTTTCAGCTCTGTCTAGATCAGGTTTCTGGCAGTAAAACCAATATCGCAAACTATGCCGACTACAAAAGTATCACTTGAACCTGTTTGAATCTAGTCTCCTGTATGTGCTCACCCCCAGATCTAATATATCTATATTCCTCCTTCAGTCGAAAGTCCTGGACAAGGGCCCCCCCAATTAACTGCCTAACCTACAGCTTTTCAGACGCATGTCAATGATGTCTAGGTGATAACTGGGTGAGAATTATTTTAACAGATATGTAGGGATGTGGTTTATTTGATCAGATAAGGTTGTGGTTTACCATTTAATCAGATCAGTTAAGTTGTGAGAGCAGGGGTCAGGGGACGATACAAGAGGCCCTGCACTGAAGGTGCAACCTGTTCCAGAGGTTCTCTGCACTAACCCGGACCCCTTAATGGAGCAGAATGTTTTTTGTTTTGTTTTTTTGCTGTTGTTTGTTTATTTGTTAAACCCCAAAATTACCTAAGGGGACTTTGTCTTTGGCTCGAAAAGACTGTCACAGTAGCCATTGTTTGCTAGAGTTTCAGACCTCCTCAGAGGTTTGATTGATTGATTGATTGATTTTATTTGACATCTTCAGTTCATATAAATAAAATAGCCTATAGATGATGATACATGATTGAGTTTCATATAAACCGCACCACATACTTCAGGGTTTAGGTCAAACCCTAGACCGTCGGACAGTGTCAAATAGCCTAGTAGTATAGGCAACAACCTCAGTTGGCTGATTTTAAACAATGTTCTATGGGCCAGGCCTACAACAAAAGACTCAGTGTGTTAAAACTAGGGCAAAATATAGCCTCCGTCTAATCTTCTCCAGCACTGAAAAGTCCAAGTTGTCATACATTTTAATGTTTACATTTAGCATATCTTAGCCTACCGTTTAGAAAAATGTACTTCCTCAGTCTGGATTCATCGACACGTCCATCTTCGTCCATTACACCATGCAATCGTATCGATTTACGCGATGGCACAGGTGATGAGACAGCGGCGCATCGTCTTGGCCGTCCCACCCTCACGCGAGTAACGTCATTCATCGATAAGATAGAACTATCAGTTTGACCTGCGAGGTCTCGGTTCCTTCAATTCGGTGGCAAGTGGATCTCGAACATGACATGTAGGCTACCCTCTACATATCCAAGAATGGAGTGCATTCCAAGGATGTAAAAAAACAAAAAAAACAATAATGCGTTGATAGATCATAAAATATTGCGCGACATTAAGTAGCCTAGTAATCTTAACTCTGATCCATGTTTTTTTCCCCGGGATAAAATGCTCTGCTAAATGCAAGCAGACACAGCAGGCGTTTGTTACTTTTGTTCAGTCCACTTTAGACGGCACATGCTTCTGCTGCTGCAAATCATGTGACAGCCTGAGCAATGTTTTCGGCCAGTCTGGGTTTTGAAGGAAGCCGTTTCCCCTGCATGGTCTGTAGCCTATGCCATGGCCCTGTGCCAAGTTGATAAATAAATGCCATTTACACTCAGAGGCCTAACTGTGTTTCCATGTGCCATGTCCTGCAAAAGTTGATATAGCCTACTAGGCTACAAAACTTAAACAAATTAACGACCAACCAGATACAAATACAAACTAATGATAATAAAGATATCACAAGTCAGCTTTTATTGTCACTTTCTTCATATGCACAAGACATAGGTTTTCTCTCTGCCAGGACAAGACATATACAAGACTGACATTTTACAGACTGACATAAAGCGCAAGACATGACAGATAACAGTGATAGACTGGTAACAATAAGTGGTCAATAATAAATACAGTACAAATAATCATTTAACATTCAACATTTATCATTCAACATGTAAACAGAAGATAATATAAATATAGAATGTAGACAATACAATAAGATAAATAATAACAGTGACAGCAGCAATAGTGTGTGTGTGTGAGAGAGAGAGGTGTGTGGGTGTGTCTGTGTGTGAGGGGTTTGTGTGTGTGTGTGAGAGAGAGAGAGGTGTGTGTGTGTGTGTGTGTGTGTGTGTGTGTGTGTGTGTGTGTGTGTGTGTGTGTGTGTGTGTGTGTGTGTGTGTGTGTGTGTGTGTGTGAGACAGGTGTGTTAGAGAGATGTGTGTGTGTGTGTGTGTGTGAGAGAGAGAGAGAGAGAGAGAGAGAGAGAGAGAGAGAGAGAGAGAGAGAGAGAGAGAGAGAGTCTTAGCTTTCTGTCTGCCTGGTGGCTGGAGCAGACCGTGTAGGGAGGGGGTGGAGGGAGTTCAGCATTCTGATGGCCTGGTGGATGAAGGTGTTCGCCAGCCAGGTGGTTCTGGACCGTAGGCTCCCGTACCTCTTTCCGGAGGGCAGGAGACGGATCAGGGTGTGTGCTGGGTGGGTCTCATCCCTCACAATTGTGAGGGCTTTGCGGGTGAGGCAGCTGGAGTAGATGTCTTGCAGGGAGGGGAGAGGTGCCTTGATGATCCTCCCAGCTGTGTTCACTATACGTTGCAAGGCATGTTGTACCCAAGCAGCAAATTAACGTGCCCAACACGTTTTTTTAACGTTTATTTTTGGTGAGTGACACGTTCAGAATTGGTTCAGAATAGGTTCAGAATTGCGTTCAGATATGGTTAATTTGTAGGTTCCCGATTACGTGCTCAGCACGTTCTGAAAGGGTTATTTTTTGGTGTCCAACACGTTCTCTAAACGTTTCAAAATGGTGTCAAACAACACGTTCGGAAAAACACGTCCACGGACGTACAAATAAGGTGTACATTTGGGTTTTATTACGTGTTCAAAACCTATTTTTGACACCAGAAATAAAACCTGCCGCAGCGCCATATGGGCTTGCTTTTTCTGTTAGGGGTTTAAAATTTGGCCTATGCTTTATCCTATAGCATTTATGAGGCCATTACCATTATTACAACTGTTTATAGCCTTAGTTAGCCTAGTTATGCAAAAGAAGAAAAGTATATGTGTAATGCATGTATTTATTTTTTAAAAACAAGCTGCCACTTGGACTTAAGGGGCTGGAGTGCAGTCTGTGTCTGGGCTTTCTGTTGACAATGTTGAAGAGGACTCTTGCGTTGGCTTCACCTGAAACATGAAAAGAAGAACTTATTCAACAAGTGATGCTTATGACAAATATCATAATGGGCCGCAGCTGCATGAGCCCACTCTAAAAATCATGATTTGCTGGTCGCGAGGATTTCACTGTAATGTCCGTTGGGTTCAAGCGACTCATGTATGAAATATGAAACAAAATCTTGTCAACACACTTCTATGTCTTCTCACCTTATTAATAAAATAATACAGAGGTGGCACCTGTAGTAATCTTAAATACTAGTCTATAGAACAATACAATGTTCGTAACGGTAGGCTAGAAGTATGGAAACCATGTTTCATTACAGTCTAAAAGCCCCCACTGTTTCTAATGAGTAAATGTTATTAGCGAAATGCTAATGACAACTCACCGGAGTTTCACGTTTGAAGTTTCACGTTGTAGATCCAGAAAGAGAAATTGTCAAAAGGAGGGTTGATAGTTGGTAGTAAAGAGGATGTGGGTAAAGTCAAAGAAGGTGAAAATATGAAAGATGAAGGATAAAATAGTAAAAGTTTACGGTGAAATCAAGAGGGTGAAGGTCTGTCAGGTCAGGCAAAAGAAGTGAATTTTCAGTTAATCAGAGCGGTCGCCTAGCAACCGGCCAAGCGCGAGCTGCACAGCTGCATCCAGTTCAGACAAAAACAACTTGGACTTCAGTGCTAGATCAGTGTTTTAAGAAACGTGTCTTTTGACACCAAATTTGTACGTTCAGATTTCGTGTCAGATCAGTGTTTTAAAAACGTGTCTTTTGACACCAAATCTGTACTTTCAGATTTCGTGTCAGATCAGTGTTTTAAAAAACGTGTCTTTTGACACCAAAACTGCATGTTCGAATTTGGTGTCAGATCAGTGTTTTGAAAAACATGTCTTTTGACACCAAATTTGTACGTTCAGATTTCGTGTCAGATGCGTTGGTATTTTCACGTGTCATTTGACACTAAACCTAAACGTGTATTGAACGCTTTTAAAAGGTGTTTTTGCAAACGTGTCAAAGAAAACGTTCCACAAACGTGTTTGACACGTTGGTTTTATTCAACACCTAAATGACACCGTTAAAAAACGTGTCAATTGGTTCAGAAAACGTGTTTTGCTGCTTGGGTAATCAATGCAGCTTCCGCCCCAAACAGTGATACAGCTGGTGATGATGCTTTCAATGGTTCCTCTGTAGAAGGAGGTCATGATGGCTGGTGGGGCACTGGCATGATTCAGCTTCCGCAGGAAGTAGAGGCGTTGTTGGGCTTTCTTGACCAGTGATGCAGTGTTGGTGGTCCAGGAGAGGTCGTCGCTGATGTGCACACCAAGGAATTTAGTGCTGCTCACCTTCTCCACAGCAGCACCATCGATGGTCAGTGGCAGGAGTCGGCGGGGACCTTTCTGGAAGTTGACAACAATCTCCTTTGTCTTGTTGACATTCAGTAGGAGATTGTTGTCGCTGCACCACTTGGCTAGGTGGTCCACCTCTGTCCTGTAGTGTGTCTCGTCGCTGTTGGTGATGAGTCCCACCAGGGTTGTGTCGTCTGCAAACTTCACCAGATGGTTGGTGCTGTGGGTTGTTTTGCAGTCGTGTGTGAGTAGGGTGAAGGGCAGAGGGCTTAGAACACACCCTTGTGGAGCTCCTGTGAACGTGATAGTGTCCGAGGTGTTGTTGCCGACGCACACTGCTTGCGGTCTCTGGCACAGGAAGTCCAGCAGCCAGTTACAGAGGGAGGTGCTGAGGCCCTGTTTGTCCAGTTTGCATATCAGCTGTTGTTATGACCAGCCGTTCGAAGCACTTCATGATGATGGGTGTCAGTGCTACGGGACGGTAGTCGTTGAAGCAGGATGGATGGGTCGGGGCAGATTGAATTGGATACTACATTACCTCGATCATTTTCCCATCTCACACCATCTACCATTGTTACTGGATTTGTGTATTTGTGCTTGGTGTTTTTAATGCCGGGAGAAATAAGAAAGCTCACCACAGTTAATACAAAAGCATGCAAGCCAACACGCACGGATGCACACATGCACACATGCACACATGCAGTGAAAAAGCTCTCTCTCTCTCTCTCTCTTTCTCTCTCTCTCTCTCTCTCTCTCTCTCTCTCTCTCTCTCTCTCTCTCTCTCTCTCTCTCTCTCTCTCTCTCTCTCACACACACACACACACACACACCAAAAAATTATAAAGTGTCCACAGTCTCACATGTGCCATAGTTAGCCAGGTCGTGCCCTCCTTGTGACGCAACATCTTCAGTCGAAGACATTTGTCCAGGAGTGTCAGAAGTCACTCTGCATAGTACATTGTGCATTTTATTCCTTGGAAAGATGGGCTAACACAAGTCAGCCGCTGTGTCACTCACACTCACACTCACACTCACACTCACACTCACACTCACACACACACACACACACACACACACACACACACACACACACACACACTCACACACACACACACACACACACACACACACACACACACACACACTCACACACACACACACACACACACACACACACACACACACGCGCGCGCGCGCACCAACACCCCCCCCCCCCCACACACACACACACACACGCACGCACACACATGCACACATACCCCACACACGCTTGAGCAGCGTCCAAGTGAAGAGAAGGCATGCAGATAAAGCATGCAGATAAAGTGTGCAGGAGTGGGTTTATGCAGTCCAGTCCAACTATGAGTTCAAGTTCAAGTTATTTTATTTGTCACATACATATAATTTGTAGTGAAATGATGATGGGGTCATCCGCTCTGCATCTAAAGAAGTAAAGTAAAACAAGAAAATAAGAAATAAGGAAAAAAAAAAGATGTAGTATGTATGATGTAAGTATGACTGGTATCTCACCGCACGAAGCGCAGGATTAGACAGCAGCATAATAACTTCATGACATGAACCAACCAACTTGCAGATAAATTTATACCTACATTAAATTCCTCAACAATTCATGGAATGTGATGACCCCTTGACCACAAAACAGTTCACTAGCACTGCTCCACCTGGGCTTCTTAAGGAGAATGCGCAGCCCATCATTGTATGCAACTTGTAGTTTCTGTAGGCTACCCTTTTTATACTTAGCCCATAAGGGTGCAGTATACAGAGGGGTGCAGTATGCCTTGAACAGGCTAATTTTAGCGCTATCAGTGCACCAGTGAAACTTCCTTACCAGCATGTTAGCTTGTGCATATAACATGCAACGCTGCCTGTAGATGTCATCATCATCACTCATCTGGTCAGTAATGACAGTATATGCCCCAGATACTTTGTTTTGTTACTTACAGGTAAGGCCTGTCCTGCCAGATAAAAAGCAGGAAATGCGAGGTCAGTAACAGTGCACTGAGCCCATCATAATTGTAGTATTGGGATGGGGGTGAGGGTAGCCTCGCAACGCCATCCTCTGTACTCCACCCAAAGATTTTGACTCCGCACATCGTCTGGCAAAAGCCTCGAGCTCGGTTCTCTCAGTGTTTCGCCAATCAGCAAACAGTTGAGAGTGGTGACGTAGAACTCACCCGCGAGCTCTGTTACTGATTGGTTAAGGTAACTATATTCACACTTTCGTTTTGTTATTTGTATGCTTTTGCGACGCTATAACGTAACAGGCATGCTAATAAAGCACAATATGAGTTTTAATTTGAGTTTGGAACTTCAATTAATTTAAATTATATAATAAGATCAGACCATCTCCCATCGACCACGGAGACGGATTCCTCATGGCTTTTGCCAGACTGATTGACGTAGTCAACAGTCGGCTATTCGCCCAGGCTAGGGTGAGGGCAGGTCTATGCCAAAAATGCCTGGGCCGGTTTGTGGTCCCAAACCAGCCCTGATACTAGACCTACTTCTGCAACAGAATGGTAAGGAACATTTAAACTACCATTATGAGAGTTTGTGAAATTCGACTTCAGGCCTGTGGCACTTACATCAGTTGCCATGAAGTGCCTTGAAAAACTGGTCTTAGCTCATATAAATTATACAGTCCAGGACACTACTGACCCCTTTCAGTTTGCCTACCGTCCCAACCGATCAGTGGATGATGCAGTAGCAATAGCTTTACATCACACACTGGAGCACCTGGAGAGTAGGGGAGTGTATGTCAGAATGCTTTTGGACTACAGTTCTGCCTTCAATACCATCCACCCAGGCAGGCTGATTGAGAAACTGACAGACCCTGGCCTCCCAACTCACACCTGTAACTGGATTCTGGACTTCCTTATAGAGAGACCACAGGTGGTGAGAATGGGGGGGGCGGGTGTCCTCTGAGCTCACAGTCAGTACGGGATCTCCACAAGGATGCTGCCTCAGTCCCAAACTTTTCACGCTGTATACCCATGACCTTCTCTCAAGCCATGGCAACACCATCATAATCAAATATGCTGATGACACTACCATCCTGGAGCTCATCAAAGAAGGGGACGAGTCAGGACTCAGGATACAGGTCTGTTGTGAACTACATCATTGACTATGGAGAGACAAACGATCTCATCCCCAACACAGACAAGACGAGGGAAATTCTAGTGGACTTTAGAAAACATCCTCCTCCCCTACAGCCTCTGCACATTAAAGGGACAGAGGTGGTGAGGGCTGAAAGTCATACATTCCTAGGCATGCAAGTAACATCAAACCTGAGCTGGAGTCTGAACACCACATCCATCGTGAAAAAAGCCCAGCAAAGGCTGTACTTTATTAGGATGCTTAGGAAGGCTGGGCTGAATCACCGCCCTCTTACCCAGGCCTACAGAGGACTGTAGAGAGCATCCTCACAACAGGCATCACTGTTTGGTATGGCAACATCACTCAAGCTGAAAGGAAGTCTTTGCAACGAATAATCAAGACTGCGGAGAGGATTATGGACACAGCACTCCCCATGTATGTACAGCGCAGCCATAGGAGAGAGAGAATCATTAAAGACCCACTCCATTCAGCTAACTCTCTGCTCAAACACAAGAACTGCAAATACAAACTGAGACACAGTAGAGCGGACAGCATTCCTACCAAAGTTTCCTACCAAGTTTTTTTTTTTAACAGTTTCTTCCCAGCAACAGTGAGGCTGATGGCAAAAAAGAATTTTTGATCCACCTTTTTTATTCTTTTGATCTCTTTGATTTTTATTACTTTTTAATGTATTTGGTCTTTTTCCTATTTTCTCTATTTAATTCTATTTATTGACTCAACAAGAGTTCCATATGTGCTTGAACTAGGCCTACTAGTTTATGCACAAATGGCAAATAAAGTACTTTGAACTTTGAGTATTAAGTGTGTGCATGTATAATGTTAGCTCATTTTAATGTTCAAATTTTGAAATTCATACTAAACACTCAAGACTTTTCTAGTTTGGCTGGGAGTGATGATTGTTGGTGAAGCAGTGAACATGTTCTCAGAACGTTGTCGTTCTGAAACCTTCTTTCCTTCCAGGCCAGGAGGTGGCGGTGTGCACTGTGGAGTTAAAAAAAAAACATTGGCTCTTTCTCAATGCCCAGTGCTCTAGCCTTGCTAGGACATTAAACGGCCAGTGATTGGATACTCCGCAGAGTTCACCACAGAGTATCCAATCACTGGGCGTTTCACGTAATATCAATGCCAGAACACTGGGCATTGAGATAAAGACAGTGAGGAAGAAATTCAAAGCACTACAGACTGTTGTTTACAACTTCCCGAAGCTAAAGTATACATTTATGTGTATTTGCCACATTACGGAAAATAACCATTGATAATCAATTTCAAGCGGAATAGGACAATCCAATGTAAGTGATGATGTTTCTGAGAAGTATTCAAAATCACATACAACTGTATTTTGAAGATTATTAATGATCATGCTAACAACAGCTAGCTGCTGCTGCCTTATTTATTTTAGTGCTGTTATCTTGTTGTTGAAATGCTGTTGGTAACTCGTGCTGCTGAAAGACACACAACATGTAACTGATGGGCTTTTCATAATATGCGACATACTAGCTGGCGTTAAAATAAAGCTGACATTATCTAGATGAGTGATAGCTGAACTAGTATCAGTATGTAGGATGGAAAACAAAGCTGACTGAAGGTAGCTGCTAGTGTGTGTCTTTAGCATAGAACTATCTCAAAGGTGTCCTCCTTAGCCCTCCGACATGAACATCCTGGTACAACTGATACTGTATCCTAAAACTCTACGTTCCCCATTCATTTTTTCCCATCCGAAATGTCGATTTTATAGAATATCGTCCTATTAATGTATTGTATGCCCTTTTGTATTCATGGGTCTGTTCTGGTGAAGTCGTAAACCTGACAAAAATCTCCTAATAAATAGCACACGAGTTGACAGGCATAAGCTTACGTCAGGTCCAAAAGTCTTGGAGCAGCAAAACAAAGATCCTTTCTGCCTACAATTGGAATATACTGTAGTGTTATGAAAAAAACTACTGGTGTACTGGGCAGCAGACGTTGAAAAGTTTGATCAAAGAAAATAACTGGTAGTTGATGAAATATTGCAAGTGCTGCAAGAAAAAGGACAAAACATCAGTAAGTCACATCACCAACGACGACCTACATAGTTAAGGGGTGAATGTATTGCTACATGCGAACACAATTTAATGGACTGTCTGATTAGACCAAGATTTAAGTTAGCAACCAGTCATGGAAAGGCCTAAGTATGGAGAAAGAAAGGAACTGGGATCTTCTCTGCAAATTTAATTACTGAAATGAAGACTTGCAGTTTGGAGTCATGGGGGCAATATCTTTGTTTCCTTTTTCACTCATTCAAGGCAAGTCTGAAAATGGTTTTCATGCAGATTGAAAGCTGAATTCCAGCTCTATAAAGATGAAAGGAAACTAATTAATCACACCTCTAACCTAAATGCATTAATACATTTTCTGAACGTTTTCTGTTATAGCAGGTGCTGCAGATTGAAGCAGAGATGTTGAAGGTTAAAATCAAGACTGAGAAACCAGGTGAGGCTCCTTTTAATATAATGTATATAAGTACATATTATGTAATAAATCTACTACATTACATAACATCAGCACAGTGGAAGAAGTCATGTTGCCATATGCTTAAGAGGAAATGCCTCTGAAGTAGATGTTTCAACAAGATAATGACCCCAAGTACACCAGCAAGCAGGCAAAATCATGGTTCCAGACAAACAACATCCAACTAATGGTGTGGCCAGCACAATCCCTGGACCTTAATTTCATAGGAAACTCGTGGGATGACATGAAAAATGATGTGGCCAAATGAAGAAACACAGAGGAAGCGTGGGATGTAGTACAATTGAACTGGGCTGCCTGGGCTCTTGTTAACCATTTACTAGAAGTTTGTAGACTCCATGCACCACAGATGCAAAGCCACTATCACAAACCATGGTTATGTAACAAAATATTAGTTTAGGATACTTTGCAAAGTTGATTTTTCAGTTTGTACAGTGCATTTTTGAGATTCCAGTGCTATTTTTTAACATTACTTTTATTTCTTTACTTTCTGTGAAATATTGTGAAATTAATAATTACATTCCCTTTTTCTTGCTTTGACATAGAATGTGCTGTGTCCCCGAAGCGATTATGTTCATTAAAGTACTATTTATTTTGAGAATTGACATTAACTCACCTTTTAAAAAAAAACAAAAAAAACCCACTGCTATTATTTTTAGCATTTGTAACTGTAAAACATTGAACCTGTCTGTCAACAAAGGTGAAACACGCCTTCTCTGGGGTGCTGCCACAATAAGCAAAAATTCTCAGACCTGGGGCCTCATGTAGAACTGTACTAAGACCGTAGATTTCCTACTGAATCTTTACGTGAGTGAAAATCTGACATCTAACATTTCAGATGTATCAGTCCATGCATAAACAGGTTTTCATGCTGATTCATGTGGTATGTCCGATTTCACATGAAATTTAGTACACTTTTTCATGTTAAGGCAGTATTAGTACATCTGAAAATGTGTTTGAAAAATTACTTATCAAGCTTTTTTGTTCTTAAGTTTTGTACATGAGGCCCCGCCCCAGCAGCATGTGTTTAAATGTCGGCCTCAGCCACTCCGTTTAATTAATCTGTAAACATGTCCTTAAAACAAGTGTTGAATAATGAATTTGTCTGTTAAACAACTAAGGTGAAACGCTTCTTCTCTCAGACGTTGTTGGAAGGGGCGCTCGGGGCCGTTTGGACGCTGTGCTCCAGGGTCTTGTTGAGAAAAATGAGAACAGTGAAAGGTTTGTCTGTTGCTGTAGATATGCTGTCCACACACACACACACACACACACAGACACACACACACACACACACACACACACACACACACACACACACACACACACACACACACACACACACACACACACAGTGGGTTCATCTGCTCAGACCAGAATCATTAAAACAAATGTTTTCAAAAGTGCACAGATATATGTATGTTAAAATGGTACATGAAAAGGTCTATTTAATATCACCCAAAATTATCCATGCATAACTGAAGACCATTCTACTTTTGACAGAGATCACAGCGAGGATGACACGGGAAAGGTGGCTGCTGACTTAAGCAAGTAAGTTTTTATAATTATACTATATCATCTCATCTCACATTATTCATCCTTGCATTAAATGTACACACAGTACACACAGCTTTTGCGGTATATTGACAAGATGCGTCCACCCTGTTTTCCATCAACATGACCATTCTAGTGAAATAAAACGATGCAAACCGTGTTTCTGCACATTTCTCCATCAACATTTTAGTAGAGTAGAACACAGGGGTTGTCATAAGAATGTAGGAAAGAGGGAATATCCAGCAGGAGACGCAACACCAGGTGATAGAGCCAGTGTCAGAACTCTGGAGCCAGGTCCAGTTGTAGTTGCCTGCATGGCTATTCTAAATCACATCAAACCTTACCCCCCCAAAACCATCAACACCATATACTCTGAGCGAATTAATTAAGAGCGACAAAACCGATGTTGGAGCGATATAACTATTTTTCCAACGCATGTCGCAGTAACTTCTTGATGTACACGTTAAAGTGAATTATCTTGTTGATGGAAAAAGGGCTATAGATTGCATTGTAAATGACTAATGGCATTCACCTTTAAAGGTGCATTGTGTAATATGTTTCTAGGCTGTCATCATTCACTGGAGAAGTTTCCGAGTAGAAGTCCAAACGTCTTTACTACTCACACATTCGTGAAATAATTTCTAGGCATAGCCTACTTCTCTCCATGGAGTTAGAAATCAGCCATTATGCCGTAGCCTATTGTGCAGTTATAAAATTTGGTGACGCCAAAACAACACGTGAAACCAGTTGTGGCACATTGGAGACTAGAGTAGCCTCTTACATTTAGACATATTCATTTGAGTGTGCTATGTACACTTAAAAGTGCCAGTGAAGAATTAAACCGCTGAATAGGCTATAAAGGAGCCACTCTCCCTCTGTGTCTGGATATTGTGCAGTCAGAGGCGCGCGCGCACACACACACACAAACTCAAGTCTCAAGTTGGTTTTATTGTCAATTTCTTTACATGCACTGGTCATACAAAGAATGAATAACAACAAATAAGTTACAATATATTTCTCCCCCATCTTTGCTGATCATCAGGCCGTGTCTCCACCAGTTATAAAAAGACACTAGCATTTAGGATAACTGTTTACATGAGCTGTTCAAAATAATGTGACGCACGTTCTTCATGGCATGGCATGGTTTTTGGCCAGGATTGCCCAAAATTCATACATTAAAACATTCACGATGCGATCGTCACGTGCAAGTGTTATATGAAAATATCCTAAAACGGTCTCAACATCAGAGTACCCGTGGTGGTGGTACTTGCGGCGGGGCCGAGAACGAGTTGTTACGGGACAATCTTATTATTATTGAAGGGATCAGTCATGCGCTACACACAGCACGACTCACATTGGGTAGCTGTGGTACCGCAAAGCATTCGTTATGTTCGAAAAGCACATCTGCCCATGTACAGTAAATACTCGGTCGGCTATCCGGGGACTCACATCCGGTAAGCGACTCACATTGGGTTGCTACACGCCCCCTTAGGAGACCCAACTTGAGCACACTCTTTTGCCTTAGGTGGGCGGGTTTTTAAGCCTTTATTACTCCACCCTCTTTGCTATTACTGAACCAAGTACATCTTTAAAACTCTTTTTGGATATACCGTAGAGTGCATTGTTATACCAATTTATTTAGGATGAAGGAGAGTAACCCTCCAATTTACATGGTTGGACGGACTTTATAAAATGATGTGTAGGATTTTCCATAATCCTCAGTAGCATTCTAATGGTTTGATTGTTCTGCAGGGATCTTTCACCGTCCTCAGTTGGGAAAAGGTAAAAATGTTTTTGTTTTGTTAATGTTGATATTACATTACATTACATTTGACAGACAAAGCAACTTACGATCGAAAACATAATCAGTTCAGTTCAGTTCGACTTTATTCAATCAATTAAATCATATATCCTATAATCATAGATCATACAGTGCCCTCCATTATTATTGGCACCCCTGGTTGAGATGTGTTTTTTAGCTTCCAATTATTATTATTTTTCTCTAAATAATATGGGACCTTAATGGAAAAAAGAGAAAAATCCAACCTTCAATACAAGTGCATTTATTGAGTGGGGAAAAAATCCCACATAAAGAAATAATTATTTGACATCAAATAATGTGTGTCACAATTATTAGCACCCCTGTTGTTAATATTTTGTACAACCCCCTTTTGCCAACAAAACAGCACCTAATCTTCTCCTATAATGTTTCACAAGATGGGAAAAGACAGAAAGAGGGATCTTCAGCCATTCCTCTTTGCAGAATCTCTCTAAATCATCCAGAGACCTGGGTCCTCTCCTCTGTACTCTCCTCTTCAGCTCACCCCACAGGTTCTCAATGGGGTTGAGGTCTGGGGACTGAGATGGCCATAGGAGGAGCTTGATTTTGTGTCTGGTTAACCATTTCTGTGTAGATTTGGCCATATGTTTAGGGTCATTGTCTTGCTGAAAGACCCAGTGACGACCCATCTTCAGCTTTTTGGCAGAGGGCAAGAGATTTTGATTTAAAATGTCCTGGTATTTCAAAGCATTCATGATGCCATGCACCCTAACAAGCTTCCCAGGGCCTTTGGAAGCGAAACAGCCCCACAGCATCACTGACCCACCCCCATACTTCACAGTGGGTATGAGGTGCTTTTCAGTATGCACATCTTTCGTGGCACGCCAGACCCACTTAGAGTGTTTGTTGCCAAAAAGCTCAATCTTGGTCTCATCTGACCAAGGCACACGGTCCCAGTTGAAGCCCCAATACCGCTGGGCGCACTCCAGACGTTTATGATTGTGGGTGAGGAAAGGTTTTCTTTGTGCATGCCTCCCAAACAGCTTGTTGGCGTGTAGACAGCGCCTGATGGTTGATTTGGAGACTTTGTGACCCCAGGATGCTACCATTTGTTGTAATTCTGTAACAGTGAGCTTTGGAGATATTTTGATTTCTCTTACCATCCTCCTCACTGTGCGTGGTGGCAAAATAAACTTGGGTCCTCGTCCAGGCTTGTTTACCACTGTTCCCGTTGTTTTGAACTTCTTAATTATTCCTCTCACAGTAGATATGGGCAGCTGCAGTTGAGTGGCAATCTTCTTGTAGCCTCTGCCTGACCTGTGAAGGTCGACGCACATCTGCCTCACTTGTATGCTGTGTTCCTTTGTCTTTCCCATGTTTAAGAGTGGATAAGAGAAATGGCCTCGGTGTCACGTCATATTTATACCCCAGGGAAACAGGAAGTGATGAATTACTAATTAAATGTTCCTACATACTCTGGTAAACTTTGTAAACTACTGTAGAAATGACAGAAATGCTTCAATTATATTTATTTCCTGGGAATTGTTAAGGGTGCCAATAATTGTGGAACAGGTGATTTAATGAAAACTAATTATTTTTTAGTCAGGGATTTTTTTTATTTTCCTACAATTCATTTGAGTTGAAGGCTACATTTTCCTAAAATTTTCAGTGTGACAGTATTCTTCTGCAATAAACACTGAATTTATTTTAAGGCTTTTAACACATCTCAACCAGGGGTGCCAATAATTATGGAGGGCACTGTATATTATATCACATCATAAATCACATATTCCATATAGGCCTATCATGATTGCATCATCATCCTGCTGTCTGTGGACAGATCATACAATCTAAAAAAAAGTTTATTCAAAAAGTCAGTGAACTTTTTTGTAAATTTCTTGCATATCAAACTTTTGGCCTATACTGTAGGTGTAGTGAGTGTGCATGTAGTAATTGTCTACAATATGTACAGTATGCAAATATGTTCTGAATCTCACACTATCACATTAGTGTGTTTCTGAAGTGCGTCTCTTGTGTTGTGTTAAAGGCCTTCAGCGCGCTTTCCCCAGCACAGGAGAAAGAAACGCAAGGAAATGGACGACAGCATTGCTGAGAGTAATCAACACAAACAGAGTAAGTTCATCGCCCCCTTTTTTGGTGAGACTCTGAAATTGCTTCTGTCGTGGAGATCAGCAAATTTTCGCTGAATAACTTAATAAGCTAATAATAACTTAAAGTGATGGTTCGGAGTAGATTCACCCTAATGCTTTTTGAACCGTGACATGCATCCAGTAGTCCACCCTTAGTGTTTTCTGGCTTGGGTGAACATTAGCAGAGTTACCGAGTTATTTATGGTTTTTACCTCCGCCAAGGAGGTTATGTTTTTGGTCGCGTTGGTTTGTCTGTCTGTCTGTTTGTTTGTTTATTTGTAGGGATGCCCCGATACCGATATCGGCACCCGATACTGCTCATTATACTCGTACTCGTACTCGTCAAGCACTTGCCGATACCAGGAACGATACTGCTATTACACAAAACAATGCAAAATCTTGTCACGTTCTGTGGACTTGAAAGTAACATGGAAAAAAGTGCCACCTGATACATTTACTAGCATTTAAATCTACATGGAAATGGACAATAAAAACATCACAGGTGGAAAAAAACAAGGCCATGCATTTATTTTCATTGTATTTTGGTGGTAAAAGGTATCGGTATCGGTACTCGGTATCGGCAAGTACACACATTAATGTACTCGTACTTGTATCGGTTTTCAAAAAAGTGGTATCGGTGCATCCCTATTTATTTGTCAGCAGCAGGCTTGTACGAAATTCAGAATTTCTGAATTAAATTCAATTCAGGAAGTGGAATTGAATTTGAATTGAATTGACTCCTCCCCTACAGGATGTTGAATTGAACTGAATTTGAATGACAGGAAATTGAATTCAAAATGGAATTGAAACTCACTGCAATTCAGGAAGTGGATGAACACACAACTTCTGTGTTTTCAAAATAATAAAATACAACAATAACAGTGTAACTAAGTACAATAGCATTAACAAAAATATATATTGCTAATAAATTTAACTACAAATGTATTCAGCATTCAAAATGATAAGTAAATGTTGTATAAACCATGCAGGCCCCTATTGTGATTTTCAGCAGTTGCATGTATAATAATAAGTGCAAGGCCTACAGATGACTTTCACACTTCTTATTTGTTATGTACCAAAATGTATGTAAATATTACCACCTAAGGTCTACAGAAAAATAGAGAATGGCATTGTACTAACTCAAAATGGAAGTTAAAAAAACCCGAAAGTCAAATAATTACCTACCCAAATCATAAAGCACTGCTAGGAAGCAGCCCAACAGGTGACCTAAGGGGGCTACAATTCACTCTTCCCACCCACCTTGCAGTGCCGGGAATAGACACATGCTTATAAATATACAGCACCACATAGTGTTCTTATTTTGTCATTACTTTGAGTTTCTTTGAATTTTACACCACCACCCAGGGATGGACAAAGACGCGACTAAATGTATTTCAAAAATACAATGCAAATACAATGTTACAAATACATTACAAAATACATAACAGTAAATGTATCAATAATCAAAATACTTTTTTGCATTTCAAATACACAAAATACAACAGAAACTAGGTACCGTATGTGGGTGTGTCCTGACTTACAAGCTAATGAGTCTGGCTATTTGGTGTAGCGGTTAGAGCCCCAGTTTTGCATGCCAGAAGTTCAAGGTTCGAGTCTCAGCAAGGAAACTCAATTTCCCTTCGCTACTCAATGGCTTGTATGGCATGACAAAAAATAACAATTCAATTCACTTACACAATAAAAGGTAGTCCTACTTTAAAGCACACAACCTCCTGTGTAACCATCATTTCCAGTCATTGAACAAACAATAATGTTAAGTTCTTGTAATTATGTAATTAAGGCTGTATAAACAATGGGCTACTTGGCACAACTAGCATTTAAAAAATGGTACAGATATGTCAAGGTCTGTATGTGAGTTCAATAAACAAGAAAGTGTATCTTGTAAATTATGTCCACGCATCTTGCAAAGCGTCACTAATGCACCATTTGTGGCCTTAGAGCGCCATCTTGTGGGTGATGCATGGTGCAGCATTAGTAATGATCATGGTTGCACCTTTGGTGCTTAGCATGGCAATTTCAATTATTGATGATATTTTATCAAGAGTGGCGTTTTTTGATCCAACAGCATATATTCAATAATTCCGAATTTTGAGACTGGTTATTCCTTAGTAACTCGTAGTCAGGTAGTCACCTGCCAATGTTACCTGGGAATTGAACTGTCAATCTTTGGAGTCCTTCACCCCTTTCCCAGACAAACACTTTTACATTCCAATATAGCTACAAGCATCACTTACATACTATTTGATCCGTGTTCCTACTATGTAATTGCATTGTTCAGGAGAACGTAGGCTATTGTATTTTCTCTTATTTTGAAAATTCAAAATACAGGGGGGGAAGTACAATGTATTTTTATACAAACTTCAAATACTTGTAATTCACTGACATGAAATACAAAATTCAAAATACTATGTTCTATTTCGAAATGTATTTTAATTGAAGTATTCGAGATACTGACCATCCCTGCTACCACCTAGTGTCAGTATTATGTCATTGCTTTGAATTTCTTAGAATTTAAATTCTGTGAAATTCAGTTTCCTGCCATTCCAATTCGAATTGCAATTCCATTTCCTGTTTGGAATTTTAATTCAATTCATATTGAAATTCAAGAATTGAATTTGAATTTTGGAGTCATTCTCAATTCAATTCGGAATTTCGTACAAGCCTGGTCAGCAGCATAAAAAGCTAATCAACGAATTTGTACGAGTTTGTACAAATTCAACTTTGTGGAGTTGTTGATAATGACCCAAGGAACAAGTGATTAAATTCTGTTGGTGATCCGAATCACGAACGGGAACCAGAACTTTTTGAAAGATTCTGTCAGCAGAATAACTCAAAAACTAATCAACTGATTTGGGCGAAACTTTGTGGAGTTGTTAGTAATGACCCAGAGAGAACAATTCTGGTGGTGATCCGGATCACGAACCGCAACCAGGACTGTTGAAAAGATCCTTCACCATTGCTGGCCTATCTAGATGCCCCTAGTGAGCAGAAATTGCGAGGACTCCACAAAAAGAAGGCAGAAAGACTTGGGGTGGTCAAGCAGGTTCCTTGGCGGAGGTCTGCGCTCTCTGAGTGCTTCTAGTTTTGAATAGTTTGCTGGGCATTCACAGCATCTCCAAACTTTACCCCACAAAAATTACATGTCATGACACCAAACTTCTACAGTAGTACTACAAATATGGTCTCTACTCAACAAAACGAAGCATTTAGAAGTTAGGAATTAGTCCAGGAGTTTATTATCCACACAAGCCGAATATATTCTGTCTTTCTAAAGCTGCGCTGTCATTACTTCCTTAAGCCCGTAAAAGTCCTCAACAAAGTTTCAGACGAGATTATTAAAAAACGTTTTCATTGAATTGTGATTAAGGCTTGTATTTTCAAGGCAACACTTACAAGATATTTCAAATGTTACCTACTTGAATTAGACAAGGATTTTCGTTATCAATACGAGTGCTTTTCATTGTGCATAATGATGAGTTTCGTTGAGGACTTTTACGGGCTTACGGAAATAACGTTATTTATTTTCAAACTTATGTACAAACTTTTTACTTTGTTTTTTTCAAAGATGCATACATCATCAAGCTGTTCGACCGCAGTGTAGACCTGGCTCAATTCGGGGCCACCACTCCTCTGTATCCGATCTGTCGAGCCTGGATGCGTAACAACCCCACGGCACGTGACCCCGGCGTGAACTCCAGTCCCCAACAGTCCATGTCTGATGAAGAGGTAAGCAAGTCCTCCTGTCTTCCTACTGCATATTGGACATATATATCTGGACATTTTTTTTTCCTCTCCGCGTTTTTCTCTGGTAATAGTTTTTCTGAGGCGGACAATTGTCCACTGCTCAGTTTTTATGAAGTTGAATCTTACATTTGGTACAGGTACCCCACCCATGTACCCTTGCCACATCAGACTCCACATCGAGATGAGCCAATGGTCAAGAAATGTGACCATGGGTTCATTCCATGATTCAAACTCCTGTCCTCCCTTCTGCTTATGGCCTTGTGATGATGTCGCAAGACGTCATTGACGATAGAACTTTGATTCAATATCTTGCAAAAGCACAATTCAATGGTCATTTCCTCATTTACAATAGGGATGTTGAAAGGGGAAAAGTCCCCTCAAAGTTGTGGCTAAGCTGACAGCGGGGGAACTTTACTGTTTTTTTCATGGAGGTGGGGCATCAGCGAAGCGCGAGGCCACAAGCACAAGTTGAGGACAGGAGTTTGGATGATGGAATGAACCCAATGTGACCTTTTCAAATCCATCTAGGACCCTCATGACCCTCCCAGCTGTGAATCGCATTTGCTGCTTCTAGGCTACCACTGACGTTTTAAAGTACCCGCTTTACCGGTCACGTATAATAGGCCTGTTATTATTGCAGTAATTTGGTTAAGATATCGTTTCATGTATTTCTTGATTTATGTGGTCAAAATGGAATGAAAAAGGGGAGAAAGTATTTTCATTCCACGTGGACCACATTTTATTCCCTATCAATTGTGCCTTTTTAACCGCACGACTGCTAATCACACTTGAAAGTGTGGATAAAGGGATTATAAAACATTCAACAGATGATGCATACCAGGTGAAATTCAAACCGAGTGCTTTTTCTTAGAACTAAGGAGGGTGCAAAGTACATTACCAAAAATGCATACATCTGGTCATCAGTTCAGTAAATATATTGAACAGCACTCTGAAGGATCAATATTAAAGCTGGCCTTGTAACTTTTTTTCCATTAATTTTGTGATGATCTCTGCTATGAATTAATGCATTGTGCATTATTTTGGTAACAAAAAAGGCTTTAACTTTGTTAGTTTGCTGAAAAAGTGAGTGGTGTGTAGTGGCAGTGCAACAGGATTCAGGACTGTTGACCGTCCTGACTATAGATTCAGCTTTTAATGATAACATTGAAACAAAACCCAACCACAACTGTATAAAACTGTTGTTTCCTTTTTTGTGAAGCACTGTTGTCGAAAAGTATTACACAGTGCACCTTTAAACAATGCACCCATTAATTACAATTATAATGTAATGATGTGCAAGTTGAATGTGACCTTTTGCATGTGTCTGAGAACCACCTCTTGTGCTAACCTGGACTTGCACTTCAACTGTCGTCAGCTGATGTGCGCTGTGTGAGCGTTCCAAATGCCCTCCCTAGTGCCATGCTAAGTATTAGCATTGTTTAAAAGTGCACTGTGTAACATTTTAGTAGTTTATTTCCAGTATTCATGCTGTACATGAATGATTCACAAATGTTACCTGTTTCATGAATACTTAACACCACCGTCTAAGTATTCATTCTGACTGGGAAAACTGAGCTTTTCATGCATGAAAAGGTGGATCTCCTCCATGTCTTACATTTTGAATGTTAAGAAATAGAAATCTTCAAAGCTTATTGTACTTTGGTCATACTAGTAAATTAGTTTACCTTGTCAATATGCATGAAAAGATGGGCAGCAATAGGGGTGTAAATAATATCGAAATGTATCGATATATCCTGATATAGGCTGATGATTGAATCGAATCGCATCGAAAATAATCGAATCGCTGGCCCCTGCCCAATAACTTAATAGAAGTGGAAAAGTAATTGGGAAAAAATCAAATTGTAGCGTATCGTGGGGCATTCTTAAGTATCGAAAATAATCTAATCGTATCGCATCAAATAATAAGATATCAATATTAAATCGTATCGTCATGGAGGCTGTGATTTACACCTCTAGGCAGCAGAGGTTTAATGAGCAGCATAGTTACAATACCTGCTCTGGCCACCATCCTACACACAGTGCACCTGTTAATAAAACTAAACCTCTGCAATTGTTATAGGTGGTTGACATGATAAATGGCAAGAATCAAAATGTGTACCGACTGCCCACGCCTACCCCGTGTCCCACCAACTCGTCGAGAGAGCCGGTTAACTTGAGGATCCCCCCTGCAGTCAAGACTGTCACGTCCCCCACAGAGGTACGAGCTGGAGCACAGTATGGGTTTAAAACTGAGAGACTACTGACATGGGCGTGTGATCCCTGTTGAAATTAAATGTCATCTTTCTACTCTCACTCACACACACACACACTCACAATCATAATCATCATTTATTTATCTTTGGAGGAGACAAAACACAAATAATTGTACTTTATTATACACACGTATAGTGAGATGTAATAAAAGAAATCTTGAATCGGCTCACGCCACCCGTAAGGTATGTATACCTTCGGCATTGGTACTAGTCCGGTCAAGAGCAATGCAAGTACTTTCTGAGCTCCGGAGAACTTGGGAACTTCACCCACTTCATCGGGAAGCAATCGACGTTGATCAGCTCCAACAGCCCTGGGTAGAGGCGTGTTCAAAGCAGTGATGTGGTTTAAGCAGAGACGTTGTAGAAAATGATGAAAAAGAAAATGTTTAGGTTAAACTTTGGCATTGCCTGTTCTGGCCTCGACCAGTGGCAAACCAAGGGAGGTGGGTCAACCATGCCGTATTTTTATAACATTTTGGGGATGGACGATTATGTATTGATGATTTGGAAGTGAATAGCTTTTGACAATCCCTTCTGGATTATTTACCATTGTAAGGACATTTTAGGAATTTGATTTAATTGTACCTACAGCTTACAGCGCTAGAGGGTGCAGTTGAGTTGGTGGAGGTCTACACTCTGAGGGTACCGTTACAGTTCATGTACCGGTTAATGTTTTGCTGATTCATAAATGTAGTGAATAATATTGGGTTTTCTCCATTTCCAGACTGCAGATGCAAGCTTGACTGCTAGTACTTTGATGTTTAACCATATGGCTCGATGGAAGAAAATCAGACAAAAGTAAGTTCAGATACTTTACACGAAGGTGAATTTGAATCTTGATTTAGGGTAATTTAAGGTAATGGTTAAATTAAATCATATGGGTAATTTTATAAATGAAAATGCTATAGTGAAAAATGGAATTTTCAACTTGTTTTAGTGCTCAGTTCAAAGGTCAGCATGTATGATGGCATGGGAGTGCATTAGTTAAACTCTTCTCACTTGTCCATACAGTTAGAGTTAAGTTAATGATGAGTGAATGATATATATGGGTTTCAAACAGCATAAGAAGCCCATCAGGCATTTGGAAGGGAAGCCTTTAATTATTGCTACCTAAGGGTAAATTGCATTCTGTACTATGTTCTTACAGTTTAGCTGCATTATAAGGGCAACCAGGGGATAATATGGCAAGCTTGAGGTCAAGACCAGTCACATTATAAGCACTACTCAGAAAGGATAACATGATGGAGAATACACCAACCATTTCAACAGTTGAAATAATGCCCAACACAGGAATTCAGAACTGTAACCAATACCCTATGCCTAAAATAACTGCAAGTCACTTTTGTATTAAAGGGTCAGCTAGGAGTATTGTAATGAAGTGTTATGCTGTCATTTAATGTGTTTTCACAGGTGGAAGGATTCCTCCAACAAGAACCAGCTGAGATATGCAGAGAGCATTAAGATCTTAAAGGATATGTACGATCGCTAATATTTTTATGCTTTTTAACAAAAGTCAAATATCGTACCAAACGAGGGATTAATGCTAAGTTTTAGTAGAATGTGTACCAGTGTTCTTTTAGCAAATCTGCAGCTATGTTTTATCAGCGTTTTTAAAATTCAAGACAAACTTGTATCTGGCTCATCTTTTCGGGTCAGGAAGTTAACATATATTGGCAATACAATATTATTCACTTTCAGCAACTGTGGAATTGTTTTTCAATTATAATAATTGTTAAACAATGATGACTGTTTACTGTAACTTCTGAGACTGTTTCTTCAAATAAAAGTGGCACAGCTGAAGGAAAATTATGCTTCACCCCATTATTTCCAACCTCATTTGTTCATCAAAACCTGAATTTATACATTGTGGAGTGGTAGACCATAACCTGGCTCTTGCCAGCTGGTGGCCCCCACTACCGACACGTTTTCAAATGAGTCTTCTTATCAAAAATCCTTGCATGTGATAGGGTGAACATAGACGAGAAACAGCCAGATCATTTTTGGTTAGGTAAACCATTCCAAATCTAACAAAGCCGATCATCAAGAACCAGACTTTATCCAGTGACTTTACAGCTCACAACTTGCTCAGTAGCGTATGAGATGTCTGGAGGGAGGTTTACTAAAGTTCAGCAAGTTCACATCTGTCTACAGTGGAGCTCTGAAAGAGGACGTAGAATTCTACATTGCTTCTCGTTACTCGGAAATAGCAGCAAAGATGTAGCATTGTGCCACCTTATATTGAAGCAGATCCACTTGGTGTATAAGAACACAGCAGACATCAAAATGTACTTAGTGAGTAACATAACAGAACATTCAGTAGTAAAATGCAAGTTTAATATTAATAAAATACATCCATTTCATGGTGGAAGGGCATTATTTACAGATACATATTTGTTGTTGCTATCTTAGTAGCCTTGCATTCTAAGCAGCCTTTATACCATAGTCACACATTTAGTAATAAACAAAATGTAAAACCATGGTGTGCTATGTGCTTACAAACAATTATACAGCCATTCAGTAAATAGTCTTACGATTCCTTTATAATCACATAACTTGTGCAAAGATGCAGTCTCAGATGCTCAGATGTTGTCTTCAGGGTTGTGTGTCTTTCCACGATTCTAGCAACATGTCCATCTCACTGTGTTCAAAGGGAAATTGAAGTGAGTACATACACCAGCAAACGTGCATCGTCTTTTGAACAAGTATGATTGTCCTTAAAGAAGCCATCTCTTGCTTAGCTATATTATATGCTGTACCGCATTAAGTGTAGGCCTAACCAAAAAAATAAGTGCGGTTGTGACCGCATTTAGTATACATTTAAACAAGTTGCACCGCACTCATGACTAGAAGGGACCAGACATTAACACACAACTATGAAAACTGAAGCAAAAATGTCTGCATGCTTAAATCCTTTTTGCTTTTTTTTTTAAATTGCCAAGATTTTGGCCAAAGACCTTCCTCAGGTCACACAGCTATGCTGTACTGTGTTCCCTCATGAAGGTCTTAGACTGAAAGCTTTACAATACATGATAGTCTACACAGGCTCTGGCTGCGCTGTCAATGAACGTCTTACCATATGCGTTGCTTTACCGAGCGCCTCTGCTCTCGCAGCACCAGTAGTACAGGGTCATTCTCAAAGTCAGACTCCTCTGAATCTATGTTGACAGCAAGATGGATGAAATGTGTTACGTAATAGCGGGACAAATTATGCATTCCAGACCCAGTCCAAACTGGGAGATGGCCCTTCTCCTACCTCCCAATACAGAAAGTCCACTGGAACGCCAGTCAAAGTGGGATGTCCCTTAAGTTAACTAGGGGGGGAATTCGCACTACTCCCATGGAAGATAATGGCAGCGCCCATGGAGCTACTATTTACATTATCTATAAATAAGATTAACTTTGTTTCAGACCCCATTTACTCAACTAAACATCTTGATGTTATGGAGTGACATTGTGTCAACATGAATGGAACACACGCTTGCACTATTTGTTATATTGACCCTTTTGTCTTGTATCAAAACACCTTGCCAAAGTCAGTTCAATCGTGGCGGTTCCTATGATTGTAGGTGAAGTTGTAGAACTCCCTAGCCTGGGAACTCCCATACTGCCTTTAGTTCTACACAATTGTTTCGATCTGAAAGACAGTCTGGTGAGGATGACTCATAACGTCCAAGATCATGGGATCTGTGTCATAATGGCCAAGCATTCCGACCTTAACAGTTTCTCCCAATCAGAGAGCAGGGCAGTGTGTCATAATAGCCAAGTATTCCGGCCCTATATGGAATTTACAATAGGCAACTCCCCAGACCTAATCTCACTTGTGATTAGGTCTGGTGTTAACCAGGCAAAGAACTCCCACTTCAACTGCCTGGAACGCTTCGAGGTGGGAGCTGGAATAATGCAGGTAGGAGAAGTCCCATGTCCCACCTTGTTTACTGGTCTGGAACAAGATGTAACGCTCAAGTGAAAAAAAAAACATGTTGCCCACCGTCAGCTTCCTGAAGGAGCTTCTCAATGATTTCTGAAGGTCTCTGCAGGCGTTGAGGTGTAGACGATGTTTGTGGCAGAAATGAATGTGAATCTTCACTGGAGTCAGTGACGCTCGCCGACGTTGGAGAGTCCGCTGAACGTGAATCAGGAAAGCAAACCTCAGACACCACCTGCAGCGACAGAATGAACAAAGTATGTCACATATCTGTCTACTCCACTGAAATGGCTGACTGAAATTGAAACAGGACAAATTATATACAAACCCCAACTCCGATGAAGTTGGGACAGTTGGTAATCTGTGAATAAAATAATCAAAATGCTATCATTTTCAAAACATTAAATCCATTCATTAGATGGAGAATAGTAGCATGTTAACTGTTAAAACCTAGAAAAAAAACATTGTTTTACAGGACATACAGTCCCCTCCAGAATTCTTGGAATAGCAAGACAAATTATCTTGTTTTTATTGTCCACCAAAGACATTAAGGTTTGAGACGAACAGATGAGTATGGAATAAAAGTTCAGAATGTCAGCTTTATTTCCTGTTACTGTATTTGAATCTAGATAAGAAAATACTCAGTAATACTATTGGAACTGAAATGGATTGGAAATGAATCAAACGAATAGAAACTGAGTAACTGAGCTTTTTCTTGAACTTACCAACAATGGATACACAAGGGACTAAGTGCAGAATATAGGCTATTCTGATATGTCATACCGACTGATGTATACTCTATTCAGTTTCAATGGCCATACCATAGTGTCACTAGCCAATTTGGCAGGTAGCTTATTCTAACATAATCACCAGCCACAGTTTTACCAGCATTTGGCCAGTTGGCAGGTGCCAGTGCCAAGCCCTGCATACAACCGCTGTCTAAGTCTTCATTACAGTAACAGAAAAACCACCTCGGACCCTAAACAAATACAACCATACTTACCATTCCAACAGCAGTGTATAGTGGAGAGTGAGGTAGGGTCGATGTTTTTAGTGATTTCCCCTTGCACTGGAGTTCTGCCTGCCATTTGGATCTCCTGACCTTTTGGTCTGCACGTCCCAGAGCTGGGTCAGGCGGAGCTTTCCGATTCTCGTGCTTGTCATGTCTGAAAGTTTTCAACACGCCACACAATTAAATTCCAGAGCGGTCAAAAAGTGAATAATAGTATTTCAGAAAGTAAACATCAGAATCAAAATGAGACCTCATGACGGGTAGATGAGCCACTCAGTGAAGGTGTGGTGGAAGGTAAATGTGGCAGGGCAGAGGCATGGAATTCTGTGAGTTGACATGTGTCATGTAGATTAAAATAATTCTGAGCAGCGGCTTTCTTTTCCGCTAGAGACTGACACAGAACCATTACATACACAGATGATGTAAAAATGAACTAAAATGAATTACATTTACCTTAACCGCACTTTCTGTGTTCAACTCTCACTTCCTGGAACTATTTTGGAACTATGTCAATGGCGACCTGTGTGTCAAAGGCCCCACCATCTTTGTGTAAAAATGGAACACGGAGGTGGGATTAGCCCAACTCTTACTTCCATGGCCCTGTGGCAGGGTTTTCACTTTTACATTTAGTCCGGACTCACTGATCATATCAGATCCTGTAGGATGTGGGTGTGACCAAACCAGTCGTTACGGTTTTTGTTAACTGTAATATTTACTTACTTACAATGCTAAGTAACTTAAGTTACAATGTATTGAACTGTAACTTGGATTTTAATGGTGTTTACTGTGGTGGTGAATCTGAGGAAGACCGAGAGGTTGAAACGTCATTGCCATTGAATGAATGAATAAAAAGAAGAAAAAATAACTTAAAGAAGAAAAAAATCCAAAGGAGTGTGCAAACAAAAAAAAAAGTAATCTTTTTGTTCAGCACCAGGGATTGTGCACAAGTAACTCTCTACAAGTTTACTGTGGTGGGTCAGAAAGAAGCTATTCCCGAACCTGGTAGTTTTTAGTCTGCATGCGGCCAAAACACCTCCTGGACAGGAGGTGAAAAATTCACGATTCATAAGCTTGATTTAAACAAAATCGCCAGATACATATTTATGTAAAAGTAGTGTTATGCCTTACATTTTAAATATACAGTATATCCATATTGCAATGTAAAGGGTTATATTGAAAAGACCATAACATGTAATCAGTAATGTATTACAAGTTTTTGAGTAACTTGCCCAACACTGAATTGCATTAGCCTGACTGGACACAGTGCACTAACACCATCTACCTGGAGCTTTTCGGTCCCCTGGAGACAACCTCATCTCTCCTCTTGCTCGTGTCATCAGCTGACTTTCCTCCCTGTTGAGCGGCTGCAGGTTGTTTCCCCTTCTCGAGCTTCCGTGCGACAACATAGTGCCCTTCTTTGTTTTTAGAGAGGCGATCATCGGAAAATGAGCGCACTTTCTTCAGCAGCCTGTCTGAGGTGTTTTTAGTGTGTTGCTGCTCTTCTGAAGATTGCGAGCACAGGACGGGGCCAGAGGAGTTCTGCCGGTGCTGCGATATATTCTCTGTAGAATAAACATAGGACAAGGTGAACAAATTGGCAAAGAATCTTGTGTAGTAACTTGTAATCAGTGTTGGGGAGACAGACATTACGAAAGTAATGAATTACTGTACTGTAATGCATTACTTTTGCCGCAGTAATGTAAGGCATTACAATGCTTGTAACTTAAGTCACAATACAGTTTACAGTTAACCTGGATTTTAATGGTGTTCAGTGTGGTGGGACAGAGAAGCTATTCCTGAACCTGTTACTTTTTAGTCTGCATGCTGCCGAAACTCCTCCTGGATGGGAGGTGAAAGAGTCATGACTCTTGAGTTTGATTTACACTGTAAATTGCCAGATATTTAGTTATTGTGGTGAGAGTAACTAAAGTAATGCAAAAGTAGTGTAATGCCTTACATTTTAAATAGTAATATTGTAATGTAAGGGATAGGGATTACGTTAAAAAGACAGCAAGATGTCATCAGCAATTACTTTGAGTGACTTGCTCACCGCTGGTTGTAATACTACAGTAGCTACAACTATATAAATGGACACATTCAGCTGGCAGCAGCTTTATTTTTACTAACCTGAGGTCTGGGGTGTCATGAAAGGACCAGAGAAATTCTGCCACTGCTGCACTGCACTGTCTGTGGGGTAAACGTGAGCTGGATTATGTGGAAAAGATGGCAGCCCAACCATAAAGTGGGATGTCTGAGGAGAGGTCTGATAGTTTGGTGGGACTTGTGATACTGTGGGGTGTAGGAACGTTTGGGGAAAAGGGGATTCATGTGCATTGCCAGCTGTATTTAAGCCCCTTGTCAGATGTTTGGGGGCCTGCAGGAGAAAAGGAAGAAAAAAAGTGTTGGTTGTAAACCCAATCCTTGTGTTAAACATAATTCTTTAATCTTTACCTTGGTTGAGCTATTAGTTGCAGTCATGTGACAGAGAGGAGAGGCATAAAGTAAGAGTTATGGCCCAATTTAGATGAGAAGCGCCTGAAGCAACCCAGTGCCAAGAATTACAATGCACACAACCACAAATTCGCTATTTATTATTTGTCATTCTTGATTCTTATTATTAGTCATTTCTTGATTCTTCCCCATCTCTCTCTCTCTTTCCCCCAGTTGCCCCCACCCCCGCTCTTGATAGCCACATTTACATGATGTTTTTTAATTCCGAATGAAATCGTACATAGTTTACATTGCATTTTCATTTCATTCAGGATTCCGAAGGGTTTATATGGAGGTTTTCAAAGCGGAATTAAGTTTTATTCAGAATTCAATACTTGGTTAATTCTGAATCAAATGCATCATGTAAAAGATGTCACACTGTCTAATCAGAGTACAGGCCCACAAAACAAAACTAGAAGTTTCATCCAAATCCGTTCATAACTTTCGGAGTTATCCTGCTGACAGACAGACAGACAAACAGACAAACAGACAGACAACAAACCAACGCGACCGAAAACATAACCTCCTTGGCCAAGGTAAAAATGAAAGACTCTCCTTACCAGCTGAAGCATGCTGCTAGGAGAGCTGAGAGGTGTTGCTGCCGTCATGTGGAGACCGGGAAGCTGAGTGTTGCTGTTTCCAGACTGCTCCAGCTTTCTCCTCAAGCGCCACTGGTACAAGATGTCATCCTCCGGCCTCAAGCGGGACCCCAACCGGCCCACTGCTGGAGGCTGTGTGGTGGGTGGGAGTCTTTTGGCAAACGGCGAGTCCCTAATTGCTGAAGGGGAAAAAGGAAAAATGGATACATTGATTATAGGCTGGGCAGGGCACTAATAAGACTTTTTCCCACCATCACCAGCCAAAATGGCTAGTAAATAATAATCTTACGAGCCAAGCACACACTCACTAATGAGTCAAAGTGGCTAGTAAGTTTTCTTTTCTACCAGCCAAACGCCAAACCGATTTGTCACCAGCATTTGGCCGGTTGGCGGGTGATAATTTAGATAATAGGGATGAGGGGGAAACATTTTACAACTTTCAAGCCTTAAAATCCTTGTCAAATCATCACTTCGTCTTAACTGTACCGTGTTGGTGAAGTGGTCCATACAAAAAAATAAAAAATAATAATAGCTTGAATTAATACATTAAGTGACTGATGTCTTGGCTATTTGAGGCCTCCAAAATGTATTTTGGCTCATGTATTTTTTATAGTGTAAAAAAACCTTGAAGATGTTGGCCTCCAAAATGTAATACGGCGGTAAGTCCATTTACCTATTATAGAGAGTTGGTACGCAAGACGTGATGCAAATCTGCCCCTCCATCCTTTCAAAGGTTCAACTAGTGTGTTATGCGAATAAAGTACATGTAAGTGTGAGGTCAAAACAAACTTACTTGTGTTTGGGTGGTACAGAGTGTCTTGTAATGTCTCTCCTACTGGTTTGCTCATGCTCAAAATAGAGCCAACAGAGCACCCCACTCCCTCCGGACTAACTAGGGGCGAATCATCGTTCACAGAATGTGGGCTGGCAAAAGAAAGCCAAAGTTTAGTGCAGGGGTATTAAAGATAAGGCCCGGGGGCAGGATGCGGCCCACCAGATGGTCTAATAAGGCTCCAGACAAAAAAAGTATATCTAGCCTATTACAAAGGTGATGCAGGTGTCTGAGATATTAGGTTTTCAATACTTCAGAATACAGTACTTGCCTTTTTTGCTCATCAGTCAATGCTCCTGATATACCCACTGACATGCACCTTGAGATGATTGACTAGCAATGCAATTCCAATATGAAACAGAACTTTGAGATATTACGCAATTACGTTACTGGCTCGGCCCACTTGACATCAAATTGATGTGGCCCCTGAACCAAAAAGAATTTGACACCCCTGGTATAAGTTACTTAGTTTCTTTAAATTGCAGCTACTTTTCCTACAAAATTAACAAATGCTGGAGTTCAAAAACACATATTTTGTACCTCATTTCCAGCAACCTCCTCACTTCATCTCCCACCTTCAAATTCTCTGGTTTGGAAGAGCAAAAAGGATCACTCAGTCCCTAAGAGATAGGCCAACAAAAACATTTTTTAGAGCACACACTTACAAGGTTTCTAAACCATTTCGGGACATCCACGCTCTGGTGTTAAATCCATCTGATTCCCACATCAGAATTGGAACTGAGGAAAAGTGACAGGCGAGCAGGCAAAACATTCAACTGAAACCAAAATCATCGGACTATAAAAGCATTCATTCATGCTGTATGCTGGTATTATACCACATAATATACAGTAAGCTTACAATCAAATTTAGTCTGGATGGAACATGATAATCCATGATCACAGCAGTCTAAAGTTGATTGAGGTTTAAGTGGAGATTTTTTTTGTTGGCTGCTGTTATGCCCAGTGCTGATCCTCAGTTCCAGAAAAATCAACAACCAATAAAAAAATGAGCATTACATTACATTTAGCTGACCCTTTTACAGTTACGGTACTCACATACAGGTACAGTCTGGAGCAATGTGGGGTTGGGTGTCTTGCTAAAGGAGATGTAATGGTGGGATATGAACCTGCTGCAACCCTCTGATCTTAAGACCACCTACATACCATTACGCCATCCCTGCCCCAGAGCACTACATGAACACTGTACATCCCCAGAATCTGATGTCCAGTAATACACAGAACTATTCAATAACACATTTGTTGGTCCCACCACTGACAACTTGCAGTTTATTGAGGGTTTGCCAGACCAAGCTCTGTTTATGAGCTTGGGGCAAGACATCTAGGCCAGAGATTTTCAAAGTGGGAGCCGGGGACCGCTGAGTGGTCATAGTGGGCAGGAAAAGTAAAGCAAAACAAAATAAATAATCAAATAAACTGAATAACTAACATAAACCAAAATGAACCAAAAATAAGCTGAACAGTATTCCAATTAAGCTTAGTTGAGAACAGCATTAAAATAATACATTCCATCCCTGAATATGACTACTATATTGTTACAGTTAATGGTGAATTGCCTCACAGACCTAGACTATAGATGTAGGGGGCACGCAGAAAAAACAGTGTGGCACAACCTATGTGAGGGGGCCTTGGTGGAATGTACTGGTTAATGGTAAAATCATGGCATGGCCAAAGATTCTTTTAATTCTAACCGTATCTGGTAAGGTGAAATTTGGGAACCCCTGGCTACTGACTGTTACAATGCAATGCACCAGTCCTAAAAGCTTTCCATAAAACTCAGTTTGAGAGTTGCACAAATTGGTAGCCAGAATTGGAGTATTGATAACTAAAGGATTTTTTTCAATGGCTCTTCAATGGTTCTTCTTACCTCTGTTCGGTTCCATGGTTGACGAGTCATATTCATACTCTGGCTCTGTTCAGGAGAAAAAAAGGGAACGTGCCAAATGAGCACTTCTGCACCAAAATCACTAAGCTACCATCTAATAGTAATAGGCCAGTAGCCTAAGCCTACTATTTTCAGTATCACATCGATTCGATACTATACTATGCCATCCTGGTCTTTAGTGAGTGGGTCATTAAATGTTGTGTAGTGCTCTGTAGACCGTCAGACCCGTGTGAGCGTGTATTTAGGGACCACATGGGCATTAGCCTTCATAAGGTGTTGGGTGGGAACCCATGTTCACACACACACATACACACGCGCACGCGCACACGCACACGCACACGCACACGTTTTTGTTGTTACAATAGCCCTGGGTTAGGTACTGTTTAGTGTTAACACGTTGACAAGATAAGACTCAGATGTGCACCTATGTTGCAACCTTGCGCGAGAACGGTCTCAATCTGAGAGCTGATTCACTCCCTATAATACCAATCATTCTTCCTCTGCAAGTTATTTATCTCTTAAACATAGTCCTGCACAAATCGGCAGCCAGTGCCTAAACCAGAGGTCCGTGCTCCAAACATCTATACCATCTGTCGAAGCGGTCAGTGTTGAGTAGAACTACTGCCAGAGACGGTTTAGATCCTTCCTATCAAAATCTCTGGTACCTGTACTGCTCCATGGCATCGTAGTACTCCACAAACTATATGCTGCTCATAGTCATAGGCATACTGGTAGCCTGTGAAATCAACATGTGCGTCGCCGTTCTACTAGGATTTAGCAAAGACGCTCAAACCAGTCGTAATGATAGTACATTCAGTCATAGACCTAGCATAGAAGACTTATTAGCTCTAGATCTAGGCCTAACATAGAAATAATACAATGTGTACAATGTAACCTAGGAACTGGTCAACAGCAGCCGTCAACCCCCTTTATTTTTTTTAAAGGCTCACACTTTTTACGCGCCCCATATGTCAACGACACAAAGCTTATTGTTTAAACTTCACAAACCTACCTGTGTGTAGAAGTAAGTCTACTCACTTTAGGAAGTAAATACTGTCAGAAGTTGGCCAAAATAGTCTGGTGGAAAGAGACGCGAATCAAACCACAGACCTGTATTAACCTAGACTGGCAATGGGCGGTTCTAGCCAGTGGCAGCTTTTCGGATTGACAGGGCGCAGCCATCTTTGCCTTTTTCGCGCCCTGTGGGCGCCTCCCACAGACGTAGCCCCGCCTAGTGGAGACTATCGCAGCTGTGACCCATAGGAATGCATACGATTTCAAACAGTGATTACAACGTTATCAAAGTGGGTTTCAATCATTTTTTGTAAGATTTTGACAAGTCGTAACGTCTAAATTCTCACTCCACTAATGAAATAACCCTCACTACCTCCAAACGTTTTATTAGAGAGCCTGAAGCTGAGCGGTCTTGCCAGATAGGGTGGTTTCCCGCCCAATCGGGGCCGTTGAGGAAGGCGGTCTGTGGGTAAAAATGGACGAAAATAATCAGTATTATCTGGCAACCCTGAAGCCGACTGTTTTCGTTGCCGCTTATGCAGGTTTGTGGATATTTGTGACACTGAATCGGCCATGCTTACGTGTGTAAAGCTTATTTTATGTACTTAACTCAGATGTAATGACAACTGTGTATATATATATATTTCTTAAATAAGCCGTACGTTTTCAGTGAAGCTACCGGTAACTGTGCTATTATTAATACTCCCCCCCCCCCCCCCCAAGGACGCTGAGGGTAACCTAGCAACAACACGGCACAGCACATTGCAGCTGTGAAAATAAGGAGCCACTTGAGAGCGAGACTTTTCTAGAACATTAATTTATACTAGAGCTATTGTTCTAAAGACGTTACACATGGCCTGACCCAACTTAACTAGTGAACCAGTGTTGCAAAAAAAATATTTTTTAAAAACCCCATCGGTGCATGACGTCATTACGTAATTACGGGAGTCTCCACCAAGATGGCAGACTACGATTCTGAGGCTCTGAGAAATCCGAAAATTTCGAGGGGCATTAAGGGCGTTCGTGATGGCGTAATTTTGACGAAGTTGAAAATTTGCTAAGCAGCGAGCATGCTCAGTGTGTCCGCGTGAAGCATCATGGTTAGAATTTGCCGTTCAAGACGCAGTTGAAGGGAGTGACCTCTGCGCGGCAGTCGTGTCACATGGCGTTGAACCATCGCGGGAACAAAATTTTTGTCAAGCAACTCCGCAGTAGCAGAAACCTACTGCCGGGCAAGAAGACCTCCTCCATGATGTGAGGAATCTGCCGTGATTGGTGTTCATAGCTCATGTGGTTCATGTGTGTGTAGTTGAACGTGCTTCATTTTCTACATGCTGAAATGCATTTCATGCACAAATGCAGCATACTCAGATTGGTATCATCCATATGTATGGTCGCACAACCCACTTACAACAGAAAAAAAGAAAAGAAACAAACCACCCTGTCGTCAGATGCTCCATCTTCGCCACGTTAGGAGTGTATGCCGTAGGTTACAAAACCAGTATTATTCCGCGGGCCGCCTGCTCGACGGTTAGAGTAGTGGTTGCGCGCCTGACTTCCATTCATGAGGTCCTCGGTTCGAAACTGCACCGAAACACGGAGAGTCTTTAGTTGCTGCTGGTTAATGTGGAAACAGACCAGTTGCGAGAGACTTATATTGTCTTTTATGTATGAAAGTGCACGAAACAGAGTGGCCTTTGTGGTTGGCGCGCCATGGTAAAGCTACATATTGAACACCTGGGTTCAATCCTCGCAGCATGGGTTGGCGCTGTTAAGTACTTTTAAAACGGTCCTATCTGAATGACGACTTTGGTCCCAAAACACAAAATGAATAGCCTACAGTGAGTACTAATTAACTGAATTATTACATGGAAGTGAAGCCAAATCATCACATAAGACTTGTTCCATGATTCACTGAGTGGTAACCTGTATCTCTACCACAATACCACCCGATTTCTCTCCGAGACGCAGAGAGAGTCTCGCATTTCACAAGCATGTGCCGACGATGGTAAGCACGTCATGGAATTAGCGCAATGATTATTTAATTCCACGAGAGGGCGCCCTGGTACACCCGCTGTCAAAATAGGTAGATCCACCCACAGACCTATAGATCCACCTTCTGTGCCGCTGTTGAAATCTCGTCGTCCTGATGTGTCCAGCTTGGTTGCGACGCAGTTATCCCCTCCTTTTTATGACCAAGCAAATCACGTTTTGATCAAATCTTTTGCTGCGTGGTTGCAAACGACCCTATTGCCAGTCTAGGTTAATACAGGTCTGTGAATCAAACAAGGTGCATTGCGTTGTGATTCGTTGGGTTGAGAACACGTGATCAGTGACGAAAGCCATGTGACTAATTTACTCCTGCAGATTCATAGAACGAAGTAATACTGTAATCACAGACCTGTATTAACAGTTAATACAGGTCTGTGACTGTAATAGCCATAGATGTGTATCTATGGTAATAGCTACTACAGTATTTCTATGCTGCAGATTGAGCAGAGCCGTGGACAAGAGAAACAGCAGTCCTCTCAATCGTCGACACGGAGTAAATTGCCTCATAATTCCAAGTTTTTTTGTTTTGTTTTTTAAATGTATATTTAAGTGACATATTAAAACATCTACCGATTTATTTTTTAGTGGAACATGCTTTTCTCTTAGGGTCAAAGTTTGTTTTTCCAACGAGAGACTAGGCCCAATAGATATCTAGCCTCTTAAAACTAAGTAAAACTTTAACTAAAATGAACACAAATATTTGTTGTATTGCAAGTTGAAATATGATGATTAAATATTAGGCAAATGAGATCACATATTAGGGCAATGCTGTAAATAACAAGAAACAAAACAAATCGCAAAAGTAATGATGCACACTTTTTATTGATTCTTAATCCCCTTTACATCACATATGCAAAATCTACTATCATCTCTTTAGTGGAACATAGGTCTACTTTTTTCAAGGTCAAAAGTAGATTTTCAATGCATTTTTGCCATTCAGAGAGTGGTTCCCAAGTTACTTTTGACCTTGGGGAAAGCATGTTCCGACATGAGGGTGGATTTTTAATATGTGATGCAGAGTAATGCATGAACCATGTTGATTTCATATACAGTAGTCACCAGAGGACCAGTAATCGTGGCCTCATCTCACAACCATCTCATAATAACCAATTAACCATTTATTCATATTTCAATAATTCCAATGGCCTTTGTGTTTTAAACTAATTGTGTTTATTTTAGTGTTCACTGTTTAATCAAGCTATGGAATGGATGTTGTGTTTGATTATGTGGGGAGTGGAAATCATATGTGGTGATTAAAATGTGTTGATTGTGAATAAAGTAGACTCAGCATAAACTACGGGGGTGCAAGAGACAGGTCTTTTCATTTGGGGGAGTGGGGTTAAGATAATGAACCCTCTTTTAGGTCAGGCCGAGACGGAGGGCCTTTAGGCCGCAGGAGAAATACAGCAAGATGTCACATGACCTGGATGGCCGTATCAAACTGGTTCTGGCCGGAAGATGCACGAGGAACGGTTTTAACTGTATTATCCTCGAATATTGAATGTATGATGTTGATCTGTTGCTATGCAGGCATGAGTGATGTTGATGTCGGCCCTACATCTTGGGACACAATGTGCCCTGACAAGGTGGCAGCCTACGGCCTTGGCGTGGAGAACCATCACATGCCTGTGGCCTGAAGAATGTTGTTATGATTTCTTTTGGTGTAAAATACAGGTCCGAGGATGGCAGCAGCACAAGCTAATGGGGATGGGTACAGGTGACCTTTTGGACAGTGGGTCCAGGTTGAAGAGGAGGCGCACACACATAGGGCACAATCACAATAATTGAATACATTGTTATTCTAGGTGACTCCGAGCTGGTGACTCTGCAGGATGGAGACGGGCAGAGTATGTGTATGAATGTCCCTAAAAGCACTTGCTTATTCATTAGGAGGAACACTGTCTCCAAGGCCACAAGCCTTGTGAAGGCTGGAACGTGAACATGTTCAGGATCACCTGAAGGATCACGTGTGTGTGTGACCCTAAAATCTTTTGGACTTTTCTCTAGAACCAGGATGAATGGACCGGGGTCTCCTGCTGTATGCGGCAATGTGTGTCTCTGTGTGTATTTGTGCACGGCCATCCCGGGATGCTGACAGAAGACTGGGCCTTTGCTGTGGATGGATAGGTGTTCATCAATGTTGTTTGTCGTAGCATGTATGGGCGTGTGTTAAACTAATGACCTATAGGTGAAGAATGACAGACGCAGGAGTGACGGAAAGACCTTGAGAAGAGCAAAGAAAGAAGAAATGTCGTTCCGTTCACGAAACGAAAGTTCGGGAGAAGTGTAGGCCTAATGAAATTTGACAGGTCTAAATTAACACCTGCTCTGTATTTCCTGCTCGTCTGTCATTTGTCCAGTTCCTTGCGCGCCAGTAGCCTACAGGCACGCCTAGGCCTACCTATCCACCTGAACCTCATCCCCTTCAATTATCAACGCTGTATTTATTCCCCACTCACCTGCTCCTAGTCAGAAACTCGCTTTCTCGCTCGCACCCTCCATCCACCCCTGTCGCCCCCCGTCTCCATCTTCTCGACCGTTTTATCCGGGAGTCCGCCCTCGCGCCTCCTCGGTTCCGTTCGCTCTCCCAATAACCGGCCAGGGGGTGTCCGCTCAGACCTCGTACATATTTCGCGGGCGCGGGTATTGTCCGAGCTCTCAGTTGGAGCCCCATACTCCCGAGCCCACGCACCGTATTTGATCTAGGCCTATATCAGGTTTCGGGCTCGGCAGTAATTTCGCACCATGGCCAGCGACCTTGCCCAACACGCTAATTTTGCTATTCGCTTTTAACTCATGTTCCTCGAAGTGCAGTGGTCCAGCGACCCCGTAAAGCACTTTTCGCGACTTCTCGAGTGCAGTGGTCCAGCGACCCCGTTAAGCACTTCCATGATCGCTTCGCCGCGCGGACGATCACGAGAAGCCCGTTCTCCAGCGAGAACGAAGATGTATGCATACATAGGCTACTGAATTCTAATTTCAGATAGCGCACTTATGAACTGGCTGTTTCCAGTTGCATACACAGACACAATTTCATCCAACAACCATTAGGCCCTACTGTTAAAATCAATGTTTGCCTACAGAGCTTCACACCACCACTCACTCATCAAATGCAGGACTACTGCTCCAACCAAAGATCTTATTGGCCACAGTGGGAGTCAGGTTCTCCTACAGGGGGGTACAACTCACCTCCATAGGAGACATCAAATGTAATGTTATCTTGCAGCATGTCCTCTAGCGTTGTGACAACAAGAAAGCATGTTCTTGGACTTTTTCTGCGTTTTGTTTAGACAATGTGTGACGGTGTGTGTGTGTGTTGCACATGCATCAAGGGCAACAAATGCATGAAGTGCAGCACGTGCATGAAGGGCAACGAATGCAAGACGGGCTACTCCAGCCTTTTCTGTGAGTAAATGCAATGTAGTTCTCATTTTTATTTTATGTTTTGTTCAGAACTTGTTCTGAATGGTGGCATGTAACAAGCAAAATGTAGCATATATTATTAATACTCTGAATCCCAAACGATAAGCTATTAGTTAGGCCTACATCCAATAACTGAGATCTTACAAAAATGTGTTCATGTGGTGTGGCATTATAGATGATGGACAAAACATTTCAGTAGGCCAATAGTTCCCGAGGATAGGAATCGTGAGCTGTGACTCACTCATACAGTGTGAGCAGCAGTGGCATGCCACGACTGAAAAATAAAAGAGGGGACAAAGAAAGTGTGAAAGTCAGGATAGGGGAGTGAAAAAGAGCAAAATAAGGAGATGGGTCATGTAAATATACAGCTCTGGAAAAAAAGACCACTTCAAAATGATCAGTTTTTCTGATTTTACTTTTCATATTTTACCTATATATAAACAAATGAGAATGTTTTAATACAGTCATGTGCATCCGTCTAGAGTTGTTTTTATAGGCTACTGAACATGTAGCCAACAAATGAACTTCCTAAGTTAACTTGTTAAAATAATAGTCATCAGAAACGGACTGATTTCTCACGGAGTAAATGTGAATATCAAGGCTGGGTATCAATATTATGTTACTCTAAGGCCCTGGCTACACACCAGGGGCCTACACTGACCTTGGGACAATACTAAAAAAATTCCCCCATGCTTAAAAATATTTTTTTCTTCCTGAGCCTTTTCAGTATCTTAATGTTTTGTTTATTGTATTAGGAGACAGATGAGCCAAACACTCCTGTTGTCAGAAAAAAAACCTAGAAGATGCCATGTCACGTCACAACACAAAACAAAAAAGTGCATGTGCCTTAGAGGTCTATATAACTATACAAATTCACGACACGATACATCATAGTACAATAAAAAATAAAGTTCACTTTTTTTCAAACATCCGTGACAGTGGCTGTGGTATTCTCTTCAGCAATAAAAATATATATTCATATATTTATTTTTATACAAGAAAACTATACAAAATACAAGGCCAAGATAGTGGTTCTGACGTTCTTTCAGCAATACAAGACCATTTTTTTCTCTGCAGCAAAACAATACAAAAATGCAAGGCAGAGAAGGGACAGATTCACCTACAGGTTAATGTAGGAACAAACAGGTATGATATGAGCAAACACATAGCTTTTCTGACTTGGATTATTGGCAAATTTTCTTGTGATATTTACACTGACTTTACAGCAAAAAAACTCTGCTTTCTAAAGGGACAAATGAGAATATGCAGGCTGTGTATCTCCATTAACATACACAAGTCATCATTATTCACCATCATTTCCACGAGCGGAGTTGGGAGACCAGCTTTTCCCGGGCAATGGGGGACACCGCCAGGACCATGCTGTGTATCCTCATTAATTCCTGGGTTTCAGTTGACGTCACACGCTTGAAATCACTTTGATCTACCGTTGCTGGTGGTCGACCTAGGACTGGAGCCATTGAAACCCATTGAAAAATACATTTTTTTCGAACAGCCACAGAATTCGTGTTCGACCTAAAGGTACAATATTGGTCTTGTTTAAAAGCTGAGAATCTCAGCTTTCCATAAGTGAAAACTGTATGTTCCTAGCTTCTACCAATCCAAAGGTAGCCCACTTTAAGTGAGGGTTAAAAAAATAGTGTTTTGTTTCCCTGGAAACAAAGATGAAGCGGTGGAAACTAGCGGACTAGCCTAACCTACTTTAACAAATGAACACATTTACTTCCATGTAACGTAAAAACACATTATGAAAATAACATGGACTGTTCCGAATGTCAAGATTCGAAATTCATCAAAAAACCCAGCAAAAACTAGTGAAATAGCACATACGAAACATAAACTCTACTCTACAATACTCTCTCTACTAAACCTTTTCGTTTCCGTATCCACGGATAAACAAAACGCTAAATTTTACCCAAACTTACCCTCGCTTAAAGTAACCCTTTGGATTGGTAGGTGCTAGGAACATACAGTTTTCACTAATGGAAAGCTGAGATTCTCAGTTTTAAAACAAAACCTATTTTTTTAAAAAATCTGTGGCTGTTAGAAAAAAATATTTTTGAATGGGTTTCAATGGCTCCAATCCCAGGTAGGCCACCATTTCAAATTTGCGCGATGACGTAACTGGCTGCAACCCAGAAAACACACACACACACACGCACACGCACACACACACACACACCCACCACACTCATTTCCACGAGCGGAGTTGGGAGAGCATCTTCTCCCGGGTGATGGGGGACACCTCCAGGACCATACTGCCAAAGCGAGTGCCGCTCAGGTTCATGGCGTTGACGTAGTCCTCCACTTGGTCGAAAGTGACAAAAGTCGTGGACGTGCGTTCGCCACTTTTGTCCAGCAAATGCTGGATTCCAGAGTTTTGCAAATGGGGACAGCCCAGCAATGCCTTGATCTTTGTCTTGTTTAAATTGGGATTGAGGTTCCTCACCATCAGATAGTATTCTTCACACGCTGCCGTCTTTTTGTCCCCCGGGTCTGGGGGCGGAGCATCCCAGGAGTATCTCCGCTTCTTGGGCCGCTTCCCTTCTTGCTCTGTTGTCATCGTTTCTGATGTCGAGCTGACCATTTCTGACTGCTCTGGGGGGCCACGGGACCTGCGGGTGGCGTGCGTCCATTGGCCTAAGGAGGACTTCCTCACCTGCACTGTAAAAGCGCCAAAGCTCTGGCCGTCCCGTTGAAGCCCGGCCTCCACGTCCCGTTCGTTCGCTACCTTGACCAGGCAACCGTTGCGGTACCCCAAGCAAGCGTTGACAATCACCTCTTGCACAGTCAGACCACAGAGGAATTGACTGACGTGTGCCTTGGTGACAGACTGGGGAAACCCATAGAGGCACAAGTAACCACAGCAGGCTACGGTCTCACTTTTCAATTGTTCATTTAGCACCTTTTCTGATGGAAGGTGAACAGCTGCCGGTGAATACTGAATTTGCGTCACCTCCAAAGTTGGAGGTGGTGTAGTGCTCGACTCCCTTTGTATGGCGTCTGATTGTCTCTTCGGCTTCTTTTCCCTCTTCTTTTTGACTGGTACGGCAGAAGGGCAGGGCGGTCGTGGTGGCGGAGTTTTATCCTTGTGCTGCCCAGTAGCCACTTTTTCAGGTGAGGATTTGGTGGGACTGCAAATTTGTTGCGTTCCTGAGGACCGATTGTCACTTTTGGTTTTGGGGCTTCTCGCTAAACATGACACTAGTTTTTCCTTCAATTCCGCCACGTTACTTATGTGCAGGGTCACAGCTGATCCCCTCAGCGTACTCCCTGAGCGCCTCATGGCCAGTTGGCCGTCCCCTTCCGATTTGAAGAGGATGAAGGCTTCACCGAGTTCTCCTCCTATGATGTGGACACACCCCTGGGGGATATCGAGACCGTGGAAGAACTTGCGAATGTCCTCCGATCCAGCATCGCTGTGAAGACCTTGGAGACGTAGGACGATCATTCTTCCTTATTTCTTCCTTTCATGAGACATAAAGGGGAGAAAACACTAGTGTGAAAACCAGTTCAATGAACCATGCAAGTCAATGACAAGACTAGATGCACTAAACAAGTCTGTGGTATGACTTAAGAGTATAAACTTACCACATTTTCAGAAGATATTAATGACATTACAGAGTAGCTTTAGACTTTAAATGTTTTTTTTAATTACATTTTTAACACTATACCCAATATGTCAATAAATTGGCTACCTTTCATTTAAGGTATTGTGTACCACTCATTTAGAGAGCTGTGAGTGCCTTCACACAGCAGTAGTTTTCATCTTGATGCTTTCAAATGCTATTTTATATTGCATTGGCAATATGGCAGTGGAGTGATAAGATGACGTTTGTGCACCGCGATTTTGCATATTAACTTGTGCTTCTCCACAACGCCTGTAACAGGTTACATTTAGGCATGGTTTTGGTCAGGGCACAATTTTAATGTGACTGCTGCAGTCATTTTTCCGGCACAGCTAACTTGTGCTCCATATAAGGTGCTGTTTCCACGTAGCAGGATATTTTTTTAGCAGGGTATTTTTTTCTCCTGCTAGGTGGAAACGCAACATGTGGATAAAAAAAATCCTCCATTGTAACAAATGCGTTTCAGACCCCTAAACAGGATATTTTTTTCTCCTGCTATTTTTTTTCTCCTGCACCTGGATTTTTAAATATCTGCTACGTGGAAACGGAAGGCCAAAACCAATGCAAAACCAATACAAGCAGGAGAAAAAAATATCCACATATAAAAATATCCAGCTACGTGGAAACGGCACCTAAAACACAACTTACTTCTAAGCTTTACGTTTTTAGATGCGCCCTAGCATCTCTATAAGAGGGTATGTCCGTCCGTTTGTCGGTCTGTCTGAAACGCATTCTTTAAATTGTAATTCCTTCCTGTGTCCACAAGGCGGCAGTGCATAGACAGATGCATCTTTGTCTGCCTGTCGGACTTGTTTAACTTTTAAGCCATTCACGACTTCAAAGTGGATATGTTGAGAAGCCTACTGTCCACTGCACTGCCTAATATGATTACGGAGATAGTAATCTCTGAATCTTGGTTGCACGACGTGTAAAGCCTGCTGCACACTGGGCAATATGGTCACCGCATCACCAGAGTGGTCGCCACCTAGTGGACACCGTATTACCTCAGAAAAACTCCCGCAAACAAGGTCTAGTAGTGGCTGGTTTGAAACATGGCAGACGGAGCAGAAAATGCCACCAAACTTCTTTATTTGAACACTAAAAATGCTTCGTTTCACTTTTTTGTGGTATGTTACTGATAAAGATCATGTGTGAAAAGTATTGCTGTGTTTGGTGGTTTTCGTAATTTCGTATCAAATCATAACTGCTTGTTAAAAGAGGGAGCATGTCGCTAAGCTAGTGAAAGTCAATGGATCCGTGTAGCATTGTAGCATTTAAATTTGAGCACATTAATGCGCATCCATGGAGGCATTTGATCCCGTGGAACAATTCTAATAATTGCCTTGCCCTTTTGGTTTACTAACACATCAAAATCCATTCTCGTGGTGAAGTTTACCCAACATACTCCGCTATCTTTACTTTACACTTCAAACCACACTTCAAACCACATAGAAGGCCCTAATCTACTACAAGGCCTAACAAGGCCTTGGTATTGGCACAACTAAGAATTATTTACGATATGTTAATATACCCAGAAATAAATGGAAATATACGCAACTTTTACCACCAGGATCTTTTAATGGGAGGTCCGAACTTCGAAGATATTTACAATCTCTCTGGTGGTATTTCCCCCATTCTTCCTGTGCAATATGTCCATCATCTACTACTTGATATAGGATTCTTTCTACTGAGATTTTCAACTGGATTTACATCCGGAATCATTACTTGTCATTTGCCAGAGTGTTTTTTTTCCATTTTACAACCATTCCACTGTGGTTTTGGATGTATGCTTTGGGTTTTTGTCTTGTTGAAGTGCACATTATCTTCACGTAAAACCACGTGTTCCTTCCCAGGGTTTAGTCCCTGTCAAAAATTGACTAAAACTGTGTGAATATGAAGTAACGCATTAATCAAAGGGGTCATTTCATGTGAAATCAGACACTTTGGGACCCGACCGACACGGATTTCAATCATACTTTCTGTGCCTGTTTAGCAAGGTAGTAGCCTGGGCGAAAAGCCGACTGTTGACTCCGTCAATCAGTCTGGCAAAAGCCATGAGGAATCCATCTCCGTGGAGGGTGGTAGATGGTCTGATCTTACTCTATCATTTAAATTAATTGGAGTTCCAAACTCAAATTAAAACCCATATTGTGCTTTATTAGCATGCTTGTTACGATATAGCGTCGCAAAAGCAAACAAATAACAACGAAAGTGTGAATTTAGTTACCTTAACCAATCAGTAACGGAGCTCACGGGTGAGTTCCGCTTCATCACTCTCAACAGTTTGCTGATTGGCTAAACACTGAGAGAACCGAGCTCGAGGCTTTTGCCAGACGATGTGCGGAGCCAAAATCTTTGGGTGGAGTACAGAGGATGGGGTCGCGAGGCTAGCGAGGTAGCACCCCAGAACTGCATTTGTATGAATCTGACAGCAATAATAAGGGAGAAACAGACTAGCAAAGGATTATATATGAGAGTAGGACACTATGCATTCAGCCTTGATTATTTCAGTCAGTGTAAGTCACAAAAATATGTCCGTGGTATTATTTGAAAGCTCTTTTCTGGCTCTACAATTTACACAAACGGCATGGAACACAACAATCCTCAGAATATGAATGATCATAAATTGAAAAATTAAAAATTGAATATAAAAAAAACTTGTATTTTAAAATGGCCAGTTCCTTGTCTAAGCTTAAACATAGCCTGCAATGTCATGAACAACACCTGAAATGCTGGTGTTTGGTTCTTTATTCATTTCAGAGACAACGGGACTCAAAAATATGGCAGCATACAAATCACCTAGTAATAATATGGTGATACCATAGTAATATCACATGACAGCATGTCTATCGGAATATGTGAAGGATGGAGATGGTCCATGAGGATGCAGGAAGTTCAGATTCACCTCTCCAGTGCTCGGCATACATTCCTCAACACATGCTAGCCACTAGTTGCCATCATATAGAATAGAATAGAATAGAATAGAATAGAAAGCCTTTATTGTCATTATACAAAGTATACTGAGATTTTAGCTTCCCTACGAAGTGCACAGTCCTTTATAATAATAATAATAATAATAATAATAATAATAATGCATTTTATTTAAAAGCGCCTTTCAAAACTCTCAAGGACACTGTACAGAGAGAAACAAAAATAAAACAAGACACATTTACAGAATTTTAAACAAAATAAATAAATGAATTAAAAAATTTAAATATGAAATAAAATAAAACCGAGTTTAAGAATCATAAAGAATAGGCTATCTGAAACAGATGGGTTTTTAGCCTGGATTTGAACAGGGGCACAGAGTCAATATTGCGGATGTCAGGGGGAAGGGCATTCCACAGCTGAGGAGCAGAGCAGCTAAAAGCTCTATTACCCATGGTATTAAGACGGGCTGAGGGGACAGAGAGGAGAATGGAGGAAGAGGAACGGAGGGGGCGGGAGGGAACAGCAATGTGAATAAGATTAGATAGATAAGGGGGGGGCAAGATTGTGGATAGCCTTGAAGGTGTGGAGAAGTATTTTAAATAGTGATGGGCCGTTATCGGCGTTAACGTCCTGCGATTATGTGACACTCTTGTCGCGCGACAAAGAAAATATTGCACGTTAATCTATTCTCAAAATATGGATTTGGGGTTTGGGGATGCGCTTCACCATAACGTTCGATTGACAGATGCTTTCAGACTGCCCTCCAGTCACTTCGCCTCTCCACCTGTTGCTCAACAGACCTACTAAATATGAACAGTGTTTGCATGCTGTAAACTTTAATCCCTCTGCAGTGGTAGGTGTTGTTTTAGTGCTTTTTCATAAGTGGTAGACTGGAGAGACGTTATTGTTTGAGGTGAAGCAGACATTATTGTGTAAGTTACCAGCCAGACATAGCCTACATTTCCTCACGCATTGCATGGAACACAAACAACAGTCCTGTTCCAGAAATCTTGCCTGTGCCATAATTGCAAAACATTCCGTGCGATATACATTTTGAAGATTGTCAAACTGAAACTGTCAATATCTACGCTCGCTGAATGTTTGTGTTATGATCGCGCATTTGCGACTCATGTCAGACGGTAATACACCTCGCGGTTGTTGCGCTTGATATAGCCAACCTCGCGGTCGTCGCGCTCGACTTTTTTTTTTTTTGCAAACTGAATTCATTTGGAGTTTGAACTCCGCTGGCATTCTAACACAGAGAACAACTGTCAGGTTTAGGCCAAATCGACGTGGGCCAGTGCTTTAGGGTCTAGAACTAGCTTTAGAAATCTAGTAGCCTGGCTCTGGCTTTGCTGTACCTGCTCTTCTCTCTCTCTCTCTCTCTCTCTCTCTCTCTCTCTCTCTCTCTCTCTCTCTCTCTCTCTCTCTCTCTCTCTCTCTCTCTCTCTCTCTCTCTCTCTCTCCATTAGAAATGCTGAATTGTTGAGGTGATTTTGTTTTCATCACCATATAATCAACCATTTTTTTGGTGATGAGATGCATTTTGGAAAAAAGAGATGAGCTCTGGTCTAATGCGCCATCTTAAGAAACCCCCTAGGTTTTTTTTTTCGTCATTATTTCGCTAGCGTGCCTATTCTGAATGAGGCATTTTGATATAGATTAATCTAGATTCATTTCATAATTACAGTGGGATTAATCTAGATTAAAAAAATGTATCTATGCCCACCCCTAATTTTAAAATGAATTCTATATTTGATAGGGAGCCAGTGGAGATGTTGCAGTGCAGGGGTAATATGGTGACAGGAAGGGGTTTTAGTAATGATGCGGGCAGCTGAGTTCTGGACCAGTTGGAGCTACAGTATATCACGAAAGTGAATACACCCCTCACAGTTTTGCAGATGTTTGAGTATATCTTTTCATAGGAAAGCATTACAGAACTGTAACTTTGACACAATGATTAGTGACCTTTTAACAACATATTTAACCGCTTAAATTTCTTGTTCACTCAGAAAAAAACTAAATACAGCCATTAATGTTTGAACATGTACTCACAAAAGTGAATACACCCCAGATTAAAATCCGGTAGAGAAGGGGCTATGTTGGCTCGAATCGTCTCGAAATGAAACGAAATGAAAAGGGATGACAAGGGAGGTCATCAGTGTGCGTTTCAACCTTTCTTTGCATTGAACTTTTACATTTTGAGTCTGCATCTGGCTTAAATAGATTGGTGTGAGATTTGAATGCAATCCTATGGAGAATATCATGATCTGCTTCAGTAGTCACTGTGCATGTTGACATGTATGTTTCTTTTAGGTGTATTTCAGATTGCCAATGTTGACAGCATTCATGCATCCCCAAACCATGTCAGTCCCACTACCATGCTTGGCTTATGAGAGGATACACCTTTTTTGTAAAACTCACTTGTTTACCACCACACATGCTTGACACCATCTAAAGCAAATTTGTTTATCTTGGTCTCTTCAGATCACACAACATGGTTCCAGTGATCCATTGGTCTGTTCATCTCTCTTGAGACCAAGATAAACAAATTTGCTTTAGATGGTGTCAAGCATGTGTGGTGGTAAACAAGTGAGTTGTACAAAAAAGGTGTATCCTCTCATAAGCCAAGCATGGTAGTGTTACTGACATGGTTTGGGGATGCATGAATGCTGTCAACATTGGTAATCTGAAATACACCTAAAAGAAACATACATGTCAACATGCACTGTGACTACTGAAGCAGATCATGATATTCTCCATAGGATTGCATTCAAATCTCACACCAATCTATTTAAGCCAGATGCAGACTCAAAATGTAAAAGTTCAATGCAAAGAAAGGTTGAAACGCACACTGATGACCTCCCTTGTCATCCCTTTTCATTTCGTTTCATTTCGAGACGATTCGAGCCAACATAGCCCCTTCTCTACCGGATTTTAATCTGGGGTGTACTCAATATTGTGAGTACATGTTAAAACATTAATGGCTGTATTTTGTTTTTTTCTGAGTGAACAAGAAATTTAAGCGGTTAAATATGTTGTTAAAAGGTCACTAATCATTGTGTCAAAGTTACATTTCTGTACTGCTTTCCTATGAAAAGATATACTCAAAAATCGGCAAAACTGTGAGGGGTGTATTCACTTTCGTGATATACTGTATATATGAACATTGTCCAGTAAGTGTGAGTTCATTGTTGTAACAGCTTTGGGGAAGAAGCTGTTCTATGATTTTTTGCGCTGTTTTGGTCACCCTCTGCAGTCTCTTCCTGTCAGCCTCAGTGCAACTTGAGTGCCACACTGACACTGCGTAGGTCAGCAGGCTCTCTATGGTGGAACGGTAAAAGGTCACCAGCAAGCTTGAGTCTAATTGTTCTTTCTTAAGTACTCTGAGGAAGTGCAATCGCTGCTGGGCCTTTTTTACCAGAGCCGAGGTGTTAGTCGACCAGGAGAGATCAGCGGAGATGTGTACACCTAGGAATTTAAAAGAGCTCACTTGCTCTACACGTTCACCATTGATGTACAGGGGGGCAGGAGCATCTTTGTTCCGCCGGAAGTCCAGGATGAGCTCCTTCGTCTTGGAGATGTTCAGGGCCAGGTTGTTGGATGCACACCACTCTCCAAGTTTCAGGACCTCATCCCTGTAGGCCTACTCCTTTCCCTCGGTTATCAGCCCAACCACTGTTGTGTCATCTGCAAATTTGACAATGATGTTCTCTGGGTGGATGGGGCTACAGTCAAACGTGTAGAGGGAGTAGAGAAGTGGGCTCAACACACATCCCTGGGGCGAGCCGGTGCTGAGGGTGCAGGTGGTTGAGAGATGGTGACCTAGTTTCACCTGTTGGGGACGATTAACAAGGAAGTCTTTGATCCAGGAGCATGTGGATGATGGAAGTCCTAGATGTCTCAGCTTGGGGATTAGGATGTCAGGAATGATGGTGTTAAAAACTGAGCTATAATCGATGAAGAGCATCCTGACATAGCTCCCTTGTCTTTCCAGGTGACTCAGTGCAGAGTGGAGAGCAATGGCTATTGCATCCTCAGTGGATCTGTTTGCCCGGTATGCAAACTGATGATGGTCTAGGGTTTGGGGGAGACAGGCTTTTATATGTCTCAGCACCAGTTTTTCAAAGCACTTGGTGATGACTGGAGTGAGTGCAACAGGGCAAAAGTCATTGAGGGTGGTAGTAGATGTTGTAGATATACAGCTTCAACATACCCTTTGATGCTTGAACTTTTTTTAAAAATCCTTTACTGAGCTTATTCTTTCAACCCTGCCTTCTTTGAATGCTTAAAATGGTCTAGCTTCCACTGTGTCCATTGACAATGGCTACGTGTACATGATGTTTTTAAGTCCGATTTAATAAATGCGATTTAAATAGATCGGATTAAGAGTTATTTTGCGATGTGCATACATGGCACTTTCAATTAAATGCGATTAAACGTCTGGGGAAAATAAAGCATTGCGATTTGACTGAGGACGCAAGTGCTGAGCGATCCAAATAAGGCACGGGGGCGTGGTCCAATGCCACCGAGATGCAGGTCATCTTCCCCACGAAAATCGTTGCCTCGGGCGGACTGAAATCACAACATTTCCCCCTTTCTCCCTGGATCATTTACAATGCTACATTAGCTACCCTGTTAGCATAGAAAAAACGAGTGGTCAAATAGTAATGTGGAGTAACTTTGTTGTGCTTCATTACTTCGTGGGGCACTTTTACATCAATATATGGAAGCCACAACATTTATAGTCGCTTAGGGACTTAAAATAAGTGAGTTCGCAATTACTAGTGCGCCTGCGCGAAATTGACCTAGCAACGCAAAACGGTAGATAAACAAATGCGTGGATACCAGATCCTGCCTTCCCAAAGCGGTAGGACACTGAGCTGCACACCAGTAAACGATGTAAATAAATGTCATAATTTGTGGATTTCGTAATGGGGTAAAAGTGGTGCTTTCTGTAGATTTTAGAATGATTGCATTGCGATTCATGGGCGCCGCCATTGTGCACTGTCGCCATTGCTGAAGTGTGCCGTTCTCCGTTATGCCATCTAGTTGCTGCGCTTATCAATTCTGGTGACTGAGACCATCAAAATGACAGCCTGAATTAAGTTTTGAATAAAGTTTCATGGATAGACGATGACAGACAGTGGCCACAGGTGATTAATGAAGCTATATCATGAACTGGTTGAATAAATTAATGAAACATTCAATTTAAGGACATGTAGGTGCTAAAGCTGTACTGAAGACATAGCTATGTGTGGGCTAACTGACATCTCTCCAAAACGAGTTCGTTATTAAATTCTGGTTTCACTTACAAAGTTCTAAAATGTCTCGTTTTCAACCCCAATATCCTCCTTGATTTACCAGCGAAATTTTGAGCAATTTGGGGTTGTTAAATGGTTGTGTGACTTGTTTGTTGTCAACATTACATATTCGGATTTAGCTAGCAACCCGGATAGTTAGCATTCTGTTAGTTACCAGACATCTCTCCAAAACAAGTTCGTTTATTAATTCTGGTTTCACTTAAAAAGTTCAAAAATGTCTTGTTTTCAACCTCAAGACCATCCTTGACCTACCAGCGAAATGTTGAGTAATTTGGGGTTGTTAAATGGTTGTGTGAATTGTTTGTTGTCAACATTACATGCTCGGAGTAACCCGGCTATATAAAATATCATGCGCGTTTAAATGTATCCCGGGGCAACGCTGTTTTGTTTATCTCTCAAAATGGCGAATATTACCCATAATGCATTTCGCGCCGGTAATTGCGAACTCACTTATTAAGCAAAACTTTCATGTGAAAATTAACAGGAAGTGCCGCCATGTTTTTCTCTCTGGCAAAGAGCACGGTCTCTTGGCGCCATCATGTGGTCAACGAGCATGCGTGGAACGACTGGATTTATTGTAATTCCGAATAAAAGGTTACATGACAGAGGAACGTGTTTAATCGGATTTAAAAGAGGATTAAACCACCCACTTTAATCAGACTTAAGTTTAAATCGGAATAAACTTAAATCCTGTTCGGTAAGTGTTTACATGATATTTTTAGAGTGGAATTAAGATTTAAAGTGAGTTAAATCGGACTTAAGTGTCTCATGTAAACGCATAGAATGGGCAGAAGCCGTGTAGTTTTTGAGTACCTGGAATAGGGACCGACGAGGGTGCAGGGCCCTTCGGGAAAATGCCTGTTAAATGCCAGATGGCCAGTCCAGCCCTGTCGCTGACACTACTCCATTAACTTACTACTTCATTACAACTCAATTTCAACCTTTACGTCCCATTATCTCTGAAACGAATAAAGAACCAAACACCCCATTTTCAGGTGTTGTTTATGACCTTACAGGCTATGTAACAAGAAACCAGCAATTTTAAAATATGATTATATTTTTTTGATATTCAATTTTAAATTTTTCAATGTATCATAATTCATATTCTGAAGGTTGTTGTATTCCATGCTGTGTGTGTAATTTGTAGAGCCAGACAAGAGCTTTCAAACAATACATCAGACATCCTTTTGTGACTTACATTGACTGATATAATCAAGGCTGAATGCATAGTGTCCTACCTTCACATGTAAACCTTTGCTAGTCTGTTTCTCCCTTAATATTGGTGTCAGATTCACAAAAATGCAGTTCTGGGTTGCTACCTTGCTACTAAACAGGCACAGCAAGTATGGTTGAAATCTGTGTCGGTTGGGTCCCAAAGTGTCTGATTTCACATGAAATGACCCAAAGACCAGGCTAAATATCTTAAATCATGAGTAGATAAAATACATTTAAAAAACAAATTATATTAATTATGTAGATATTTACCAACACACTTTGCAACTATTGTCCTTGTATAGTGTGTTGGTGGACATTTTCACACTATTAAGTTAAGCCATTGAGGTGAGCCTACTTCTCCATTCATTTCCATATCTCAAATCTACCTCCAAAAAATGGCTGCCATTTTGGTTACCGTGAAAAGGGGGGAGGGGTCACCTTTAGTCTGATGACCTCTAGTCGCGTTCAGGCCGACAGAGAACCGTGCTGGAGCCCGTTCCCACACCTGATCGTGAACCGGCGGTCGTGTTCACGTCACAGATATTTGCGTTCGCGAACCGGAAAGTTGGTTCGCAATTCGAACTGCAAAATACTAGTTTTTTCTCTGCGAACCGTGATGACAGCGTGGCCGTCAGCAGGTTCATCTGGGTGACACAGTCACGTGTGGAAAAAGTTCAGAGCCTGGTATGAACACGGGGGTTTTGCAGATAAGCACTTCAGTGCCGAATGTAACTGGTGCGGGCACCAGCTCCGGCTCCGTTCTGGTCGGCCTGAAAGCCCTATTTGAGTTGTATTCTCTGTGTAATAGATAATGAGGTGCAGATGGGTTTGCAGACATCTGCTTTCAAAGGGTCAGAGGTGGATCCTGGGTAACTTGGCCTGGAGGAAGGTGATTAATTAGATAATTGCCAAGGCAAACACAGTTAGGGGGGTAGGAATGATCTGTTTAAGACCTCGGCCAGATGACACCGCAACGCGGGTTTTTTTGAATCCGAGTTGCAATTAAGTTGCAACCATACAGCATGTTTCAGTGAAAAGTTCGGGTCCTAATGAGAACGATAGGCTTGCTTCAGAATACACATTTCTTTATGTGAAGTTGTTGAGAACAAAGTATTCGCTAATGGCCGTGATCGCCCACTCTTATCATGCAAATGACCTGTCACGCAGGGACCTTAGACCAGTGACAGTGCCAGAAAGGTTCACATTTTTTTAACAGACCCAGCAAATTTTGTTTTCGATCAACAGACATATGCCATGGCTTGTTTAAAAGCTGAAGATCTTAGCTTTTTATTACTAAAAACGATACATTTCTAGCCTCTCCCATTCCGAAGTTATGTCCATTTTAAGCGACGGATAGTTTAACAAAAAAATAGCGTCATTTCCCCCCTTTGTAAAAAGCGAAAGACGGTTTTATTATGCGCTTTACTCTCCGCAAGCGCGTAGCCTACATAGCAGGTTCAGAATATCAGAATGTGCAAGCTGCATAATTGAACATTACTAGATGCCACAGAGACAAGTTAGATATAACAACACTGTACTGAATCATGCTGCTTAGCAGCACCATGCTTCGTGACAAAGTTGCTCTTACAAGAATAAGCATGCATGCTGCAACTTCTGGAATATTTTGGAAGACATTAGAACAATCACCAGGGAGTTTACAGTCTACATAACTGGTTGGCCCTCACCAAGTTGTAAGTCTGATGTCTTTACTCCTTTCATTAGTTAAGTATGATGTTTTGTATGCAGGAGGAGCATGTCAAGTTACTAAAGGAATTTCTTATCCCAACATGTGTACTAAGCCTTTGACTTCGATATTCGATATTCGAATATAAGTCGAATGTTAAGAAAATTCGAGACATTCGAACGAATATTAATTGGCCATTAATATTCGAATCTGACATGGGTATTGCTTTTTTTGGGTATTTCATTGTTATTGATTAAAATTATTTCCTTGTAAACATCGCAATTCACAGTCTCAATTTATTTTTTCCATGGCTGGTTAATCACTACAGCTGTGTTGAGGAGAGTCGCGTGCGTGGCTCATCTCTCTGTGTTCCGTAGCAGGACACTTGCGGCAGGCAGTCTTCCCCAGAGTCCGCATTATCAAGCAGATGAGTGCAGCAGAGTTCCATTCAAGTGAATGGCTACCATTGACAGTAAATAGAATGGACGCCAAATCAACGCTATTTGCCATTCAACGCTTTGAAGCCAGATTTGGGAACATTCCAACTTACATTCCACCTTAGCAACGCCAAACGCAGGTGCTGATTGGACAACAACAAGACTTCTAACTGTCAAACAAACCATGTTCTGATGCTCATTGGTCAATTTAACTTTTAATATCTCTCTAAAATAAAACATCACCACAAAAAATCACCACCCTGGTAAGTTGGAGAGCAAGGGGACCTACTAGTTGAGCGAAAAATGATCCCCCTGGAGTGGCATTTAAGGGAGATACAGGGTTTTATGTCTCTCATAGGAATGCATGGGATTTGGCCATTTTTTGGTCTTTTTGGGTCCAACCTTGGCTCCAACTTGGCTTCAACAATGAAATAGAATTTTGGCCTCCATTCTATTTACTCTCAATGATGGCTACAGTTAATAAACAAAGCATCATCACATTACTTTCTGGAGTTGTTGACGAGTTTCTGGAATTATGTGATTCAACCCACAAGTACCTGTGATTACGCCAAGAGTAAGATAATAACTTCTTGTTTTTTGGATTTTGACCAAATTAGCTTCGTTGGTCTGGGTGTCAGATCAGGCAGACTCCAGGTGATGATTTTGTTAGCATGCTTTTAGCATGTTTTTAGCGCACTGCTAGTTTGTGTAATGTTCGTTTTTAGACGAGGTAGTCATCTTACCTGGACCTACAGGCACAATACCTAAATGTCCGTCATTAGTGATAGAAAATAAATACATATTTGTTGATATTGGTGCTGTGTGCTCAATTCTCATGATTCCCATATGATCCAATTCAAATTTTAACTTGGGCTACAAGTTTGACATGGCTGCTAGCTTTGCCATGTTTTAATCTGCATTCACACCTCTAAGTACCGTCTTCTTATAAGTGCTGAACGATTGCTAAACAATAATGGCTGGTTGAATGCATGTTGTTAATGGGCCATTAGGCTACATCTCTGGTTGGAATAGCCTTTTACTAGTCACTGACTGGGGGAAAGAACAACTTCAGCTTGACATCAGGTCTAACTGGGGCAATTTTAATGGTAAAAATATGGATAAATATTCGAATATATTCGAATATCGTTTTTAATTTAGAAACGAACTTCGACTATGATTTTGGGGCACAAGTCAAAGCCCTAATGTGTACTAGCATTTGCTGCTAGCCGACTTATTTTCAAAACCAGCATCGCATAGTTGTTATTTTTCATTATGCTGAAGTGAGTGCTACGTGGAAAAATAGGCTACCAGCTTTGCGCATGTGGCACCTTGTGTAGCTTGTGGAGTGACTAGAGTAGCGAATCATTGCCATTTAGGCATCTGTTGATTGTGTTCTACACTTTATGCTGCTTTTTTTAACTTGAGAAGTTTAAACTAAGGTGTTGAATACCAATACCGGGCAGGTATTTCTCCCTCCTCTGGAGGCTGCTGCGCGCTCACCGCTTGTTACGCCTGTTTCAACTAGTGACATATACATAATATGCATTGCTGATAACTGTTTGGGTGCGCAGTTAAAAGATAATATGAAGCTTTGCTTCGTGTTTGTCAGGGTTTTTTGGTCAGAAAACCTAACCTACACGGCCCCATTAAAATATGGACTGGGGATTTTGAACACGAGTGACCCACACTGGGCAGTTTGAAACGTAAAATATTGACCGTGGTAGAAATGAAAGTGTCTCCACAGTCCACACAAACAGTTGTCTGATGATGCCATTGTGCATGGAATTAATGTTGCGCGCAAAGCTAGTGGTCACTGAGGATCCCTCACTGTTTTTAGCCATGTGGCTGTGACGCAGATGTAAACAAATCCGTTTTGCCTGGAACAATGGCAACGCAAACGCCTGCGTTACTCGATTTTCGCACTCTGGAACCCATTATTCAAAAAACTCGTTTTGTGCCACGTTTCTGGTGGGTTTCATATGGTTAGTCTGGGAACGTTGTCACTGGCATGGAAAATCATTCCCGTATAGCCAGGCCCTAAAAGGGTGTGTGTCTCTTTATGTCTCCAGAGTTGGTGAAAGGGAACTGTGAAGTCCTGTTCTAACAGCTCTACAGCCGTTATTAAAATCTGCAGTGCTCACACCTGAATTGTATATGCAGAGATATTTACATTTTTACAACAGGACCCCCCCCCCCCCTATTTCTAACTCCACAAATAGAAGGAGGTGGAAAGACAGGGTAGTCAAATGTTCTATCAAGCAGCTTCCTTAGCGGAGGTCTGCGCTCTCTGAGTGCTCCTAGTTTTCCTCTTATGCAATGCATGCAAGCAACGGTGTAGCCACTCTGAAGCCAAAAATAAACAACAATTGGCACAACTAGAAGTTTGTAGGTGCAAGTTATCTTCGGCCCGCGGACAGAGCCTGTTGCTCTTGGAAGACTTGACTAATCATTTTGATATCCGTCCTGATGGCGCTAGTGGGGGCACAGCGGTCTTCCTGTTAACGTTTTAACATTTACCTTCAAACACTTATAAAAATGGTCCATGCATTGCCTCGGACGAACGCGCCAAGCAGTACTCAACTCACTCAGCAGACAGAACATGGTTGTCCACGGCCACACATGTTGAAAAAGCCAGCATTTCAAAGTTCAGTTTTTGTCAAATGTTAAGCTTAATACCGCAATATGAGTTGACGTTGAATTATTAGTTCTACACTTCTCTAATCGATTCGCCTCTAACGTCCACCACAGCAGTTATCTCAACTTTTAAATCAAGACTATAAAAATAAACGTACCCAATGTTTTGTCCACCGATCTTCCAGACATCTCATAACGGTAAAAGAAGCGTGTGTGAGTGACTGGCGAGTGTGTGGTTTGTGTTTGAAGGATTTTGTGACGGCGCGGGACTAGCGGAAGCAGTAGGGCGGGAAGTGTTAACCCAAACAGGAAGTGGCAGTAGTATACTCTACCATGGCGACGAGGACGCCACGAGCGTCTATTAGCCAAACAACCTTTATAATATTACTTTTTCTGAGTGCTTATTCCTGTCAGCTATATACGATATCCTTTCAGGACTCCACAGGCTGCGGGGAAGACAGTTATTTTGATATTTCGGGTCTATCTTGCCTTAAGTGTGGACCAAATCAAGTCCCCAGTAAATCTGGTAAGTGCTTGTTATTAGCCCGCGAAGTTAATGCAATAAGCAATTCCATGTTATATCTCTCCGTTGCGATAGAGCCGCCTTTTCTTTATAAATGTGTGCATATGCATCCGATTTTAAATAGTGTCGCCAAACCACAGAATCGACTAAATAAAGTAAATTGACTTGCTCAATTGAAATGGCAAGTGTCTTAATCCAACGTCATCCAGACTTTCAGCAGGTCCAACCGCGAATTTTTTAATTCGTGTTTGTATAGTCACGTTTTAGCCAACTGGTCATTCTTTCCCATTCTATTCTGTTCTACATCTACACAGTTGTAGATTTAATGTTTATCTCACCACATCTTGGTTTTGAAGTTGCAACTATGATTCTTAAGGTGCCCGCAGAATCAAATGCACTGATAATTTTGCATTAAAAGATGTTGTGCCCCTCACTCGTACAAGGGGGGTGTCGTGCCGAAAAGTGAGTCCCTGCCAGAACACGAGTGCCCTCATTGAAACCAATGGAAACCAATGACCAATTTTTCAGATATTTTTTAGCCATTTTTGCAGATAAATCCGACACAATTTAAGATGGAAAGCCTATCAATAAAGCATACATTCCTTCTGGAATTATTACAAAGAACTGGTTACAATTTCAGTAAATTTCCATAAAAGAATCGAAGAATTGTCATAATAATGTTACAGTTTCATTCAAATAGCTCATAGTAAGTGGAGGACGAGTAATTTTTCATAAGCATATTTTTAGTTCATAAATTATGTAATTCATTCGCAAAAAATAGTATAATTTTCTCTCAAAAAATGTCATTGGTTTCAATGAGGGCACGACAGGGGTTTCATTGGTTTCACTTTTCGGCACGACAGGGGCAGTGAGTCCAGTCTCAAACGGCGCCCCGAGGGAGCGTGATGCTCATTGCTCACAGAGGGTAGCCTAATAGCTACCTCAGTCATCATGAAGGAGAGCGCTTAATTATGACCCCCCAAGCAATCCAGCATGCGTATGCAAGCCATTGTGTTGGAATTTGGGGTGGGGGGGTTGTACAGTTGTGAAGTGTGTCCCTTGCTTGTCATAATCATCTTTGACTCCCTGCTTCTTTCTGCCAACGTGTCCCTAGGTCTAGGCTGCACATGCCAGGCAGGGCACCGTGTGCTGGTCAGTAATGGAGCCTCGGTCGTCTGTCAGCGGTGCCCTGAATCAAAAAGGGTAGGGTTTTTTTTTTCACTTTTTATCATCGAGTTAATGTATGTTTATACACACATGTTTAATGTTTAATAATCTCTCATTCTCATAACAGTTTCAGATGTTTTCAGTCCATTGCAGCCAATCCATCACTTTTGGCTTCATCATCGAGCTTTTATAATCAGATGTGGTGCTTACTTATTTGCCAAGCTCATCATTTTAACTAGATGGTGAGAGCTATGGCTGGCAACCAGCTTTGTTTACGGGACTTTGATTGGTACACCTATTACATGTGGGAAATGTCATAGGCGGAGTAATGATTAATAGTAGATGTAAAGAATCATTCAAAGTGTGTTGTTTGGGGTTACCCTAGAACGTCACGCAGAGGTGGAAGAAGTAGACTACTGAAGTTGTGTACTTAAGTAAAAGTAGAAGTACCCTGCGAAAAAAAAACTCAAGTCAAAGTAAAAGTTGTACACCAAAAATGTACTTAAGTAAAAGTCATAAGTACTAACTTTTAAATGTACTTTTTGAGTACAAAAGTACAAGTATGTCTGCCTACTTGATCCAATAGGAAAAAGTTTCTGCAACGGTTTTCAGTTCTATTATATCAGAACATGAGCCTATGGAGTCCTGTTAATGTTTTTTAAAGTATCTTTTCTGTCTGGGTGTCAGTTTGAAAGAGGGGCTTGGTCCCACCTCCCTGCCCGCAGCTGAGGCTACTCAAATATCCACGAAACACAACAGGAAAACCTAGGATAAATGTAACTAGTAACAAAGTCTTCTTCTAGAAATGTAAGGAGAAGAAAGTACAAGTAATTGTCAAAAAATGTAATTGAGTAAAAGTAAAAGTCGCATTTTTATTTTTACTCAATTAAGTACAAATTCCAGAAAAAACTACTTAAGTACAGTAACGAAGTAAAAATACTTAGTTACGTTCCACCTCTGAGAACGTGTCTTGTCCAATCAGAAATTGATAATATTTCGACCGGATCTAGCTGTTGTACAAATGTTTAATAATCTCTCATTCTCATAAGAGTTCCAGGTGCTTTCAATCCATTGCAGCCAACCCAACACAGCACAGTACTGAGAGGCTTGTATGCTTCATGTGCCACAGCATGGTGTAGTAGCCACACCTGTTTTGTCTCTGCTCCCTGGTCTGCACTCACAAACTGTGCAATATCGAATGGTGTCCTGCCGGATTGCCCAGTTTCTATGTTTTTAATTCGCCTTTGTCAGAAGTATAGTGTACAAAGTATTGTAAAACAATATTCGTAACCTACCATATGAACTGTGTTGTCAATGTCGCAGCAGAATGCTAAATCTGGACTCTGTAAAGAAGTGATGAAATTGAAGCAGTACACAGTATGTATGACAATAGACTAGAGGAACATTACATTACATTACATTGCATTTGGCAGACGCATTTATAACCAAAGCGACTTTCAAAAGAGGACATAATCAAGCCAACATCACAAGCAAATACAAAGTGCACAGGAGATATACAGAACAACAAGTGCAGTTGCAAATAGGGGTTAGTTTTTTTATTTTTATTTTTTTTATTTTTTTATAAAGAGTAAATAGCGAGTACACACACACAAACACACACACACACACACACACGGAACTAAACTAAACATCATGTCAGGAGTCTGCCCTGGGGCAAGGCCAGCTCAAGCATTAGTCTAGTATATTCTCTCGAAAGAGGAAGGTCTTTAGTTGTTTCTTGAAGGCTGCAAGAGATGTGCTTAGTCTTGCTGCCTCTGGGAGACCGTTCCACCACTTGGGTACCACAACGGAGAACAATCTTGACTGGCAGTACCTAGAGCGACTGGATGGCAGAGCCAGACAGCTTGTGCTGGATGAGCGCAGTTCTCTTCCAGTAACATAAGGTGTGAGTAGGTCCTTCAGATACCTGGGGCCGTTCCTGTGATGGTTTTGTAGGCAAGGGTCAATGCCTTGTGCTTGATCCGGGCGGCGATCGGTAACCAGTGCAACTCAATAAATAGAGGAGTGACATGGGTCCTTTTGGGTTGATTGAATATCAACCGTGCCGCAGCATTCTGGATCATCTGCAGAGGCTTTTGCACACAAGCAGGTAGACCTGTCATGAGTGAGTTGCAGTAGTGAACGCCGGACAGGACCGTGCCTGGAATAGAATATCTACAAAAGACACAGCTGCTGCTTCAAATGCACTGGTAGAGTACAAAATGAGAGTGTAGCCATTGATTATCTCTTTAAAGTACGGTAAAGGGAGGATGGCACAGGTACACAGAGAAGGAATGTTCAAACATTCACATATCATCATTTGGTGTATAAATGGACATCTGCCTTAGTTTCTGAAACCTGGGACCATGGACACTGACCATTTTTGTTTTGTTTTTGTTTTGTCATGTGATGCTACTATGGTATTACCATATTATTAGTAAGTGGTCTGTATGACGCCATATTTGTGAGTCAAATTCTCTCTGAAATGAATAACGAACCAAACACCAGCATTTGAGGTGTTGTTCATGACATTGCCGGCTACGTTTGGACAAGGAACTGGCCATTTTAAAATATAGCTTTTTTAGATATTCAATTTTTAATTTTTCAATTTATCATAATTCATATTCTGAGAGTTGTTGTATTCCAAGCTGATTGTGTAACATGTAGAGCCAGAAAAGAGCTTTCAAACAACACCACAGGCATCTTTTTGTGACTAACACTGACTGATATATTCAAGGCTGAATGTATAGTGTCTTACCCTCACATGTGAACCTTTCCTAGTCTGTTTCTCCCTTAATATTAGTGTCAGATTCAAACCAATGCTGTTCTGGGGTGCTACCTTGCTACTAAAAAGGCACACCAAGTATGATTGAAATCCGGGTCGGTCGGGTCCCAAAGCGTCTGATTTCACGTGAAATGACCCTTGTGGTTGACATGACCCTGTGTCAAAGGCTGCAGACAGGTCTAGTAGGATGAGGACCGAGGATAGTCCTTCCGTTCTTGCAGTCCTTAGAGCTTCAGTCACTGAGAGTAACGCAGTTTCAGTTGAATGTCCACTTCTGAAACCAGATTGTTTTGGGTCCAGTAATCCGTTCTGGTTTAGGAAGTTGGTAACCTGCTTTGCAACTGCCCTTTCTAGCGTCTTGGATAGGAAGGGAAGCAGTGAGACAGGTCTGTAATTTTCGACGTGAGCAGGGTTCAGTGTAGGCTTCTTCAGTAGTGGTGTCATTCTTGCTTGTTTGAAGGCGGAGGGGACAGTGCCGGAGGAGAGTGAGGAGTTCATGATGGATGTGATTGCTGGGACCACTGTTTGGGCAATGTCTTGAAGAGGGTTCGTGGGCACTCTATCTAGTAGGCAGGTAGTGGGACGGCTTCTTGTGATGAGTTTGGAAACGTCTTCTTCAGAGAGCAGAGTGAATTCATGAAGTGTTGCAGGAGTCTGCGTGTTTTCCAGGGGGGTGTCTTCTGGGCGGGAGGGTGGCTCTCAGAATTGCTTGCTAATATTTGCCGTCTTTTCCGTGTAGAAGGTGGCAAAGTTGTATGGGTTCAGGTCTGTGGGCGCCGGAGGGGGGGAGGGTTTGAGCAGTGACTTTAATGTAGAAAACAACTTACGTGGGTCTGTAGTGTTGCTGATCTTGTCGTTGTAGTAGGTCGTCTTGGCAGCTGTTACAGAGGCAGAGAAGGAGGCTAGTAGAGATCTATGTTTTTCGAGGTCAGATGGGTTGCGGGTTTTGCGCCATTTCTTTTCCGCCGCTCTGAGGGTGGTACATAGAGCCCGGATGGTCTCTGTTAGCCATGGTCGCGGTTGTGAAGGTCTTGCAGGTTTAGTGACTAGTGGGCACAGGTTGTCGAGGCAAGAGGTCAGTGTGGAGCTGAGCGAACTTATCAATTGCCTTCCATTCATTTCTGTAGAAATAAGCTCTTGATAGGGTATTGTTCATTCATTGTGAGCCAGTATGTTTCTCAACAGAGCACTTCCCTGAAATACCACCACCTTAACTAATTCTGCGGAAAATATATGTGAGCAAAATCATGCATCACTGTTGCTGTTAGCTTAGGAGGAGGCCTACAGGGATGAGGTCCTGAAACTTGGAGAGTGGTGTGCATCCACACCCATCAGAACATGGTCATACATGGGGAAGACATTGAGGTTGTGACAAACTATAAATATTTGGGAACTGATGACAAATTAACTTGGAGCTGTAACACAGATACTATTTACAAAAAGGGAATGCAGAGACTGTACTTCATGCGAAAACTAAGGCATTTAAAGTGGACAGGAATATGATGCGGGTTATTTTTTACCATTCTTTTGTTGAGAGCATTTTATTTTTCTGTTCTGTGGCCTGGTACTTCTCCCTGTCTGTTGTTAATAAAAATAAGCTGCATAAGATAATCAACATGGCCAGCAAGATTGCTTGCCAGCCACTAAATAGCATGGCCATGACTGTTGAAGCAAGGGTGGTAAAGAAGGCAAATACCATATGTGATGATCTCTCCCACCCCTTACAGCAAGCATATGAGTTGTTGCCCTCAGGTAGGAGGTTTAGGATGCCCTCATTTAAGACAAACAGAGCCCGCCAATCATTTATTCCTACTAGTATATCCATCCTAAATAAGACAACTGTAAGTTAGACTGAATAGCACACTGCACTTTGGTACTGAATACTGCACTTTACTGTGTTTATGTTGGGTTTTTTGTCAACCTGTCTTTTTGTCCTATAGAGGGAGGGGAGGCGGGGGGGGGGGTCGTGTTTGTCTATTGTGTTCTTGTTTATTGTAATGTCTTTGTAATTGTATCAGATGCACTGAAAATGGCACAGAACAAATTTCCGAAAGGACAAATAAATAATCTATCTATCTTATCTATCTATCTATCTATCATCCAACAACCTGGCCCTGAACATCTCCAAGACAAAGGAGCTCATCCTGGACTTCCGGCGGAACAAAGATGCTCCTGCCCCCCTGTACATCAATGGAGAACGTGTAGAGCAAGTGAGCTCATTTAAATTCCTAGGTGTACACATCTCCGCTGATCTCTCCTGGTCGACTAACACCTCGGCTCTGGTAAAAAAGGCCCAGCAGCGATTGCACTTCCTCAGAGTACTCAAGAAAGAACAGTTAGACTCAAGCTTGCTGGTGACCTTTTACCGTTCCACCATAGAGAGCCTGCTGACCTACGCAGTGTCAGTGTGGCACTCAAGTTGCACTGAGGCTGACAGGAAGAGACTGCAGAGGGTGACCAAAACAGCACAGAAAATCATAGGCTGCCCCCTGCCTCCCATACCCACCATCTACAACTCACGCTGCGTAAGCAGAGCCAGGAGTATCATTAAAGATCCCACACATCCTGGCTTTCATCTCTTTACACTGTTGCCCTCTGGCAGACGCTACAAGGCATTGCCAGCCAGAACCAATAGGATGAAGAACAGCTTCTTCCCCAAAGCTGTTACAACAATGAACACACACTTACTGGACAATGTTCATCTATAAAGGACTGTGCACTACGTAGGGAAGCTAAAATCTCGGTATACGTTGTATACTGACAATAAAGGCTTTCTATTCTATTTCTATTCTATTCTATTCTATTGCTTATGGAGGGACATAGGCGAGTGGTTGTGTCATTCCACACACACACACACACACACACACACACACACACACACACACACACACACACACACACACACACACACACACACACACACACACACACACACACACACACACACACTCTACCAGGGACTGCACCAGGGACTGCACCTTACCTGCACTACCTCAGTCCTGGAACATACACACACTATTGCTGCTGTCACTGTTATTATTATATCCCCGAAACGCGGAGCGTCGGGGATGTAATGGTTTTGCGTGCACCGCCGCCGCCGCGTCCGCCGCCGCCGCCGCGTCCGCCGCCGCCGCCGCGTAAGGTCTTTCGTGTTAACGCGATAACTTTTGAACGGATGTTTGGATTTGTCCCAGATTTGGTGTGTGAATGCTCTAGGGCAGGTTCATGAACTGATTCGAGTTTGGAGGTCAACAATTTCAAGATGGCCGAATTCAAGATGGCCGAATTTTTGTTTGGTCCATAACTTCTGACCGGGTGGATGGATTTGTCCCAGATTTGGTGTGTGAATGTTCTAGGGTAGGTTCATGAACTGACTCGAGTTTGGAGGTCAACAATTTCAAGATGGCCGAATTCAAGATGGCCGAATTTTTGTTTGGCCCATTACTTCTGACCGGGTGGATGGATTTGTCCCAGATTTGGTGTGTGAATGCTCTAGGGTGGGTTCATGAACTGATTACAGTTTGGAGGTTAACACTTTCAAGATGGCCGAATTCAAGATGGCCGAATTTTTGTTTGGTCCATAACTTCTGACCGGGTGGATGGATTTGTCCCAGATTTGGTGTGTGAATGTTCTAGGGTAGGTTCATGAACTGATTCGAGTTTGGAGGTCAACAATTTCAAGATGGCCGAATTCAAGATGGCCGAATTTTTGTTTGGCCCATTACTTCTGACCGGGTGGATGGATTTGTCCCAGATTTGGTGTGAGAATGCTCCAGGATGGGTTCATGAACTGATTACAGTTTGGAGGTTAACACTTTCAAGATGGCCGAATTCAAGATGGCCGAATTTTTGTTTGGTCCATAACTTCTGACCGGGTGGATGGATTTGTCCCAGATATGGTGTGTGAATGTTCTAGGGTAGGTTCATGAACTGATTCGAGTTTGGAGGTCAACAATTTCAAGATGGCCGAATTCAAGATGGCCGAATTTTTATTTGGCCAATTACTTCTGACCGGGTTGATGGATTTGTCCCAAATTTGGTGTGTGAATGCTGCAGGGTAGGTTCATGAACTGATTCGAGTTTGGAGGTCAACACTTTCAAAATGGTGGAATTTTTATTTGGACCATAACTTCTGACTGGGTGGATTGATTTGCCCGGTAACTTTATTTAATAATAATTTAATGGTTCACCATTTCAGTGAATCTACCATATCAGGTAGGCCTACAGTGTAATAACCAGTGTAACAATATTTAATACCATGTAATACTAGTGTAATACCAGTGTAAAAATAGGCAATACCAGGTACAGTGTAATAACCAGTGTAACAATATGTAATACCATGTAATACTAGTGTAATACCAGTGTACAAATATGCAACACCATGTAATACCACTTACACACAAATAGCCTACATCATATAAGTACAAAATTGGTACATGGTGTCACACTGGTATGACGTGGTATTAAATATTGTTACACTGGTTATTACACTGTACCTAATGTGGTATATCTACTGTAATAGTGAACCATTAAAACAGTGTTACCATTTGTCCCATTCTTCCCTTCATTTTCACAATAGTCATTTGGTTTTAAGCCTATGCACGTCATTGGTCTATGTACAGATATTAAATATATTTATTTTATATTTTGTATTTATCATAAACGTTCATGAAAATGTGGACCGGAGTGGTAGGAATGATTGGGGACTGGAAGCGTCGCGTTTCGGGGATATACCTTAAGCAGTCGAAGGCGACTGCACAGGCAGTCTAGTTTCTATTATTGTAATGTCTACACTCTATATTTATCTTATCTTCTGTTTACATGTTCAATGTTCAATGTTGATGTTAAATGTTAAATGTTTATTTGTGCTGTATTTATTATTGACCACTTATTGTTACCAGTCCATCACTGTCATCTGTCATGTCTTGCACTTTATGTCAGACTGTAAAATGTCAGTCTTGTATATGTCTGTCCAGGCATGGTATAGAGAGAAAACATAATTTCATTTCCCTTGTATGTCTTGTGCATATGAAGAAGGTGACAATAAAAGCGTACTTGACTTGACTTGACTTCCATGTCCTCAGCTGTAATGCAATGGTTCTCAACCTGTTTTTGAAACAAACAAACTCCCCCTACACCTCATCATAAGCTTGCCAACGTCCCCCTTAGTATTAAACAAATGCACTAATGCCTCTCAATTGCAACAAAGGACTCATCAGCTGTATCCTTCTCAATGCCCCCATAGTTCTCCTCAACGCCCCTGGGGGGCTGTAGAGTCACCGCCCCATTGAGAAACAGTACTGTAATGTAATGTAGTGCAATGCAATATTATGATGATGTGTTGCATGGGTTTTTAGGCAGTGACGCGGGATGGGTACGGCTGCATTCGCTGTCCTGGTGACACCGCAGGAGACGGCACCTGCATGTGCCCCCCCAACCACATCCTGGGTGAGAATCTGATATGTGTCTAGAAAACATTACAGAAACTATTATTGTACATCTTGTGTTTCTGTAGGCTCTGATGAGGTGTTAAATGGCTATTTTGGGGCTAAATACAATTAAAATCGTTGGCCAGGGTGGTTAAGTGTCTTCTTTTTCATGTAAGCCGTTGTCTTGCTTTAAGACAAGTTAAAAGAGGGAGCCTGTCGCTAAGATAGTGAAAGTCAATGGATCACTGTAGCATGTAGCATTTACAAAAAAATGACAGTTTTAATGTATTGAAACATTTTATAATTTCTTATTGTGCACACCCTTATTTGTCACTGACGTGTGTGTGTGTGTGCATGTGCGTGTGTGTGTTCGTCCACTTGTCTGTGGTAGTGGAGAGAGACGGTAAGGGGAATCTGCAGGAGGAGGCCTTGTGTGAACCCTGCAACAGCGCTGATCCTGCCTTGACTATCCCAGATGGCACAGGAAGCAGGTAGACGATAGTACAATACAATACAATATGTATTTATTAGGGGTGGGCAAACATCAGTGGTGTGGATCGTCAATGATCTCACGATTCAATCCAATTACGATCCGGAGGGTAACGATTCGATTCAATCCGATCCGATTCAACAATGCATTGCGATGCGCAGGGACGGAGCACAAGTTTGTGACGGGGTTATGTCGAGGTCCTCTACCCATAGGCCTATGCTATGCTTGATGTTACAAACATAACAGATGACACTGCCATTGTTGGATGTATTAAAGATGGGCAGGAGGGGGAGTACAGGGGACTGGTAGAGAACTTTGTTAGATGGTGTAGGACCAATCAGTTGCAGTTGAACACCACCAAAACAAAGGAAATGGTGGTTGATTTCCGGCGAACAACCCCATCCCTCGTGCCTGTCTCTATTGAGGGGGAGACAGTGGAGACAGTCTGCACCTACAAATATCTGGGGGTACATCTTGATAATAAACTGGACTGGTCAGTTAATTCACATGCAGTCTACAAGAAAGGACAGAGCAGGCTTTACTTTCTGAGGAAGCTTAAATCATTTAATGTCTGCAACAGACTCCTCCAGATGTTTTACCAGTCTGTCATGGCTAGTGTACTTTCTTATGCTGTGGCATGCTGGGGCGGGAGCATTAGGAGGAGGGATGCTGGACGTCTGGACAAGCTAGTGAGGAAAGCAGGCTCTGTTGTTGGTACAGAACTGGAGGCTCTTAGTACCACAGCTGAAAAGAGGACATTGGGCAGATTGGACTCTATAATGGACAATGACCATCACCCCTTGCACTCGGTCTTTGCCAACCAGCGAAGTCTGTTCAGCCACAGATTCCTCGCCATTCCCTGCAAGACTGACAGGCTGCGTAAGTCTTTTGTCCCCAGGGCCATCCAGCTATTTAACTCAACAACTCAGAACAACACAATGAAAGAGATTGTTATTGGTGACTGGACTGCATAACCCCCCCCCCCCTCCCTCCCCCCCCCCGGCCATGCCCCCATTTCATCCCCCTCCCACCCCTCCTTCAACAATCAGTAATAACTATTGCAATGAGAGACTTTTTTTATATCTGAATGTTTAATGTGAAATAATCTATTTATTTATTTTTGTATGTATGCTACTAGACACCTAAATTTCCTTCGGGATCAATAAATGTTACTCTACTCTACTCTACTCTACAAACGTCTAGCCTAATTGTCTGTTATTGTTCACAACATTCGCATCCCACCAGGGCTGAGCTCAAACATTAATATTATTGTAATGTGCAATTAAAGAAAAAGAAAGATGCGACTGTGTGGGCGCAACCGCAGCCAACAGTAATTTGTTTGTCAACCACCTTATCCAAATCGACCTCAATGCCCTCCTCCCATAGATTACTAACACATTCTATACCTCCTCCATATCCAAGATAACTGTCACTACCAATACGCACGGCCCCATCCTTGTCCGAAACAGATTCATTTTTAAACTGCCAGCCTTCTCGTCGATAGGCTAGCTAGATGGTTCCGCTTTGCCAAGGGTGAAACTTGGGGAGACATGTGGAAACGGCCGGGGATCACTGCGTGCATATTGGCTATTCAATTAATGTGATGAAGGATGGTCAAACTTTAGATGCTGCATGCCACGAAAGGGGCAATTTTTCGGGAGCAGCTAGGTAAAATGTTTAGGGGTTGGGAGGGGGGAACTGAACAGTTGTTAAATAACTTGGGCCCTACTTGACTATGTCCTGAAATTGGCAACCTACTGTAGGCGATATAGCCTACACACTGGCCCAGAATATGTAGCCTAGCCTATCTGCTGAATAGCCACTGCGCAGGGCTAACCACCACATACGTGCATTTCTCGAGCTTGTTAGTTCAATGCGATTTGCCAAAGTTGGTTGCTGCACCAGTGCGTTAAAAAGGATTCATGGGGGAACAACGCATAATACAAAAACCCCCCCCACAAAGCCTACCTTGGCGCTTAACCCATTATTGTCTTACCTTAAGTTGTCTTATTTCAACAAAGCTTGTTTGATATAATCAACGTAGATCCATGCAAACAAATATTTGACTGCCGCATGCCTTCACGTCGCGACCATTATAGACACCTAGACACCTGACCTGACTTCAGCCATTCGTTAGTCTCGCCCCCCTCCTACCGGCAAAGCTGCGCTAGAGGTTACATTTCGAGGGCTTAGAGCCAGAGGGGCGTAAAAGTGGCACTTTAGCTCTAGTTCTAATGCAAACACGAGCGCGGGGAGCTTTAACTGAACCGTGTGATGAACAGCATCATCTGTTTTAGGCTATCATTTATTAATCCCGAGGGAAATCAAGGACAATATAGGCCTATAGATATTTTGTAAACGCATGGGTCTACTTTGTGTTATAATTATTCAGTGTCTCTTCTGGAGGTCGGTATCTTAATTTGCAAATAGGCCTATTTGGTGCCAGTTTCTCGACCTAAGATGGATGCTATAAGAAAAGTAACCAGATGGCAGTAAAACGCCTGCGAATTATTACTTGTGTGATCGACTCGAAAAATGAAGCCAAGCCGTGTTATCCCATTCGTCCACAACGGGGAAAATTACACATGTTACCCATCATTGAAAAGCATGGGCACCAAGGGCGAAACTTTGATTTTGACATTGGTGGGAACACAAAAGTGCTCCAAGACAAAGATTCCAGAAGCTTTTTTGCATTATCAACAGTGTTTCCCCCAGAAAATTGGTTAGTCAAGGTGGTGAGGCTTCGAGTCTGTCCCTGGGGGGCGGTGTGGCGGGGGCGGCGTGGCGGTTTGGGGGCGGCGCCACTCGCGATGTCACGCGGGGGGAGGTGTTGGCGGGGTTTGATGTCACGCACGGCACGAATACTGCCCTACAAAGCAAGAAGGCAGTAACTGCATTGCTGTTATAAATGAGTTACTATGACTTTAATACCATATATATCAAACACTAAAATGAAATAAAATAATTGATCTGCAAAAAAGGTGGTAATATAAAGTAACAAAACTGTCACATGTCAATAATCTCCCAAAAAACACTTATCAGTGCTCAGTTTTGAGCTCTGCGCAGTTACTGCCTTTTTGCTTTGTAGGGCAGAATACTGTTTCGGGGGTTTTATTTAATTATATATATATATAATATAATTAAAATTCACAATAACAGTGTAAATACAGCGTTTAGATGAGCAGCTGCAATTCTTGGGTTGCAGTTGACGTCATAGTGCTGCCCCTGGTGGCGATCTACAACTGCTGGTGGACAACCCTCGCTTGGAGCCATTGAAACCCATTCAAAAGTACATTTTTTCGATGTTCGACAGAATATTTTTAATTAGACCTTAAGACACACCATGGGTCTTGTTTAAAAGCTGAGAACCCCAGCTTTCCATACCTGAAAACGGTATTTTCCTAGCATCTACCAATCCGAAGGTAGCCTACTTTAAGTCCAGGGTTACTTTTCTAAAGACAGCGTTTTGTTTCCTTGGAAACGGACGCAGTTTGCGTGATGTGCTATTTACGCCGCGAACCTTAAACGGTGGTCAACACTGTGTTTTCCCCTTCCAAAATGCCTCAATTCACAATCGCCAAGTATCTCTCCCTACATGCCGGGTCCAACCGCTTGCAGTAGTCGCTCATGTCCATGTTTACGTTGTCAAGGAGCTTCCTGTCCACCATATGAGCTGAGTTACTGTATCATTGTGAGTAACACATAAACCGCGTCCGTTTCCAAGGAAACAAAAGCTATCTTTAGAAAAATAACCCCGCACTTAAAGTAGGCTACCTTCGGATTGGTAGATGCTAGGAAAATACCGTTTTCAGGTATGGAAAGCTGAGGTTCTCAGCTTTTAAACAAGACGTGTCTTGGTGTGTCTTAAGGTCTAATTAAAAATATTCTGTCGAACAATGAAAAAATGTACTTTTGAATGGGTTTCAATGGCTCCAAGCCAGGGTTGTCCACCATTTCAAATTCGCACGCTCCAGTGAAGGGGCATTCTGACGTAACTGCAACCCAAGAATTACAACTTTTAACTCAGTTATTCCACCGACGATATGGCAACGTCTGGAATCTCTCGCTGAACCATTGAATTGAAAATTAAAATTGTTTCAAAATATGGCCTCGAGGATGGACACACATGGCGTAGTAATAAATCCGACCACTAGGTGTCACAATTTAGTCCAACCGATGTTGTCCTAGTGCCTGCGCTTGAACATGCATTACAACTTTTTTTTTTTTACAAGTTTTTTTTTTTTTTTTTTTTTTAGGGAACGTAGCCAAGGCGGGGGTGGGGTTTAGTCAAGGCGGCCGCCTTGATAAGAAAGCGCTGGGGGAAAGCCTGATCAATCATAGGTTCATGTCATGCAGATGTACGGCACAGTCTATGAATATGCTCATTATCCACGTCGATTTATAAGCACGAGCGGTGCTGTCCCTTATTTGTTTCAAACGTGTATGGCGCGCAATGCCGATTTAATGGCACGCTTTCAAAGACGATGATTATTGAGAACGGAGAACGAGACACGGAATAGGTTAGAAATAGGCCTAGGTGAAATTAATGTGGAGAGCACGGTCTATGAATATGGTCATTGATCCACGTTGATTTATAAGCACGAGCGGTGCTGTCCCCATAGCCTATTTGTTTCAAAAATGTATGACACGCAATGCCGATTTAATGTCACGCTTTCAAAGACGTTGATTATTGGGAGAACGGAGAACGAATAGGTTAGAGGTTGATGAAATTCATGTGGAGAGAGAGAAAGAGAGAGAGAGTGGGCAGCACCAACCCTTTGGATGTAGTGATGCACGCGTAACCGAAATTGAAAGAAAAGACAGGGAGGGAGGAGAGGCAAAATGGGAGGCGCGGGTATGATTATTTTAAATTTATTAATACACCGAATCGATCCGGCTTGTGGCTGAATCGGTGCTGAATCGTAAATGCCCTGGATCGCGATCCTTTGCCGCATCGATTACTTTTGACGGCCCTTGCAAACATGAAAATCTTTAATCGCATTAACTCAATGACTTTCTGTGATTAATCGCGATTAATCGCATAGCGCGCGAAACCCAAAAATAATAATAATAAATAATAAATATAATAAATTAAATAAAAATATTTTATAAATTAATAAAATAAAATAATTAATAATAATTTGCATAGGTACTGTGTAGATATAACCTATGTAGGTCTAATATAATATTCCACAATGGAAATGTAGACTATTTGCCAACCTATCAGTCTAAATTAAGGTCTAAATCAGTCTAAATTACTATACTATCCAATGTAGGCCTACTAATGAAACACATGATTGCATACAATATTACACTAGGGCTGAAATTGATATATTAGAAATTAGAAACTCAAATTAGGATGGTCTACATGAGCCTACAAGAAGGAAAAAACCATTGTCACTTAAAAAAACAGGCAACAGGCAGGCGTGCTTCTATGAGATAGCCTATGTCCCGCCTTCTCTGACTGTCAAAGACTCCCACCTTCTCTCTTATCTGTCGCTATTATAATTAAGGTGTTTCAGCGACTAGAATAACTACTAATTGACTGTTTGTTGGCATTGACAGCAATTTCATCTTTCAAAACAATAACGTTGACATGACTAACACTATCTTAAATGCTAACGAGGTTGCCGATGTCGCGAAATCATAGCCTACCATGCAGCCTACAATGCACGCGCAGCGCCTTGTAGAAGCGTTGCGTGAGGAATGTAATATCTCGCGGTCCGCTTTTTGATCAGGGCTTTAGTAAGTCTGCATGGCGTTATTGACAGCTGATAGGCGGCCAGCATAACAGTAGACTACCTTTTCATGCTGACCGTACAATAGACTAACTCACTATCCTTGCGAGCTGCAAAGGCGAGACACATGCTGATCGAGAGTTGCGCAAGGAGGACTGTAGAACTGTGTACTATACCGAAAATGTCCATTCAGAAGTTGACGTCTTTCTGCGGGCTATGCCTGTTTTGTTTTGCATACTTTTCTAGACATTCTTCTTCTCTGTCAGCAGTCACTGGAAGCAGCAATAAGCGACGCTTTCAAAATAAAAGCCACGAACGACGGTCATAAAACCCCCCCCAAAAAAAAGCCAAAAAAAAACCTGCAGCGTTATAGCGTCAACAAAATTGTCGGGCGATATTGACCTCAATAGTTAACGCACCGTTAACGTGTTAACGTTGCCCAGCCCTAGTATTTATATAGCGCAGTATCGCAATTATGAAGTCGTTTCAAAGCACTTTCAAAATACACACACACACACATTCCAGCATTCGCACTCCAGCTCTGGAGGCTGCCGTATGGCGCTAATTGCCCGGGGTTCACGTGAGCGTGCACACGCATGTCAAGGGGAGATCTGCAATGTTTGACCTGGTGGTGAGAACATTTTTGACACCAGTAGCCAAAATAACTTAATACATTGCTAAAGAAATGTATATATCTGGGTTATATTTATTTGTTTATTGTTTTAAATATTCTGGCAGCTTTGGCCAGAGCACGGATTCCCAGACTTTTAAATTCCCATTAAAGGGGTATGCCACTATTTTGGGGCTTAATACAGTTAAAATCGTTGGCCAGGGTTTCTAAAGGTAGTTAAGTGTCTTATTTTTCATGTTAAGCGTTGTCTTGCTTTAAAGATGGCCTCTCAACGTCATTTAATTAATATTGCCGTGTTCCCAATTGTTATTGAATGTGTTACGCGTTGGTCCTGTTTTAAAAAACGTTCTGGTTGCTTTGTTTCAAGACGTTTTTGCAAGCTGGCAAGGTGGCTTGTGGAGAAACGAGAGAGTGTTCCGTGTTTCTCGTGGAAATGCGTCTCTGATTGGCTCACTCCTCCTGCTCTCAAAGAAACGCGTCTCTGATTGGCTCAGTCCTCCAGCCTTGGGAGAGAATGTAATGGGAAACAGAGTCGCCACTTCCCCGGATGGTACTGCACTATAGGGGCGCCAACGGAGGCGTGCAGGCTCCATTCAGGGCTGTGCTCTTTCGACAGCGACCCCTAGGCGAGCTGTAGGCACGGAGCAACCGGAGTGAGCAGGCTTTATGTATGAGGCTTTGTGCTGTGTGTGTACCTGAGAGTAGCAACCAGCTGATAGCTAAGCTAAGCTATGTTTCGGACCACCAGACGTTGCTTGTTTTGAAAACAAGCAGAAAAAAATTACTCGACATGTTTTTAGATAAATGGGTCGATATAAACCTTTGTGGGCAACGCCTTCTTTCGACGTGACGAAACACAGAAAGGCTTTCGTGATTCGCTCGTTTCTCTGCATTATTGATGTAAATTGGGAAACACCGGGAAACACAGCCAGGAGAGTTGACGCACCGCTATGAGAGCCTTGCAAGTGAGTTTAACTTGGGGTGACCGTCCGATCTTCGAAAGGAGTGAGTAAAACTGAGTTTTATCGGAAGTTGGCCTTTAAGACAATTTAAAAGAGGGAAAATGTAGCTGCTAGTGAAAGTCAATGCATCACTGTATCATGTATGATCAGGGGGTTGCAGGTTTCGAAAAACACCCACTAGGAGAAATGTGTGTGTTCTTACATGTTCTCCATCCAGACCTGGCTCAAGTGCCCTTGAGCAAGGCACTCAAACACACACTGTGCTCCAGGCACAGTGACCAATGCCCTGTAATAACTGTAAGTTCCTTTGGATAAAAGTGTCAAAATGTTGTGTAATGTGTCAATGGCATCTGCAATTTTCTGTTTCATGTGTAACAGAAAATAAAGTCTTATCTAGGGCTGGGCGATATGGAAAAAAAGCAATATTACGATATGGATTACTTTATATAACGATAACGATATATATCACGACATAGCACAATTACGTATGGAATAGCTGACGACGAGGTGTCCTGATATCAAGGGAAATAATGGACGAGGCGAAGCGTTCTAAACAGCCCGACGGCGCAGCCGAAGGGCTGTTCGCTTCGCCAAGTCCATTTTCCCTTGATATCGGGACACCTCGAAGGCCGCTATTCCGCTTATAACCCGGTTACCAGCATTTAAGTATTAATTTATTAATATGTTGATCTAAGGCTTCGTGAGAAGGTAGATTCACCACTACGCTTGGCACGTTGCTATGGGCACCACTTCCTAATCTAGTGAGACGCGCCTCTATCGGAGGCATGTAAGGACGCGCAAAGATGTCTATGAGGACGCACGCAGAATGTTGGGGTGACTTGACAACCAAATGTGATCGAATTGACGACTGGGTTTTTGACTTGACAACCAGATGCGATAGAATTAGTAACGGGGTCTTGACCAGACAACCAGATGCGATAGAACTAACGACGCGGTCTTGACTAGACAACCAGATGCGATAGAACTAGTAACGGCACTTTGCCAGAGAGTTAGAAAAGAAGAAACTTGGACGCTCGCTCGCCCGCATGACATCATAGATAGGTGTCCTACTACCGAGGAATAAAGGACACCTGCTCAGCCAATTTAGAAGACGTTCCGTCTGCTCACTGGGTGATAAATAAGTTTTCAGTTATTCTCTTTATTTGCTCTTTATTTTTTCATGTCGCAAAACAACCTTTCTTTAAAATGGATCTTTTTATTCTTATTTTTACAGTTAAGTTAACTTATAGTGTGTATTGTGACAACATGAAATGTAATTAAATGATATTCAATTGTATATTCAATTGATAAAATTACTATCACGATATAAACAATATAGGAGAAAGGTCACGATATACACTTTTATGTCACGATAACGATATATATCGTCATATTGCCCAGCCCTAGTCTTATCTTATCTTACGGCATCTGCAAATACAGTATGTGATATTAGGCTGATTGAAAGAGATGCACAAAGTGAAGTGAGGCAGAGGGTTAAAAAAAACATCATCTAACCAACACCCATACCTGTACCACCTGTACTGCTCACATGCCTTCAAGAATTGCAATTCTTATCCTGCAATCTCTCATGCCAGCTGATTTTGGCCATCTTCCATTGTTGATTGAGTTGGATGGTAGCAATGGTATTTATCATACCTAGCAGTCAAAATGAAGTTGTTTTTAATTTCTTTTAAAAGCATGATACTTCTGGGGCAGTTCTAATATGATCAGGAAGCTGGTTACAGCATTTGGCAGCATAATCACTAAATGCCATTTTATCCAATGCACAACCAGTAGAGGAGACTCTGAAGAGCTCAAAACTCAATTCTAGCATCATCTAGTAATGTTCTGACCCTAACAGGTGTGTGAGATGCCAGGATTCTTTTGTCAACACGTCCCTATCCTGCTCCTGTGGAGGTAAGGAGGTAAGCTCAAGATAATACCCTGCAAGAGTTCATATAACTCTCTTCTTGTTCTCTCTCACAAGGCCACTCGCGCCCCTGCAGAATTTAACCGTGAACAAGTTGCAGATGCAGTCTGAACTTTGATTTACTTCAGAGTTCAGCATCAAGTTTTGATTTTGTTGCCATTTCTACTTCTTCAAATTGTTATCATTGCTGCATCCTATGTCTGTGAGGATTTGCACGCTTCAAAGTAGGTTTATGTCTAAGGTTTTCTGTAAGCAGTTGGAGCTCTTGAAGCTTGCAAAACATTTCGTTCCTCATGCGATTTCTTCCAGAATCCGTATGACGTCATTTAAAGGTACACTGTAATATTTTAGCAGTTTATTTCTAGAATTCATGCTGCCCATTCACAAATGTTACCTTTTTCCACAAATTCCAAGTAGGCTCTTCATTATGATTTGGAAAATAACACTGGTAACACTTTATAATAATGTTCCTTAGTAAAGACTCAGTAAATAATTAACTAATGATGAATAAAACATTAACAAATGTTTTTATTATTAACTAAGTTTTATTAATGCTTTATAAAATATCTACAAATGATATATTCAAGATTTTACACACCTTATAACAGAGTATTTTATTCATTTACAAGCAACTTGTAAATGTTTGATTAATATAAAATATTAACATAGCATTTCCTAGTCATTTACAAGCATTTGTTAACATTTCCTAGTCATTTACAAACATTTGTTAATGTTTTGTTCATCAATAGTTAATTAGTCTTAAAAAGTAGTAAAAAGTCTTTATAATGCTTTTTTGCATCCATTATTCTAAAGTGTTACCATAACACTTTTCATACCTGAAAATAGGATCTCATCCATGTCTGCTATTTTGAATTAAAACAATTGAAAATAGACTTTTTTTTGTTACAAAACATACTCTACTATGGTCATAGTTATAAATATTAGTTTATTATTCAGTAAATGTTCACGAAAATGCCAAATTAAGCAATAGACAGCACAATTTTAATGAGCAACATAGTTGCATACCTACTCTGTCCACCATTCAGGAGACTAGCGGGACCATTGAGGAGAATGGAATTGATCCCACTTCGTTGCATTGACAACACGTAGAGCACTTTATTTTGGTTACCGTTCTTCAAATCTTTGGTTATGTTTCTCTAGATCAGCCCCTTCCCCCACTTGACCAAGTCTGATGTGAAGGTGTGAAGACTCATTTAAGTTCCCCACTCCCTATAGACAAATAATTGCTTCTGATACTGATGTGACATGTTAAAGTGAGAATAGTTGTGGAGACGTCTGAAGACTTCCAATACCACAGCAAATTCCTCTCGACAGGTCTGACCACAACAAGCCTCCTTCACACCTTGAAATGTGACATCACCTTCATCATTGTCAGTTGATCAGTCTTGTAGGATCTAAATGACTTTCAGGCTATAATTGGAAAAGTCCAATTCTCCTTTTAGTGTGATGCAAATGTGATGCTAAGCATGTGAATGGAGAATCTCCATGTCCCACTAATGTAGATGCTCTCTTATTCACTTGTTCCATTGCTCAAAGTTGCAGCAGACAGTTCTGCTCAAAAACTATTCGATCAAAACCCTATCCTCTCTCTGCTTGCCAAATTGATAAGTCCAGTTAAGGTCTGGCTTTTCAAATGTCACACGTGACGCACGTTATCTTAAAAATAATTCATGTCTTGTTCTGGTCTTGTGTGTGGTGTGTGCTTGTGCTATTGTGCACCACAGGCAGGAGGACAGTGTTTCCGCAAGAACGATCTGCCGGACTACCGCAGTGAGGTCTCCAGCATCAATTTTGCTCAGCTGGTAAGAGTAGTCAACCAGATTAAGTTAACCTTATGGTAGAGGTAAGCCATCTAATAGAAGAACCTGGAGTTCTCATTTTCTTAACTAAATGATGTCTGCTCTGCAGGTATATCTATTAGCAGGTTTACAGCTTCCTGTAGGTTCACTAAGCCTGGGTTTATCATTTACCCATGTTCTTTAGTATACCCCACAGATGATCAAAACAACATCAGTCTATGCAAAATAGTCAGTGCCGTGTACCGGTATATGTAAATCCCGTTTGTTTGAACTTTCCTCTTCAGGCTCTTCCCATTCAGTCTGTGTGGTTCTCCAGTCATCTCTACTCGTCAGCAGCTGGCTGTTTGGTATGTGAACGCAACGATGCACCATCATGCACATAACATTGATTATCTGCCTACGCAACGGAATTCTCTTTTCCGATTGGCTAATGGCTGGCCATTATTCCCGTAGAACCGGTCAGGCAAGTTAATGGCTTGGCGAAGGCAACTCAGTCTCCGTGCTCCACATGTCGCCAGAGTTCTGAGTTGCCGCCTCCTCGCCATTAACTTTGTGTAACCGGTCACCTCGTCGGCCATTATCCCTTACATACACATTACACCAGGGGTGTCAAACATAAGGCAGGGGTGGACGGATGTGGCCCGCCAGATGATTCAATTCGGCCCCACACTTCTAGAGAAAGCAGAACCAACTAAGAATGTCAAAAAAGAAGAAAATCTCAAGCCCTTTACTAAGTGTCTTGAGAATTCAGGTTTTCAATACGTGAGAACAGTGTTGTTGTTTGCCATTTACAGTCAATGCTACTCATTTACCCACTGTCAATCACCTTGAGATAGTTATGTGATTCCGATATGAACCAGACATTTTCGATATTTTGCAATTGAGTAACTGGTCAGGCCTAGTTAATATCAAATTGACTGTATATGAGTGATTCTCTAATTCGCCTACACTTTTAAGTCCGTGGATTTTATTTGGCAATTCCATTAACTATTAACTGCATCCAATGATGTTTTGGACATTAGAAAACATTTATCTTTCATATAATACAGAAAGTGTAGACATAGCATTATTTCCCTCAGCAAGAATGAATATTTAATACTGGTTTTGGGCGTTTTCATGCCGTCCTGTTTTCCAAATGTCAGATTCAGTCTTCATATTAGCATGTAAAGAAACTTGTTTTGCCCAAGACGATTGCAAATGTTGATTCACAGTAATCATCACAATATGACAAAACTGTCAGAAAGACCACTGTCCTTTCCATTATACATGAAATTTGCCATTTTGTGTGTGTCCACGAAAACTGTGTTAACCGTGTCACGGTCTGAAACCTCCTCCATAAATCAGTAATGGTTTGGTCTTAGGCCATACGAATAACATCACGTGATGTCATAACCTCTTTGGCGGGATATGGGAAGACTTTTTGGTTTTGAGCTCCATCCTTCCATAATTTAAACCATTCTTTTTCATGTTCTCATAGCGGGAAAATTGCCTGTCAACAGTGTTATCAACATATTCATAAGAATCTGAATTAGAAATCACATGTAGAAAAACACAGATAAAGCATACAGATACATAAATTGATTAAGGTGTTGTGGTGGAACTTCTGAGGTCCTCAGTTAGCACAACACCATAAAAATGGCTGAAATGTCAACGGTGTTACCGTCAATGGTGTTACAATTAAGTATGACAGTCAGGGTTGCCAGATGAGGCTGATGATTTCCAACCCAAAAAATAATCAAAATCCGCCCTAAAAACCCGCCCAATTCTATTGATTTATATGGCAGTGGGAAGGTTTTTCTGATAGATGCCATTTTTACCCGCACACGGCCATCCTAAGCAGCCCAATTGGGCGGGAACCAGCCCAATCTGGCAACACTGATGACAGTTGAGGAGGAGTATGTTTTTGCCAATTTATATCCATATTGACAGACAAACAAACAAAATAATTTGTGTTCTAGGGAGATGGGTTTGTCTGTTCTGTTTTTTTCTCCTAAAAAAGTGCCGACTTGTTCCCCTGCACTGTTGACCATAACACAGTTGAGTAACACGGTTGACTGTTTTGAAAGTGTTTTTGTGCTACTGATCCCTTATGTGTTGGAAAAAATCTACACTAGGGATTATCTCTGGAGAAGGAAGTCTTGTGTAAGGAGGGTGACTATATTCAAATCAGACGTTACAGGGATTTATGATGAAAAATGTGTCAGTCTGTATCACACTGACTCATAAAATCCTACTTATGAAGCTCAACAATCACATTTTCTATATCAGTTGCACAGATTAATGACAACATTACTGCTAAGGGACATAAGCACTTTCAAACATATATTGTTTCAACTCTGTAGTATTTTTATATGTGTTTGAAATGACATAGTATTTGTCCATAACACTGTTGACAAAATAATTAAGCAAATGTTCGCTTTCATTAGAGTATTTATCAAATGATTTAAGATTAAGCTTGGCAATTTGTTTGTTTGGAAACTTAAATATATACACTATGTAAACATCTAGGTCATTTAGTTGAAAAAAAATACTGATAATTGACATTTTGCTTTTGCCAAAAGCGTAGAGAAATCGTAGAATCACTCCTATGGTCCCAGGACCGAAATTAGTTTGACCTCCCCTGCATTACACAGCAGAGGTAGAGAAGGTGTCTCGCTCTGAGATCTGTATGTTTGAGATCCTTGCACTGTTAGCTATATTTTACTCGACTAAAATTAGACTAAGATTTTGAGATATAGAGATATAATTTTAGACATGACATGAAGTATGACTAACAAAATAATTTGTGAATGACTAGAAGATTAAAAAAAAAGTTGATAACAACAAAGCCTGAATTGAAAAATAGGACACAAAAATAACACTGATCCCTGGCCTGCGCTGTCAGCTGTTCTCCAACAGGACGTCCTGCCAGGCGCTGGGCAACATGTGTGTGATGAACATGTACTCGTCCAGCTCGCTGAGCACCGACGCCTGCGGCCTCTACAACACCGTTTTCAGGAGCACCGCAGCGCAGGGCCACAGCCAAGAGGTCACGCACTGGTACGTTCTACTTGGCTCTTTGCAGGTTGTCTTAAAGGTGCAGAGTAGGCATTGCAACTATTCTGCTCATTGAAATTATGCTGTGCTGCCTATTGCCAAATTTTCATGAATATTTACCAAAATAATAAACCTTATGAGTATTTATTTGAAGTCTGTGCTGCCCAATTCACAAAATGTTGATCTTTACCATGAATATTAAAGATGCACTGTCTAATATTTTTGCAGGTTTGTTCCAGAGTTCATGGTGCCCATTCACAATTATTACCTGTTTTTCACGAATAGTAACCACCACCATCAAATTCGAAGTATTCATTATGACTGGGAAAAGTGCACTCTTCATACATGAAAAGGTGGATGTTCTCCATGTCCGCCATTTTGAATTTCCAGATTTAGACATTTTTAGCTGCAAAACTTCCTGTACTTTGGTCGTACTAGTAAATATTAGTTTATCACTCAGTGAAAAGATCAAATTTGGCAATAGGCAGCACAGTTTCAATAAGCACACAGTTGCAAAAGTCCACCACCATCCTACACAGTGCACCTTTAAGAGACAGGGCGATTTATTAATGTGCACCATTGCATTGCCATGCCCATATTAAATAAATGCTTGTTTTTTTTAATTGAATGTGCATTCTCTTTAATGAGATGTGTTTGTATGTGGGGTGTGTGTAGTTTGAATTGTGTGTTTTTGTTCCACAGGAGAACCAACATGCCCTGGCTGTTCTACGGGGATCAGCCCGGTTTGGCATCCCGCGTGCTGCAGGCTGAGCCCCTCCCTGTTGGCTACAGCTTTAGAGGAACCTACAGGGTAAACCAACAACGGAGGATGTCCTAAACATTCATTCATTAATATTGTAACAAAGTGTTAATTGTAACACCTATTTTAACTTACTAACAGTGTGTGTGTGTGTGTGTGTGTGTGTGTGTGTGTGTGTGTGTGTGTGTGTGTGTGTGTGTGTGTGTGTGTGTGTGTGTGTGTGTGTGTGTGTGTGTGTGTGTGTGTGTGTGTGTGTGTTGCATGCATGCTTACTTTCTCTAGAATACACAAATTCAGCTCATAGCAGCGGTTTACAATGTGGGAGGACAGTTCTTGCGATGGGAAAACCTTACGACAGGAGCACTGCAGGTTTGTCAGAAAACACACACACACACACACACACACACACACACACACACACACACACACACACACACACACACACACACACACACACACACACACACACACACACACACACAACAAACAAAGGTTTCTTATCAAAGTGGAATGAATCGGAAAGTGTCAATCGTCACACACATGCCTTGACTTTTGTATAATAATAATACTAACACATATACGTTTTGTAGCATTTTTCTAGACACTCAAAGATGCTTTACAGACACACAAAACAACAATCGTAGACAACAGTGGAAGCTTTTACTGTATGTCCATAGTCCTGTTATATGGAGCTGTGCAGTGTGGTGAAGTTAGTGAAATCCACGACGGGAGCAGTGATGGAATGCCATAGGATTCAAAGTTCCGGATCCTCTCATTGTGGTGGCGACCTCGGTTGGGAAGGCCGGTAAAACAGGCAGGTGAAGTTTCATGAGCGAGTGGCGGGGTGCCACGGAGCCGCGGAGACGATGGCTGAGGACGGCAGCCGGACACCCTGGCAGCGTCAATGAGCCGTAAAACATCATGGCAGGTCCATGGAGACATCGAGACGCATAATAAAACAGAAGGGCAGGGGATGGATATACACATGGACTAAGGAAGACTGACGAGAGAGAGAGAAAGAGAGAGAGAGAGAGACAGAGAGACAGAGACAGAGAGAGATACAAACAAACTTGCTGGCAAATTGTAAAACAACTACAAATCAAGAAGGGGTGTTGGAATAATACATGCAGGGCGAGCGTGTTGTTGAGTGCATGACCCAGAAGTTGTGCTGTGGAGAAGATGCCCAGACATATTTACATAGACATATTTACACACATCACTCAGACATATTTAGAAGCTCTATTTTTATGTGATGATGTAGCTGAGGTAAGGTTACAATTTCTGACCCATGGAGACCTTTGAGACATTGGGAGGTGCTGGTTCCAACTCATCATAGTAAGATGATACTTGTGTCTATGAATAAATGATTGATGAAATGAAAAACTTCATTGTCCTGAAGGTAATTTGCCTTGCGTTAAGGAGCCATAGAACAAACACTTGGACTTATAGACAATTGCAACAGTTCACAAAGAGATGCAGTAGCCAGAGTAGATGAAAATAAAATACTGGAAATAATAAAATAAAATAAAAAATCCTTTATATAAAAGTACAGTATACAGCTCCAGGCCTTTTTATTAGAATACCATGAAAAAGTTGATTTATTTCAATAATTCCATCAATACTGTTAAACTGTCATGGATTGTAGATTCATGGCCCAGTTTTTTTTAACTATTCCAATCATTATTTTTTTTCTTTTTATATACGTTGGCCTTCCAGCTAAAAAAAAACATGAATTGGGGAATTCGCATTATTAGAATATTGTTATAAAATCACATTTTTCTTCATCAAAATTCTGGTCACATTAAATCAGTTGAAATTTGGTACTTTCTACATAACATGCAATGGTCAATACTTGGTTAGGACATTCTCTGTCTTCATAATGGCCATGATGCGTTTAACATTGAAGTCAATGGCAAAAACAGTGCATGGGAGTTATGGAAGCCCAGATATCCTTGATGCTTTGCTGTCAGCTGTTCTTGTTTGTTGACCTGGTGCCCCACACTTCACTCTTCAATATACCCTGTAGATTTCCATGCCACGTTTTGGTGTTAACTCACCAGTTTAATTCTAACTCAACAGAAATAAAACCCCATTCATTTTCAATGGGGTTTCATTTCTGGTTATTTAGAATTAAACTGGTGAGTTAGCGCCAAAACGTGGCATGGAAATCTACAGGGTATATTGAAGAGTGAAGTGTGGGACACCAGGTCAGCTATACAAAAACAGCTGACGGCAAAGCATCAAGGATATCTGGCCTTCCATTACTCCCATGCACTGTTTCTGCCATTGACTTCAATGTTAAACGCATCATGGCCGTTATTATTAATAATATTAAGACAGAGAGAGTCCTAACCAAGTATTGAACATTGCATGTTGTGTAGAAAGTACCAAAGTTCAACTGATTTGATGTGCACTGATGTGAAACAAATTTTGATGAAGAAAATTGTGATTTTATTACAATATTCTAATGATGTGAATTCCCCAATTCATGGTTTTTTTGAGCTGGAAGACCAAAATGTGTAAAAATAAACAATTTAATGATTGGAATAGTTAAAAAACTGGGCCATGAATCTACAATCCATGACAGTGTAACATTATTGATGGAATTATGGAAATAAATCAACTTTTTCATGGTATTCTAATAAAAAGGCCTGGAGCTGTATAGTATATAAAGTTAACCTATCTGAACTTAACTTACAGTATTTAACAGTTGAATGCTTCTGGGTACAAAGGATGTTAAGCCTCTATTTGTTTTAAAATAATGTGGCATCTACCTGAGTACTAAAGGGTGGTTTATGCCTCGAGATCAGCGTCCCTGCGTCGTGATGCAGTGAGCCGCGCAGTTAACGGAGTGAAGCCCCCCCCCCCATCACGCAGGTACTCTGGGGCACCTCCCCAAAATTGTGTCTCGACGCAGGGAGCGACGGCGTGAAGGGCGAAAATAGGTCTCTGATTGGTCCTCTCGACCAGCCTGCTCTGTCCTCGAGTCGAGAACAAGCTACTTCCTTGTTCTAACCTTCGTCGGTCTACGGACTGTGAGCTCTTCATTAAATAAGTTGCCAGTGCTTTGTCGTTTGATTCATTTACACGAACCAAAGACAACACGTGCGCTTGAAAGTTACCACGCTGAAGTTGGACAGTTGAACAGTGGTTCCGAGGTCGAGGAAACATTCCGCTTCGTCCTCGACAAATGAGCCACTTCTTTGTTCCAAACTACCACGGTGGCTGCCAGTGCGATCAAACATGCACGTGACATAAACGCACAGGGAAACCTGGTGAGACGGAGGAGAGGCCGGAGCAGGACACAAACCACAGTCTCCAGAATCTCCATGCACATGATGAGAAGGGGGGCAGGAGCAGCATCGCTGGTGTGACGGAGGCGACAAGGCAACCAAGTGAAAGGGAAGTGATTCAGGATACCAGGCAGCTCGTGCAGATCACGCCAGGAGGAGACGTCCGGAAACAACGCGTGAAATGGCCAACCGCAGCTGCAACAAAAGAATGGGAGATGTTTGATTGCGACGTGGACCAGGTGCTAGAGGCAGCCACGGCAGGAGATGTGGGGAAGAAGCTCAAGGCCATGTCCTCGATAATCTGGAGCATGGGTGCTGAGTGCTTCGGAAGGAAAGAGCTGAAAGGAAGAGCAAACACCCAGCCCAAGGAGAATAGACGCCTGAAGGAGATAGCTACCCTGAGAGCGGATTTGCGGAGGCTGAAGAAGGCCTTTCGCAAAGCAACACCAGACGAGAAGCCAGCACTCACAGAACTCTGGAAGAATCTGAGGGAGCGCATTAAGATCTTGCGGCGAGCTGAGTGTCACCGCAGGGACAGGAGGCGGCGGTTGAAAGAAAGGGCAGCTTTCACCAAGAGTCCATTCCAATACCTGTCTAAACTCCTCGGCGACAAAAGATCAGGGGAGCTGAAAGCAACAAGGGAAGAGGTGGAGGAACATCTTCGTCAGGTTCATAGTGATCCTAGAAGGGAAGACAGTCTGGAGGAGATGGATAAGCTCATCAAACCAGCCGAACCAACAGTCCCCTTCAAGACCGAGGAACCAAGCTGGCAGGAAGTCAACAGCTTTCTAAAGAAAGCCAGAGGAAAATCAGCTCCAGGGCCAAATGGCATCTCATACAATGTCTACAAACATTGCAAGAGGCTCAGGAGACGACTCTGGAAGCTACTGACAGTGGCATGGAAGAAGAACTACCTTGCAGATGACTGGTTGGTCGCAGAGGGGTGCTTCATACCTAAGGAGGAGAACTCTTCGGGGATCAAGCAGTTTCGCACCATCTCACTGCTCAATGTGGAAGCTAAGATCTTCCTGGGGATCCTGGCAAAGAGGTTGACCACCTTCATGCTGGAGAACGGGTACATGGACACTGCGGTACAAAAAGGTGGTGTAACACTTTAGAATAGTGGATGCAAAAAAGCATTATTAAGACTTAATAAATAATTAACTATTGATGAACAAAACATTAACAAACGTTTGTAAATGACTAGGAAATGTAAACAAATGCTTGTAAATGACTAGGAAATGCTATGTTAATATTTTACATTTATCAAACATTTACAAGTTGCTTGTAAATGAATAAAATACTCTGTTATAAGGTGTGTAAAATCTTGCAGATATTATTTGTAGATATTTTATAAAGCATTAATAAAGCTTAGTTAATAATAAAAACATTTGTTAATGTTTTATTCATCATTAGTTAATTATTTACTGAGTCTTTACTAAGGAACATTATTATAAAGTGTTACCAGGTGGTATTCCAGGGATATCTGGCTGCCTTGAACACACCAGCGTCATCTCCAAAATCATTGAGGATGCGAAGAAAAACCATGGCAATCTGGCAGTGCTGTGGCTTGATCTGTCAAACGCTTATGGAACAATACCCCACAAGCTAGTGGAGCTGACACTGAAGACATACCACATCCCAGAGCGTTTTCAGGAGCTTCTGCAGTACTACTTCGACAGATTCAACATGCGTTTCACCTGCGGAGAATTCACCACCAACTGGCAGAGACTGGAAGTGGGCATTGTCACGGGCTGCACAATTTCAGTGATCCTGTTTTCCGCAGCGATGAACCTTCTTGTCAAGTCAGCAGAGAAGTTGCGTCGAGGTGCAGTACTTGCAAGTGGAGTCCAGATGCTGCCCATTCGAGCGTTCATGGACGATCTCACCATCACAGCAAAGTCAGTGCCAGAAGGAAGATGGATTCTGGAGGACTTGGTTGAGATCACAAAATTGGGCAAGGATGGGGTTCAAACCGGCAAAATCCAGAAGCCTGGTACTGAAGAAAGGACGCGTCCAGGATCAGTTCCGCTTCAAAATCGGAGAGAACACCATCCCAGCTGTCCAAGAAAAGCATGTGAAGTGCTTGGGGAAGTGGTACCGGGCAGACCTCAATGACAGACAGAGTGTGAAGGAGATGCTTAGCCAAGCAGAAACTTGGATGACATCTCTGGAGAAGAGCGGCCTCCCAGGCAAATATAAAGCCTGGGGCTACCAACATGGGGTTCTCCCCAGACTGCTCTGGCCGCTCCTGGTCTATGAGGTACCTGTTTCCACGGTTGAGGCACTGGAGAGGAAGCTGAGCACCTACCTGAGGAGGTGGCTGGGCGTCCCAAAAAGCTTTTGCTCCATTGGCCTGTACAGCACAGGCAGCAAGCTACAACTGCCAATAACATCTGTGGTGGAAGAGTACAAGGCGACAAAAAACACGCCAGGCCATGATGCTGCGAGACAGTGAAGACGAGAGAGTACGTCAGGCAAACATCGTCATCAGGACAGGCCGAAAGTGGTCAGCCAGCAGAGCCCTAAAGGAGGCAGAGGACAGACTGCATCATGCAGACATCGTCGGGTCAGTAGCCCAGGGAAGGCTTGGCTTGGGTTGCTCCACCAGAACAAGCTGGAAGAAAGCGGACCCAAAGGAGAGGCGAGGCTTGGTGCAGAAAGAGGTCCGAAGGGCGGAGGAAGAAAGCCGGCATGTCAAGGCTGTAGCCATGAACAAACAAGGCAGCTGGACTAAATGGGAGAGTGCGAGAGAGAGAGCGCTAACTTGGCAGGACATTTGGAGCATGGAAGGTCACCGCATCAAGTTCCTGTTGTGCTCTGTATATGACGTCCTACCTACTCCCTCAAACCTTCACACCTGGGGAATGGTCGAGAGCCCAAGCTGCAAGCTCTGCGGAAGGACGGCTAACCTTGAGCACGTCCTCTCTTCATGTCACTCAAGCTTAGCAGATGGCAAGTTCCGGTGGCGACATGACCAGATCCTTGCGCAATTGGCGGATGGCATTGACCAGGCAAGGAAGAGGACAAAGCAGCTTTCCAAAGGGCCTCGCTTCATACATTTCACCAGGGCAGGAGAAAGCGGAGCAGCAGGAGGGAGGAGCAAGGGTGTCCTGGCCACAGCAAATGACTGGGAGATGCGGGCAGACCTGAAGAAGCAGCTCAAATTCCCAGAGGAGATAGCCCACACTAGCCTGAGACCAGACATTGTTCTGTGGTCTAAAGGTACCAAACAGGTGGTGCTCATCGAGCTGACTATCCCCTGGGAAGAGAGGATGGAAGAGGCATATGAGCGTAAGCTCAATAAATACCAAGCCCTTATCCTGGAGAGCCAGCAAAACGGATGGAAGGCCTGGAATCTCCCGGTGGAGGTGGGCTGCAGAGGCTTTGCCGGACGTTCGCTTTGGAGAGCCCTGGGGATGCTGGGAATTGAAGGGCTGTCCAGGAAGCGCCTTGTAGCCAGCGCCACCAAGCAGGCAGAAGAGGCATCTCGCTGGATTTGGATGCAGAGGGAGGTGCGGTGGCAGAGCCGAAGCAATGAGGGAATGAAGGACTGAAGACGGAGTTGGGTGGCATTTAGCGGGGGTGGGTCCAGGACGCTGGATCTGCTGTTGAGCCCCCTTTAGGTGTCATGGGCTTAAATCAACGAAACGCCAGTGAGGGGGGGTGCCCATTTGATAACCTGCTGAAGCCACCCAACTCCGATCCCAGTAACAGAAACCTTGTAGTGCCTTGAGGGAAGGAGACAGAGAGAGAGCGATGCCACTGGCTCACAGATGGTGCAGGGGCAAGTACCTGTAAAGGTGAGCCAGTTGCGATATCCCTTATCGTATTTTGCATATAGATTTAATGTTTCATTTCCATTGCCGTAGAGTCTGTGAAGCTTAAAAAACAACCGACACGTCTTTACTCTTTGTATTGAAGGCAGTTTGAGCGTGGAATGACATCGCGCAGACCATGCTTCAAAACAGGGCATAAACCAAAATTAACTGCATCATGGCTGCGACAAGCCCACTCTGTGGCACAAGTAGGAAGCATAACCCGCCCTTAAGGGCTCCAACAATCACACTCCCTGCAGGGGATCTGCTCCTTCAAAGAATCACCATTTGGGTAGACTAAAGCTAGATTTATGCTTAGGACGCATAGAATCTGCGTCCGTCCGTTTTCTGTCTATGCGAGTCCACGCCCCCCTCACAGGGGCTCTGCGCCCGTCGTCGAGCGCCTCGAAAAAATTCTAACTATCCGTCGGACGGACGCGGAGTACGCAGACAAAAAGGCACTATGATTGGTCGTCTCGCTACTTCCTTGTTCTGTTCTTGTGGCAGCGCAATGCCAGTAGTTTGCCAGAGCAGATCTGTATTCTGTTAAAAACTTTATTAATGCCTTGTGTGTAAATGTGTGTAAATACACGAGGCTACAAGCTAAGTAACAAACAATGCATCAGTTGAACACTCGTGGCACAATGCCTGCGGTTTTACTACCGTTCCTCCACAGAATGTAAACACACATCGGCAGAATCAACTGTCTTTACATGCTTGCATTTTCTGCTCGTGAAAACAGACTGGGTATGTCAAATAATGATACCAGTGCATTGCCTTTGCAATTTGTGTGAAAATACCGAGCTAACCGGAATAGAAAGCAACATTGCTTAATAATGACCGCAGTGTTTACAATGTAGTGAAAGTATCCTAATCGCGCAATTTCAAATGTGGCTCGCGACGAGACCTCGGACCTCGCAGAACTCGCAGATGCATGAATACAATGTTGGTTCGTGGCCACTCCCACGCGAGTTTTGACGAGCGCAGTTGCAGAAGTCTAATCTGACCTAAACTGCTGTGCGCTTTTGTGTAAACTGGGCTCTTGTGGGAAAGGATGGACAAAAGCCATCACGCTGTGTATAGTGTCCCGTGCCTCCCTGATGGTGCCCTTACCTGGGAAATCCCATGCTGCTTTGCGCAATCGTTAAGATCTGAAAGACATCTACTCACTTGGTTGTCTTACTTGTGAGATCGTCTGGTGATAACCAGGATACCCTCACATGTATTTTAATTGCATTTGGGAAAGGACATGAGAGCTCTGCGACAAGCTACAGTATATGCTTGCTTCTTAACAAACTACATGGCAATTCCATAGCATAAAGTAACTGGAATAAACCAGTTAGTGGATAAAGTCAAAAATATTTTCTCCCTTACTTATTTCATAGCTTTTATTGCATCTCTGTCGACCTGAATCATTTCAGACTAAGGAAATTGAAATGGTAGATAGAGATAACTCCCAAATCAACACAAACACATGTTTTAAATTGCCTAATAAATTGTTGTACTACCCCCAGCAGTAACAATTTTATTCAGGTGTTAACAAGAACTGGCAAACACATCTATTCCATCTTTCACATTGATGTGGAGGATTTTTTGCCAACTGTTCTTTGCTTAATTGTTTTAAAATCAGCTATAATGGAATATGAAAATCAGCTATATGGTGTAATGAATGGGTTTAAACCGATAGCTGGACATGGTCCTCCAGGATTTGTTTGTAAAAAGCAGAATTCATGCTTATATTTCAATGACCATGTCCAGAGGCAGCAACTCCAGTTCATTTCATACCAGATGTTACAGGAGGCTCTCCTTTCAAAAGCTTCAGCATTTGTTTCATCTGTACACAGAATATTTTCTCAGAAGCTTTTTATGCACGGTCAGTATGTTTTTCAGCAAATTGGACACAGACCTTGATGCTCTTTTAATCAGAGGTGGCTTTGGCCTTGGAACTCTGACTTTCATGTAATGTTTGCTTAGTCTATTTATTATGCTTTATTAACACCTCCAGTTGGTTAAATATTGTTTTGTGATCTTTCTGAATTCTTGGATCCACCGTCACTGTCTTCTTGGGGTCATTTTAGCATGACAGCCACTCAGAAATATATAAATAGGTGGCAGATCTGTTTAAGCCAGGGCTGCATTCCAATTTGCGACCTTGCGTCCTCCACTTGTGCTTGTGGCCTCACGTTTTGCTGATGCCCTGCCTCCGTGGAGAAAACAAATAAGTTTCCCCGCTGTCAGACTAGCCAAAACAATTTTTGGGGCACTATTCTTTATTCACCATCCAGTTTGCAAACGAGAAAATGACTTTACAATTGAGCTTTTGCAAGGTATTGAAATACAATGCTGTTTTCAGTCATGTCATCATGACATATTACTTCCTGGTACGAGGCCACAAGCACCATTGGAGGACGCAAGGTCGCATATTGGAACGCACAACCTATCATCATTCACTGTTGGTTCACGGCTGTAAGGGGCCATATGCATTGTCCAGTCCGGACCAGAAGCCTTCCTGTAGCATCATATTTGGTCACACAGCAAAATATATTTTCACCTGGTGCTCTTTCCTAAAGGGCCGTACACACACGTCGCTGCTAGTTACTCGCTCAGCGAATGAACTCAATAGAATGTCAATGTGTCCGAGCGAGACTCGCAGGCGAGTAGGCGAGTACTGTACAAGCGATGCGATGTGGGCGGATTCCGAGTTGAAAATATTTTATCTTCGAGCGAGGCGAGTAAGCGAGTAACCAATTGGAATGCAGAGTTCGGTACTTCTCGGCTGTCCATTGGCAGTTAAATCCGCGGGAACTTTCAGCGAACGTTCCATGAAAGAGTAGCGAGTAGGCGAGCAAGCGAAAAGCTAGCTTTGTGTGTGTACGCCGCTTAAGGCCTTGCAGCCCTCAGCTTCCGGCTTCGACCTGACTTGAAAAAGAGGTGATTAGATAGAAAACCTCCAAACACTCCCTCTCTTGTGCTCTAATACTGTATGCTTTTATTTAGAATCAGAACATGACCTATCCTATATTAATACATGATTAGTTTAAAACATCAAGACATGATTGGCTTCTGATCATAGTATAAATAAATGATTAGTTTGAATTCTGAGGTGAGAACACGATCACTTGTTACCAATCCATCTGATCTGATATATGAAACCATCAGACTATGGGCTCAGATAACGCTTTTTTCTTTTTCTTTTTTCCCCCGGCACAGTTCCTTAATAGTACAGCAAGGGCCCTGGCATTCTAAATGGTATTAACCTGAGCCGTCCACCCCTACACATCATTTTTCTCTCCCTGTATCCTGCAGCTCTGTCCAGACACTGTCGCCAGGCAACAAGCAGCCTACACCTTTGGGACAGCCTACAAGCAAAGTGTGAGTCTTGACGCCACACCTATGCATACAGTACAGTAGCTTTATTGCAGTCTCATCTTCCAATGAAGTGATTAGATGACTTAGATTAGTAGGTAAGATTTGATTACCGTACATGACTTAGATAAGATTTAAATGTATTGTCATTACATGTGTAAATAGTACTGGAATGGAGTTGGTTACACTTTGGCTTGACGCGGGCGTCATACAGTGTCATAACAGTGTTGTGACGCATGAACACATATAGAATTATATGCTTAACAAAAAATAACAATTTTGTGTTCATGCACAGTTTTGATGCCCTCCACCAGAATCTACAATGTACTGTAAATAGCCTATACAGTATGTGTTGGTTGGTACACAGTTTGAAATACAGTGTGTACAGAGAAATTCAGGTATCCACAGACGAAAAGCAGTTATTTGCAGCTTGTGCAAGTATTGCATGGAATTTGTATAGATAAATTATGGTGAGCAATATTTATGTGCAGATTCTGTAGAAATATGTTTTGGAAACAGAAATACACAGCAAGGACAATAAGTGTGTGTGTGCGTGTGCGTGCGTGCGTGCGTGCGTGCGTGCGTGCGCACATGTGTGTGTGTGTTTGCACCCACATCAGTGTGTGTTCTCTGTGTCGGAGCTGCTGGCCCGATTCCCGGAGCCTCTGTTCTACGACGTCTTCCTGGTGCTGAAGTCCTCTCGGGGGGACCAACGTCTCGTGGCCCTGCCCATACGAAACCTCAACCTGCAGTTGAACGGACAGTTTGTCAATCAAGGTGAGAGAGGGTTAGATGGTTTAATGGTATGTGGCACATTCCACTCCAAGTGTGGTCACATGACGCTATTCTTGGTTATGGTAGGCTACTACGGCTACTATGGTCATGTTTGTAAATTTGTCGAACTCTGCCTATACCAAAACCTATTCCTAACCCTAACCCTAACCTGTCCGTGAATAATGTGTGTCCACCAACCTAAGACATAGCCTTCCTTTGGCATGCCACTTGCGCATGCTACATGCCAGTAAATCTAACCCCTACTGATCAAGGTAACACTGTTCCCTCTGTTCTATTGACATATATGCAGTTTGTTTTTTGTTCTTTAAAGGACCAGTTCAGTCAATTTCAACATGCAGTTGTAATGCTCACACTACCCTTGACTTGTCAGTACCTGAGGTTTTTTTTTTCCTGCTTCATCCTTTTCCTAGATCTTGGTCATTGTAATGGGGGCAGCGCTTTGTTTACATTTCAAAAAAACATTTTTATTTATTCCCAAAAACATCCGAAAGGTTTTACAACATCAGCAGACAACTAACAAACAGTGGTACCTTTTGTGAAAATATTTGGAGTAGGCCAATGTTAAAAAAAATGTAAACAAACGCTGCCCCCATTAGAATAGCTCATATCTCTGAAAGGGCTTAGCTGAAAAATGTGGCATCACCGGGTACTGACAAGTCAAGGGTAACGTGAGCAATACAACAACACATTGAAATTGGCAGGAGTTGCCCTTTAAGTTCTTTTTCTTTTCTTTTTATTCATTCAATGGTATGATGACGTTAAGACCTTGCGGTCCTCTTCAGATTCACTAACAAACAAAGGCCTGACACATTATCTACAACAGCTTGGTACCTGTCAAATTCTTAAAGTAGACACTTACAAAAAAATACAAAAAAATCATTTTGTGTAAAAAAAATCTGGGGTGTGCGCGTGGACCCCCCTTTCCAACCCTACTATAAATGGTCTGCTCCCTCTGCTGGTCTTATATAGCTGTGCATGTCTTAGGTCATCAGAGTCTCCTCTACTGGTTGCAGTGTTGCCAGATGTACGATAATTATCGTATTCGTACAGTATTTCTTTCCATTTTGTCCTCTGTGCGATAAAAAAAATGATGCACAGTAATTTCAGAGCTGTCATTCAGCTCATTTACCTAGATTTCTTGAAACAACAATTTGGGTCATGTGCAATAATTCCTCCCAAAAAGCCCCCCAAAAATGATAATTTTGAGGTTTTGGTACATTAATTCAGCATTTTCCATCTGGCAACACTGACTGGTTGCGCCAAGGGTCAAATTCAGACGGGGTAAAATGACCTTTAGTCATTGCGTTGCCAAATGCAGGAATCAGCCTCTGTCCAAACTAGAACTACCCCAACAGTATCTTGTGCCTCAACAGTATCTTGCTTTAAAAAGAAAGTGCCTTTGGTGATCGTTTTTTGCTATCTATTATACAATACAATACTCTTTTCCTCTCTCTTCTCTTTCACTTTCTTTAGTCTTTAGTGCTTTGTATGACAGTTATGTATGATAATGTGCTATATAAATAATATTGATTGGTTGATGGATTGATTTCCTTTGGTATATTTCTCCTCTCCCTTGCTCAAGAGTTTTACTGGTTACAAATAGGGTTGCCAATTTCTCTAATTATAAGCGTCTTTGGGCTTCTTTTTTCTGAGCAGTTACTTTAAATTTTGTGTGGCCGGGGGTTGCGTTTTTGTGGGCTTCTTTTTCGTTTACCCTGCCAACCGTTTTGATGTTGTTGGTCTTGCTATTGTTATTGCTCATACCATGCTGCATCACAGGTTTCCACACAAACCATTGGGCCCCTTATTTAAAAACTTTGTCTTGTTTCCTTGGGTGACCCATATTAACACTTTCTAATATCTGTCTTGGGCATTTGTACCTAACTGTACTGCCATATTCTGAAGCACGTCTAAAGCAGTAGTAGTGTGCAATAAAATAAATCTCTTACTGTTATTATGTGTAATTCAATTGATTAATTCTTGCTGTATGCGTGCTCTAGGCTCCAATATGAATAACTGGTACCTGACGCGCAGACTAATGATGGTGGACACTCTGAGTGGCAGAGAGAAGAGCTTGAGTGCCACACCCAGAGTCATACGCGTGGCCACCAACATCAAGATCGGGTGAGTCTCTAAAGATTGTCATTCTCCCTGGTCATGTTATGCCAAGGACGAGGAACCTTTTTCATTTGAAGGGCCACTCTAAAAAAATAAATTTCATTTTTTTTAAGTATATTTTTTATTCAAGAAAGCACAAAGTAATATGCATTTAGATACAATATCTTGAATTGGATGTTTTCTTTTTTAACAAACAAACCCCACCCACCCACAACACCCATATACTGCTGTGAAAGGGCCACTCTAAGTTTTAAAAAGTCCTTCAAGGGCCATACTATGAGCACAAAGCAGGATTTCCCCCTGCACTTTAGGCCGAGTATATTAAAGGTGACCACCTTTACTACAGACCCCACTTTCACTAGGTCCTCTGAAAATATAACTTATTGTATTGCAAATGTAATTTCTAAGATTGGTTTACAAAATGTGTCATATTTCATGTGAAGTGAATTGAAAGCCGAACTGGGAAACTCCAACTCCCATTGTCATTGTGATTTTTTTTTTAATCGATTGACTGAAGTCGATTAATCGATTAATTGTTGACGTCCCTAGTTACCAGAAATCCTTTGTTCCCAATGTGGTTAAGATGATCAACAGAGTGGGATTTGTACCCAACATCTAGCCATCTTGCATGAAATGAAGCTTCTGTCAGTTTGTCTGTTTGTCTGTCTCTGTTTGTCAGCAGGATAACTCAAAAAGTTATGAACTGATTTTGATGAAATTTGTTACTGGAAATGACAGAAGGAACAAGTGGTAACATTTTGGTGGTGATCTGGATCACGATCAGGATCCAGGAATTAAAAAAAAAAACAATTGCAGGATACAGCGAATTTTGACATTCCAGTTTCTTAAAGAAGGCAGAAAGACTAAAAATAAAAATCATAGTCATAGTCATAGACATCGTCAAATGTTGTAACAAACAGCTTGCTTGGCGGGGGTCTGCACTCTCGGAGTGCATTTCTAGTTCATTCATTCATTCATTCATTCATTCATTCATGTGTGTTTTGTATTACAGGTTTCGGCTGGTGCCCCTGACCCAGCGTGGGCAGGTGTATCCCCCTCTCATCACCGTCTCCTACACAGACGTACTCGTCACAGACCCCCTCTCACAGACCATTTCTGTGAGTCTTTGAGTGTAAATGCGTATCTTATCTGTGTGCCGTTGCTATGTGTGTATAAGTGTGTTTGTTTGCTTTATCTATAATGAGTGGGCGCAGTTGTGGTGTAATGGTCTTGGGGCCCTCACCCTACACCTTCATCCACAACTTAAGTGCCCGTGAGCAAGGCACCTAGCACCAAATTGGTCCATAGCCTATAATCAATACCTTTACCAGGGGTATAAATTACCTTTTTTCATCACTAACCAATTTGGCTGGTACATAGATGTTCAATCTTACTAGCCAAACATATGCTCACTAATCAGTCAAAGTTGCCAGTAAGTTCTTTTCTACCAACCAAACTTAATTTCCCCCAGCATTTGGCCGGTTGGTGGGTGTTCATTTAGAGCCCTTCCTGTACCCAACAAATAGCGAACAGTCCTTTTTGGATAAAAAAGTAATCTGCTTGTATTGAAATACATGATCTATAGATGTCTTCTTTTGTGTGCACGGAAGCAGTGTGTAGTTGTATGACTGTATTTGAGAATGGGCAGAGAAACCTGTAGATAAGATAAAGATAATAAGATAATGACACACTGTGATTGCACAGAGCATATCCTAATGCAAAGAAACCAAGAAAGACTTAAACATAGATCTAAATTTACTGGTGACTAATTCACAACCATCCAAACAAATACAGTGCTACTGCTAACATGCACACACACAGACACACACACACACACGCACGCACGCACGCACGCACGCACGCACGCACGCACGCACACACACACACACTTCATACTAAGATTTAATTGGCCAAGGAACCATTATTTTTGCAGCTATCAATTGGGGTATAAAGATGCTATGAAGATACAAAGATGTTAAAAGATACTAATGACCACTTCACACTGTGCTGCATACACAAAGCAAATCTCCTTTGGAGGCAGAATCCCAATGTTCACATAGTCTGTTGAACAGCTGTGTTGACTTATTTTGTGGCATAGATCTACATTGTCAGTTGACTAATTCACAACCATCCAAACACACACTCTCACACACACACACACACACACACACACACACACACACACACACACACACACACACACACACACACACACACACACACACACACACACACACACACACACCATACCTGTCAACCATCCCTAATTTCCTGGGAAACTCATTTCTCATTTCCCGCTCATTTCCCGCTTAGATTAGATACTTCCCCATTTGAAATTTTTCCCGGATATATCTCGATTTTTCATATTATTAAAAAGAAAGCACAGATGGTAATTATCCCCATGGTCCTGCCAGCTAGCCCAACGAGCCACACCCCCTCTTGAAGTGAGACTGAGAGGGTCTTGCTTATCAAGCTACCTGCCAGTAGATTTTATGCCAGATGCCACCAAGAATTGAAATTCCTTGAAAACACGAGCCATCACCCTCGAGCTCTGTAGGCGTGTGTGCGCGCCCACTCTTTGCCTCAGAAACCGTCAGTTCATACAACGCAAACGGCCTCGGAACAGCGATTCATGCGATTGACCTAATCACAACCCGCACCAGAGCAAAGTTTTGCACGAGCCCCAGACAACATCAGCGACAAATCAACAAGGAGAAAATGATGTTTCATTGTTTTTCACGCTGTGTGCTAATTTAAAACATGCGCTAGCTGGGGGATTTTAGACAGGACTGTCTTCGCACGCGGACTGTTGTGAAAAGCAGAACGCGCCGTCCGATCTGTCTCTGTTGTCCCGTTGACTGTCAGGATATGGCCTTTAGAAAATTTCCAGAATTTTGGCTTAAAATGTGGGAATTTTCCTGGATTTTGGTAACTGAAAGTTGACAGGTATGACATACGCGCACACACACACACACACACACACACACACACACACACACACACACACACACACACACACACACACACACACACACACACACACACACACACACACACACACACACACTTGACTTTTTGTATTGACCTTTTTGGTGGCTGGGACTTTCAGGTGTCGTTCTCCATGGGGTATGAAATGGATCAGAATGAAGCTCGAGTGAAGACTGATGTAAGTCACCGTGTGTGTGTGTGTGTGTGTGTGTGTGTGTGTGTGTGTGTGTGTGTGTGTGTGTGTGTGTGTGTGTGTGTGTGTGTGTGTGTGTGTGTGTGTGTGTGTGTGTGTGTGTGTGTAGACTGCTCTGGGGGTGTTGGGTGGTGTGACCCCTGTTCTCTTATATTGTCCGTGTGTGTGTGTGTGTAGATTGCTCTGGGGGTGCTGGGTGGTGTGGCAGTGATTTACTCGCTGGTGAAGACGGCAAGCTGGAAGAGGAGAATCGTGTCTCCTGTGATTGACCTGGAGGTGGGTCTCATGTGACTAGTTCAATTTTTTTATAATAAGTTATTATTTAATTAATATTTAATTATTTAATAATGAATACCGGTAATTTATTTTTTTAAAATATCTTTTGGGGGCCTTAAGCCTTTATTTTTGTGACAGGACAGTTAGAGGGTGACAGGAAGCGAGTGGGGAGAGAGATGCGACTGGGGCCGGACTCGGACCAGGGTCACCGGTGTAGCAAATCAGTGCCCAGCCGATAGAACCACGGCTGGGCCAATAAATAATACATTTCTCTATATCTTTTAAAACAGTGGTTCTCAACCTTGTTTGAACAAACACCTCCTTGTCCTCATCATAAACCTCCCAACGCCCCCTTGACCTCATCAGAAGCCTGTCAATGCCCCCCTAAGTATTAGAAAATTAAACGGACTAATGCCCCCCATGGCAATGGAGCACCCCCCTCTCAGCTGTATCATTCTCAACGCTGTAGAGCCCCCATTGAGAAACCCTGTTCTAAAAGATAATGACCCTCATTCATCAAAGCAGCGTACAACGAAAACCATGTGTACGTCGTGCATACATTCTTTTTCTATGACCGATTGATATTTATCAAATCTCATCGTAAACGCAGGAAAGATGAAAACCGTATGACTTCTTCAGACGGTGTACGCAGTTTTCAAGTTGGACTTGAGATGACCATGTTCACCAACTTGAGCAGTAGTTCTAGCGCAACAACTCATTATCATAAGTAAGCTATTTGGCCTAGATAATTACAAAATATTTGTAAATTGTATATTTGGGCTATAACCCAACTGCTGTTTGAATTGGTGAAGCCTTCCTGGGAGCGCTGCGTTAATTTGGCATACTAGGTCAACTCAACTGCAAGAGACCTCGGGTCATGAGAATCCCATGGTCTTGAGAACAGAGCATTGGGCCTACATGCAAATACACATGCTATCCACTTTCGGGTTTTGGTGTACTGTCCAATTGAAGGGATTACGAGTGCCTGTACCATCCATGAATGACTGACGTCCCTTCTTTTTAACAGCTGGGAGTTCAGGCGCACATCAAGCAATAGGCCTACATACAGTAATAATCTCCCGGTTGAGTTTCGCACACAACTACTATCCGAATATACAACTGACACGTGTGTGTCCGATAACACTTTATAGTCGTCCGTTTAGATGGCAAAAAGGCTATTCACTTGAAGGACTGGACAGCGCAGGAGACAAGCAAGGCACACATGAGCGCGAGAAGGATAGCGCACTTGGCATGCGAAACTCTACTTCTCCAACAAGTTAGCCTGATAAACCAGACTAAATGTGAGATTGGATGTTTACCAACACATGGTTTGCGCACTGTTTGTTTGCCAGTTTCATGTAGGACCCTTTTCTTGACCTTGTTTCAAATAAATGTTTATTATCATAATTTTAAAAATGGTTACCATTGTTTCTGCTGTAGTCCATCAAACATTTCATTAACCATCATTATTTGGAAATCAATCGACCCCTTCCATATTGACAACTGAAACACTGTTGAATACTGCTGTTGATTATTTCCACGTGTTATTTTGTTGTGTACCTCGTGTCAAGCCTAATTTCAAACTGCCAATCATCCAGAAACGTGGATGTCATAGCCTGTTTGCGTCTCTCCATGTTGCAAATTCAGGGGTGCGGTCTCCTTCCCGCCATTTTAGAGAAGGTGTGATTATTCTAATTACGATGGCTTTCAGACGTTGGATTTATCAACATCCGCTCGCTCTTACCATGGGATTGGAGTGGTACGGATGTTTTGTAAATCTCACGTGAGCCTTGTCGTACGACGATCTGCGCTCATTGGTTTCAACTGCGTTCGGTGGTTTCTATGCAAGTTTGATAAATGAGGGCCAATGTGCTCAAGTTTATGTTTTGGAATTTTAACCATTTTCTACAATAACAATATCACATCATTGACCAAACTATAAATGTTGGATATTTTGGTGTATTTGATATGCATTTGTTGCACATTTTATGATCTACTGTTTTTATTATTTTTATCTTGTGTGTTATTATTTATAGCTATTTATTAACTATGTATTATTATTCCCAATAACTATGTATTTATTTACAAATGTATTTATTTATAATCAACTATTTATAACTACACCTTGCTATTGTTTTTTACATTAGTGACAATGAGATGCTTACGGACTTCACTCTTTTGCTCCATGTACACTGCTGTCTTTCAGCTTCATTTATTGGTAGCAAAGCAATCAGGGATTGTTCTAGTAGGTCAACAAGTTTGAGCTTCAAAGGCGAGTAAGAGCTGAAATGATCCACTGAGGCGACATGTTCTTTACTTCCTATCTTGATCAGACCATTCTGAAGTTCCTGCTGTTCTACGCTGGGGATTTAGCCAATGTGTTTTTTATCATCACCGTGGGAACAGGACTCTATTGGCTTATCTTCTACAAGGTGTGTGTAGTGTGTGTGTGTGCGTGCCTGTCTGTGCTTGTGAATTTTCTTTGTGTGTGTATGTGCGTGTCCATGCAGGCATTCCTGTGAATTGGGTAAAAGGCCATGCATTGTATACTGTGGTGTCTTTGTTGTAGGGCTGCACAATTAATCGAAAATCATGATTTAATACTACAGTATTAGAAAGTCAGAGACACAGTTTTATTTGGTTCATCCTTTATGATTTTAGTTATTCATTGTTTAATAATCGTGAATAATAATCGTGATTTCGATTTTGACCCAAATCATTGTGATAATCTTTTTTTCCATAATTGTACAGCCCTGCTTTGTTGTTTACTAATGTCCCAATAAGAATCCCTTGTGACCATTTCTATACTTCTTTTTCCTCCTTTACTCTGTCCATGTTCCTTATTTTCCTCCTTGCTTATTTCCCCCTCTCTGCATGCGCTATCCAGACGCTGGAGGCAAGTTGATCCTTTCTTTCTTTCTTAGCTCTCACTGACTTTTCTTTGTTTGTTTCCGGTGCTTGGTTCTTTGGGCTGTTGCTGTCTCTCTTTATCTCCGCGTAAAAAAGGTCCTATAGCTGGTGTGTGTGTGTGTGTGTGTGTGTGTGTGTGTGTGTGTGTGTGTGTGTGTGTGTGTGTGTGTGTGTGTGTGTGTGTGTGTGTGTGCGTGTGCGTGTGCGTATGTGCATGTGTGGCTTTTCTGTGTGGCTTTTCTGTGTGTCTTTCCAGGCTCAGCAGTTTGTATCTGTGTTACTGCCACTGCCGGAACAGGAGGAGCGATTCAAGACGTACGTCAGCTGTGCCTTCGGTCTGAAGGTGAGAATTACACACACACACACACACACACACACACACACACACACACACACACACACACACACACACACACACACACACACACACACACAACACACACAAAGATCATGGATGCATCTCTGGTGGTGACACACACCAACACCCCACCCTTCACATTATTCATATTGACTTCCCTCATCACATCAGTCCATGACCCGCTGCCCAACACTGTCCCATAGAGAGTGTTCTTTGAATTCGAGCAGGAGAAAGGAAAACTAGTCGAAATAATGTCCCAAGTAAAATCCAGTAATTTATTGTCTCAAAAATATTGTCTCAGCAGTAGTTATCGATATTACTAGAACGGGGGTGAGAAACTTTTTTTCATATGAGGGGCCATTTCAAGTTATGTCCTCCAAGGGCTGTACTATGAACAAAAAACAGGATTTCCATCTTAATTAAAGGTTATAGAAAAATATTGTAACCTAACGTAACCAACAGGCCAACATTTCTTTACAATGGGCTAGGCCTACATACGTGTATAATGATCACTGCATCATAGTCATCTGAATTATGCCAAGTAGGCTATATTGCCCATCTTCATCAAGACCTGTTTTTTTTCTTAAGCGGTCCGCATTAAACTGGCTGGTGCACACGCACACTATCGTTGTTCATGTACCGAGAAGTTTGAGTTGCGGGCATGCAGCAAGGCCAAATATTCCCTTCAAAATGATATGCGCAAGATGTTATTTGAAAATGTACTGGCTGTCCTTTTTATGGACGTTTGTGCAAATTTTCATTGGTGGCTTGGTTTCTTATTGTTATGAAAACAGACGGCTTTGTATTCTAAATGGCCCGAGGTCATCCAATATCAGCAGAGAAAAGAGTGCCAAAGCTTAACCTAATTCGGCAACCATCCTTCACAACAATGCCACAATACTCAATAACAGAGACCAATAAATTGTCTTGTCCACATCAAATTAGTAATTTCCTCCATCATACATTGTGAACACTGCGTACACATGCCTATCCCTACTCTCTCGCGCAGATTTGCCTACATGGCTTGTTAGGGACTGCATCAAATCGACGTTGTTCATTTTCAGCACTTCAGTTGAACTTCACTTCATCATCCATGCATTGGGACTTTGCATAATCCCCACCCCCCAACAAAGTTGGCACTGTCCCCTAGACATTTTGCCATAGGAGTGGCTGGTGGGAGATTGGGGTGCACCCATTGAGACAAAAGCCAGTAGTTATGTTGGTCATGTACCCATTGTTGGAGGTGAGAGTATTTTGAAGTGGCCCCGGGGTCTTGGCAGGTCCCCATTTCCATGATTGCTCTGAAACAATAGGTTTAATTGTTCTTGAAGTACTGGGGCATTACCTAAAGTTGTCTACTGCCTGTAGACACAGCAATTGAGTTTAGTTAGGCACAGCTTATATTTACACAAATTCTGTCATACCCTGTAGTCAAATCATGTTTAAATCATCATTGCAATCTTGTGATTATGTGAATGTTATCAGAATGATTATCAGATTATCAACCATTATACAATAGTTAGATCCGGTCGAATTATTTCACAAATTCTGATTGGACAAGAGGCGTTCTACACGTCACTAGGAGTGAGGGTATCCTCCAACACTCTATGAATGACTCTTCACATCTAATAATCACTCCGCGACCAAAGATACAAAGTAACCGTTACACCAACATTCCATTCCATCATTCCACAAAATACATACATAAACAAGCGAGAAGTAATCGAGGAAGTTGACAGGTAGCCTAGAGAAGACAAAAACAAGAGCTATGGACGAGTTTATCATTAATTTTCGATCTGAAATATGAATCAGATGATGTGGAGAGGGAGGAAAGGGCAAACATGGAGGTTACGCCGAACATCGCAACAAGAGCTGTCAAATTAACCCAGCAAGAATTGGACTCCATAGAAAAGAGCCGACACGAAGGGAATACCTTTAAACAAACTTTGTGGGCAGTGAAGTGCTTTAAGAGTTGGCTGCAAGAGCGCAAGTATACAGCGGATCTCAAAACGATAGCAAAGGCTGAATTAGGCCATATGCTTAGAGAATTTTATGGTTCGATAAGAACAGTGAAAGGGGAAATGTATGGCATTAGCAGCTATGCTGGGCTGCGGGCAGGGCTCAATCGCCATCTCAACGAGCCTCCCCTTAGCCGCAATATTAATATAATGCTGGACACTGAGTTCGCAGCGGCTAATAATGTGTTCAAAGGTGTCCTCAAACAAATCAGGAGAGCTGGAAGAGACAAAACGACACATCACCCACCCATCTCAAATGAAGACCTTCTCATACTGAAAACCAGCACAGCCCTGCAGCCAAGCAACCCTAAAAGTTTATTACAGAAGGTGTGGTTTGATATCCAGCTACATTTCGGGCGAAGAGGCTGCGAGGGCAATAGGCAGCTGAAACCTGACTCATTTACGCTGGCAAGAGACGAAAATGGCTGCCAGTACTACACCATGACGTTTAATGAAGAAACGAAAAATCACAAAAATCCGATGGAGAGGACCAGAGAGAACAACAGAGGAGCAATGTATGAGGAGCCCGGTAATCCCCTCTGTCCAGTGGCCTCCCTCACGAAATAGCTACCTGCAGAAGATCCCGGCAGATGGGAAAGCGCTTTACCTTCATCCTAGGCGGCATGTATCTCCCACAGACGATGTTTGGTACACCACTGTCCCAGTTGGGATAAATCAACTGAGCCAGATGCTCCCACGTTTGAGTTTGGATGCCGGGACGAAGGTGCGCTACACCAACCACAGCTTAAGAGCCACGGCCATCCAGAAGCTGTCAGACGCAGGACTCGCGGCAAGAGAGATCATGGCAGTGAGTGGGCATAGGTAAGCGCAACATCATCTAGATTAGGCACCCATTACACACAGTTAAGCTTAAGTAATTTTGTTTGTTTGTTTAATGTCTTGCTATGGCATATGTTTTTTCTTGTAGGTCAGAGAGCTCTCTTGTGAGCTATTGGCGCCCCTCTATGGAGAGCAGGAAGCGGTGGAGCCATGTACTTGGAGACCATCACCGAACTGGAGACCATCAGCAAATAACGTCAGCAAAATTGGATCAGCAGCAGCTATCCACCTGTTTCACCCCACCACCTGTTTCAGACTGCCAGCCAGGGCCCTTTCTCAGCGGCTGCACAATTGCAGGGAACGTTCAGATCAACGTCTACAAATAGGCAGGCAGCGCCGTGGTGCGCGTTGCGCGTTGCGCGGCAACCAAAGACAATAACTGGAACTATTTTCCAGAGCGGCGGAACAAGCAGCCTGCGGCTTCGTGCCTGCGGCGAATCACACCCGTGAGGTTGTCCCAGAACAACCTCACTCCCACTCGTGTCATATTGCTTAAATACACTAATTGAATCTGTAGTTATCTAAAGCTAGTTACATTACACTTAGCTGACACTTTTTTTATCCAAAGCAACTTACAGTTATTTACAGGGTATTGGTTACAGTCTCTGGAGCAGTGTGGCATTACGTCCCTTGCTCAAAGGAACTTCAGCCATGGATAGAAGTGTAGGGAGGACGGGTAAGAGCTTCCGCACACCGGCTCCGACAAAGAGCTGAGCACTGCTGGGCAAAAGTTTGATTTCATTGTTTTCAATAGAACACACTGGCGCCGATGTCCGCAGACATTCGCCGATGTCGGATAGCAATTAGGCCGGCCGCACACTGGCTCCAACAGCACTGCGGCGCACTTTTGCTTCCGTCAGAATTCGGACCCCCAAACCCAATTTCACACGAACATTGCATTGATAGTCAATGGGCGGCACCGACAAAATAGAACTTGTCTCTAATTGCTATCCGACATCGGCGAATGTCCGCGGACATCGGCGCCAGTGTGCGTGGTTCTATTGAAAACAATGGAATCGAATTTTAGTTGAGCAGTGCTCAGCACTTTGTCGGAGCTGGTGTGCGGAAGCCCTTAGAGACGAGTTCTATTTTGTCGGCGCCGCCCATTGACTATCAATGCTATGTTCGTGTGAAATTTGGTTTGGGGGTCCGAATTATGTCGGAAGCAAAGTGCGCCTCAGTGCTGTCGTAGCCAATGTGCGGCCGGCCTAAGGGTTGGATTCGAACTTGCAACCCTCTGATCTTAAATCCACCTCCCTAACAACTGTGCCATGGCTGCCCTAGTTTCTACCACTAAACAATAATCACAACACACACACACACACACATACAAAACAATATCAGAGCCCCACGGGTCCGGGAATCTCTGGAATATCTGAGAATATCAGTGAATGCTCCTCGAGACAAGGAAGTGAGGGAAATTGAAAAGTAAAATTCCTCTTAATTGAGTAATGCAATGGTACATGCAGCACTTCACCTTTGTGTTGAATCTGTGTGGAAATGAGTTGTGTTTCTCTTCTCCACCTGCAGACAGTGCAGTTCCTCCACAAGCTTGTGCAGCAGCTGTCGGTGGATGTTTTCTTCATCGACTGGGAGAGACCGCGCAGCAAAGCACTCAAACCAGCAGAGGGTGAACTAGAGCTACAATGTTTTATTATTTTATTTTATTATTTTATTTCAACCATTCATGAAATTGGCTGATGAACACACTTCCTCAGCCACACAGAAAAGTAGAATTTGCTGAATTGTGAAAATTACTGAATAGGGAAATGGAAACAGAAGATGTGAAACGTGTGGTTTTTGTATGCTGTGGTGCATTTAATCATATACATTCGTACACTGTTGTACCTATCTTTTTATACTGTATCTATACAACATATTTATATTAATTTGATAATTCCAAGTTATTTTACATGCTCCTTGAAATATCACACTAATCTTTTGTGCAGGGTTCTCACTGGTCATGGAATTCCTGGAATATCACGGAAATTCAATAGATGCTTTCCAGTCATGGAAAGTCATAGACTTTGAGCATTTTGCATGTGCAGTCAGGGAATATCATGGAATTTTACAGTAATTGTGACAGAGTCCTGAATACAGGGGCTTCCCATAGAACGCTGTTGCTGCTATCCACGCTACACGCATATGAAGAGAATTTTATAATGGCCAAGAATATAGACTGGGATAACACTCTGTACTCATATAAACACCTTATCCCGAATTTGATCATAACCGGGATAAGCTCATATTTGGGATACTGAACGGCATATTCTGTAAATTCACTCATGGAGTGGGAACCCTGTTTGTGCTCCTCAGGAACTGGAGAGGGGAGGAGTGGCGCGGCACCCGTCAGTATCTGGAGGACGTACTTTGTAGCCAACGAGTGGAACGAGATCCAGACCATGCGCAAGATCAGCCCCACCTTCCAGGTGTGTGTGAGTGTTTGCGTTGCATGTATGCAGCAGGGCTTGACATTTGGCCATGCCAACCTTCCAAAATGTTTGGCTAATAATGATTTTAGTGTCACTTGCCACTTTGGCTGGTAACTTATTCTAGGGGTATGACGTATCTCGGTAGCATATCCTGTTTTGGCCCCTTGTGTTAAATTTAGGTTCAAGAAAGATCATTCAGATTCTGATGTACTGTAGGTAGTTTCATTTAGCACACTACTGTATATTCATAGACGCAAAATGTCTAATGATAAGCAGATGTGTGCAATATGTATGTATAGCATGCTGCAGATGTGTGCAAAACGTCTACGCAACAGAATTCTCTTTTCTGATTTGCTGATGGGGTTGCAAGTATTCCCCTGTAACCGGTCAGGAGTCACTCGTGCGACAGAGTTCGAAGCCGCCACCTTGCCATTAATTTCGTATAACCGGTCACCTCGGCGACCGTTATCCCTTACTTTTGTCTGTATGTAGGGCTGCACGCTTATGGAAAAAATGAGAATCGGGTCAAAATCGGAATCATGATTATTAATCACAATTATTTTTTTTGCAGAATTTTATTTAAAGTGATAACAAAATGAAATATAACCAAGAATGAATTATGTACGGAATGAACAGAACAAAACTGAATTGTAATAATAATGTAAAAGGAAATATCATGACACTTGGTGGACAGATTTCTGGCCAGAAACACCAGCCTGTCAGTTGTGGCTTCAAGGATGCTCAAAACCAGGTCACTAATTGCCACGATTAAATCCCGATTTAAATCATGATTTCGACATCACGATTTTCGATTATTTTAGATGAACTGTGCAGTCCTATCTGTATGTGTGCAGATGTGTGCATTATGTTTGATCTGTCATACGGTGTGCATTATGTGTATGCTGCTGAAAACCTATATTTACCTCGGGATCAGTTAATATTCTACTATTACTACTAGTACTTTTCTACTTTACTCTATTTTACTTTATTCTATTCTAGTCAAGTCTATTCTACTCCTCTCTACTCCACTCTACCATGCTCTGTATGGTATCCTTTTGAACTCTGAGAGGAGATTTAGACTCCCTCAATGTAAAACGCAATTGCAACATTCCTTTATACCTCAGTCCATTAAGTTACTTAATAAACAGGGAAGAAATCGGATTGAGTGGGATAAATGTATGATGAATGTATTCTTTCTCTTAGATTTTTTTTTATTATGGAATGAATATAATTTAGATGTTTTTTATTTATGTTTTGGTTGTGACATGGGGTGGAGTTGTAGAGAGGAGAGTCGTGGAAGGAGGGATGGTATGGACTTGATGGCTCTGGGGCAGTGGGTTAGGACATCCAACGTTTCTGAGTCTATATCTTACACCTATCCTTCTGTCTTTTGTATTTTTCAGTAGTGAAGTATTGCACGTTACTTTTATCTGTGTTGTTTGTTGGTGTTGTCCTGTTATGTCTTTTTATGGTGCCACAACCTCCCTGTTTCCAAGACAAATTTCTACTCGGTGGAGAGACTAATTAAAGAGCCTAACCTAATCCACTCTGCTCTCCTCTCCTCTCCTTTCCTCTCCCCTTCTCTCCTCTTTTCTTCTCTTCTCTTCTCTTCTCTTCTCTTCTCTTCTCTTCTCTTCTCTTCTCTTCTCTTCTCTTTTGCTCTCCACTCCTCTTCTCCTCTGCTCTGCCCTGCTCTCCTCTCCTCTTCTGCTCTTGTCTCTGCTCTCCTCATCTCCTCTCCTCACCTCTCCTCCTCTCTTCTCTCCTCTCATTTCTTCACCTCTCCTCTCCTTCCCTTTCTACTCACCTCTCCTCATCTCTCCTCTCCTCTCCTCTCCTCTCCTCTCCTCTCCTCTACTCTACTCTCCCCATGTCTTGTCTCCTCTCCTCTCCTCTCATCTCCCCATGTCTGCTCTCCTCCCCTGTCCAGGTGTTGAGTGTCCTCTTCCTGCTGGAAGTGGCCGGCTTCTCCAGCCTGGTGCTGAGAGACCCCTGGTCTACACTGCAGCGACCGGCCCAGGCCTACACCCCCGAACACAGCCAGGTGCTGCGCTTCGGCCTGGCCTCCTGCCTCTGGCTCGCCGTGGGCCTGCTCCAGGTACAGTATGTAATTGTAATGAAATTGTTTGGCTTTTTGGATTCTTAAATGTCTTGCATATTTCCCCCTTCTTGTTTTGATTGTTTCACATATCTTTTTTGAGTAATCGTGGATTGTACAGCTAAAATACAAAAAAATACTGTGATGTTGCTATGTCCACATCAAGTATAGCCTACTTATTGGATTGGATTTAATGGAATGTTACACTACATTACTGTGCAGTGATTCTTCTCCTATTCTCTGGATTATCTATGACTGCACTTCACCAACACCTGGAAACTGGCTGTGCTTAGGAGCTTCATACCTTTGATTTTATTATTGATTATATAGAGTTTTTTCATATTATAAACATTTTCTTTTATTACTCTACAAGAACACAATGAGTCCTCTTGACATTGATTTTTGTTTTTGTTTTTTTAAAGAAACTGCTTAGTCCAGATATCAGCCACTGGCTTGTAGCAGGAGGCTGACATATGTGTCGGTTACTTGTTAAAACCATTCCCTGGAGGGTTGCTCTAGATATCAGCAGGCGGTTTGCTTTTTGAAGACAAACTAGGCAATGCTTAAAACTTTTCAGTTGAACATTATTACTTTCTTGTGTCTTCTCCTTGAAGCATCTGTGTCATGTCCTTGTGTGTCCAGGTGGTATTCTTCACTGTTTTCCACGAGCGCTTCATCGAGGATAAGATCCGACAGTTTGTGGATCTCTGCTCCATCAGCAATGTAAGCCTAAGCACATGCATGGTGCAACATTTCTATGTTTGTATGTCTCTCTGTCTCTGTATATGTACAGTTTAGGACAAACGTTTGGACTCACTTTCTTTTCAATGCCTTTTCTTTATTTTCCTGGCTATTTACAGTACATTGTAGATTTTCGCGGAGGGCATCAAAACTGTGCTTGCACACATATATGGACTTATGTCCTTCACAAAAAATATCAATTCTAGCAGTTTTCCAACAACATTAAGGCCCAGCCCTAGTATCTATCTATGTAATGTGCATGCTTGTATTGTGCAGTATAATGATGTATCTATGCATGTGTAATGTGTTGGTGTGTCAGGTGTCTGTACTGCTGCTCTCCCACCGGTGCTTTGGTTACTACATCCACGGCCGCTCTGTACACGGTCACGCGGACACCAACATGGAGGAGATGAACGCCAACCTGAAGAGAGAGGCGGTAAGCGTGTGTGCGTGCCTGTGTGCCTGTGTGCGTGCATGCCTGCATTAGTGTATGAGAGAGAGAGTCAGAAAGAAAGAGAGAGAGGGAAAGAGAGAGGGAGTGGGCTGAGAGAGAGCTACAGAGAGGCAGAGAGAGAGAGATAGACTAAATGACGTAAGTGATGTAAGTTTTGGTCCTTGTGTAAAGGAGGTGGCTGCATTGAGGCCCCAAATGTTATCAAGGGTACAATATACTGTATACAGTTAGACCACCTGGCTCGTAAACTTCTACTTGGAACACACATGTGTTCCCACAATTAAGAAAATCCACAGTGGTAGAAGACTCCCTAATTGCTTGCCAATGAGTGTCCGTCTAACAAATGTGTCTGTAGTGGCTTCAATTGAGCCCTTCTGTCCTTAGCTTTCTTTGTGTCCTCCATATTTGGATGTCTGTCCTGTACGGTATGTCTTTTGGATGGGATAGTGAGAGACATAATTTCAATTCCTTTGTATTTCCAGAGTGCATGTGAAGAAATGGACAATAAAGCTGACTTTGACTTTTGACTTTGATATTCATTATTGAAGATTTCTTTTATTACATCTCATTATAGGTGTATAAGAGAGTAAAATTCTCTGTGTTTTGTCTCCTCAAAAGATACATTAATGAAAGGTATGTGTGTGTGCGCGTGTGCTCGCTCGCGCACGTGTGTGCGTTTCTGTGTGTGTGTGTGTGTGTGTGTGTGTGTGTGTGTATGTGTGTGTGTGTGTGTGTGTGTGTCTGTGTGTGCGTGTCTCTGTGTGTGTGTGTGTGTGTGTGTGTGTGTGTGTGTGTGTGTGTGTGTGTGTGTGTGTGTGTGTGTGTGTGTGTGTGTGTGTGTGTGTGTGTGTGTGTGTGTGTGTGTGTGTGTTCAGGAGAACTTGTGTGGGCAGAGGGGCCTGCTGCCCAACTCAGATACTCAAACCTTCCAGATCGCCATCACAGCGCGCCTGAGGAACCAATACGATCGCATCCTGGAGCCGCTTTGCAGAGTAAGACCCCAACACACACAGACACACACACGCACACTCGCCTATTACGTGTTTATTTGTGCCTATAAATAACTGATCAAAGGTCATAACAGCAAAGTCTATACTGGTACACACACAGCACCTTCTTGTCCAAACATGGTGACTTCCAATTGCAGCTACCGATTGATGCTACTGATGCGGATAATTGATGAAATCTACCTTCGGGTATCAATACAGTTACCTTACCTTGCCTTCTAGAATAAATAATCAATAATGGTAATCAGGTTCAGTGACATGTGATTCAGGTAAAACACACACACACACACACACACAAACACACACACACACACACACACACACACACACACACACACACACACACACACACACACACAAACACACACAGGCAAATGTCATGCTTAAATTAATTCACTGTCTTTTTTATTATGGCTGTCAACAGAGGAATGGTCCCTCGAGATTGTTGGACGCCTCGGCCAATCCTTTTGAGCAGAGCACGAAGGCCTACCACACTATGAACCGTTTCCTCAGCTCCATCATCGATCATGTGAGTAGGCGGGAAGGGGACAGACTGATTAGCCATTAGCCAAGTCTTCAATGATGGTTGACTGGCAGATGTTGGCATGGCAGAGTAGGATTAGTGGCAATAGTAGGTGTATTTCCCCAATTCAGTTGACTATGTGTAGTGACATGGGATGCAAATTATCAATTAATTCATTCATTAATTGTTGGTTGACTGACCTCATTGATTGACTTGCAATTAATTGATAAGCAGTGTTTTCCCCAAAATCAAAATGTTTCCTAAAAAACCTGATTAAAATTAAAAACTGAAATTAAAATGAGTTTAAAAGCTAAATTAAAATTAATTTCCATTTTATATTCTTTAATCCAAAGGTGATTGAAATGTTCCCACTCTTCACACCCCTCTTCACACGCACTTCGTCATGCCCATTTCACCTGTGTGTGTGTGTGTGTGTGTGTGTGTGTGCGTGTGTGTGTGTGTGTGTGTGTGTGTGTGTGTGTGTGTGTGTGTGTGCGTGTGTGTGTGTGTGTGTGTGTGTGTGTGTGTGTGTGTGTGTGTGTGTGTGTGTGTGTGTGTGTGTGTGTGTGTGTGTGTGTGTGTGTGTGTGCGCGCGTGCGTCCACAGGCCCACCGTGAGATGGACTACATCATCCGGGACAAAATGCTCCTGGAGAGGGTCATTGGGATGGAGTTTATCGAGCCGAATGATAAGAGCATCTTTTACAACGGTAACATTCCTTCCTCCCCAGCAAAATCCAGCAGTGCCTATATGATTTTCTATTTTTAGATGTAGTCAAAAGTGTCTTTCACAGGTATTGTAATTCAGCAATTACAGTACATTGAAACTATAAATAAGCACACTTTGTTTTAAGACATTTAATTTTTATTATGACTAACGTGAGTTGTTTGTTTGGTGTTAGATGAGTCTCACTCCTTCAGCGACGTGCTGTTCTATGGGAACGAGGCGACGCTTCTCATTTTCGACACGCTCTTCTTCTGTGTGGTGGACCTGGCCAGCAACAATTTCATCCTCGCTGCCACGCTCACCTATCTACAGCAACTGGTCAGTACGAGACGCCTCAAAATCCTAGGTGGACATCAAGGCTTGACATTAACTTTTAGCTCACCAACCATAGTGGCTATGAGCATAGTGTGTTAAATTAAACCACCTACAGTACATCAGACAGTACATGAAACCACCTACAGTACATAGAACAGGGGTGTCAAACTCATTTTGGTCCGGGGGCCGCATACAACCCATGTGGACCTCAAGCGGGCCGCATTAGTAACATCATCGCAAAAAAAAAAAAAACGTAAAGCAGAGGATTAGTGTTCAGTACTATCACGTTTTAAGTGTGTTGAATATGTAGAAAGCAATGCAATACTGATAATCCTATGCAACATTTCCTTGACTTCATTCATTCATTGCCAACTGTCAATTATTAAAAATGGGACAGTTCATTTTGGCAGGGTGCCTGGGGGTTTTCCCCCAGAAAATTTTGTATTTCTTATATGTAATTTCCTGCATTTTCACGCATTCTAACATCCCGTTTCCAGTTTGAGCTTAATAGGAACCAATACAAATCCAATTATATTTATTATTTAATTACAACCAATACCAATACAATACGAATAAGAAGTATTAACATTTTATCTCTATATATGAGGTCTATAATATATGAGCTTTATCAAATGCCTGTTACAGTACAAATTCACTATTTATAATAGAAGTGTGATGTGCACTTTACTACATATACAGTGTAACAGAGGGACCATTGGGTTAATGTCATGCAGGTCTCGATTTTGCCCCGAGGGCCGTAATTGCGCATTTCGGTTATTTCATTAAAAAAAAATAAATATATGCAACTGAGATATGTCATACCCTAGAATACGATTCCTGCCAGTGTCTGGTGAGACTAAAATTATTATTATTACTACTAGCCACGGCCAAGTTTTACCTATTTGCCAATGTCAAACCCTGGTGTCCAGCTTTAGAAAGTAAAATGTTTTGTTTTATTTCTTTTTTTAACTACATTAAATTGTTTGTTCTGCCTGCACTCTTAACATCAGGTGGCTGAATGTCATTTCAGAACACTGTGTGTAGATGAGTTATGGTTATTATCTTAGATGGTTAATGAGTTGTGATTGTTTTGCAGGTGTTCCGGCTTATCCGTGATGTACTTGGGAGGAGAAACTTGGCTTCTAAGACTCTTGTGGATAAGCGATTTCTCATCTGAGGTCTCTCTCATACACACATCTTAAAATCTTGATTCGTTCATCACAACATCCCACCATGCATCACAACATGCCTTCAAAGTACAAAGACTTCACATAACACTGTTATGAGTTAGATTGTGGCTAGAATCTTTTTTTGAAGGTGTAGTGTCCAACAGTCCAAACAGAAGGAGTGTCCAACACCGTAGTGTCCAACAGCCCAACAGTAAAACCAACCCTTCCTTAGCCTGACCTTGCCATTCGTACACTACTGTCAATTTATATTACCCTCCATGTTACGTCTGGGCCGGGAATTCTGGGAGGAGATTATTCTTGTCGCCAGGCAACCAGCCAATTGGAAAACAGAAGAGGGACAATGGAGCGGGGGATGCACATTTCCAATTTTAATGGAGTTCACTTCTCCCATCTGTAATTTTTTGTCATTGTCATGACTATACGTTACCAATTGGGTAAAATCAGCAATTAGGTAAAATCATCCGACCTCAACGGAATTAACCCGTCTGAAACTGAATTTGGTTCGCTGAATGACTCACTGGGATTACATTTTCAAAGAACACTGAACAAGATGTGCTGCTGGCCAGCCATGGAATCTAAAACTGAGTGGATGCAGCGATGGAACCATCAAATTATATTTGATTCGATGTCATGTAAAACCAACCAACACATACAATGATATCACTGCTAAAACCACCCCACCATCTCCAAGTCAAAGAAATCAACATGATGGCATTCTTTTCCGAAGTCTGAATTTTACATTCCAAAACCACAGTGCCAGTGTCATTGTGCAGCTCTGTTCTTAACTTTTCAAACAAAAAACCCTTGTCTGTGTATTTCAGTATATTTTTAATTGTAGCTTTTGTTTATTGCTTACTTTATTGCTTTATTGTCTGTATTGCTTACCACCTTTTTTAATATTTTAATAAAGATGTTTTTTATAGTTTTTAAATCTTTATGTTATTCCTTCCTTTTATTATACTACCGTGCGGTCTTGACCCCCTATTTCCTGTACCACCAATAATAGCACCTATAACCAGCTCTCTAAATTAATACCAGCCAACTGGCCAAATGCTGGTGAAATTTCAATTTGACTGGTAGAAAAGACATTACATTACATTACATTACATTACATTGCATGTGGCAGACGCTTTATAACCAAAGCGACTTTCAAAAGAGGACATATTCAAGCCAACATCACAAGCAAATACAAAGTGCACAGGAGATATACAGAACAACAAGTGCAGTTGCAAATAGGGGTTAGTTTGGTTTTTTTTGTTTGTTTTTTTTTAAAAGTAAATAACGAGTACACACACACACAAACTAAACTAAACTAAACATCATGTCAGGAGTCTGCCCTGGGGCAAGGCCAGTTCAAGCATTAGTCTAGTAGATTCTCTCGAAAGAGGAAGGTCTTCAGTTGTTTCTTGAAGGCTGCAAGAGATGTGCTTAGTCTTGCTGCCTCTGGGAGACCATTCCACCACTTGGGTACCACAACGGAGAACAATCTTGACTGGGAGTACCTAGAGCGACTGGATGGCAGAGCCAGACGGCTTGTGCTGGATGAGCGCAGTTCTCTTCCAGTAACATAAGGCGTTAGTAGGTCCTTCAGATAAGCTGGGGCCGTTCCTGTGATGGTTTTGTAAGACCAACTTATTAGCCACTTTGACCCATTAGGGAGTATGTTTTTGGCTAGTGAGATTAACAGCTACAAGCCATTATGGCTGGTGATGAAAAAAGTAAATTTAGGGCTCTGCCTATAACTAATAGGGGAAAGCACAGTACCAATTTGAGCAAATATCACAGACACTTCACCCTTCACCACCGTATCAACTTGCAAAAGAGGAAGTAGTAAGCGGGAAGAAAATAGCGGAACAAAACAAAAAAAGCACTTACGGGCACTTGTTGTTGGACATCAAGTAGAAAAAGTAGCTGACCAGGTTCCCTGAAGTTGCAGTTTGAAGTCTTGATAGTTCATGAACAGGGTTGGAATATGACTCTATGGGCCCTTGGGTCAGGCAACAAGAAAGGAGGCGGGGTGTCAGATTGCCATTGCCTTTGCCTAAGAGGACAACTCTAACAGCAGGAGGTGTGACCAACCTGTCATTATTGACAGGGAGGTCAAACCTTCACAACAACATCAGCTGATCTTAAAGCATATCAGACATCAAGCGACCTTGGGTTCCTTGAAAGGCGCTATATAAAACCAATTATTATTATTATTATTATTATCAACTTCCATGTGACCCTCTGATGAAGACGGAAGCTATACCGTTGAAACATGTCAAACATGAAACATGTCACTTGTCGGAAGTATATGAAAAAAAAATATGTTTTACACCCAGCCCTTGTGCTCCCTCACATATCTAGTCCACACTGTCGCTTGCCCACAGCCCATACTCTCAGCAACCCATCCCATGGCCAGACCAACACCACAATTGTGCACTTTGTAGATAAGAAGAACTTTGGCACTATGGCAATAAAATAACTAATTGTTCTGCATATTTGGACTACTTTCAAGCAATGTATGAAAAAAGACAAAGATGGATGATGAAAATTTGAACACAATTTTTTTTATTTAACATCTGTACAAGCAATTAATGCAAAAAAAGAACATCGAATTCCAGTTAGGACTTGTTTTTGACGGTGCGCAGTACTAAACATGAGTTTACAGTTTATAAACAATCCCTGGCTGCGCGACCCTGGCTGCACACTGTTCAACCTCTGATTGTTGGAAACTGTTGTCAGTCAAAAAATGAGCTCACGTGGTTAGCTGCTTAGCATCTTGCCCCTCCTCACAACACAAATATTTGTCAATGCAAAACCTATGTAAAAGGCCAACACCAGTAGAGAGTCAGAAACTGACCAATCAGGAGTGAGGAGGGTTGATTATCTGATCTAGAGCACCTAAAACAAATCAGAAGCAGCAAGCAAAGCACTTGACTACCATTGGGCTTGTTCGTGATGAAGCAGTGATGCTTTTGCTAGGCAGCGCACATGCACAGTTTGCCAATTTTCTAACCAGAATGCATCAGCGCATGCGCGCTGCCTAGCAAATGCATCACTGCTTCATCATGAACGAGCCCATTGACTGGCCAGAACTGACGCCAGCGCTAGGTTTTTCATTTACCAAAAAGTCACTACAACAACAAATAACATCCAAACCTACCCTAATCTAACCTATACTGTATCCTGACATATCATAAGTAAATACGTAAATCATTTCTAAACATTAATATGCAAGAAAGTCAAACTGCAGCAGTCAGACAGTCATGTAAATCTAGTGTTAGTAGCTGTCAAAGGCACAGATTCAGAGGTCTCAGATAGTGAAAGTGGTTTAAGTGACATGTCTTTAAAAAAAACTGCATTGTGAAATTTAGAATTTGTCCTTTTCCAAACTTGCACAACCTGGTACTGACACTCAAAACGCTTGCCAAATAGAGCTACTCTGGTATCTGGCTGAACCTAGGTCAAGCACTATCTCAAAATATCACATGATGGATTTATGTTGAAATTAGTTATTTTGTGTGCAGATGACTTTTAAGACTATACTTTCTCGACTCAATCTGTCAACGTGTCTGCACCCCATGTAACCTTGTATCTGATTGTACAACTGCAACCACTTGCTGGGCATTGCAGAAGCTAACAAAATTAGTGTATTTTTTTAAGATGTATACCATTACCATTACCAATACCATTGTATTTTTCACACTATGTAAATACATAAGCACTGAAATAACACTGGCGAAAACCACATTTCACCAATTGTGCTTGACAAACACCCCTCCCCTCCAGAAAAAAAACATGAGGGATTTCTGTAAATCACATGACCAAGAAGAGTACAAGAGGGCAGCAGGATCAATGACCATGGAGCGAAATGAACATCTCAATTTTGGCGTATGGTAGTGGTGTCGTGATAGGAGCCGAGGCGTCCCTCCACAACAAAGTCCTGAGTGCTTTGTACGCAGTCTAGTCTGGAAAGGAAGAACTAGGTAGATAGAGGGACCACTACACATGCTGCACCATGATGGCCTCTGCTATCCTCCTTCTCCTCTGCCTTCTGGGAACAACTCAATTGGTAGCATCTAACGACAGGTAAGGCGCGGCTATATTTATGTTTACTTATTTCAGAATGCACACTAATTACGATAACTAGCTCTGCATCTGAGGCATTATGTTCTAAATGCTGATATCCCATGGCACTGTCAGTCTATTGATTTAATTCCTCTCTCTGTTTTGTTAGTTGCTTTAGTTACACTTTGTTTTTACTGTCCTCTTTAAATTGTACAAACTATGTAATGACTTGTAATGTTATGTACTGGCATTGTACCATAAGGTTAGGGTTAGTTCTGTACAGTGTAACATAATACATGCACAGAACATAATAGGCTATAATTGCTGTACATGCTGATACTTGTAAATGCACAAATAAAGACACCGTAATATACAATACAACATGTATTTTATATAGCACAGTGTCTATTAAGTTGACTCGAAGCGCTTTCAAAATACACACACATTCCCACATTCTCACACCCGCTCTGGAGGCTGCTGCACAGCGCCAATTGTCCGGTGTTCACGTGAGAAAGTGCGCGCATACACACACACACACACACACACACACACACACGCACACAGTAATAAGAGCCCTAACAAGAAAAATAGGGTGTGTCACCATAGCTATGGACAAAGGTGTGTGCTATACGTGTAGTGTCACCATGTCTGCTGTCTGTGGAGGTTCCTTGTCACAGCTCCCAGCGTGTTCCATGTTGGAGTGAAGGAGAAGGTGTCTGTGCAACTGGGCCAGTCACGGCTCAACAGTCCCGTCTTACTCTACTTGGAGCACGAGATTTCTGGAGAGCTGATGTCCAAGAAGGTTCCAGTGGATTTTAGCAATGCTCCTGCAGGGACAATCAAGCACTATGAACTTGAGGTATTACCAAATTGTATGTTTCTCATGCATTATTGCTGTTTCACTTTTCATGTTCACTGACTTGCCAAAGTCATGATCTTAAGTGTGTGCGTGCGTGCGTCTGTGTGTGCGCGTGCGAACATTTCTGAAGGTCTAATGACCAACAAAGTGCATGTTTGCAATGCAAAATAAACTTGATTGTAGTTTTTTTGTATTTTCACTTTTTCAAATGAGCGCTGTGTGCATTTTGCCATTTGTACCCCACAGTACGCTTACATACATATATTCATAGGCCTCTAGATAAAGAATTTTCAGTAAGTTTCTTCCTGCAGATTTTGAACAAACCTGAACGGTTGACAGCACCTGCTGGATCTCCAGCATATCTCTTGCTGGTTTGTGAAATCAAAGGGCAGAGGAAACCTGTCAGGGTCCTGGTGTCCAAACATAAAGGCTACATCTTCATCCAGACTGACCAACCGGTCTACAACCCCGATCAGAAAGGTGATCACAAAAATTCTATCTTAGCTCAACCATTTACCAGCATACCAGTTTTTTTGTAGAATAAACTAATGTTTGTTTAATATAATATGTAGTAAAAAATGAAGACTGATACTGTATTTTGTAATGGCTTATTCATTTTTTGACAGAGCTGTGTGTGATTTTGTTTGTTGTTTTTGCTGTTGTGAAAAATCATCGAAAACCATATCTAAACCCATATATAATTTACTTGAACTGCATAAAACCTTCATAAAAACATGATTGCCATAAAATCTCATTGCAGTGCGTTATAGAATATACACATTGGACCATGTCATGAGGCCACACCAGGAATTAATCTATGTCTCCATCACGGCAAGTAATCATAATAGCCTATAAGTTTGGATTTTGTTGATGTACTATGTACAGGTATTGCCTAGGTGGTTATTTGGTGATGATATGTTCCTCTTACAATGATGTGAAACAAATATGCAATCAATAGCTTCTTCATTTAACATTTTACTATTCTCGTTGTTGTGGTTGTCATTATTTCTTTTGCAGAATGCTGGAGGAAACCGAATCAGGCACTCAACAGTGAGAACAACAAATGGAATCGTGTCAAAAAATTTTGACATCCCTGATGTTTCAGAGTAAGACTTTTGGTGGACCTTTGATAACACAATAAATATTACTTGTAAGAACAAGGCACAAAATGGTACTGTTTTTTGGTTTTGAAAAATGAACCCCATTTATAATTTGTCTTGGAGAACAATTTCCAGTTGCATCCAACTCATTATTCAGTGAATATTCACCTGGGAATGGGGAACCGTTCGTTTTGTTTGTAGCTCTGCAAGCAACCAGCAGTGTGTACCTACAATAGTCATAGTGCTTAGTAAAGACATATCGTGTATATCTGTTCTCTAGGCCTGGGACATGGAGGATCACCGCACACTACGAGGGAGATGAGGAAAATGCTGCCACTCGAGAGTTTAAGGTTCAGAAATTTGGTAAGATGGGAGCTTTGCTTTCTCTCTCTCTCTCTCTCTCTCTCTCTCTCTCTCTCTCTCTCTCTCTCTCTCTCTCTCTCTCTCTCTCACTCTCTCTCTCTCTCTCTCTCTCTCATATTAGTGTGCTTAGTCGGAACACAGCACAGTGAGACACCCCTTGCAGTATGTATGTCTGATCAAATTTACATTTAATTTAGAGTGGTATATTTGGTTCTCAAGAAACTCTAAGAGATATGTAAATAAATAGCACATGGTATTACTTCTTGCACACTGTACTACATGGACAGATCTCATAAATTAAAATGACCTGAAAAGTCTGAAGTTTTTCGTTTTTTTGCATTAATATTTTTTTCCCCATTTGATTTCATCCAGTTCTTCCCAGCTTTGTGGCATCCATTAGACCACAGCAAAACTTCTATCTTGCCAAATCCAAGGACTTCAGGTTTTCCATTGAAGCAAAGTAGGTGCTTTGTTACATCTCAGCTAAACTACACATAATAGACTATTATTGCCACTGTTATTGTACTCTACAAAATTGACAAGACCTTGCTATTTTTGTCATCTAAGGTATTCCTATGGTGAGAATGTGAATGGGGCTTACCACTCCCGATTTGGATTGAAGAACAAAGGGGGGAAAATAATCTTCATCAGAGGCATTGAACAAGCAGGATCGGTAAAAGACTCGAACTCTCTCTCTCTCAAACTCAAATGTTCAAATGTGAGAATGGGTGCAATCTTAAGGATGACCAAGGCTAGGCTGGTTATATGATAGTGGGTAGCTTGCATGTCCTCACAAATCATCCTTTTTTGCATGCTGACCCCACACATATTCTCCGGAATTACACCCATATATCCTAGATGGGGCCTTATGACTTATGATGGACTTGTGATTATGACTTATGGTTATGATAACATTGTTCTGTGAAAGTGTGGATATCAATGTTTTTTTTTTCCTATTGTCCCCTTATGCTTCCAGTTGAAGAATGGCAAAGCAGATGTGTCGATGTCAAACTTTGAAAAATACATCGAGGAGATGAACACAACAATACCTGATCTAGCCGAGGAGGAGGCAAAGCTATACGTTGCGGTCTCAGTCACTGACATAAACAGTAAGGAGTAATATGTGAAGGACATGTGCTTTGATTGCCCCTTTATTAAAAATGCATATGCAAGTAAACCGTAATTTCTGAACGATATAACACACATAAAATATAAAATAAATATAAGCTTAACCCACTAAATTTAACAAGAAAAAATGTTTTCGCGCCCCCCACCCCCCATATTCTTATGCACTTTTTGTCCATTTATATTGCTAGATTTTCCATTCATAGGTTTTCTGCTAATATTGCTAGACATTCACAGGAAAAGTAGACCTACAGGTTTTATATCCATATACTGTAAGTGAATACTGTTACTAACCAATTCATGGAATTATGTTAGCTGTTGAGCTGTGGATTTCTCGGTTTTATGCAAAATCCCTTCTGTCCACAACCCCCCAGCAGTACTTAGTGTCAGCTAAGTGTAAAGTAATGTAATGTAATATAGGCCTACATTACGACTTTGTCATTGCCATTCTGGTAACAGCAAATTTACTGTATAACAGGGGCCTTAAAACTTAACTCCAGTTGTAACTGTTGTAGTCTTACCAAGCATTCCAAAGGCACACCGCTTGATAAAATTAAAAAGCCTTTAATAAGATGGGCTGACTCATTGGGCAAAGTGTCTTCTGATGGCTCTGAAGCAGACATTTGTCTCAATAAGTAAGCCCATCTTATCAACGGCTTTTTAACTTTATTATATCAAGCAGTGTGCCTTTGGAATGCTTGGCAAAATTACAACAGCTACAACTGGAGTTCAGTTTGACCATATTTTTTTTAAATCTAAACTGTTTCCTTGACCTTGAGCCAAAGTGCACCTGCTTAGGAGAAAAAAGGGAAGCACTCCTTAATGACCAGTACTTCTTAGTGAACAGTTGGTGTTTTAGTTTCTGATATTACAGGTACTTTGCTGCTTCTGATTCTGCTTCTGATTCTGATTCAGGTGGAGAGCTGCAGGAGACTGAGGGCCTGTTTCCCATCGTGCTCCATCCATACCTGGTGGACCTCTCCCGGGTCCACTCCCACTTCCTACCCGGGCTGCCATTTGAACCAGCGGTAATTGCATATTATGTACTGTATTTGAGATGTAAAGATTGCAGAAAAAAGGTAAAATAAATAAGATTCTTGACCATTTTTTTTGTCCGGACAGGTTGTCATTCGCTTTCCGAATGGTTCTCCTGCACCCGGAATCCAGGCACAGATTGAGGTGCCGCAATCTCAGGAGAGGCAATGTCACAGTGAAAGCAACAAGGATGGAGTAGTGGATTGTGCATTTAATCTCCCAACAGCCGCAATGGCATTGACTTTCATAGTACGTAAGCATGTACACTCACAGTGATTAGTGAAAGTTGAATTTCTACAATGTTATGCCTGCACACAATCCACTCTGTTAAAATCGACTCTCTAAATGGTTGAATTAACATTGGAGAATTTACTGTGCATGCTGTCGTTTCACTACAAGCTGCAGTGTGACAAATAAATTAGTCTTAATTAGTGGGTAAAACTTGGCCGAGGCTAGTAAGTCTCACTAGCCACTTTGGTAGGTAACCTAGTCTTGGGTATGACATTTGTATTTAAGTCCAAGAAAGGTTGTTCAGATTCTATTCGTCTAATACAGATAGTTCCATTTAACACGCTATGTTCATGGCACTGAATCTGATTTCTGATCTGATTTGACGTCTTATTTTACCACTTCATTTTCTGAGCTTAGATGTATCATGGTAAATAAAATGCTTCTAACAAAGTGGCTACTAGAAAGGCTGAAAGGCCAGTGACTGTGGATAACCACTGGCCACTGTGGCCGGTGAGCAAAAAGTTAATGTCAAGCCGTGCTCCTGTGTTTCGCTAAGGTAACTGTGGAGGGCAGCGTTCACCAGAGAAACCTGAGCCCTGCCTCCGCTGCCAGTGGCAGTTTCCTCTACATCAATGCCATCAGCAAGGTGGTGCCGGTGGGAGAGAGCCTTAAGGTCCAGTTCAAGGCCGTCAACTCAGAACCAGAAGATGGCTTCTTCTACTACATGGTGAGTGCGGAAAAGTTTTACCTGCTTCTCCCCCACGGTATTGCATTTACTCTCTCTCTCTCTCTCTCTCTCTCTCTCTCTCTCTCTCTCTCTCTCTCTCTCTCTCTCTCTCTCTCTCTCTCTCTCTCTCTCTCTCTCTCTCTCTTCTGTGTGTGTGTGTGTGTGTGTGTGTGTGTGTGTGTGTGTGTGTGTGTGTGTGTGTGTGTGTGTGTGTGTGTGTGTGTGTGGGTGTGTGTGTGTGGGTGTGTGTGGGTGTGTGTGTGTGTGTGTGTGTGTGTGTGTGTGTGTGTGTTCACCTGCAGTGTCTTGGGCTACCTGAGGGTGGCGCCAAGCACACAACACCAGTGGGTCATTTCCACTGCACATATTTTCCTGGTACAGCTCAACATTTTGCGCTCAACTCAGCTCAACTCAGCACTAAAGCCAGCTTGCTGGCTGAAGCGAGCTGAACAGTTTGTTGACAACCAGCCCACTGCTTGGTCAAAAGGCGTGACCTCACGCCCCATGTCTTCGGCACCATAACAAACTACAGATGATGGCAGAAAGAGAAAAACGGTTGCATCTAGCCAGGGCTATTCATCCCTGTAGTCTTTCCCTGCTCTGGGTAAGGGGAGCAGGTCAAACTAATTAAATCCCAAAAATTATATATAATATTAACCAAAGTTGTGCAGTGAGTTGTGGCCATTCAAATATACAAGGGGGTGCGCAGGAAAACAAAGTTTGAGAACCGCTGCTTTAGAAAAGCAGCTGAGCTGGATATCCTCAACAGTAACCAGTGCATTTCAAACATCAATGTCCTGTGTTTATCATTGGCTCACTTTATCTGCAGAAGTGCATGTGGAAATAGAACAAGGAAAATAGAACAAGGAAAACTGGAAAAAATGCTCAAATGTTTTTCGCTGGTGTAGACACTTTTTAGCTTTCCATAATGTCAGATGATCCCTTAGGTGTTGCCTTAGGTGCCACCTTCTTGGGGGCTGTATGTTTTCAAATGGAAAAGCCAACCATTCTGATTTGACAGCCCTGCTCAGCTCAACACAGCGCAACACAGCACGGCACGGCCGGGTTTTGGTGGAAAACTGGTACAGGTGTATCTACCATTGGGCAGGGGGCCATCTCTAATGCCAGTTGTAAGAATTAGCCTGGAAAGTCAGACTTAAACCATCAAATGCATATTCTGGGGTCAGTAAGCTGACACGAAATGAATTGCATAAAAGAGAAGTCTGTATCCTTCTCATGTGTTGCAGATCTTCGGGGGCGCTATGGCGCAGTGTGCTAAGCCCCCAATGCATGGGCTGGCTTTACCCCATGGCGACCTGAGCTCGAGTCCGGCCTGGGTCCTTTGCCAGCCCTGTCCCATCTCTCTCCCCCACTCTCTTCCTGTAATCAATAAACACACAAAAGCTCTTTAAATAATGTGTTTCAGATCTTCAGCAAAGGAGAGCTTAGGCACAAGGGCTCAGAGAGAGCAACATCACTGACGCTAACACAGATCCAAGTTAGCCATGACATGGTCCCATCGTTCCGCCTCGTGGCCTACTTCTACCACCCCAGTGGTGACATCATTTCAAACTCCATTTGGGTGGATGTCCAGGATGCATGCCAAGGAACAGTGAGTACTTTATGTACTAATATTTACTACCAGGGAAGCCGGAGGGGCTGACTGGGTCCCCATTACATTGTATGTATTAAGTGGGGGCGCCTTTCAGATGGTTTAGTCCAGTCCAGTCCAGTTATGCTGCAAATTCCATAGGCTAGCTTATGAGATGTCAGTTATTGCATTTATACAGCAGCTGTTGGACATGAAAGAGTCTTGTATTACTCAAAATATTTTGCTCACTTAGCATGTGCCTTAAAACAGTAGATCACCTCAGTTTGAAGCTTGTGGTTGTGTTTTGAATTAAAAAATACATCTTTTACCAAAATTGTTTTGTGTTCATTGTGATGACAACGTTTCTCATATTGCTGTTGTAACATGCCCATAAAATCTTGTGTTTACTTTACACTCTGTGTATCCCTTACTTCTTTTAAAAAATAGGACTGGTTTTGATGATCCATTCCTCTACATCCCTATTTAAAGTTTCCGGAGTGCTTTAAGCAGTATAGCTATTTTGGTTAACATCCTTTTTTTGTTACCATCATTTTGTTGTTTGGAGGTAGGGTGCGCACATCCACAGGTAGTTGTCCAGGTGCTAGACAAAAAGTAGTAGGTAGTGTGATGAAGCGGTCTGCACACTGTGTATTAACTCCAAAAATACTTTATTTAATTTAAACATATGGCAACGTTTCGATCCAACAGAGGGATCTTCCTCAGGCCTGAGGATCGAAACGTTGCCATATGTTTAAATTAAATAAAGTATTTTTGGAGTTAATACACAGTGTACCATCATTTTGTTAACATACATTTTCTTTTTCTTCCTCAGATTTCATTGTCTCGTAGTGGAGGTTCTCCACACCCAGGGAAATCTACCAAAGTCACCATTGACCTGGGCGGTCAGGCGGCCACTGTTGCCTTGCTGGCTGTGGATAAAGCTATCTATGGTGTTAGTTCATCCAACAAGCTTACTCCCAAACAGGTAGATATCTAGTATAATAATAATAATAACAATAAACAGGTGGATGTCTACAAGCCGATTCCAAAAAAGTTGGGACACTTGCTCTTTTGTGAATAAAAGTGAAATGCTGCCCTTTTCAAAACATTCAATTCTTGCATAAGATTGCCAATAACACAAGGTCAACATGTCAACTGCCAGCAAAAGTATTGATTTGAGGGAAATATCCCAAGCAGCAAAACACATTTTCTGAACCAAACGACACATTAATTTGCTGCTTGGGATGTGTTCATTAAAAAAATGACCCATGCTACAAATCTCAATAAAGTTAATAATTTGTAATATATATAATAATAATTTGTAATAGATATTTCTAAAAAAAATCCCCCATTCTCTACTATGTTCCAACAGTGTGGTTACATCATAAGATTAAACAGGTGATAAAATGATCAGCTTTCAGTCAGGATATGCCACATATTAAGCATAACAAGAAGGTAAACACGATGAAGAACACACCTATCAGTTAAGCTGCTGAAATCATGTCTCACTCACACAGAAAAATATCTACCGGTATTTTTGTATAAAATAATGGCATCAGTCAAAGTATTTAACTGTTAAGTTTCTTCCGTTGTCTTGTGTTTTGTCTTATCCAACTTTAAAAGCATTTTATTGGCCCTGTAACAACTTTTTTGGGAATTGTTGCAAGAGTGAAATTTTAAATGAGCACATATTTTCCTCAAAACTATAATTTTGCTTGCCTTTCACAGCTGATATGTTGTCTATGCTCAATGGTCTATCTTATTAACAGATGAAATGTTTTGAAAATGACATTATTTTGATTTAATCACAAAACCAAGTGTCCCAACTTTTTGGGAGTCCGCTTGTAATATTATCTTATATCTAATACAGGTAGATATCTAATATAATAGGCAATGTTTTTGTCAGGGTTTGTTTATTCTGAATGTACCTTGTTAAATTTTGCCAGTATGTCGGCACAGTATGCACAGTTTTGTTGTTGATCTGAATTGGCTTGGTGTAGGTCTGTGCTCTGTCTACTCTTGTTTGTAATTTGTGACATTTGTGGACAAAGGGATGACTTTCTTTTATACTGTACATTAGAAAAACAGACTTGTAAGTATCAGTCTATTATAATCACCCTGTTCCCAAAGGTGTAAAATGTAAATGTAAAAGTAAATTCATGGTGTATGTACAACACTAGAACATGATATTACATAGCTGATACTCCATTTACTCCATTGTACCTAATGAGGTGGATAAATTGTTTTGCTGCTGACAAACACTAAAAACCTAACAAGAACCCACCATGAACTTGATCCAACTAGCACAGTCAGCTGATCGTAAGACAAGTACACAGGTCTACTGGTTACTCAGATAAGTTACCTGTGCTGGAAGGAAACTGTTCCTTTTTTCCAGCTTTTACTTTTATTTTTGACACCTCTGCCAGTTCCTGTTGTAGGTGTTTTCGGCTTTGTTTCGTTTTGTGATATACAGTAATTTCCCCATTTGCCCAGCACTGCACAATATTATAACGAACTTGTAAGAATTAGTCAATTATAATGCCCTGTTTCTTTTGTAAGGTGTTTTCGTCTATGCAGTCCTATGACCTTGGATGCTCATATGGAGGAGGCTCGGACACCGCAGCGGTCTTCAATGACGCCGGCCTTGCTTTCATTTCCAGCAGCACCTCAAATCATCAGATATCTCGGATGAGAAGGGGTAGGATAATGCTGAGGCGGTGGTGGCTCAGGTGATAGAAGGTTCAGGAGCCTGTTCGGCAACCTGAAGGTTGCATGTTCGAGCCCCACTCTGCCTGACTCCATCGATGTGTCTTTGAGCAAGAGACTTAACCCCGAATTGCTCCTGGTGGCAGGGTGGACCCCTGTGTGGTAGTCTCTGCCACCAGTGGGTGAATGGGTTAATGTGAGGCATACAATGTAAAGCACTTTGAGTGCTTGAAGAGGAAAGGCGCGATATAAATGCAGTCCATCAACCATTTACCATTAACTTATAACATTCATGTAACCCACATTCAAAAGGACTACTACCAACAAATAACATCTTAGGATTTACTTTAGCTTTAACACACGAGGCTGGCATGTCTTTGCCATATCTTGAAAACTAATTTCAAATGTCTAAAAGCTTTAAATCTTAAATTGTGTGGCACTCTGCTTTGTGACACTGGCAAGAAGTATTATTGTCCTGGTGCGTTTGATGACTGGTAATTGTCTGAAATGTTCCTCAGGCTTCAGCTGCGAATCTGGATTTCGGCGCCAGACACGCTCCTTGGACCTGCAGAAAAAAATGACTGAGAAAGGTACTCCAGTAGTCGTCCTCTGGTTGTGTCAGTTGAGACAACCTGGAGCAGATTGCTCAATTTATTTACTGCTAATGGTCTTAAATGTAGATCATGTAGGGTTGTGGCAAGAGTAGGTTTACAGGTCTGAACAAAACACAGTAAGATTTGCAGCTAAATATACACGCCACTACATTAGGAACGCCTGTTACAACTATTCATTAAGGCAAATTTCTGATCAGCCTCATCTTTCTCATCATCATGGTGGCAACTCGATGCATTTGAGCATGTAGACATGGCCGAGATGATCTGATAGAGTTCAAACCGAGCATTATAATGTGGAAGAAAGGTTATTTAAATGACTTTTAACATGGCATGGCTGTGGGTGCCGAAGGGCCTGATTTGAGAATGTCAGAAATGGCTGATCTACTGAGATATTCATGCACAACCATCTCTAGGGTTTAGAAAGAATGGTACGAAAAAGAAAAAAACATGCAGTGAGCAGCGATTCTGTGGGCTAAAATAGCTTGTTGATGGCAGAGGTCAGAGGAGAATAGCCATTATGGTTTGAGTTGATACAAAGGCAACATTAAGTAAAAAAAACACTAATTACAACCGAGGTATGCATAAGAGAATCCCTGATTACTCAGCACATCCAATCTTGAGGCAAATGGGCTACAGCTGCAGAAAACCACATTTGGTGCCACTCCTGTCAGCTAAGAACATGAGGCAACAATTTACACAGGCTCACCATAAACGGCACTAGAAGATCGGAAAAATGTTGCCTGGTCTGATGAGTCTTGATATCAACACTCAGGTAGAATGGTCAGAATTTGGCGTCAACAGCATGAAAACATGGGTCAACCCTGCTTTATATCAACATTTCAGGCTGGGGATATAATGGCATAAGGACATTTTCTTTGCACAATTTGGGCCAATTAGTACAGATTTATCTTTGTTGGAATGCCACAGCCTACCCGAGTTTTGTTGTAGGCAGTTCAGGCAGTTCTGAAGGCAAAAGGGGGTCCAACCCAGCATTAGAGGGGTGTTCCTAATGGAGTGGCTGGTGAGTGCATGTATATTGCTGGAAATTCAAAATGGTGGACAGGAAAAGTGTAATTCTGCTAGTCATGATGAATACTTACAAATGTACTTGAATGTGTTAAGATACAGCCTTTTTTATACGTTTTTGTAATCCATATATAAAAACTCCGGTTCACGTCATTGTGATGTAGTACCCTAATTATAAACAGTTGACTTTTTTAACCAACAGTGAAATGTTCCACTGTTAAGACATAACGACTTGGTCATTGCCATTTTGATAACAATAGATTTGTTCTAACAGTGGCCATGTCTTAATGCACTAAATTAGTTTTCAGAGCTGTTGTGTGATTAGTCACTGTTGCTACAGTAGGTTTTGAGGTTTTCAGCTGCCATTACATCAACGCACTAGAGGTGAAATTGAGCTGACTTGACAATGGCGCTCTGTGAGTGTCATTTGCATTTTCTAATACGATAACGGACTTCATGTGGATTTGCAGAAATGCGCTATGAAGACAAAAGGTTGCAGAAGTGCTGCCACAGCGGCCTGGTGCTGATCCCCATGCAGTTGACGTGCGAGGAGCGTGCAGAGAGGGTGCGCACGAGGCACGCACAGGACTGCGTTGATGCCTTCCTGGAGTGCTGTCGTGAGGGGAAATTGTTGAGGGACAAGAAGAGACTGGAGGACAAGCGCAAAGGACTTGGCAGATGTAATTTCTTTTTTAACAAAGAAAAAAACAGACGCATCCGTCTCAAAAATGGGTGCCACACTAACAAAATCAAATAATAGAAATAAAATAACTCAGCAACACTAAGCTCCCGTTTCTCTTATTTAATGTGTAACACCTGAAACGTTACACATTAAATAAGAGAAACGGAATCTTGGTGTAACTTTATTTTTTGCTATTAGTAGTACTTTTCTGTCATTACACATACCTGATGCTTTAATCCAAAGCAACTTAACCTTATATCGGGACAAGGTATCAGTTGCAGTCCCTGGCACATCACTTAGTTTGTGAGGGAGTTATGGAATCGTTTCTTCACCTTAACACTAAATTCACCTTGACACTAAATTCAATGTTAAATGAAATCACATCATAAAACACAACAATGCAAGATATATGCATACAAGCCTCGCAAAAGGAAATACACAGTGGATGAGCCTATAAAATGAATACATTTTTTGAAGACAAAAATATCTTTGTAAAATATTGACATTGCAATCCATTCATTGTGTGTAATCAAGATTTACATTTCTTACAGCTGCGAGTGCTGGAGACATTGAGGATTTCTTTGATAATGAAGTGCAGACAATCCGTCAGTACTTTCCACCGAGCTTTAACTTTGACGAAATTACTGTGGATGGCAAGAAAGAGTAAGTTGCACTCCTTTTACAATAAAATACAATACACAGTACAATACCATGCAATATGTATGTACTGTATACAGCACAATATCAGTAATAAGAAGTTGACTCAAAGTCACATACACACACACACACACACACACACACACACACACACACACGCACACACACATACACACACACACACACATTCACATTCCAAATCTGGTCGCTGCCGTATGACACCAATTGTCCAGGGTTCACATGAGAAAGTGCACACACACACACACACACACACACACACAGTAATAATAGTCCTATAAAAGACAAGTCAAGATGTGATCGTAACATGGCCTAATTTCATAATATCAACAAGATTTACTAGCGCAGGAAGGCCGTGTTCCACTTATCTGAAAGGTGTTATCAAATCTTAAAGGAACAGTCCACCCTTTTTAGATTTTCACATATTTGCTGTATTCAGTGGCGGAGCTAGACTTTTATCCTTGGGGTAGCAAGGGGGTGGCCAAGTGTATTTCAGGGGGGCAATGGTTTATAGACATAATGAGTCATGTACAGTCAACCTGTTTATGTCGTGTTTACTAATTTTTTATTTATTTCTACGTTGTCTTATGGATGTTGGTCTTGTCTTGTGTTGACATGTCATGACTGGTCATTTTTGTCTTATACTGTATACGTACACACACACACACACACACACACACACACACACACACACACACACACACACACACACACACACACACACACACACACACACACACTTCCAACATCAAACTTCCAGGGACTACAGATGAAAGCCAACCAGTCTGTGATTATTATAGAAATATCAGAACACAACAATAACAATCTATCCATTCAATGAAGGTTTCAGCCATAACTTTAGGCTACTGTAGATCAAATCCTTACACTTGTCTGCTGCCCTGAGGCTGTAGTCCATGTAGTTAGGCTACTGACTAGTAAGGCTACAGACGGTCATGAATTATCTATGCATTTTATTATGACACGGGCAAACGGTTCTGATCAAAGATACTGGTTTCATAAATCAGAAAGTTCTACACGGACATAGAAAAGACTGAAACAGTTTTACGTTTTCATCAGCAGCATTTTCAGCAGACATGGGCATGAAATCACAGAAATTAACACCTAAAAGCATCAATTTCACCCACCTGCAATTGTCTATTTACAGTCATGCTGGCTTCTAGCTGCCCTTCGTGACAAGCAATGACTTGTCCTTCATTCTGATTCATGAAACGGACATCGATTGACCAGTTTCTTTCATGAATGAACAGTGCTTGTGCAGCCTACCCACCGATATACGTCAGTCCAGTCGAGAATAAAATCCATCTCATGAGTTTTGAATCACAAGCGCAGCCTTTTCTCAAAGAATATGAACAAAGAACGCGACTATGCTTTTCTGTTTCACTCAGTGGTTCCTAGTTCTTCTTCTTTCACCATAGCTACACACACAGCCGGTTTACTGCTACACACATCCATTGACTTGAAAGGGGCTGTGAGGCAGGACGTGCATTGCACCATCTACTGTAGAGGAGGAACATCGCAGTCAAAGACTTCAAATCTGCAAATGTTTTTGCGGTGCCTTCAATCATCTGGGGGGGCAGTTGGGGTAGCCAATCAGATTTCGGGGGGGTCAATTGCTCCCCTAGCCACCCCTGTAGCTCCGCCCCTGGCTGTATTTCCAAGCATTATTCATGAATGTGCATATATTTTTTTGTCTATGTGTTTGCATTACCTAGTTTAACAGTACAGCCAAATTAAGAGTAGCATTTGAAATGTAATTATGAACTACTTTAAAATTAATGCAAAACAGCTATTTAATCCCGTCCCGTTATCACTTGTGGCTTGATGCTAATGCTCCCCATTTACTTCCAGTGAAATTATGCGAAGCTATGCTAATAATTCTGATCCAATAAATCTGAGTACTGAAAACACTGAGAAGAAAATTATATGAGTGATTCTACGATTCCCCTACGCTTTTGGCAAAAGCAAAATGTCAATTATCAGGGTTTTTTTCAACTAAATGACCTAGATGTTTACATAGTGTATATATTTAAGTTTCCAAACAAACAAATTGCCAAGCTTAATCTTAAATCATTTGATAAATACTCTAATGAAAGCGAACATTTGCTTGATTATTTTGTCAACAGTGTTATGGACAAATACTATGTCATTTCAAACATATATAAAAATACCATAAAGTTGAAAAAACTTGCGTTTGAAAGTGCTTATGTCCCTTAGCAATACTGTTGTCATTAATCTGTGCAACTGATATAGAAAATGTGATTGTTGAGCTTCATAAGTAGGATTTTATTCACTGTGATACAGACTGACACATTTTTCATTATAAATCCCTGTAACGTCTGATTTGAATTTAGTCACCCTCCTTACACAAGACTTCCTTCTCCAGAGATAATCCCTAGTGTCTGTTCATAGGATTTTTCCAACACATAAGGGATCAATAGCACAAAAACACTTTCAAAACAGTCAACCGTGTTACTCAACTGTGTTGCGGTCAACAGTGCAGGGGAACAAGTCGGCACTTTTTTAGGAGAAAAAACAGAGCAGACAAACCCATCTCCCTAGAACACAAATTATTTTGTTTGTTTGTCTGTCAATATGGAGATAAATTGGCAAAAACATACTCCTCCTCAACTGTCATAGCTAATTGTAACACCATTGACGGTTTTTATATAAATGACATGCACATTCATGAATAATGCTTGGAAATACAGCAAAAATTTGAAAATCAAAAAATGGTGGACTGTTCCTTTAAGGCTGCAAGAGAGGGATCTGCTGTGTGTATGCAGACACAGTTTCAACTTGAGGTCATGGAAGGCAAGTACAGATGCTAGAAGATGGTGCTGTCTGTTGTGGGCTGCGTTGTCATAATTTGAGGTGTCCTTGTCTGCCTGTCAGTTATCACTTGACGATGCCGGATTCCATCACGACGTGGGAGATTCAGTCAGTCAGCCTGTCTCAGAGCCATGGTAACCAACACACATTAGCTTATTGCCATGGTAACAAACACACATTAGCTAATTGCCATGGTAATAAACGCACATTAGCTTATTTCCATGGTAACAAACACACATTAGCTTATTACCATGGTAACAAACACACATTAGCTTATTGTCTCAGATGCATGGTAACAAAACACTCATTAGCTTAAGCCGGGCATACACCCTGCGATCTTGCCACGGTTTGTTGCACAGCTTTTTGGAATACCCACGACTGAAAATATCAAACAGTGTAGGGGGCCTAACCATGCCATGGTAACAAACACACATTAGCTTATTGTCTCAGTCTTCAGATCATACTATGTTATGCCATTACTAATGATTAGTTTACATTGATATTCTAACTGTGTTGGGGAACAGTTGTTTAAAATGTGTTGCCTTGTCTTTGTTCACTGTATTTGTCAGGCATTTGTGTTGCTGAACCTTTGGACATAAAAGTTTTCAAGGATGTCTTTCTGTCTTTGAGATTGCCCTACTCAGTGAAGCGTTTTGAACAGCTCTCTATCCCGGTTGTTGTTTACAACTATGGAAGTAATCGTCAAGAGGTACATTGTGGCATGTCTCAATGTTAAATGTTTTCAAATCATACGTATCTGTTTTCTTTTTCTTTTTTTAAAGGGACACTGTGCAGGAAATTGTCAAAAAAGGTACTGCAACTATGCTGCTCATTGAAACTGGGCTGCCTATTGAGACATTTGATCTTTACATGAAAGTTTACTAAGTAATAAACAAATATTTCCTAGTATGGTCCAAGTAGAGTCATTTTTGCAGCTAAAAATGGCTATTTTTTGAAATTCAAAATGGCGGTCCATCAAAGATCCCCCTTTTCATGTATGAAAAGTGCAATTTTTCCAGTCATAATGAAAACTTAGAATTTGATGGTGGTGGTAAGTATTCATGAAAAAGGTAACATTAGTGAATGAGCAGCATGAATTCTGGGAATAAACAACTAAAAATCTCACACCGTGTCCCTTTAAATCAATCCATGTTCAAACGAGTTGATTGTAGGCAGCTTGGATTCCTTTTGTATCTTGAAATCTTTCATCTGACTTCATCTGCACTAAGTCTGATGATGTGGGAGTCAGATCTGTTTAACGCAGTAGAGGACCTTCTGGATCTAACTCCCCTCCAGAATGAAATATCTGACTACCACATCGGAATCACAACTGACATAACCTGGAAATTGAGCTTCAAAGTTCAGTTACTAACAACTTAACTCCTTTGACTAAGATTACCTGCACGAATGAGGAGATGGTCTTTAGAGCAGAGTGTTGCAAGTTTGAATCCTACCCTTCCACCTCACTCCATGGCTGAGATGCCCTTGTGCAAGGCTAACCTAACCCCACTCTACTCCAGGAACAGTAATCAATGGCCTGTTCAAATAGCTGCATGTCGCTTTGGATAAAAGCGTCAGCAAAGTGTAATGTCATGCAATGTAATGAATGAGAATCTTCTATCCTTATTCTTTTCTCCAGTTAGCTATTCACATGAAGCAAGCAGAAGGACTGTGCTCTCCTGCCGCGAAAACCTCCAATTCTTATCAGAGGATCACAGTAGAAGCCAACTCTGCAACCACGGTTACATTTCCTGCTGTTCCGATGACGTTTGGTGAAATTCCAATAATGATTCAGCTTTACAGTACAGAAATAGAATTTGGCGTGGATGCCATTACAAAGATGCTGTCGGTGAAGGTAAATTACAGGACAAATATCAATTCTTTTTCGCTGTCAGCTTGCTTTGTCGCTTGAATCTTCCTCTTTTCTCTGTAGCCCGAGGGATTGTTGTCAACAAAAGAAGAGACATTTTATCTCAACATGGATGGTAATGTCACACACACACACACACGCCGTCTCAGCTTGCACAACTATACGTGTAGATTTAACTAACTTCATGAAGTAAATGTTTACCTCAGTGTAAAAGTCAACTCCTTTTACTGATGACAGAAATGCTGAGCTGACAAAGTCAATGCACTTCAATTGATAAAAATTTTACACAGGGGTATAATAGACCAGTGGTTCCCAACCTATGGGTCGGGACCCAACCTATGGGTCGCCAAAGATCCACGGAGGGTCGCGAAGCCCTCTTGATTTTATGGGGTTTGATTTTAATACCATATAGCCTATGTTTAAAATGGGTTTATGTAGCGTTGGGTCACCAAAGCTTACAATGATAAAAAATATGGGTCCCTGAAGAAAAAAGGTTGGGAACCACTGATATAGACCCTTAAAAGAAGATTACCGTATGTACATTTTTTAGTAGTTTACATAATTTCCAGAATTTATTCTGCTCATTCACAAAGGTTCTCTTTTTCACGTGTGTTTGCCACCAGCATCAATTTGCAAGTATTCATCCTTTCTTTTCATACAGAAATAGGTGGATCTTCACCCTGTCTGCCATTTTAAATGATCAGTTGTAGATTCAGTATGACTTTTTGGCTGCAAAACTTAAATGTGCTTTGATCAGACCAGTAAATGTTAATTTATTACTGAGTAAATATTCATCAAAAGATCAAATGTGTGAATAGACAGCATACATTTTGAAAATAAACGACGAAAATTGCATACTTTACATTTACATACAAAATTGCATTACATACTTTTTGAGCAGAAAATGTGACTAACAAAACTCAAACTTTTCTTTACCTGATTAGGAAGGTCGGATTCCAACTACATCATTCAGGGGGAGTTTCCCAATAACACAGTTCCCGACTCTGGCACCAATGTCTTCGTCAAGATAGAAGGTTCTAGATTCCATTCACATACTATAACATGAAATGTGTGTCAGCATGTATCAAGATGTTGATGCTGTTATTTCTGTAAAGCTACTGTATGTCAAATATATCATTTGTATTGGAAATGATATTAGAATACCAAATACTTTTGCAGCTTTCCTCTTTTGATTCACATACATACCAAACTATCCCATTTATCTATAGCAATTAAGCAATAGTAATAGGCCTACTATTTGTACAGTACAATATCATACATACCGATAGTTGTCATTCAATGTGCTTGATAAAGAGAAAGAAGAAAAATATCACAGATAGTATAAACTAAAGGGACTGTGCTTTTGCGATGTTATCCTGGCATGTCTCTCCAAATTGTCTCTGTTGCAGGGGAGATATTTGGCAAAACTTCAGCAGTGCCAATGCTGGAAGCCTCCAAAGTTAGGGGTCTGATAAATGCTCCCATGGGTTGTGCTGAGCAGACCATGATGCTGATGTCCCCAACCGCTCTATCGCTACGATACCTGGACGGTGGCAACCACTGGCATGACCTGCCCGCTGGGATGAGGGACAGGGCTATAGACTCAATGGAAAAAGGTACAGCAGTAGTGTTGTGTCAAATCGATTCTTTTGAACGGCTCCCTAGATGTGAACGTTGGGAACCAAGTCATAGCTAGGAGCCACTGTTTTCCATTTTGCGTTCATTTTTCTTTTTCATTTGTGCATGTGTCCTTCTCGTGAGTAGAGAACTTTAATTTGGGAACTAAGTGCCCATCTTAGAAAGTGGCAGAAACTGTATTTAAAAGGAGGAGGACAATCAGTTGTTGTTTGGACAGAATGACCTAGAGGTTGAATCAAAAATGCTATCTTCTTAAAGGTTAACCATAGACTTGTCAGTACCTGAGTTTTTTCCTTTAGCCTTTTCCGAGATCCTGGTCATTGTAATGGGGCAGGTGCTTGTTTACATTTCAAAAAAACATCTTGATTTATTACCAAAAACACCTAAAAGGTTAAGTAACATCAGCAGACAGCTAGCAAACATTAGCCTTGATCTCATTAGCCGCGCTTCAGCGGCCCGGGGCCGCCCGGGGCTCAGGAGAGTGGCCGGCTCGGAGCTGCCGGCCCCGGGCCATTTTTTGCCTGATCGGACTCATAGCCGACCCCAGGCACATTCAGGTACACGCCTTGTTTGTGAAACGTCAGTCGGGCACAGCCCACTTTCGCCCCAAATCACAGAAGGACAACAACAGAACAACGACAAAGAAGGAGAAGAAAATGGAGCAAACTCTGCTGGAGCAGGTCGCCGTTTGGCTCGTAGCCTACGGACAAAGACGACAAGAACTGCAAAGAAAATGGCTTGCCTTTCAAGAACAGTTTTATTACATGGCAAAGTTGTCGATTCAGAAGCTGTATGGGACGCAGCGCATGTTAAGAAGACAAAGACGCATGAAAATACGAGCAGCTCGACAACTGAGAGTGAACAGAAGGAGACGTGCGAACATGCCCAGTTAATCCCCCCAATCGCGCACAGAAGCATGAGCCCCGGACATAGCGAGACATGAATGTGCAGGTAATTGAATAAGTTACCATGTGAAAGGAGACCAAATCCCGGAGACATAGCACCTTCATCAGTTGCTATAGAAAATTATGAGCCCCGGACATAGCGACACACCCCCTCGTTGCGGCGTGCCACCTGTCTATTCATTCATGTTATTTCCATCCATTTGACATTAAAGCCCTTGTGTAAATTTCAAACTGTGTTTGGCGATCTGTCTGAAACGTGCGATATAGCCTACCAGACCTTCGGCGATAATAGCGCAAAAGCTAAATAAGCCGACATAAATGTCATGTGTGAGTATTTGTGAGACACTTTTTATTGGTGTCCAGTGGAAAGCATGCCAAATCACGATAATGGCACAAGAGTTGGCGGCTAAAAGCAGAAAAAAGCCGACATGACTTAGCTATGACATCCCAAGTTTAAGTGTAGTGGTGCCCATGATGCCCTGATAACAACAAAAAAGTTATGTTGGCTAAATAACTTTAAAAACACAAACAGAAGTGCCAAGGTTGCATCTTATGAAATTATGCCATAAGAAAGCCAAACACCCCAAACTAATGCTTAACCATAATTTGCCCAGAATTTAGCGATAGGCCTAAGTCCCCCATGCAGCCACATTATTACACAGAGGTTGACCCCGCCTCCGAGCCTCGGTGGTGCTTGATGGCCCATCGAATTCGACGGGCCAGGGAAAGCGGCCCTTAGCCCCACAACCTGGCCCGGCGGCCATCTTTAGCACCTAGCCCCCTTTTGATGAGATCACCGTCAGCCCCCTTTTGTCCGGGCCAGCCCGGGGCTGGCCCTGCAATGAGACTAAGGCTATTGATACTAGGGGTGGGTATTGGCAAAGGGTTCACGATTCGATGCGCATCACGATACACATGCCACGATGCGATTCTATCACGATGCATTGCGATTCATGTACTACTGTGATGCATTGCGATATTTACTTCAGTAAATGTGTAAAATACAGCTGATTTGTCAGTTGCTGTGTAGCTTTCTTAAGTCAGTTCATTCTATTTAAGCATTATATCATCTGGGAGAGAGCTTACATCACAACAGAAATATTACCTATTCTCTACTGAACAAAATAACCCGTGGCAAATCGAATTTTATTGTTATCAAATAATCAATTGTCATGAATCCATGCAGTATATTGAGAAAATAAGTATCACGATACCTTGTCATGAATCGATGCATTGTATCGTGAGAGTAAGTATCGCGATGCATCGATATGACGATTATTTTGCACACCCCTAATTGATACCTTTTGGGAAAATATTTGGAGTAGGCCCATGTTAAGATTTTTTAAAATGTAAACAAAAGCTGCCCCCATTAGAATAACTCAGATCTCGGAAAGGGCTGAGCTGATAAATGCGGCATCACCTGTTACTAACAAGTCAACGGTAGCGTGAGCAATACAACAGCATATTGAAATTGGCTTAAGTGGTCCTTTAACAGTAAACAGGCCTAAAAATTCTTGAATGACTCTTCTGCCACTGTATTATTCAAATTGTGGCGGTCTATGTATTAGATGCATAGATTTTTTAAATTCATGTTTTTGAGTGATTCTACGATTCGGCTGTGCTTTTAAGTCCATGGATTTTATTTGCCAATTCCACTATTAACTGCATCCAATGATGTTTTGGACATTAGCACACATTTATCTTTCATATAATACAGAAAGTGTAGACATGGCATTATTTCCTTCAGCAAGAATGAATATTTAATACTGGTTTTGGACATTTTCATGCCGTCCTGTTTTCCAAATGTCAGATTCAGTCTTCATATTAGCATGTAAAGATACTTGTTTTGCCCAAGACGATTGCAAATGTTGATTCACAGTAATCATCACAATATGACAAAACTGTCAGAAAGACCACTGTGCTTTCCATTATACATGAAATTTGCCATTTTGTGTGTGTCCACGAAAACTGTGTTAACCGCGTCACGGTCTGAAACCCCCTCCATAAATCAGTAATGGTTTGGTCTTAGGCCATACAAATAACATCACGTGATGTTACAACCTCTTTGGCAGGATATGGGAAGACTTTTTGGTAAGTTTTGAGCTCCATCCTTCCATAATTTAATCCATTCTTTTTCATGTTCTCATAGCGGGAAATTGCCTGTCAACTGTGTTATCAACATATTCATAAGAATCTGAATTAGAAATCACATGTAGAAAAACACAGATAAAGCATACAAATACATGAATTGATTAAGGTGTTGTGGTGGAACTGTGGAGGTCCACAGTTAGTACAACACCATAAAAATGGCTGAAATGTCAAGCCGTGTTACCGTCGATGTTGTTACGCATCAGCTATGACAGTTGAGGAGGAGTATGTTTTTGCCAATTTATCTCCATATTGACAGACAAACAAACAAAATAATTTGTGTTCTAGGGAGATGGGTTTGCCTGCTCTGTTTTTTTCTCCTAAAAAAGTGTCGACTTGTTCCCCTGCACTGTAACACGGTTGACTGTTTTGAAAGTGTTTTTGTGCTATTGATCCCTTATGTGTTGGAAAAATCCTACGAACAGACACTAGGGATTATCTCTGGAGAAGGAAGTCTTGTGTAAGGAGAGTGACTTAATTCAAATCAGACGTTACAGGGATTTATAATGAAAAATGTGTCAGTCTGTATCACAGTGAATCATAAAATCCTACTTTTGCTACTTATGAAGCTCAACAATCACATTTTCTATATCAGTTGCACAGATTAATGACAACATTATTGTTAAGGGACATAAGCACTTTCAAATGTATGTTGTTTCAACTCTGTAGTATTTTTATATATGTTTGAAATGACATAGTATTTGTCCATAACACTGACAAAATAATCAAGCAAATGTTCGCTTTCATTAGAGTATTTATCAAATGATTTAAGATTAAGCTTGGCAATTAGTTTGTTTGGAAACTTAAATATATACACTATGTAAACATCTAGGTCATCTAGGTCATTTAGTTGAAAAAAAATACTGATAATTGACATTTTGCTTTTGCCAAAAGCGCAGTCGAATCGTAGAATAACTCTTATATTTGTGACATTGTTTTCATTTTGCTCAGCAATTAATCTCTATTATGTTTTTTAGGTTACGAGAGAATTCTTACCTACAAAAAAAATGACGGGTCATACGGGGCCTGGCGTGAGTACCCAAGCAGCACCTGGTGAGCGTTTTCTCCTGTATTCCACCAAGTAGTGTACTGTGTTTTTATTTTAGGAATGATTGTATTTTTAATACCATTACCACTTATTTCTTTCCTTATCTCTCCTCTTTTGTGGACCAGAACACCATTTTAACATGCACATCATTCATTCTCCTAGCCTTGCGTAAAATCTCTATCACAGACACTTCCACATGCATACATGAAGCTAACACCCCCCCCATTACAGACACGCACACACACACTGTATACAGTATGCCTCCCAATCCATGCCTCAACACATTCTCCTTTTTTTTCTTAACTTGACATCCCCACGGTTTGTCCATAGCATTTCCACCAACCTCTGCTCTTGTTCATGTTTATTGGTGTCAGTGTGCTATGTTTTTTTTTAGTCAGGTCTGTATCATGTCCTATCTATACTTACTTACTACTTACTACAATAACAGTAATGAAAAAGGAAAGTTTGTGATAGTGCACCTATGCCGCCATTGTAGAGGTGAGTGGGTGCTACAGCAGAAGCTTAAATTTCTTGCATCAGCAGCAAGTTTTCAACTTTTTTTTTCTTAACAGGGCAGTCATGGGTGAGCGGTTAGGGCGTCAGACTTGCATCCCAGAGGTTGCCGGTTCGACTCCTGACCCGCCAGGTTGGTGGGGGGAGTAATCAACCAGTGCTCTCCCCCATCCTCCTCCATGACTGAGGTACCCTGAGCATGGTACCGTCCCACCGCACTGCTCCCCATGGGGCGCCACTGAGGGCTGCCCCCTTGCACGGGTGAGGCATAAATGCAATTTCGTTGTGTGCAGTGTTCACTTGTGTGCTGTGGAGTGCTGTGTCACAATGACAATGGGAGTTGGAGTTTCCCAATGGGCTTTCACTTTTCACTAACCACTCTATTTCATCACAAACTTTCTGACAACAGGGCTTTAAAGGTGCAGTGCATAGGATGGTGGCCAGAATATGAATTGCAACTATATTGCTCATTGGAACAGTGCTGCCTATTGCCAAATTTGATCTCTCCCTGAATATTTACTAAATAAACCAATATTTTCTAGTATAATACCAAAGTACAGTAAGTTTTGCAGCTAAAATGTCTAGATCTGTAAATTCAATATGGCAGACATGGAGAAGATTCACCTTTGTATGAAAAGTGCAATTTTCCCAGTCATAATGAATACTTCGAATTTGATGGTGGTGGTAAGTATTCAAGAAGAGTGTAACTTTTGTGAATGGGTTGCTTGAATTCTGGAAAGAAATTGCAAAACATATTACATGGTGCACCTTTAAATGCAGTATACTTCCCATTAAACGTCTTGACAAAATAAAATAGACATATTTTTCTGTCATAGGCTAACTGCCCTGGTGGTGAAGGTGCTGTCACTTCTGGCCGCGCGCCAAAACAACGTGGAGCAGGCAAGACCAGAGAAGGTCATAACAGAGAGGGACATCCAGCAGTCAGTTCAGTACCTTCTCAATATACAGAAGAAAGATGGATCCTTTTCTGACCCTAACCCTGTCATTCATCGGGAAATGCAGGTAGACAGCATTTGTTGAACATATTTCCTGCGTATTATATACAGCATGTCCCAGAAGTGAGTACACCCCTCACATTTCTGCAGATTTGTAAGGGACAACAGTAAAGAAATCTCCCTTTGACACAACGACTAGACACTCAGCTCATCCCACGAGACGAGATACGAGATTGGGTTCACGAGATCGAGTCGAGACGAAATTTTAAGAAAACTACAAATTGTTCTGACATTCGTTGGCTTCCTACTTTCCACATCGCTAAACACATATACTGCTGACTAGCCAGTATTTATACCGTGTACCAGACGGTAATACCTCACTGACGGTGTCAAACAGTAAATTGGCCACACCCCTTCTCTACTGATAATTTCCGAAGTTTAGTAGATCTTAATAACACAGTTTCGTTTTCAGTGTTTGAAGAACCTGTGATATTTAGATTGGTTACCAAAGGATGGAAATATGAATAAGTTATGATTTATTTTCCGATTTCCACATGACTGTTACAGTTTACAGTCTGCCAGTCCAGATTCACTTGCTCTGTGGTTATTGACTTGGGTTACGAACAGACTCCACCAAGTGGTAAGGAAGAGAACTGCAGCTAACAGAAGCAGTTTTGTTTTGATGGCATTGATTTGTTAGAACTACCGGTATATCTCCTTATAGTCGAAATAATATTATTATCATACATATATTTATATGTGGCACATTTAGGATGTAGCCTATGTAATGTCTGAAGAAATGGAACAAAATAATTACCACACAAGATTCTGATGTGACCAGTGCTGGGTGTGTAGGCTAAACTGTGGATTAAAGTGGAGTGATTGCAAGAAACAAAGACATTTGCTGCAACGAAGACAGCGTTTTAAGGTAGGCCTACACCGTTTAATACATTTTGTTGACTTATGGTTGTGCTTTGAAGCAGCTAGGTTTTGCTTATTTGCTGTATGGTGGGTTTATTGCACAATGTAGACAGACTTTTTGTAAGCTATAGCCTACTCTTCTAAAAATCCCCACACTCAAAACTTTGTGCCCGTGCTCATCCTGTCTTCCTTAAACGATATTTCAATAGGCCTACAAACTGTCAAAATGACAGTGGAGTGCACATTTGCATGGAACAGTAGCGTGATGTAGCCTAACCTGCAACTAGTTCTAATGCTTTGGACTGTGATGATGGCTGCAGTGGTGTAGTCTACTTTTTGAAGTGGGTATACTGTATATTTGAGCATTTTTTGATGTGGGTATTGTTGAAGTTTACCGTCTTGGTCTAGACTTCTTGCATGTTCAAAATCCGAGTCAAAGGAATCAAAAACTCCAAAAGCCAAATTAATCTATTTATTTTCTAAAATTACCAAATAACAAAATGACCACCACTGGTAATATCCAGAATACCAGCAATGGCCCATACACAGTAAACACTACAGCTTTCCAGAACTGCAGAGTCTACTACATAAAAATGACAATGGCAACGAAAGCATTACGGAACGTTCCGGAGATCCTAACCTTCTCTCGCCCTGACCGATAACAAAAATTAGGACCTGCTGAATATCCCCTATCTGTTGGTATTTATGGTTTGTGGGTGTATGGGTGTGGTTATGTGTAAGCAATTACGTGATTTGTTAGTTAACCCAGAATATGCCTAATCTGTGTCGATTGTAAGCTGCTGTCTTCATTTCCGGGTGGGCCTTGATTTCATCACTCTAGGTCTTCATGACCTCATCTGTGGACTTCCTGAGTTCTGTAACTTTAATCAAGCAATACACATACAACAGCACATTCTTTTGACATATTTGAGGGTCCTTGGCTCTGAAAAGATTGAAATCCAATGTTAGTCGTTTGCCCATTGTCACCTACTCCTGGCCTCCTAAAAAGGATTAAGTCAAATAGTTTCGCTTCTGAGTGACATCACTGTATCCTGTGTCCTAGAAAGAATGATACTTCAAGGAGTTTGGTATGGACTTCAGACTTATTCCGAAAATAAGCTATCAGTTAATCAAACATCACATGACAGCTTTCAGCTTGTCTCACAACAATGTTTGATGACCTCTGTAGGCTCTCCTAAAAAGAATGGGCAATTACTCAATATCCTCATCTCATGATTGTCACATGGGGTCATTGGGCCTACTCAATGGTTTGAGTGCCCACCAACAAGACATTTATTTTAATGTTTTTAATCATAACCAAATATTGTAGAATTTCCTGCAAACACAAATGAATACCTGAACAACTTGCTGTAAGACAATGCATTATATTTCAGGACCTCAGAATCTAGCCTATTTTCCAACAGTATACTGTATATATTTGTGCTATTCTAAATAATGGATCAATCAATTTTAAGTGGGTATACTGTAATCCCTGAAATTTTGAAATGGCTGCGTATACCTGCGTTTTACGTAGGGCCTAGACTACACCACTGGCTGTGCATTTCATCAAGGTGTAGGCTACAATTCTCCACTTCAGGTTGATATTTTGACAACACTAATGTCCACATGTACTGTAGTACGACTGCAGATTTCGTGGTTTTTGTGTTTTTAGTTAGGAAACCATGTTGTTCGCTTTGGGTTTTTAATTTTTTTTTTAAAGGGCCGCCAAGGGGAAAATTGTCCCGGTGGGAAAAGTCCTCCCACTCCGCCCCTGCTTCCAGGTAGACTGCATCTACAGGCCAGAGATGATCTGAGAAAATGAAGGTTGCTGATCATCAGGGCTGTCAAAAACCTCTCTGAATCAATGACCGTTAAACTAATCCTCCTGTCAACGTTCCCGTTGCACAGCTGTCCTTCACTGCTTGCGTAGGCCTATATTTTCATAAAATGTGAAAAGATGTCAAATAACATCATCTGAAAATCGTGGTTGAGCAAGGGGGAAATGTTAGGTTTGTGCGTGATGCTCGTGAATAAACCACAAATACACATTGGGCGCTATGCAAATACAATCAAGTGTGAAGGATAGGCATAAATAATCACATTGAATCTCAACTCGTTGCAAAGGTTAAATCGGTTTATAGGCCTATGTTAGTAAATTCATCTTCTACTACTCACAAAGGGCGCCCTACTCAATATGATGGTGGCGCGCCCTGGCGCTTGAGATATCTATACGAAATCATCTCACGAGGTAGTGACTGAGCATCACAAAATATTCTTCGCACATTCATCGCAGAGCTGCAGTGTACCAACGTTTCGTAATAGTGTAGCAACGATGATGGCAAAGTTGGAATGTGCCCAAAGAAACCATGCAAGGAATACTGAACCACAGCCTACAGTAGGCTATAGCTTACTTCATACTTCCAGGTCACCCAAATTTGTGGTCCTAATTAAATGAAAGACGCAATTCGAAGGGCATTTTTCTTCATTGCTTTTTTCTTTTTCTAAGACTCAGTGTTTAAATTTCAGTACGAAACAGATATCAAAACATGGCGCTGGATTTCATTTCACATGTGATTTTCAGGCGTAAAACATCACAAATGAGTCCTTTTTCATTTTTCATGCGACTTCCAAAATTGAAAAATGAATGAACGAAAAAATACACGGACCATCTATCTATCTTTCAAAATGGAAATGTAGGCTATTTGCCAATGTAAGCCTGTATTGGAGTAGCCTATTATTCAATGTAGGCCTAATGAAACAAATATCTAATATCTAAGATTGAACTGAAACTGAAATATTGAACAGGCAACACGTGGCGGTCGGCTTTTTGATAGGTGCTTTTATCAGCGAAGCACACAGTCAGTTCACGTGGCATTGATCATTGAACGCTGATAGATGGTCAGGATAACAATGTGTTAGGCCTATGATATTTTTTATAACCTTGCGAGCTTCCAAGGCGAGCATACTTCGTGAGAGAGCGCGCAATGAGGGCTGTGGAACTTGCTACCGCAACATGCTGCTTGAGAGCCGCATATTGAGGGCTGTAGAACTGTGTACTGAAAATGTCCATTCAGAAGTTGATGTCTAGAGTAATTTTGTTTTGTTTCAAATTGACCAGCACATATGAATTGAAGGTTGTATCTTGGAGTGAATGGCATACTATCACTCATTATGAGTGATTGTGGAAACTTTCTGTATCACAAATCTCGCCAGACAGATTTTTAATGTGACAAGAAATCTCAACTTTAATCTCGTGAGATCTCGTGACTCGTGTCACACCCCTAGTAGCCAGCATAGAAATTATACAGTCGCTTCAATTTGTTGTTCACTCAAATAATTTGAAATATAGCCATTAATGTCTCAAAATGTACCTCACACAAGTGAGTATAGCCTATGTTAAAATCCATGGCTGGATTGGCCATATGGCATACAGGGCATTTACCCGGTGGACAGTTCATTATTTTTGGCCTGGCCTCCCCTTCAATGGTATCACTCCCCATGCCACTACAGAGGCCTCTCCAAGACAGGGGGATATAATTGAAGGATTTGGCTGTTACAGTTAACATTTCTCATCTACAGTATGTCGTCATAAGCTTCATTGTCTCTCTGGATGCCTGGTTGACTAGTCTCCGACAGTTAAAAAAAAAAATCCAGTCCAGCCCTGTTAAAATCCAATAGAGAGGACCATGATCTGCTTCTGTGGTCAAAGTACATGTTGACATGCATGGCATGGGGTTTTTTTTGGTGAAATTCAGCTTTCCAATGTTGACGACATTCATGCAGCCCCACCCATGTCAGTCCCATTACCATGGTTGATTTTTTACGGATGGGACACTTTTCTTTGTACAAGTCACTTTGTACCACCACACATGCTTGACACCATCTAAAGTAAATTTTATATCTTGGTCTCATCAGAGACAAACAGAGTAAGAATATGGGTTGCTAGAACCATGATGTGTGGTCTGATGACGGTTTGGCTATATGTTTCTGGGAGAATGATCTATAAGATGTGCACTGGCTACTGTTAATTGTGTCAAAGTTACATTTCTTCAATGTTGTCCCATACAAAGATATACTTGGAAACCTCAAGAAATGTGAGGGGTGCACTCACTTCTGTGACATACTGTATACTTTTGGGGAAATAAACATTGAATGTGTTTTAGTAGGTTTTACTGGACTATCATTGATGTGAATTTTAATGTTTTTAGGTTCAAATATCTTTCATCAATAGTCCTACTGGACAAGTAGTGGTGTGTGACAAGTAGTTAGTGATTTCCATACCAATTCCACTTGCAGTGTATTCAGTTTGAGAAACTGTTTTGCTGATGCCATTGTTGCATAATTGAGTACCTCTCACAGAGAACCCAAGGTCTTTCATCAATGCCCCCCCAACTGCAAATAACTTTTCTTACAAATAATGTGGATGCATGTGTTTTTCTCTTTGCTGTATTTTAGTTTCATAAATGATTTGCATACAACAGATATTAACCACTGTAGTTATTAATTGATTAAGATTGCATGTTACTCGGGCTTGCATGCCCACCTACCTGTCTCTCTGTTCCATTCACTTCCTGTCACCATCTTCGACTCTTCTGTCACATAAAGGCATAAAAGATTTTTTTAAAAAGATTGCATGTTTCTGCTGTTGCACCACAGGGAGGGATTGGAGGAGAGGAAGAGCAGGTGTCCCTCACAGCCTTCATCACCGTGGCAATCCATCACTCCCTTCCTTTCCTGCGAGGAGCAAAAGAGCTGAAGGAGAAAGCGGTAGGAGAATTTCCATTTTCCTGACCACACCTCATACAAGGACAGTTTCTAGCAGCAGTAATGCTGAAAGTTAACGCAAGTAGGCCTAGTTAAGCTAATTTATTATATGGTTGTGACGTCATCTGTCGAATGCTCCATTCATTTCAACGGGGCTCCCCAACGTTCGGACGTCTGTTATTTTTCGATAACGGACGGGTTGGTCTATAACAGACCGCTGTCAATGGCAACAAGACTTTTCACTGCTAAAGCGACTTTTCAACAAGACTCTAATCAGCTGCTGTGATAGACAGCACCCGTTGTCCTGGCTACCGCTGTCAATGGCAACAAGACGTTCACTGCTAAAGCCACTGGCTTGTATACAAGTCAGTGGCTAAAGCGAATGTTTCATATCACTCCGCAGGGGGTCCGGTCTTTTGTCACTCTAATCAGCTGCTGCGATAGACAACACCTGTTGTCCTGGCTAGCCTACCTAGCTGTTGCCTAGCGGTGTTCCACAACGGCACTGTTTTGTTTTGCGCAGCAACAATCTTAACATTAAATAGGTCTAAAGAAATGTCCCCGCATGTGTGAATCATTTAAGTATATCCATATAATAAGCGGGTTAACTTTCGGCGAGTCGGTCGCTTTGTGGAATAGCAGCACTTCAGAGAGAACAAGACCCCTCCGCTCCGCGTCGGGGTCTAAAGATTCTCTCTGTCGTGCTGCTATTCCACGGTAGCGACCTTCTCGCCGAACGTTAACCCTTACATAACATGGCATCATACTACTGTGTTTGGATAACACGCTGACTTGAACCGTCTATTGCGTTTGCGCATCACAACTTTGCATGTGAACTTGTGCTCCTCAAGGCCCTGTGACATGTTAGGGGTTGGGGTGGTTTTGGTCAAGGCACAATTTTGGCATTTCCTTTGCTTAATTTGCTGTTGTTGGTAGAAGTACAGCGGCAGAAATGTTTGACATGTTAGGGTTAGGGATGGTTTTGGTCAGGGTACAGCAGAGCGTTTTTGTCTTTAGCTACAGAAATTAGCTGCGGGCAATATAAATTTGCCGGGATGGGGGGCAAATCGTGTGAACCTGGTCACATGACAAAAGTGCTTTGCCGCGGCGTTGTAGAGCAGGACTGAACATGCAAAGTTCAATGCCAAATGCACTAGCATGAAATACTTCCACCTTTACATGATGCCACACTGAATAAGAAATTAACCAACTGAAAAGCTTCTATTCTGTATGTCAGAAAAAGATAAGGAATACTATGTGCACCCTTTATGTATTCTATATCAATCTCGATTTTGTAGGAGTCCAGCATCTCTAACTCTACAGAATACCTCCTGGCTCGAGTGGAGCACATAGAGAGCCCTTTTGCACTTGCCATCACAGCCTACTGCCTGTCGACCTGCACCTGTGAACGCAGTCTGTCACGGTCCGCCTGGGAAAAACTCAAGAGCAAGGTCACAAAAGGTGTGCTGTCTTTACAAATTTTGGTGAGGGATTTATTACTCTCAAGTTTGAAATATCTGCTACGTTTGTTGAGGTGTTTCGATGAGTGCATGGTTCAAAGCAAGAACAATATGATGGGACACCACGATTGGATATATTTTGCAGATATAATGAAATGAATAATGGTTAAGTTAATTGAAATATACTGTAAGTGTGTGTGTGTGTGTGTGTGTGTGTGTGTGTGTGTGTGTGTGTGTGTGTGTGTGTGTGTGTGTGTGTGTGTGTGTGTGTGTGTGTGTGTGTGTGTGTGTGTGTGTGTGTGTGTGTGTGTTGAACCCCGGACAATAGGCGCCATACGGCAGCCTCCAGAGCTGGTGTAGGAATGTGTGAATGTGTATGTGTATTTTGAAAGCGCTTTGAATCAATTTCATAGTTGTGATACTGCGCTTTATACATGTAAATACATTTTGTGTTGTATTGAATTGTAAAATAACTGTTGTTTGTTTATTTGTTCTGTTGTGTCTACAATATTGTTACTGTATGTCTTTTTAAAAGTAGTTTACATCTGCAGAAAAAAAACATATTTTCTGTATTTTTGTTTTACGGAATATGTACTCGCAGAATTCAGTGAAATGAACACGGCCCCCTTCACAGATTCTGACTTAATTACCACGGAAGTTCTTTATCCATGTTGCCACAGCTCCAGTCTTTTATTTCAACGTTTTTCTCTTGTAAAATGTTCTGACTAAAAAAATGGGGGAGGTGGAATCTTAATTAAGAGGCTTTAGTGAAGGGTTTTGATCTGGGCATAGTTTATATTGCTATTGCATTGGTATTGACCAAATGGAAAATATTTTATTTTCCAAGTGGCCTTGTTGATAGTCATGAAATTCTGTGAGGCCATGATTTATGTCTGTGTTCCTCATTCCATCAGAGGGTGAATGCAAAGTTTGGCGTGCAAGTTTTGACCTGGATGAGCGAGGGTCCAGGTACATAACAGCTGAGGCTCTAACGGTGGAGACCACTGCCTACGCGTTGATGACTGCTGTGGCCCAGGAAGACGCAGAATGGGCAAACGATGCAGCCTGCTATCTGGCCACACGCGAGAACTACAGAGGGGGCTGGAAGTCCACACAGGTTAGCCCAATGTTCATGTTAAGAGTTATTTCACCACATTAGAGCTTCATTCACGATACACTTATACACCTCTTATTTAGACCAATGAACTATCCTTGTATTACTATCTGTTTCAGGAGATTGATTTGTGTGTTTCATCTTAGCCTTAAATAAATTAATCAGTATGCCTCATGAAAGCGAAAGTGAAAGCCCAACTGTGAAACTCCAACTCCCATTGTCATTGTGATACAGCACTCCACAGCACACAAGTGTACATTACACACTGCACACAACGAAATTGCAGGGGGTAGCCCCCAATGGCACCCGAAAGGGAGCAGTGTGGTGGGACGGTACCATGCTCAGGGTACCTCAGTCATGGAGGAGGATGGCGGAGAGCACTCCTTAATTACTCGCCCCACCAACCTGGCGACGGGAGTCGAACCGGCAACCTTTGGACTAAGTCTGACGTCCTAACCGCTTATCCATGCCTGTCCTCCTTTTAAATCGAATAAAATTTGAGTCAGTAAGAAATTGTAAAACTTAAGAAAATGTTAATCTCCAGACTACCTTCATAAAATAATATACACTTAAACAATGTTCGACAACTTGTGATCATCATAACTTCCAGGACACCATCGTGGCTCTGGAGGCCCTCATGAGATATGCCACGAGCCAGCCGGAGTCTCCTATCAGTCGGATGAATGTGCTCTTCCAGGTGCCAGGAAAGTCTGTAAGCGAAACGCTCGCTACGGATGCCAGTGGGCTCTCTGTGGAGACCGATCTGAAGGTATTTTCCTCCTTTGTGATTATCAGATAATTTACAACCACTAGGGGCTGCCAATGAGGTTTGCAGGTGTGTGTGTGTATGTTTCTGTTCACCAAACGGTGCAGGTGCGCTCTCTGAGAGCTTTTCTAGTTTTATCATTTGGTCGTTTGATGCTGCTACTTGTGCAGTTAATCGTTCTCGCCTTCTGCCCTCTTTGCAGAGGCTTGTTGGCAACAGCATTCGTGCTACAGTACAAGGAGAGGGAAAAGCAAAGATGAAGGTTGGTACCACCACATACTACAGTTACATTGCATGTTATCTTTCAGCCATCTAACATTATACCAGATGCTGGCCAAATGATGGTAACATGAAAAAATCAGAGTGGTTGGTGATTTTTTTCTTACCTGTTTGGGTCATGAAGGTTCTCATTTTACAAAACCTCCAGGCCTATACGATACAGTACAGTACATGTACTTTCCATCCTAAATTGTGGAATTTCTTTTAATCACAATCTACCCTAAATTAATCTGAAGGTGGTGAAAGTCTTCCATGTGTATGAGCCAGAGACGAGCTGTGATGATGTTGCCATCAGTGTGACGGTGAAAGGCAAAGTGGAGTACACAGGTATGACCAACCACTATAAACAGATTTACAAGTATGGATGAATTAATGAATGAATTAATTAATTAATTTAATATCACCCAGCTGCCAATAAGTCATTACATCTTATGGACAAACAAACTGGTGGGATAACATGGTTCATTTAAAGGTGCACTGAATAATATTTTTTTAGCAGTTTCTAGAATTCATACTTAGTTAGTTTATTATTTAGGAAATATTCGTGAAGATATTAAGTTTGGCAATAGGCAATACAGTTTCAAAGAACAGCATAATATACATTTAAGGAACCTTGAAGAAGCTGATAAGAAGCTATGGTTGTAAATGATATGGCAAATCACAATATAACGACATGCTCTATACAAGTGATACTCTTTCTCTTTCTCTTTTATTTCATGTATGTATGGCCTATTGGGTCATGTGATGTGTGTCTAAGGTTTGGGATGGGCTGGGGTGGGTGGATATTGGTTACTGACTCTGTAATGTTACTATGTCCCATCTTGGGATCTTGGTCATAAAAATGTTGAATCAAAAAGACAAAGACATGGGTCAGTGACGTTTCAGCAGTAGCACACGTCAGGGCTGCGCAACGACAGCCAGTGCCACTATTGTATGGATTATTTTTTGTTTGTGTGCTTTTGCAGCACATCAACCACCAATTACTATTAATTTAATTTATAGTATTTTATTAGTTGTTTATTCAGGGTGTATGCAGGGTTTTAAAAATGTAATGGCCTTAAAAGTAGTAAATTTGCTCAAAAGGTATTATTTTTTTTAAAAACAAAGTATTATTATTTTTAAGTTGTACCATTTTGACAAAAAAATTGATTGATTCTGTATCTGAGGGCAGTCATGGGTACGCAATTAGGGCGTCAGGTTGTCAACCTGCCAGGTTGTTTATTTATGTCGTTGTCTGAGCCCCAAAAAAATTCTTTGACCCACATACTGTATGTACTTTGCATTTTGTAACGCATGCTGATCTTCATCAACATGCGCACTGCAATCTCTATAATGCTTTATCTAGAGGAGATTCAAAAGAATTATGAGTACGAGGACTATGGAGATTACGATGAGGAAAGGCGTGAGGAGGAAGATGTTCCCCGAACTGCGATCGAGTGGTTCGATATTCGAAACAGACGGAAGAGAGACACGAAGCAGAGTGAGGAGAGCCTCGAGAACATTAAGTACACTGTGTGTGTCAGGTCAGTGATCACTGGTAGTTGGTAGATACTGTATCCCAACTCAGTCAATGAGTTGGGTGAGGATGTATAAACAAATGTATAGCAAATGTAGGATGTATAAACAAAGATAAGGCAGCCATGACCTAGTGATTAAGGAGATTCGAATCCCACCCTTCCATTCCCCATCTCACTCCATGGCTTGAGCAAGGCACCTAACCTCACACTGCTCCCGGGTCTGTACTAACTAATACCCTGTGCTTAACTGTAATAAGTGGTTTTGGATGAAAGCTGCATGTGATGTCATTTTCAATATGGAAACCAATGTAAACCTATGCAATGCAAACCTATGCAACAAAGTGGGATCCATGCCGGTCTCCTAAATGGGGGTGACTTTTAAACATTTTCCGCATTGAACTCCATTGGTTCTTAACCCCCTCTAGTCTTCTAAAGGGGACCTCAGTTCATAGACATGCTGTTTAGAAGCTTACAGAATGTCATGATGATTCTGGAAGACAGTCGTTATGAACCATCGCATCCCTCTCAATAGTCTCTGGCATAACCTTGCCAGGAAACCAAAATGAAGTCATTTAAATGTAAGTTAGCATTTGACACATTTGTCTCAGTAAGTGCATGTGATAGTGTTCCATTTTGTTTGAAGAGAGAACAGTGTAGGTATTTTGCACTTTTACAATAAATGCACAATATGGACAGAGCTGTATCTACATGTACATGCATTTTTATCTCAAAGCTGTGTGCTTTTGTTGATTTTAATATGAATTGTGATGAAGCTGTAATTGTCAAACGTCATATTATTTCAGTCACAAGTTGGAGCGGAATCTCTCAGGGATGGCAGTTGCGGATATTACACTACTGAGTGGCTTCAGTGCTGACCGTGCTGATCTAGACAAGGTGACACGGACAGCCATTTGTTCTTCCTCATCCTTTTCTCCCTTCTTTTCTTCCTTTTTTTACTATATGGGTTCATAAAGTAGAAGTAGAAGTTCTCTTAGAAATGTAATTGCAACACTACTAGTAGGATATTAGAGTTGAAAGAAACCATGTGATATCATACTGTTGTAATTTCATCTTTAAAGGTGCACTGTGTAATATTTTCAGTAGTTCATTTCCAGAATTCACACTGTGCATTCACAACTGTTACGTTTTTAACAAATACTTACCATCACCATTCAATTCTAAGTATTCATTATGACTTCCAGAAATAGCCATATTTAGCTGCAAAACTTACCGTCCTTTGGTCATATAAGTAAATATTGGTTTATTATCATTAATATTAATGAAAAGATCAAATTTGGCAATAGACCGCACAGTTTAAATTAGCAACATAGTTGAAATACCTACTCTGGCCACAATCTTACACGATGCACCTTTAAGAATACTTCTACTTCTCCGGTGCATATATACTGTAGGTAAGCTGTGATGCTTTTGTCTCCTGCAGCTTAAAGATGGAGCTGACCAGTACATCTCTCATTACGAGAAGTCCCACAACAGAGTGCTGTTGTACTTTAATGAGGTATGATGTGTGTGTGTACTAAACCCTGTGTGTGTGAACTTAACCCTGTGCTAATATACTGTATACGTGTATATTAAAAGCAACTTCGTATTTGCTAGTGATGTTGACTATGACTATGTTCTCAACTGTAAGTCGCTTTGGTTAAAAAGCATTTGCCAAATGCAATGTAATGTAATTTAATGTATGATGATGGCTTCTAGTGCTGTAATGATACTCAACTCACGATTCGGTTCGTCTTCCAATTTTTTACCCATGGTTCGACACACTCCACAAATTTTAAATGCATCCTTTTAAATGTATTAATTTGCTTTTTTCCACATTTGCCAACACCATAAAGTAAAATGATTAGTAAAAAGCTATGATATTTTATTGGTAGCATAGGTTACAAGAGGCTGCACTGGTATTACGTGGTATTAAATATTGTTACACTGGTTATTATACTGTGAATAACGTGGTAGTAACTGTAATAGTGAACCATTAAAATTAAGTGTAACTAACACCTTTTATTATTTGTTTGATTTGTGTTTGCACAGATTCCCAAGGAAGGTAAGGAGTGTATCTCTTTCGGAGCCAAACAGATAATGCCCATCGGCCTCATCCAGCCCGCACCAGCTGCATTCTATGACTACTATGATCCTGGTAGGACTTCAACCTTGCATGCTTGTTTTATTCCTTTGATTTGAAACTCAACAGTGCATGTTTATTTTATTAATTTGATTTGACCCTCATGAAAACAAAACAGAAATCAGGACACTGCAGCTGCAGTTGTTTTTTCTTTGTTGCAGGGCTGTCCAAAACACAGCACACTGCATTACAGTTTCATATTATATAATAATAATAAATATCAGAATAAAGAACTTATCATAATACTTTTACAGTTCTAGATTCAGAGTTTGTATCTCTCTTGCTCTTTGCTGCGTGAGCATGTGTTGCTGCGCCCACATGTGTTGCTGCTCTCGTGCTCTCTCTCTCTCTCTCTCTCTCTCTCTCTCTCTCTCTCTCTCTCTCTCTCTCTCTCTCTCTCTCTCTCTCTCACGCTCTCTCTCTCTCTCTCTCTCTCTCTCAATGTGACTTTCTCCCACCTCTATTATTTGGCTTGTTTTATTTTCCTTTAACCAACACCATCATATGCTTTGAAAACGTGGCATCAAATCGGTAACACGAAGCATCATAAACCTTTGAAACAGAAATGTGATGACAGCACCGCACGTGCAGACGAGTCAGAAACAAAGAAGTCCAGTTGCTTAGATCAGTGTTTCCCAACCTTTTTTGACACGCTTACCCCCTAAGCGTTTTTGTTGTACCTTGAGTACCCCCATCTCATGCTCTCTATATATTCCCTTATCCCAGTATGACTATACTCTATTCAATTGTCATTATCACATTTTTCCGCGTACCCCCTGAGGTGTGCTCGCGTACCCCTAGTGGTACACGTACCCCTGGTTGGGAAACACTGGCTTAGATAACCTGACAGACTAATTGAACGAATGTTCTTGTCGTTGGGTGGTTTGGGGTAATAAAAAACCTTTGGTGAAGGGACAGTTGCGATAATGGTTACTGACACTGCCCAGACTTTGTTTTAGGCTACAGTCATTAAAGGGGCTCTAGGTAGGATTAAAAGTTGAATTAATCACTGTCCCGAGTCAGCCGATGCTTATTTGAGTCATTAGTAGGTGAACAATGACTCTCGTGACCACTTCAACGGTCCGCTGTCAGAAAACCCCAAATGCCACTTTTGACAGAGCGGTCGGCTTTTAGTGTCGTGGGAAGCACTTCTCATACGAAAAATCGCTTTACATACCGTATTCATATTTGTATCAACAGCTGACATTCCATGTTGAAAAACATTCTCACAGCATTTTTTCATGACTGTGTAGATTTTGAGACAGGCATGCCACAAGCACCGTGCACCATCCTACATGGTGCCCCTTTAATGAGGTACAGCAGCCTATGCTAGATCCTGCTGTGTAGGCCTAAATTGAAACAACATAGGAGACATATAAAAAGAAAGAAATATATCTGTTTGAATACATATATACTATACTGTATATAATATACAGTCTGGACAAAGTTAAACACCACTCATTTCGATAATGAATGCATTTTGATGGCAGTATGTATTTTTTGCAGGCAGGAGATGTGATATATTCTACTCAGCACCCAAACGAAGCAAGATGATATCCCAACTCTGCTCAGAGGATGTCTGTGAATGTGCTGAAAGTAGGCGCTTGAAACATTTTGACCAGACAATTATAAACTTTGATTGATTGATAAATTGATTGATTGATTAATTGACGCATGCACACACACACACACGCGCGCACGCACGCACGCACGCACGCACGCACGCGCGCACGCACGCACGCACGCACGCACGCACGCCCACAGAATGATTGTTTTTGTGTATGTGGTGTCTTCAAAGACCATGATGTACTCTATGGTCTGTTGTCTACCTAAATATTCCTTTTCTGTGAAATTGCCTTCACAGGGCCATGTTTTAAAGAGAAGACGGGTACAAAAATCAAGAAATCCAACCGCTTTGATCATGCTTGTTACGATCCTGTTGTGGAATATGGTTTGTGTGTTTCTCAGATAGACAGCCTCTATGACTTCAGGATAACTTCAGCCAATTTCAACATGCAGTTGTAATGCTCACACACTACCCTGGACTTGTCTATACCTGAGATTTGTTTTTTCCTTCTTCAGCCTTTTCCGAGATCCTGGTCATTATAATGGGGGCAGATTTTTTTTTTACCTACATTACAAAAAAAAAACATCTTGATGTATTCCCAAAAACATCCAAAAGGTTATGCAACATCAACAGACAACTAGCAAACAGCAATATCTTTTGGGAAACTATTTGGAGTAGGCCTATGTTAAGAAGGTTTTTAATGTAAACAAAATCTGTTCCTATTAGAATAGCTCAGATCTCGGAAAGGACTGAGCCAAAAAAATACCGCATCACCGGGTACTGACAAGACAAGGGTAGCGTGAGCAATACAACAGCATATTGAAATTGGCAGAAATGCTCCTTTAATAATGTGCAGTATTAAATACTGCATATATTGGTGATTAATATTTATAATGTGAACAAAACACAGAAATGTTGTTATTTAATCTTCACTACACTCATATATTGTACTGTATGTCTGAGGTAGTTAGTTGCTTGCAATCTCTGCAGTGTTCATGTTGTGCTTTCTTGATTCGTCTTTTTTTCAGGTTTTGAAGTCCTCATTACGTCTGTCGAAAAGAAAAGCAGTTTTGAGTTGTACATCGGGACAGTGACTAGCATTTTTAGAACAAGTATGTATGTTGCCCATCACAACTTTCCTTCTGAAGTGAAAGCCATTATCGTTATTGGAAACGTAAATTAAAACTACAAAGAGAGATCTTCACACCGTATTGAAATTGTGGGCTTTCTAACCCGATGCTCTTGTTGTAGTGAAAAAAATGTTTGCCCAGTGAGTATCTTACATCTTGTGTCCATTGATCTGTGCAGCTGGTGACACGTCTGTGGGCCAGGGAGACACCCGCGTGTTTGCCAAAAGGATGGCGTGTAAAGGCAGCTTGGCAGTGGGCAAGACGTACCTCATCATGGGCTACGATGGACCCACCAAAGACACAGCTGGACAGTAAGAACTCTCATCGGGGGGTGGGGTTCACCCCACGAACACACTAGAAGAGACCAACATTACAAAGAGTTGCTGAAAGTGTGTTCATAGCAAGAGCGACATGAGCGATTGAAGCGACAGAGTATACCCATTAAAAGCAGAATGCAAGCATTCCGACATTCCAATTGGCTGTGGCTACAGTTGCCGAATATACCTCATTGGAATAATATTCACTGAAGTTTAACTATAAACTGTCACTCAAATTACCTCTAGTCGCGTAAATCACTTTTGTCTCTTCTGTCGCCAGCTCCTCCATACAAAGTCAAATACTTCCATCGCCAGTGTTGCTCTAGTCGTCTCTGGTGTATTCCTGCCGTATTACACTAATGCCACCTGTATCATATGCGGGCAATTGACCATGGGGGCCCAGGTTCAAATCCGGCCTGGATCATTTTCCAACCCTTGACTTTAAATGGGCCACTGCAACTGGAAGAGTTTGATATTAATATCCCTGAAATGTGGTGTGTCAGACACCATCACCACAGATATTGCATGTTAACACAATAACTTTTCAACAGATGGACAGATTTGCAGCAAATCTTGTGTGCTTACACAATAACAGCTACATAGTAAAAGTTGAAGGCTGACTTTGAAGCTGTCCGTCTTAAGGTGGGCATAAATTGTGAGATTTTTTCAATCATGGGTGTTAAGCTCCTGCTCAAACTGCACCAGGGAATCGCACAGTTTTAAAGTTCACACATCACGACTCACAGTGTCACACTATATGAGCCGGGGTCGGATGCGGGCAGAATGCTCACACTGTACGACACGGCAGGCCGGCAGGTTTTCCGGAACTGCAGATGGCAAAAAGTGAAAGGGAAATGCGCACCTGAGGTACAGACAAGGATGCTCTCAAGAGTGAATTATGCTGCCCTGGCAATTTATGCATGAGTTGTGTCAAATCTGCTTCAACTGTGCGATTCACTCACGAAGGGTGACCAGGATTTTAGACAGTTTTGATTTTCTTGCGAGCCTACGATTGCAGATCGCAAGCTGGTCGTGAGGTGAAATGGCTTGTCGTTACCCCATGTACACTACACGATGTGAGACTCACGGGTGACCTCCGATTGAGCAAGAAATCGGCCTGATTCCCAAAAAAGTCCTGCCACGAAATTCGAGCCAAAAGTCGCACAGTGTATGCCTGGCATTATTGTTTGCCCCACAGTTCATTACCTTAATGAAGTTCTGTGTTCAGTTTTTTTTGTTGGCTAGTAGTAGTGGTTGTATAATTTGTGTTACACTCTTGTATCACTCTGCTACTGATGAGTCTGTGAAAATGACTGCTGCCTGCTGACTGTTGTTATCTAACCATTAACCCTCTGGTTGTGTTATGGTCAAAAATGACCGTTTTGAAACTTCATTCTTAAATAGCTTCTCTATTTTTCATCATACACAAATGATACTTCATGATATCCACCAGCTTACCTATTCAAATGATGGTCAAAATGAAATATAATGAAATTCCTAAAGAATTGTGGAAGATACACCAACTTGTTACATTCATGGTGTTTCTGTCAAAAATGACCGGACCATTAATTTACATCTCCCAAAGTTATATACAGTTTATATTACATTCACTTTACCCTCATATTCTTTTTTGTTTGGCTTTTCAGAATACAACCATATGTGCCACATTAGTATAGATGTTTACAGTTAGTTGAAAAAAGTAAAGGTGTTCCAAACGACCTGAAAGCCTCTGAGAGGCCCTAGACTCCAGAGGGTTAATAAAACGAATTGGTGCAAGATAAGAAAAAAAGCCTACAAATCACTAAAACAAAGCAGAATAACATTTAAATCACATTGGAAATGTTTCAAAAGGATGTCTAAAAGGTATTAATCACAAAATATGCCAATCAGATTTTTAATCAATGTATCACTGCCTTTTTTGTGTAGGCAGTCAATTTTGACCGTTAACACCATGAACTTAACCATGTTTCTAACACAAACAGAGGGTTAAACTAACAGTCCCAGAGATAAGAGGGTTTTACTCGTGTGGTCACGGCCAAAAGGTTTATTGGTTGTCTCTGGTGTCCCTCACCAGAAACAACCCCTCAAAAAGCAACAACACGGGGGAAAAGGCGGTATCCGACTCCAGATAAATATTTAGAATTTGTGTCTACCTTTGGGTTTGTAAGACTTGCATTTTTTTAAATTGCTCACACTTTTTTTGCACCAGACACAACCAGTTAAACTGTTGGGCACGGCCACATAAATAAAATCCTCAAAATGTTGTTGTTTTGTTGTGTTTCCTGTAGAATGCAGTATCTGCTGGATTCCAGAACTTGGGTGGAGGAGAAGCCAACTAATTGCAAGGCATCAACTAGAAGAAAATACTGCAGGGGATACGAGGACTTCACAACCGAATACCAGATAAATGGTTGTACTCAATAATCAGCCAAAAGAACCCACCAGACATATATTTTCTGTGATTCGATTTTTCAGAACAATGTACAGTACATTGATTTTCTATCAAGACCAACATTTTTTCAACTGCCTTATTTCATATTAACATAAAGTGAGGGTAGCTTTCCATCAATACCAAAAATGCTTCAAATGTCTTAAATTTTAACACCATATAATGAAGTTGTGGCAAATCTGCAGACTGGTGCCTTTAGTTTATGTCGCTTATGTCCTCTGGCCTACATAGGCAAAGTGCAGTAACTACACATCTTCATCATTACACCTCCTTCATCTTGTGTCAAAGGTCCAAATGTGTGCCGGTGTAGAGATATTGTGTCAAATTTGTTACAATACCCAACCTAATGCCAATTCAAAGGCCTTTTTCTCTGTGTCAATGTTGGCATAGTTACTACAATTTGCCTTTGTTGGGCAATATTGTAGGTGGTATTTTTTCCTGCCTTGCTTATGGTCTTACTTTGTGTAAGCATGTAATAGTTTGGACCATATCCAAATAATAATGTAGCCTATAACCTTTCCTTTACAGCAGGGGTCCCCAAACTTTTTTTCTCTGGGGGCCACATTATCGTTTCTGACTGTGATCAGGGGCCGGGATCAATCATGTGGGCTGTATACTAGGCCACTGCCTGTAATAGCCATAATTTCTAGCACGGCAATCGCCATTACACGCTGAAGAAGGGCTCTGCCTGAAACGTTCGTAGGCGAATAAACAGAGAAAAATCTGAAGAGTGCTGTCCTTCGCTTCCTTCATTCATAATTTCTAGCACAAAATATTATTATTATATCATTATTGATTTGCAAAAGAAGTGAGTGAGTACTTCACATGTTCTTCAATTTGAAATACCACAGGTTTTCCTTATAATTTCCAATAACCATGTAAACATAGCAAGGAAAGATTAGAAAAATATAGTGATTGACAGTTTAGAAGTGATACAATAGAAATGTTAGGCCTGATATTACAGTGAGATGAGAAACTATCAAGACAAGAAACTTCTGGTGATTAACACTAAGTTAGTGAATATTTAACTGTAGGAAGGCCTGTTGATAAACAAAATAAAATATTTAAAAATATATATTTTATCTTTTTTTTCTGTGAGGATTGCTTCTTTGGGCCAGTTCAAATGGTGAGATGAAGAGAGGTGGCGGGCCGGTCAAAGGGGCCCCTGCTTTACAGTATTATAAATGATGACAAATTCTTCATTGTAATAAAGGCAGCCCATCATGCTGATAAGATGTCTCATGGTTGTTAAAGAACATGGTTTAACAGACAGATGTTAATTATTTTTATTTTGGGTATTTCAGTGTCACTTATAAATTGAATAACCCTAAATTGTGAGCATGAAGCGGTACATTTTACTATTTTACAATCAGTTTCCTTTAGATTCGCAGTGTACAGCATCACTGTTGAACACACACACACACACACACACACACACACACACACACACACACACACACACACACACACACACACACACACACACACACACACACACACACACACACACACACACACACACACACACAGAGTTCACAAAGGGATCCACACACAAGCACACATCGCCATGTGGCCCATTGGGGGGGTCATGCATCTGGCCATTGGGTCCAGTTTTTTTTTAAGTCCTGCCAGCTCTCCAACTTCATTCCCTCAGTGGGGTGATTCAGTTTCTTCTGCCATACCTATTTATTTGATTCCCCCTCCTTACTTCTTTGGTTTTCCCCCTTTCCCCCCTGTGGCAGTTTGGGTCCTGAGAGAGGCTTCTGTGCTCTAAGTAAACTGCCTGACATCTGCAGGCAATCACTGGGGGGGTAGAGGCAGAAGAGGGAGGGTGCACACAGCACAGGGTTAAAGCAGTGCATGTAGTGTATGCAGGACCCCAGCACACCGCTCCTCACCACTCCTCACCACACCACACCAATAAGCCTGACCTGGCCCAGGCTCTCTCCTGTAGAAAAGATGCTGTCCTCTCTCTCTTTCTCTCTCTCTTTCTCTCTCTCACTCTCTCTCTCTTTCACTCACTCACTCACTCACTCACTCACTCACTCACTCACTCACTCACTCACTCACTCTCCCTCTCCCCTCTTTCTCTCTCTCTCTCTCTCTCTCTCTCTCTCTCTCTCTCTCTCTCTCTCTCTCTCTCTCACATACACACACTCTTTCACTCACTCACTCACTCACTCACTCACTCACTCACTCACTCACTCACTCACTCACTCACTCTCTCTCCCTCTTTCTCCCTCTCTCTCTCTCTCCCTTTCTCTCACATACGCACACTCTTTCACTCACTCACTCACTCACTCACTCACTCACTCACTCACTCACTCACTCACTCACTCACTCACTCACTCACTCACTCACTCACTCACTCACTCACTCACACTCACACACACTACAAGTAGACTACATGACATCCATGCCTCTTTCCTGAGTGTGTCTCAGTATCCCTATATTGTTTAGAACATGTTTACACCATTTTTTTAGTTACACTGTGCTACATTCACATCAGAAGGAGTGGTTGACAAAAACAAGCATAAGGACCAGGAAATATGTGATAACAGAAAGCTGACAGAATCAGAAATGTATTATGGAATCACAAATGTTATGTTCTTAAATCAAATAGATCTGTTAAAGTAGCGGCTGAGAACGAGTGAGTAGTTTGGGGTGGGGATGTGTGTGTGTGTGGGGGGGGGGTGTACAGGGAGGAGAACTAGGAGTGGGGTGGAAAAGAGCAGAACAGACTGGGCCTTTATGTGCTTATATTATTTCAATCTGTGAAGAGAGGTCCAATGTAAGCAACAGAGGAGTACTGGCCATCACTTCAATCAGACCCGAGTCAAAGGCAGCCCTGTTTACCCCCGTTGCCATTAAACTTCTCATTAAGTTTGAATCAATGAAGGCCGGGCAAATATGAATACCCCGATACTCAACATATTTTAACTTTCTTTTTTTCCTGGCGAAAAAAAGGGAAAAAATGGCCTGTTTATGTAAATGTTTCTGCATTGCTTAACTTGTGCCACAAGGTAAACCATCTGCATATCTCAGATTCTTGTTTGTTAGATGTTTCAAGGCATCATTGTGCCACTGTTGTCTGAGGTAACCATGTCCAAAATCTACTTCACTGTGTGTCAAAGTCAGTAAGGTCACCCTTGACAAATGATTGAAAGTGGACCTACCATACAGTAGTTCATCCACATAAATGTCCATGCACTGTGTTTATGTTGATTTAAGTAATAACACTTAAGAAATACACCTCGACACACACACACACACACACACACACACACACACACACACACACACACACACACACACACACACACACACACACACACACACACACACACACACACTGATTACGACCGGCAAATAGGCTACATGTAAGTGAGGGTAATGTATGGGCAAGGATTTGTGCTTGTATTTGTTTTCTTTTGCTTTTTTTCTAATATGTAGCTAGCTACATGTAGGTGCTGGAAGTACAGTAATACAGCTCTGAACACCACAAGTGTTATCTAACAGCAAGGCGCTGTTCAAGACATATTGGGGCCTTTCAGATGACTGGCCGCAAACTCATTGATCTATTAGAGTGGCAAACTTAAAGAAGCAAAAATAGTTGTTAGTTCAGAATCCAGAGAATGAAATTAAAGACTAAACTCTAGATTTCACAGTAGATCGACAGTACATGTCGATATTTAACTTGAAATTGAAGAATCGTTAATCCCATCGCCTTACATGAATGTAATGTAATCTTACATATCGACATGTCACATTGAAAACTAAGAAGAGAGTAACTGTTAAACAGATATGCTGAACGGCTAGAATTTCTTCATTGATACCTGCAACCCACTTCTGAAGTAGGCCTACATTTTCACCAAAATGCCATGCATGGCATTTCGATAAGTCATCTGACAGTTTGGGGCGGGGGGGGGGGGGGGGGGGGGGGGGGGGGGGGGGGAGGGGGGGGGGGGGGGGGGGGAGGGGGGGCGGGGGGGGGGGGGGGGGGGGGGGGGGGGGCCTCTGGATGGGCGACCCCAAACTTTTTACCCAAAATTTCATCATGGCAAAAAATGATTATGTAGCTCAAACACATAGAAAACAATAAGTCAATTACTCCCGGAGGTTTTGTTGCTTTTGTCATGCTTGGTGAATTTGTGCAGTAATAATCTTGGCATAACCTTGCCTAAGATTGTTTTGTTTCAAAGATAGGCCTCCCAAACTGACTGGATAAGTTTGCATGCTATTGTACACAGTAGTTGTAAAAAAAATGTTTAAAAAGCTGTACGGCATCTTCAATATTAGGTGCTTTCATTTTCTCATCGGCTTTTCCACTTATGATTTCAAAAATCCTTTTTTGACAGCATTCCTCCATCTACTCCTCTCATTCAAAATGAAATTGATTTATTTGATTTTTCTTTTCCAGAACTTAAATCCCATGTGGAAGCTGGTGGGGGTTAGCTGATCTTATTAACTAAACAACTTCAGGTCTGGTAAATCAACTGATCAGTGCAGTCAGCTGCATTATACAGTCTGATAAGAATAGGTTTACATTACTGTGCTTTGAGTTTGCTGAGTGGGCACTAGTGGTTTGAGGTACTGTACGTGGGCCCTGGTTGGGTGTTTATTCTGTACTGTAGGCCCATAGCTGTTTAAGGCTTGGCATCCCTCTTTTCCAGGAGCTTAAGGTGGGTTCATCAGCTGCAGCAGCAGCAGAAGGAGGGTGGTCCGCTCCCGTCCCGTAAACACAACACTGGTGGTGGTCATCATGATGGACTCGACCAAAAAATCGGGTCGGGCATTTTCAGCCAAGACCGGTCCGCTAGGCATTGAGTGCGACAATAAAGCATGTGTCAACATTTTTTTGTCATCTAATAGTTATTTTGACCAAGTTGGTCCACAGCATTAATGGTCAAATTTGACTCTGAGAGGTTTGCTGTAGCGGCACAAGGACTGATACCACTACATTGAGGGGAGGACAGAGCCAAAATCATCAACAGGCCACCAGGCAAATGCCCTGTATGCCCTATGGCCAGTGCAGCCCTGGGTGGCCATCATGACGGGGCTGGATGAGGAGGTGCCAGAGGGCATAGACCACCCATTGTGCCGCCACACAGCTGAGTGACAAGCAACCTTTATTCTGCCCCGAGCATCTGACGGTCACTCACAACCTACAACAGTCAGGCGCGGACATCAAGGTTGACTGAGGAAAATTACTGCGATGAGAGAGCGAATTAAAAAAGAGAGTCCAGTTTAGGATATTTAGATAGGGAGCGTATTTTTTAATGAGTTTCTCTGGTAGACTGGAAATTGTAGAGCAGTCAGCATTTTTGTTGCTGTTGTTGGTGGTGGTGATTGGTGGTCTTTAAGATGTTACATCTGTGCTTTCATCCATGCAAACTGTACAATCTTTCAGTGTTTCTTAACTCTTCAACAGAACATGGACAGAAAAAAAACACATGGTAGGCAGTGCAGGGTGAGGAAAGAGGGGGAAGATGCCTCTGAGTTTGTGTGAAGTCAGCACATGGCGTTCCGTAGCCCCCAACTGAAAAGGCCCATTCATCTCCACCCCACCTGAGGCCCAGCTCCTCTCCAACTCGCTACCGGTGGTTTTGCATACCTGCGGAGTTCATGGAACAGCAGGATTATCAACTAAGCAGATTTTTTTCAGGTCTTTTTTAAATATATGACACAATAACAAATAAGCAATGTTATATATTAGCAGTCATTTTTTCATTAAAAAATACTGTAGGCTATATAAATACAAAAAAATAAATGAATAGTCTTAGATGTTAGCGGTCACCAAAAAATACATCTTGGGCAACTTCGTCCTCTTTGGGCATATACAGTACACTACACATGTGAATTATTCATATTACCAATTATACAGTCAGTAGTAAAACTCTGGCATACACATACACCCTCTTTTTGATCCACACATCTACTGTCCACTTGGTTAATTTTTTTTTCAAATTGCTCCTAAATCCTGTCTGATCTTCAGGGTTCACCTGGTGAACTGCTGAACACGATTTCCTGATTCCACAGAGCCCCCACCAGGAGCTGACAGCAGCAATGAGGAAATAACAGGGCCAGAGTAATGCACAGGCTAGATATGTCTGCGGTCTAGGGGCCCCCACCTGCCAAGGGGCCCCTGATTGGCCAAAAGTCAAAAATGGCAGAATTATGACAAGATAAAATATTGAAAAAACAAATCTGTAATGTCGTATACAGTTTTAAATATTGCTTGTTCTCCTCTCCACAGCTGACAGACATGTTGTCCTTATTATCTTGTCATTATGTCACTATGTAATTCTGTTGTGAAATTTACCTTGCAGGCGGGGGTGGGGGGTACACAGCAACCTGTAGCCTAGGGCCCCCGGGCTATCTTACTCCGACCCTGGCCAGTGTCTGTTTAATTTTGTCCTGGAATGTACCTTGCAGGGGGGCCCAGAGCAACCTGTAGCCTAGGGGCCCTGGGCCATCTTATTACGGCCCTTGGGGGGGAGATCTTTAAGTATGAGTAGATGTAGGCTTTCCCCCCCTTCTCTCTTCTCAGTCCTCGCTCCCTCTCATCCATCCACGCCTCTCTCTCCGTTGCAGTTCCAATCTTATTAGGAAGCCGATGGAGGCCAAGACACACTAACACAAGGACACAAACTCAGGTGAGTGTATTGTGCTCTCAGTTCTATCATATATTTTCTTAATATCAGTTTGCATGCTTATTTTTTCTACAGTATGTATGTTCACTTACTTTGCACTTTTGTCTGATGTAAATGTTACATTTGTGGGCATTCATTCATCAAGATATGTGAACAAATGTGAAATTCTACAGTAGTAAACAAGAAAATCATAATTCTTTACATTCATGTTGTTTGAATGTTATTCTAATGAGAATAGAAAGTGTATTTCTGTTTGCAACATGATAATTACACCCACTCTCATTTTATTTCTTATTGCACATTATTTTGAGTGAATGCTACACTGTCAACTGGCTCATTATGCTTACAATTACTTTAAAAATTACCATGCTTACTACCTTTTGCTTCAACCTACACTGTAAAACATTGAAGCCAGTTACGTTTGTAAGGTAATTTGAATTAAGAAAGCCTTGAGTTGAGTTAAGCCTTGAGTTGAGTTAACTTATAAGCGTAAGGCAGCAGGGCAACTTACTTTTTTTTACATTTAACTGGCTTGCAATGTTTTACAGTGTGCAGTCCTTTCACTATGTAACTCTACCTGCCCTTCCATACATTCGACCGTGGGAGACTTTCAAAGACCTGGCTTTCAGTGGGCCCTGTGGGCTAAAGCAAAGATTATGTAACTGTTAGAGTGTAAGACATACAGTCTTTTCTGAGCAATGGACAGTGCTGCTCTGTGCACTTACTCGGGGGCTGAGGGGATTTTTGGGGGGTATTCACACCAGAAAAAGCAAAGTCAGACTGAAGCATGAGTGTTGCAGTGCTAGTGGTTATGTGGCAGCTACTGGGTAGGCTACTCTCCACTGGGACTTTATTAAAGTGTCTGCCAAATCTGCATGTTTGGTACATTTTGCACTTTGGCTCACTGTACATACTTGCATATCACATATGGATTGAAGGAGGCCATATTAGCCAAATATTGTGATGTTACATTTGTATTACAGATACTAGAGACTCACTCTTTATTTGATGGATGGAAAGCATATTTTACTGACTAACTGCCTAACTGACTTTACCTATGTTTAATGCTCATTATAATGTCTATTCTGCAGGAACAAGCCCAGCTGGATTCAACTCACAGCTACCTTTATTGTGAGACTGTAAACCTTGGACCATTAAATTATCAAATTGTCGAATCCTGTCAACTGCCATCGTTTCTGCTCCTGTTCGTCTCCCTCCAGCTAGGACTCTTCATCAAGCATGCTGATCTCAATAGCGTTGCTGTTTCTACTCAGTCCCCTGTCCTCCCTTCAGACACCGACCAGTCTGAAGAGAAACACCACAGGCACCAGCCTGCCCAATAGTGCTGCTACCACTGGCGTGACTCTGAGCCTCCCAAAGCCGCTCATTGTCGCCGCCAGCACCACCACTACTGGAAATGCCAAACAGAAAAGCCAAAGTGCACCTTCTTCAGTGCCAAAATCGGGCCCGGCAGCCAACAACAACAACGCACCTTCATCATTGCCAAAAACCAGCTCAGGAGCAGCAGTCAGCAAGCTGAACCAAACCACCTTTTCATCATCATCATCTTCATCATCATCATCTCCCCTGCCTAGTAAACCCAATGCGGCCCCAGTGGCAGCCAAGGCCGTGAAAGACAACAAGGCAGGAGCGGCTGCAGCTCCCTCCTCCCCGCATCCCATCAAGGTGGTCATCACAGATGGCTGCCTGCAGAAGGAGCAGAAGACAGACGCCAACAGCAGCAGTGGTGGTCAGTTAGTTAGAGCTTTATTTTATCCCTGTGGGGTAATTGTTCTTGCTTTACACTCGTTGGCACCAGACATGAGACACAGTCAGGCATAGGCCTATCTAAACAAACAAAGAGAAACAAAAAACAAAAACAAAACACATATGCAGCGTAAAACATTAACATTCACACTAGCACACACCACACTGTATGACTGCATTACCACTTGACCTCATTTAATAATGCGTTTATCGCTTGAGGAATAAAATACAACTTTGACCTGTTTTTTGGACAGGAGTTGGTGGCGGTGTCCCTGTCGCTGGCATGGCCCCAAACAAGGAGCTGACGCTGAAGCCTGGCTCGCCGCTGGTGATGACCCATCACATCAGCCTGGTACCCAGCACCTGCACAGGCGGCTGTGAGGCGGAGATGGCTGCCCTGAAGGGACGCGTGGAGTACCTAGAGAAGGAGATGGCTGCCATGAAGAAAATGTGTACGTGTTTGTGACCTTGATCATGTCCTGTATGTCTGACCTTATTGATGCATTAACCTCTTTAAAGCCTGATGGTGCATATACGCTGCATTGACCTAGGCACCTGGAACGACATAGATGCTACATTCAGGCTCTTGGGTTTTGATTTTTTTTTTAATTAAAAATTTGGGTATGTAAGAGCTGTGAGATTTAGGTTTTTATAGGGTGAGGGCACCTTTTCCCTAAAAGGGCTTAGGCATTTAGCAGGCGTTGTCTTCCCTTTATATCCTCACACATGTGCAGCACATATACAGTACCTTTGTCAGAAGTGGCGATTTAACTGGGTGATCTGTGGTTCCAATGTGTTCAGAAGATATTCAGAAGCAATGTAAGGATACATTCCAAGTTTCATTCCAAGTCTATACCCTACTACTACTACGTGTGGTATTGTGTATTATGGTTTGTTTACAAAGACAAACAAGGGTATTTCATATTTCATTTAGTGTCATTTCATTCTAAAAGCTATTTTCAGTAAAAAAAAAAAAATCCATTTGCAGTTAATTATTTCATGGTGACATTCTCATCTGCTAGGCACTTCCTGCTCGGCCGCTTCGGGCACCTGTCCAAATGGCTGCAGCGGCCAGGGGCGCTGCGAGGAGGGCAAGTGTGTGTGCAATGCCGGCCATAGCGGAGCCGACTGCAGCACCCAACAAGCCTGCCCCGCCAACTGCAACAAGAGAGGGAAGTGTGTCAAGGGGAAATGTGTTTGCAATGCTGGCTTCTCCGGGATGGACTGCGGCAAAGGTGAGATAATCAACACCAACTAAACAATTTTGTTTACTGCTCTAATTCTTTACCATATTTTAATGTTTTTGATCAATTGAGTTTGTACTGTAACAAGAGCAATCAGAGGTGGCAACCTGTCCCCCTGGTCAGTGCTAGATGTGTGTGATGTTTTGTGTTTTGGGCCACCCACAGACGAGCAGGCAGGCAGGCAGGCAGGCAGGCAGGCAGGCAGGCAGGCAGGCAGACAGACAGACAGACAAGGTCATTGCAATACCTGGTTCAACCCCAGAGAGGTAACGGGTAACAAAATGTAAATAATGTACTTGTATCACACCACATGGTTAGGGTTAAGGTGGGTACAGTATATACAATGTAATTAGTTACTTGATTTTACATGTTGGTACTTTGAAAAAGAAATTGTAAAGTGTGTGTGTTACCCCAATTTATTAGGGTAATTAGTGTGAGGAGGTTACATAATTGTATTCTTACATAGAGTTCAGAATGTTTTGAAGGAGGTCCTCCAGAGAACAGAATAGTCAGAGATGAATAGTTGGGGAAAGAGTTGAAATTATTCTATTGAACATTTTCTGCCCTTTAGGGTCTTTCTTAGCTTTGCTGAAAATGACTAAATATCCATCTGAAACATCTTTGTTCGGTAACACTTTACTTGACACTGGCATCATACGTAAGACAAGACAGTGTCATAACACAGTCATGGAAGTGTCATAATCATAATGTCCATGTCAGAAACATTTCATGACTGACATCATTAATTGACATTCGGTTATGGTATAGACAGCCCTAACAATGTCAACTTTTCATGACCATAAACCGTTTATGACATTGACATAATGTTTGTGACTCATCCATGACTATGGCATGACACTGTTTTGACACTTTTATTACATGATTGTGTCATGCATATGATGCCAGCGTCAAGTAAAGTGTCACCCTTTGTTCTCTCAGGGAGCGAGAAGAAAGTGAAGGTGACTGTTGAAACCGTGACAATGAAGGTGACGCCAGAGATGAACACAATCAAAGAGACAACAATGACCACAGTGCAAAAGACCAAGGTGGACAAGACAATATTTGTGAAGACAACTGATAAAGACCAAAAGAAGGTGTTAGTGGGTAAAGAGGCTGACGTGCAAGGTCAGACCAAAGTCAAAACAGCTGGAAAGCCCGGCGTCAGCCTTAAAACCGACACCCTCACCAAAGTCACCATCAAACCCGCCGCTAATGCCACCAAGACCGGAGGGAAAGTGACAAAGACGGTTGGGCAGGTGTTCCTGAAGCAGAGTGCGAGACGTCCAGAACAGGCAACCAAAGGCAAAACGGAGGTGAAGAAGATAGACACGAAAGCCAAGGAGTCGTCCGTGAAGAAGGTGCAACTCAAAGACCAGCCTCTGGTAAATGTCACTCAGACATCTGTGAAAAAAATGAATGGCACTTCTTCAAAGGTTTTAACCCAGTTACTGAAAGTTTCAAAACCAACAGTGAATGTAACGGCCTCAGAGAAAACCACAATGAGAAAGAGTGTCAAAACAACCACTGGGACGCAGGCAGCCACAGGCTCTGTCAAAGTCATCATTAAGACTGGAACTGTCAAACAGACAGTGCTGACTGACACAACCTCCACGGACAAGGAGAAGAAACCAATCCAAGCCAATGCCACCGTGGTTCTCAAGGAAGGATCAACGCTGAAGAGGACTGAGAGTCAGTTGAACGGTACCACTGTGGAAACCAAAATCCACACAAAGCAAACGGACAAGACCAGTTTGAAACCAGCCAACACTGCAATGACTGTTTCAGTCCAGAACATTACTTCCTCGAGCTTCATCCTCTCATGGGAAACCTCTCAGAGTGTCTTCCGGAACTTTACCCTGACGAGGAGAGAGCTGGCAGCAGGGGCTGACTGGGAGCAGGAGGTGGTGGCTGAGGAGGAGGCAGAGAAGGCAAAACTAGGCGAGAAACAAGATGTCAGCATCACCACTGCCACCAGCAGCAATATGACAGAGGTAGAGTTTCATTTATTAATCCTGAGGGAAATCGAGGTGTACAGTAGTATAAATACATCCAAATATAGAGTACACAAGACATTTCACACATCATTGCACATATATTAACCATTTCGCCACAGGTCGTCAAGCACACAAGCGCTGACACTACAACCACCGTCACCAAGGCCCATGTCGCCTCAGCAACCAAATCCGAAGGGAAGAACGTGCGGAAATTCACCCAAGTTCTCCCTGGCACGGCCCGCTCTTTCCAGTTCCGCAACCTGCGCCCTCAGACCCGCTACGCCCTCACACTCTTTGGAACCGCTCCTGGATTCCGGTCCAAAATTTACCGCCTGACTGTCACCACAGGTATTCCACCTTAGTAACCCCCCTGTCTTTATACAAATACACGGTATTACACAGTAAAACAAACATACTTCTAGTGTACGGGAATGTTGTTTTTTTCTGTACAGTACCATTTATGCAGTATCCTACTGTACATGCCTCAGTCTGTGGAATAACTGAATGTTTCCTGTCATAGTAACAGTCAGTGTATTTTGAAAGTGTAGCTTTGAAACATGCCTGGATCTTTTCATGAAAGTGTGGAATAGTTTCCAATGTTTGCCCCTCTAAAATATTGACTCTGGGCACTTGCACTTGCTGTAAAAGATGTACTTGAAGTCAAAGATATATCACAGATGGACTGATATTCAGGCCAAAAATGTTTGGCAAACATTTGGCAGCTGATTGAAGAGCCGCATACCCTACAATAAATTGTTAGCTCATGAAAGTATGACATGTGCAGTAACTCAGTACAGCTCAAACATCAAAGTCAAAGTCAAAGCCAAAAAAATTGGAGAGGCAACATTATTGTCCTTTTAGCTCCCCACCAAAGTGTTTCTCTTCAGTTAGTGCTGTAGGATGTTTCTGAATGTGTTTCTTGTGTGATCCAAAGGTCCGGAACCACCCTCTGAAATTGTTTTCACCAATGTCACTGAGAGCTCTGTTACTGTGTCATGGACAAAACCAAAGAGCACAGTGACAGGATTCAAGGTCATCTACACTAATGTTGGCACTGGTAAGACAGTAATGGTAGCCTTTTCATAAAATCAGCATGAAATCACATGCTTTTGTCTCTTCTGGCATATAAACAAACAAACAAACTGAAGTTCAATGATGGATTGACCAATACTAGTCTACTCCACTCAGAGGTGTCAAAAGTAAACATAGAAGTAAATTCATGGTGTAACTACAACACGAGCACATGATATTACGTCGCTGTTACGCAATTTACTCCATTGTACCTACTGAGGTAGACTGTGTTGCTACTGAAAAACACTAAAAACCTAACAACGACCCAACACAAACTTGATCCAACCAGCGCCGAGCTAATTGTAAGACAAGTACACAGATCTACTTGTTACTCAGATAAGTTGGAAGAAAACTGTGTTTCTTTTTTAAAAACTTTAACTTCTACTTTTGACTCCACTCTATTATGTATTCAGGAGCGAGTGGATCCCTCTCTATGGAGTCACAGTTGTCGATGGTTGTCATCTCTAAACTCTCTGCCGGCACTTCGTACGAGATCAGTGTCACCTCTGTGCTGGAGGCCAGTGAGAGTGATGCCCTCAGAGCCACAGTGGTCACAGGTATGTGTATACTGCATAGTTCACTATCTAGGTCAGTGGCATAGCTGGAGCTGGAGGATATTCCATGGTTAAGCGATACATACATAGACCTGGATAAGTTGAGCTACAGAAAATGTCAGACCTGCTGATAGTGAGAGCAAGACAGCATCCCAAGAGTAGCCAAGTAAGTAAGTAAGTAAGTGACACACACACACACACACACACACACACACACACACACACACACACACACACACACACACACACACACACACACACACACACACACACACACACACACACACACACACACACACACACACACTAGCTCAAACACATTAAGGCATCATTCAGCTGAGAAAATGAGGACTCTGGGCTCTTTCATTGATTTACCACTACATCCAGGTTCATTAAGCCTGGTTTACTGCAGAAGCACCTTCTTGGAATTACCCTCCTGGCCTGTGGAGTGCTGCTGGCTCTGTATGTTTGCAGGAGGAGGGAGTTAGCAGCAGCGGGGGCCAGAGGAGACAAACAGAGTACTGTGGGCAGAGCTGTAGCCTACGACATGCACATAACTCTGGGCCCTATTCACAAGTAGTCGTGCTGGACTCCATTCCTTTCCGTATTTCTCATGTGCGACTGGGGGCTGCAGCAGTAGGGCCCCCTCAGTCATTAAAGCCGCCCCCGGGTGGCCACCAGACTCAATCCATGTACTCATTAACCCTTTAAGGAGTAAAGGCTATGATACACTACTTGACGCCTTTTTGAGCAACGCTTTTGGGTAATGCTACTTAAAGATTTTAATTGAACAGTTTATCACTACCACACTTTTATTAGGAGAACTTGATTCAGCAGTAGACACATTTTCTAAATCATTGTTATCAGAAAATTAGGAGCTAATCAGGTCGTTGCCCAGCAACATTGCTCAAAAAGTTGCCCTGTGTATCATCAGCTTAAGGGCCTCCGCACACTGGCTCCGCCGAACTGCAGAGCACTGCTCCGCAAAAGTTCGATTCCATTGTTTTTTTCAATACAATCCCGCACACCGCAGACAACGGCTGGCGATTAGGGATGAGTTCTATTTTGTCAGAGCCGCCCATTGACTGTCTGTGGGGATCAGAATTGTGTTCGGAAGCGAAAGTACTCCGAAGTGCTGTCAGAGCCGATGTGCGGAGGGCCTAAGCCAGGGCTTTCTCCACTTCTTCTAGAATTTTACTTAAACATTCTACAGCTTTCATAGAGCTACTACAGTTTGTGTTAAAAACCCCACAATCATTATTATATCATAGTGAGAATTCAAATTTTTGTCAAAATTCTAACCACATATATGTGATGGTCAGATAAATAGAAGAACACAGACCCATAGTGAACACGATCTGTGTGCGTGCACACTATCAGTTTTTAATCATCTTCAGGATCTTCTGCAAGTAGCGAAGCAGGCATTTTCAGATTTCTCTACTTCATCAGTTGTATACGGTATACCAAAAGTATTGTTTCGGTGTTGGAATTCTCCACATTAATATAGTGTGTAAATTGACACATTATTATGTGCCATACTTTCCCCATTCCATTTGGCACTTTGATACCCCTGACTGTAGAGCATGTTGGGTTGTTGCACATTAGTGCCTGTACCTACACCCACAAGCAAGACAAGGGCATGTATATCTTTTAAGATTAAGAATTAAAGATGTATGTACGGTGTATAACTAAAATATTGAAAATAACACAAATGGTGTTTTTTAAGTTACCATTAGCAATGTAATGTTCCAAAACACATGTTTTACCAGAGCTGTTTTTGTAGGAGGCTAATTTGCTGAAGAGTGTTTTTCTCCCCCTCTCACTACACCACAGCTCCTGATACGCCAACAGTTCTGCAGGCCGTAAATGTGACTGACACCAAAGCGCTCTTGGTATGGAAGCCTACACAGGCCAAAGTGGACCGCTACATCCTCAGCTATGGCTCATCAAAATGTGAGTTTATCACCTGCACCAGGCCTGGCCAGGGGCAACTGTGAGGCTGCAATGCAATTTCCTATTGGCAAGCCAACTGAATTGCTAACTGGTTAGCAATGAGGCTTTTGAGAAACAGGGTCCAGCCAAGGCAAGGGCACCTTGATCTCTCTGGCTTAAGGCTGTTCAATGACCCATCAACAACAGCACCATCAATAACAACAACAACAAACGACAAACAGCATCAACAATACTATTTTAGTTTTCAAATCCATTTGGCTCTAAGCCTGATCTGAGATTTAAAGCTTTTCAGTGATCAATAACCACCACCACCACCAATTATCATAACAACACTAACACCACCACCACCACAGACAAAAATAACTACAACAAAAAAAATCTGATTGCAATGCAGTTTCCCATTGACAACCTAGTAAGTTGCTAACTGGTTAGCAACAATGCTTTCGAGAAACTGGGTCCTGATTTTTACAAGGTTATGTTTTCGGTCGCATTGGTTTGTCTGTTTGTTGGAGTTGTTGGAAATGACAAAAGGAACAAGTGATTACATTTTGGTGGTGATCCAGATCATGTTTTTTAAAAGATTCTTCACAATTGCGGGATATGGTGAATTTTGACATTCCAGTTTCTAACTCCACAAAAAGAATGCAGAAAGACTTGAAAAAAGTAGGGTGTAACATAGTCAAATGTTCTATCAAACAGCTTCCTTGGCGGAGGTCTGCCCTCTCTGTCTGAGAGCATTTGTAATATGTTTTTGGTCCCCAGCCCCTAATGTGACTGTGACGGTGATGCTGTCGGGCAGCACAGTGGAGCACCACCTGCGGGGCCTGCACCGCTCCACCCTCTACACCGTCACCCTCGTCAGCCAGCTCAACAGCCTGCAGAGCGCTCCAGTTACAACCACCTTCACTACCGCCACTGGTGAGACACTAACACACAGATGCATGCACGCAGCCCCCCCCCCAATCCACACACACACACACACACACACACACACACACACACACACACACACACACACACACACACACACACACACACACACACACACACACACACACACACACACACACACACACACACACACACACACACTATAAAACATGCAAAACAAAAAAAAGTGAGTTGCCCTGCTGCCTTGAGTTTGTTAGATAACTCAATTTAAGGCTTATATTTGTGTCAACTCAGAAATCAAAGTCTCAAGTTGAGTTAACACAACCACCTACAACTATCGGTGGTGAGAGACTTATGCACGCACACACACACACGCTCCCACAGGCATTTACAGACATGTAACCTCAGAGAATTAAGCACAGGAAAAATAAAACATCAAAAAACAAGGTTTGTTTGCTTATTTGTTTTTTTCTGTCAGGTGTTAAGGTCCAGGCGGTGGCGCCCAATACGGTGACCTCTCACTCGGCCGTGATCGCCTGGAAAGCGCCCCACGTGGCCTTCAAAACCTACAGGCTGACGTATCAGGTGCTGGGCCAGGAGACCAAGGTCAGCGTCATTTGTTGTTCCTAGTCTACACTCCCCCCACACACAATGTTGTCCTGACCTGACTGACTAAGGTTTTTCCATCCAGTCTTTTCACAGAAACAGACGCAGCGACAAAGATACAAATGGATACACAACAAACAGATAACAAAAACTATAACAGAAATGGATGACATTTCCAGTCAATGCATACTGAACATACACACTTGATTTACCACTCAGAACAAAGTCAAATCCATCATTTGGGTCTTTAAGTATGTGATACCTGAAACAATATGCATTAAAATGACAAATCATGACTTTGTGTTTGTCTGTTGTTTGGTTCTCCTCACACAGGAAGTCCTGCTGAGTCCCACAGTTATCCAGTATGAGCTGACGGGACTGAAACCAGGCTCCAACTACACTGTGAAGGTGGAGGGAGAGAAGGAGGGCAGCTACATTACTGTTGTCTCTACCGAGTTCCTCACAGGTATGTTATACTGTATGTGAGGGTATGTCCAAAAGCCAGAAAGTCAGAAAGCTAGGGTGTATTCCAAGAACAAGGTTAAGTGATCAACCTGGTTAAGTAAACCTGCAGAAAGTGGTTAACCCAATAATAGATAGCCAACAGGCGTCATTTAGTTCAGACAATGATGGCCCCAGGCTCTTCTATTAGATTATTTACGACTACCAAGGTTAACGTAATCTGGTTTACTACTGAGCCGTGTTCTTGGAATACCCACCTGGCTACAGTACGTTGACAGAGGTAAACCTGATACATGCAGTATCCCATTTAGATAAGAAAACGAGGTCTCCAAGCTCTTTTATAGTCTTGACTTACCACAACCTCCACTTCCTTGGAATTGGTTCTGTTTCACTCCCACAGGTGGCATTCCCTTCCACTACCCCAAGGACTGCTCGGAGGTTCAGCGGAATGGCATGGTGGAGTCCGGAGAGGCCGAGATCTTCCCCGAGGGCCCAGAGGGAGAGCCTGTGTTGGCCTACTGTGACATGGAAACCGATGGAGGAGGCTGGACGGTGAGAAGAACAATGAGGGTGTTTCTCATGGATTGCCTATTGCTCAATTTGATATTTTTCACAAATATTTACGAAGTAATAAACTAATATTTACTGGTATGACTAAAGAACATTAAGTTTTGCAGCTAAACATGTCTATTTCTGGAAATTTCAAAAGGCAGACGAGGAGAAGATCCATCTTTTCATGTATGAAAAATGCAATTTTCCCATTCATAATGAATATTTAAATAATTTAATGGTGTTGGTAAGTATTGGTAAAAAAGGTAACATTTGTGAATGGGTAGCATGAAAGAAACTGCTAAAAAATATTACACAGTGCACCTTTAAGACCGCCCAATGATTCCAAAAATAAGTGAAGAACACTCTCTGCATAGAGAGTGCATTCCATTGTTTTCCATACAACCTGGCACACTGGCACCAATGTCTGCTATCATCTGCTGATTGCAAATTGAGCTCTATTTTTGTTGGAGCAGCTGCTCAAAATTCAATATTGAAACCACCTGCTTGTTTGCATAAGGTGCATAAAGTTTGCTGCCAACCAGTGTGCAGGAGCACACAAAATTGTCGGATCGCCATATTAGTTTTCTTATTGATAGAGAAGAATATATTTGGTTAAATATTTATATTTAGAAATATAAATTCTAAAGTTGCATTTCTTCAGGCTTCCACTGGGGGTTCGTGCCTGTCCTTTGTCATAGATAAATATTCAATGGGCCATTGCTATAGACCAGGGGTGTCAAACTAAAATTCTCTGAGGGCCAAAATTAAAATCTGGAATGGCGTTGCGGGCCAAACGGAAATTACTCATGCACGCACTTAATACTCAAAGTCAAACTGTTGCACAGGTGTGAGATGCTATGGAGGCCCAATCATATTCCTGTGACACACCAAATTTCATGTTCAAGTCATAGTAATAGGCTATTGAAAGTTTATGTGGGCCATCTGTAATTCCACTACACTGCTACTTTTTTATACTTTGTTTGGACCCAAGATGTTTTCACAGGGTCAGTCAGAAGGCTGCATTGTTGACTGGAAATGTTTTGCCTAAAAAGCCAGAGAGAGGTTTTGATTTGACTCTTGCCAACAATACATTTCTCACCCATGCTCTATGTTTCATTTCAGGTCTTCCAAAGAAGAGCTCATGGAAAGACGGATTTCTTCAGAGGCTGGAAAGATTACAGCAAAGGATTTGGATTCTTGTCTGACGAGTTTTGGCTTGGTATGACTCATGCGATCAAATTACATCAATACAAGCTAATTGACAAACTACATGAATCAATGAATGAATACTTGGAAGACTTATATTGGAAACTGAATGAATGAATGAAGGAAGGAAGGAAGGAAGGAAGGAAGGAAGGAAGGAAGGAAGGAAGGAAGGAAGGAAGGAAGGAAGGAAGGAAGGAAGGAAGGAAGGAAGGAAGGAAGAAAGGAAGGAAGGAAGGAAGGAAGGAAACAAACAAGCGGGGGAAGAATGGGCAAATTACAAGTTGAAACAAGGAATGTATGCATAGGTGAATGAATGAACAAAGCTCTTTTCACAAAAAAATAACATTCATGAATGAATGAATGAATAAATGACATACTGTAACATAATGCTATGTTTGAATTCATGGCCCAATGCAATATGTAACAAATTGGCCACTGTACTGTACTACTGTACTGTACTGCGCTGCACCTCTACCTCTCCAGGAAACGACCACGTCCACACCCTGACCAGCCGCTCTCCCATGACCCTGCGGGTGGACCTCCGCTCAGGAAACGATACGGCGTACGCTCACTACGCCAACTTCTCCATCGGCTCGGAAGAGAGCAATTACACCATTCACGTGTCTGGTTACTCCGGCAACTCTGGTAAGGAGCATTTAATTACAACAAGGCATCTTTGTCAATAAATCAGAAAAACCTAAATATGAATATGCCATAGTTAGTACAATTGGTTATGATTCACATTATACAGTACCCTTATGCAGTAGAAAAAACACAATCAAAATAATATAAGTTATAGCATTCTATGCTATATTTCTGCTATTATGTTGCATATTGTTTGCATCACATTGTGTTTGTGCGTATTTCCATGCTTGCATCCGTGTGTGTGTGCGTCCATGTGTGTGCGTACGTACATTCATGTGTGTGTATGTTTGTGTTTTTTTTTGTGTGTGTGTGCGTGCATCCATGTGTACTTGCATCCATGTGTGCGTTCATGCGTCCATGTGTGCGTGTGTGTGTGTGTGTGTGTGTGTGTGTGTGTGTGTGTGTGTGTGTGTGTGTGTGTGTGTGTGTGTGTGTGTGTGTGTGTGTGTGTGTGTGTGTGTGTGTTTTCTTTTTGTGTGTTTGTTTGTTCTGTGTGTTCAGGGGACTCCATGAGGTACCACAGCGGGCGGCCGTTCTCCACCAAGGACAGGGATCCCCATCCCCTCAGCATCCACTGTGCCAAGGCTTACATGGGCGGGTGGTGGTACAAGAACTGCTACAAGGCCAACCTCAATGGCCTCTACGCTACATTCTCTGACAACCAGGTAATGTGGATAAACTGTTACACCCATTTTATGCTTAGAAGCCAAATTATCTCTCAGATTGTGTCACAGATGCCTGACACTTATTTTGCTGCCCTTCGCAGACACTGGCCTTACCATCTGTACACTTCTGGGCTGTGTTTCCCAAAAACATTTAAGTAGTCTAAATAGTAGAAATAGTACTTATGTGTGGGGTGCCACCTTGGTAATGCATCACATAATTAAAGGTTTTTATATAAAAACATTTTACTTGTATAAGCCTACATACAATATTTGTTTCTTGCACATGCAAACAAAATGCTTGCGCAAAGTGCATGTTCGTGGTAAAATTGTGTATGTATAAACTATTAGTGATGATGTGAGACCTATTTCTGATATATTGTCTAGGGGTCACCTCATACTACATAAGAGAAATCAGGTAATGTACATAAGCAGTGGCGGTTCTACCCATTTGTTAGGCCCTAGGCAAAATATAGACATGATGCCCTCTTGGAGCTATTTTTTCTACCATTTACCATGGAGGGGCCCCACAGCAGGCAGTGTAACTCTGTATAACTCCAACTCGAAAATCCCCTGTGGTTGTGTTTTGCTGTATGCATGAAGCGGTACCTTTTCTATGCGCGTGTTTAATGTGAATGTGAATGTACAGCAGGGGTGGGGAACTTACATGTAGGCCTATGTCTCGAAGGCCATTACGGCCCTTGAGGGTGATTTATCCAGCCCCCGACATTATTTTAATGTTATGCAGTTTCACATGAAATATGACATGTTTTGTAAAGAAATGTCAAAAGAATTTACATTTACGAGGGGGCGGAGTCGAGGGCTCTATTGAGTAGACGTGTTTGGTGAGGGCTCCACAAACTTCGACTTTAAACTTCTCTTTTTGACACTTACTCAATCAAATTCAATGTTAAAACAATGTTAAGCAAATATGTGACAAGAAAACAAGGTCTTCCCTCAGGAAAAGGCAATAATTCAAAGCTGGAGGAGACCAAGACAACAGCTAATGCAGGCGCTATAATTCAAGATGTGCTAGCCGCCATTATCACCCTCAGTGTGTGGATAAGCGCTTTATGCAGCTGGGCACTACTTTCAACAACCTGAAAACTAAGGTGTTGAGCATAAACACGAGAGTGGTCTCAACAGAGGAAGCCACTATCTCCCACGAGAAGCGAATTGAAGAATTGGAAAGGCAGTAAGCCTAGCTGCCCAATGCAAGGAACACCAAGACAAGCTAAGCTCCATGGAAGAACGGGCATGTCGAAAAAAAAATTACATTCACAATACAATAAGTAATTATCAGGGGATCTAGTGACGGTGGGCTCTGTTGTAAAGGTGGCCTCCTTCAATATAAGCCTAAAGTGCAGGGGGAAATCCTGGTTTGTGTTCACAGTACGGCCCTTTGAGGACTTTATAAAATTTGAAGTGGCCCCTTGAATGAAAAAGGTTCCCACTTTTGATGTACAGTATTATGTAGGCCTAGGCTACCCATAAAGCCCAATGCTCACTGAAACACTTTGATGAGGTCTTCTTGTATAGGTTTCACAAACTCCAACTAGAATCAAATGGTCATTGAATCTTTTTTTTTTTTGCTTTGTAGGGAGTGGTGTGGATAGATTGGAAGGGCAAGGACGTCTCCATCCCTTTCACCGAGATGAAACTACGGCCCGCTTCCTTCCTCGCTGTTGCCCAGGGTTAATGAAGGGACGTACTGTATCCAGCAACGTCATCAGGGTCCACCATGACTGTGAACGAGTGAAAGGGGCCGATAGTTGGAGAGACACGGAGAGAGAATGAACGAGAGAGAGAGAGAGAGAGAGAGAGAGAGAGAGAGAGAGAGAGAGAGAGAGAGAGAGAGAGAGAGAGAGAGAGAGAGAGAGAGATAGAGAGAGAGAGAGAGAGCGAGAGTGCGGTTTGGGCACTGGCTCTATACACTGTATGTACTGTTAGAGTTCAAACACACACACACACACACACACACACACACACACACACACACACACACACACACACACACACACACACACACACACACACACACACACACACACACACACACACACACAGACACACACACACATACTGAACCACCATTACACAGTCAGAACACAAGGGAAGCTGTGTACTATATCTATAAAAAAATAATAATAATTTAAGCCATAAAAACCATATTGATGGACCTTGATGAATTCCCTCTACTTACCTCGGGGCACTCCAAGGTGTTGGTAGCCATATCATGAACTCCATGCAAAGTGACGATTTTTACCCAGTTCTTCTAGAATCTTACTCGAACATTCTACAGCTCCCATAGAACTCTGTGTTTAAAATCCCGCAAAGACATTATGACATCATAATGGGAATTCAACATTTTGGCAAAATTCTAATCACATATATGTGATGGTACTCCTCAAAGGGGTTGGATGGTCCAGGCTCCGTTGGGGACATCTGCCCTGCTGATCAATGGGTTGGTGGTCCTCCCACTGAAGTCAATGCACTGCTTTACCATGGGGTGCCAAAAGCAGGCAAAGGGGGTGCAAGATGTTCGCCGTGTTGTCTTTTATTTTCTGCAGCTTGCTCAGTGTCTTTCGTGTGGTTTCTGTTTAACGTTAACTCACACCTTCACTGGTTAAAAAGTTTGCTCTCTGTGAATGTGAGTCATTTGACTATTTTGGAGCAAAATGTTAGACCAATAAAAGCAACATATACCAGTGACTGGAATTTGTCTCCTTTTTCTTTTAGCATATTTACATGATCTGTATTGCAGTCTCAAACACAAGATCCATATAAAAGCGAAATGTTTCAGTTGGATTATGAGAAAATGTTTTATGCAATGGCCACAAAGACCACATTCATTGAAACATGAGTAAGGTGTTTATCTAACACAAATTATGATTTCACTTCAGCTAGCACTACTGAAGTCCCTGATGGGACAAAGTCCTAAATATTTTAAAGCACAAGTTTAAAAATCAACACCTTTTGTCTTTAAAATGAGACTTCACAGTGTGAAAGCATCACAACCACAACTGTTTTTCTTCTTTTTTTTGCTTACACATTTTAAGCACATTTTGTGGACTTTCCCTTGTTTTGTGATGGACTTTATCATTACCACGAGAAGGTGATGACTGCCTTGAGTTTTAAACCAAATAATTTACACATCCTTCAAGTTGCCATTTTGATTTCTGGATGTTTTATAGCCTTTCTTTTCCAAAAAAAAATCGCAAGCTGTCCAACATGGTTGACACTACATCTTACCCCCACACTGGTGGTTCTTGTCTTGAGTGTGGAATTCATGTAGCTTTTCACAAAGTCCTATTTCCAGTGATGAATGCACCATTTGTTTACACCTCTGAGGTTGGAGGGAGAAAAATTGGAACGTTACATGTTGGACACTAGAGCAGTGAATGGGATTTATTGCAGTTCTCACCATTTTACTACTTTTGTCATTCACTCAAAAATGTGCTGCTTTCAACCAGCATAAACATGAGGTTTTTTTGAAGGGGCGTAACAAGCCTTTATTTTTTTCTCAGACAGGACAGTGAAGTGGAGACAGGAGACAGAAGAGAGAAACGGGGAAGGTCCAGCAAAGGACCCGGGCCGGGAATCGAACCCGACGTTTTGTTTTTGTATTTTTAACATCAAAATGTTGTGTATATCAGATACATTAGACGCAAGGCATCCTTAACTTAAACATTGAAGTATAGAAAAATTTAAATGTCAGTTAAACACTACATGCATATGATTCACACTGGTTTAAGTTATTGGTGTTGAGATATGTAATTGATTTGCCAAACTACCTAAATGGCACATTCATTCACATAAGCTGTGGTTGCTCCTTGACCGCAGTGCTGGATACATAAGGTACTTTCCACAATTGCAGCCACATTTCTGTGTCCAAGAATGTGGCTGGCCATGTTTGGGTATGCAAAATAATGAGCCTAAAAGGCACTTTTTAAACGTTTCCTCCTTTTTCAGATTTTCCTCGCCATTCAATCTCTCTTTGCTGGGAGCAAAGAGTGTGCACTTTCCAAAGAACCCTGCCTCCTAATTATATAAAGGAGGCATCAAACTTGTGGATGTTATATATACGTATATATACACATTTTAATTGTCCTTTAGATAATTGGTAGGCAGGGTTCTTTGGAAAGTGCACACTCTTGGCTCCCAGCAAAGTGTATATAGACTGACCCCCAGTTTTAGGGGAGGCTGTGCTCTCACAGCTGGCCCCAGTCCAGCCATGGTCATAATTGCATTTACTTGAACTAACATCTTGACCCTGTATGACAGTTGACACCCAGGCCTTGAAGAGCACCCAGATAGTCCGTCACTGCTGAGATGCCGTGTCGTATTTCAGATGAAGGCTGTGATAATATTTGCTTGGCCTTACTCTGCTCAAAGGCAAAAAAGACCGTTAGTGTGGGAGGGAGGTGCTTATAAATAAAACCACAACAATAAAAGCAGAGAGCCTTGTTGGGAATGAGTTTTCAAAAAAGATCCTCATTGACAATTTCATTTGGCATATTTGCACGATGCAGATGTGGTCATTGAGTGAAGGTTTTGCTTTGCTGGTGTTTGGTCTGGTGCTCCTGGTAGCCCACCTGTTCAAGAGGAGGTCATACCTGAGGAATGATTATGAAAGTCATGGAGAAAAAGGTAGCCTACTATTTTGTGCATCATATAGAGTTTGCGCATGGTCAGCTCCAGGGCTTGAAATTACCTTTTTTCATCACCAGCCAATGGCTAGTAGATGTTAATCTTACTAAACAGACACACCCATCAATGGCGACTAGTAAGTGACTAGTAAGTTTTACTTTTTTTACCAGCCAATCTAAATTTTCATCAGCAATTGGCTGGTTGTTGGGTGTTAATTTAGAGCCCTGGTCAGCTCTGTCTACATGCTTTTGTTAGCAGATTGACTGTGAAATAAGCAATGGCTTAAGTTAAAATCCCACCTAATGTGTTCTAGCCATCAGCAAATCAGTTTATCAATAGGATCACTGATTCTGCACTGTAGGTAAAGGTGATTTCACAAGTTGATGAGTGATGAATGCTTAAAATGATTTTTTGAAATGAAATGTAATGATTTTTAATTGTTTTGTGTTAAATGTTGTGTTAAATTGTGTTAATTTTTAAATGAATTGTAACTTGGGAAGTTAAATCACCCAACAGTGGACATTAAATAGAGTATGTTTTGATATAAGTATAATGCATGATACAACTGCTTTCCACCCTCTGAATTCAATGTATCTATTATGGTACAGGAATGTATCATACATTAATAAATGTATATATGGATTCATATGAATTTAGATCTTATATAGTTTTTATTTCTCATAATTGTGTTTATTCATGAACAATTGACAGTATGCAGCACAGTTTCGATGATCAGCATTGCAATACCTACTCTGGCCACAATGCTACATAGTGTGCCTTTAAACAAAATAAAAACACAAACCCATCTGCAGGTCTCCCTACCCCCTGGGCCAATATTCACTGTATCTCCCCTCACTTTGTGTCCAGTCTCCTTGCAGACTGCTCCTCTGTCCTTTGCTATACCGGGCCCTCTGTCTCTCCCTCTACTTGGAAACATGCTGGAGCTCATGCAAGAGCACTTGCCCAATCACTTGACAACTTTGGCACGTCGCTATGGAAATATCTATCGTCTAAACTTTGGAAACAGCAGTAAGGATTTGAACTATTTTTCTTTTCCAGTTGAATATTAAAATGTTGGTGTCAGATGTATTCTATGTAAACAGTACATACCGTAACAGAAAAATATTTATTTTTTTAATCCATTTTTTATGCAGCCATGGTGGTGCTTAGTGGAACGGACGTCATTCGAGAAGCTCTGGTGAAGAAATGGTCCGACTTTGCAGGGAGGCCACATTCCTTCACAGGTGCTGTCATATGCTTTTCATTAAGCTCGTTTGGCCACAGCAATGTGGCCAACCTTACAGATTGACAGACACTGAGACATACATACAGTTTGCTGCATAATGTTCCTGGGAAGTCCTGGGCAAGCGGGAAGGCATTTGTGCTTATACGGTAGTCCAAGGGTTTCCAATTTTGGACAATGCATGTGAGTGGGGGGAGTGAGAAACCTGTGCTCCCCGTCACCATCCTCCATGAGGGTAGTATCCTGAGCATACAGCCACCCACACCGCTCCCTTGGGGGTGTTTGTTCATCTGCCCATTGGCACGGTTTAGGCATAAATGCAATTATGTTTTGTGCATGGTGTGCTATGATAGCTTCACAATCACTTTCCCTTTCACACCACACTACAGCACTGTACTGTACTGTGCTGTACTGAACTGTACTGTACTGGGCACAATACAATACTATTTGCTGCTTTTATTACTGCTGATGATGCCTGTTCCTATTTGACTGTACTGGTAATGTACACCGTGACTGCAGTGCCTAGATTTATTTTCATTCATTCATTCACACTTCGTAACTCCCTTTCTTGGACTTAAACGTCTGAGCTGTTTCTGTTTCTGTCTGTGCATGGTGCAGTAAGAAATACTTATTTTCAATTCCTTTGTATGTCCAGTGTGTGTGTAATTACTGTAAACTTCTTTGTGCAAGATGGGCCTGGCGGGAGGCCCATTCACTACATCAGTGGTTCCCAACCTATGGGTCGGGACCCACCTCATGGGTCACCAAAGATCCACAGGGGGTCGCGGAGCCCTCTTGATTTTAAGGGGTTTCATTTTAAATATATATAGCCCATGTTGAATAAAAGACAAAGCATTTAACTAATAAATGCATAGAAGCAACAAATTGTAAGTGCTACATTGAACATTTATTTATTTGACCAAAGACAAATTGAGGAATAAAATAACTAAAATTAGTTTTCGCAGGAAACAGAGGGCATCTTGTGACTGCGTCTCGTGCGGGCACTTGCGTGGTTGGGTCACCAAAGCTTACAATAGTAAGAACATGGGTCCCTTAAGAAAAAGGTTGGGAACCACTGCCCTACATTGCTGAAAAGGCTCAGGCTACATCATAACCTTGCTATGACATTACTGAGAGGCTTAAGAAGCATACTGTATTCAGCATGATTTGGTCATTATAAATTTGGTGACGGTAAGGTTATAACAGAGGCTCTGCGCAAACGGGCTTAAAGACGTACTGTCAGGTGTCAAAAGTAAAAGTTAAAAAGAAAACACAGTTTCCCTCCAACATAGATAACCTCAATCTAAGTAACCAGTAGACCAGTATTTGTCTACAATCAGCTGACACTGCACTTGGATCAAGTTTGTGGTAGGTCCTTGTTGAGTGTTTTGTGTTGTTCACTTCAACACAGTCTATCTAGTCTCATTAGGTACAATGGAGTGAATGGTGTAACAGCTATGTAATACCATGTGCTAGTGTTGTACTTACACCTGAATTTACTGTTCCTTTTCCTTTTTCTATTGACACCTCTGTGCACTGCTGTGTTCTCTTCAGGTAACGTGGTGTCAAGCGGAGGACGCTCCATCTCTCTGGGTGACTATGGAGACGAGTGGAAGCTACACCGGCGTGTGGTCCACAGTGCTCTGCAACGCAGCACGGCCGACTCTCTCCATGCCGTCATCCAACAACAGGCTCTCAGACTGAGACAAGTGAGTTTAGTTGGTGGGCAGTGGTTAGAGCGTCAGACTTGTAGCCCAAAGGTTGCTGGTTTTGACTCCCGATTATTAACCAGTGCTCTCCCCCAATCCCCCTTCATGGCTGAGGTACCCTGAGCATGGTACTGATTCCTCCCTTGGGACAGCGCTTGGGGGCTGCCCCCTTGCACGGGTGAGGCATGAATGCAATTTCATTGTGTGCAATGTGCACTTGGGTGTTGTGGATTGCTGTGTCACAATAACAATGGGAGTTTCCCAGGTGGGCTTTCACTTCACTTTCAGTAGTTCAGTTCAGTTTAGTTTATTTTCCCCTCAGTGATTGCAGTTCATTTAATATCTCCAAATGTCATTTCTGTTTGACATCAGGTGCTACTGGGATATAAGGAAACCCCAGTTGACCTCTCTGAAGATTTTACAGTGGCTGCCAGTAATGTCATCACTACTCTTGCCTTTGGAAAACAGGTAAGTGCATTCTATCAACTCCCAAAGATAAACTGAGTAAGAACACAGCTTAGAGACTAGACCTAAATAATAACAAATAAACAAATTTTCTTTAGATGGTGTGCATGCGTGTTGGTAAAAAGCGATTTGTACAGAGAAAAGTGCCCTGTGCTTAAAGTCAAGCATGGTAGTGGGACTGGCATGGTTTGGGGATGTCATCAGTATGAAGATGGTGAATTTCACCAAAAGAAATATGCTTGTCAACATGTAATGTGACTGCTGAAGTAGATAATGATCCTCTCTATGGGAGTTTAACATGGGGGTGTACTCACGTTTGCACTAGCATAATTTTACAAAAAAAATCCCTTTTTGAAAGTTCTATTTTAAAAGTTTTTTTTGGTCACAATGTACTGTGGTCCATGTTGACATAATTATCATATGTTTCATGATCAAAAGCATGTGACAATAATGTCAGATAGAATATATAGCCTGTCTGTGCATGCCACTGTGTAGGTATGTATTGTATTTAGGCCTATACATGTACAGTATTCATTTGTCATTTATTTTGGTAACCCACCTCATATGTGTGATGCACATTATTGCTAATATGTTGGGTCTGTTGTTTTGCATCAGTGTGACAAGACCTAATAAAAATAATAGGAGGGTAGGTTACGTGTGATGCACATGATTGCTGATATGTTGGGTATGTGGCTACTTTGCCATCAGTATGACAAGAGCTCTCCAGAGCTGCAGCGTCTTCACGGCTGTCTGAATGAGATCGTGGCCCTGTGGGGCTCCCCTTGGATTTCTGCGCTGGACTCTTTCCCACTACTTCGAGTATGTGTGTGTAACCTTCTTTTACATATAACTTGCAAGTGCAAGTCAGGCTACTCCTTCCTCTTCTTTTCCAACCCCAAGACATGAAGTAACAGCCTTCCTTTCTCAAGCCATGGCCCCTGGTGGGACATTAGGCCTATATTTCTGTGATACGATAGCCTACAGAACATCTTCCAACAGTTAACACTGAAATCCCTTTTGTATCCCTGGTCAATAGTCATTTAGAGAAAAAAAACTGGATATACTAAATAGAAACACATTGTACACTGTATGTAACTACTGTGTATGTAAATGACATAAACAAGTTTGACGTGCTCAGGATGTGATTCACAGCTGAGCAGCACACCTGAAGTTGGGATGCTGTTTTTCACTGACATCACATGTTTGATTAATGCTTTGTTTTGAAAACGATGAGGTGTGTTTGCATACATACGTAGTTACATACACAAGTCTGTTTGTCTTTTATGTTATTGGTCAATCAGAAACTGCCAAATCCACCTTTTGCTCGACTTCTGAAGGAAGTGTCAAGAAGAGATGACATCATTAAGACACACTTGGACAGCCTAAAGGTTAGATCTGTGTGTGTGTGTGTGTGTGTGTGTGTGTGTGTGTGTGTGTGTGTGTGTGTGTGTGTGTGTGTGTGTGTGTGTGTGTGTGTGTGTGTGTGTGTGTGTGTGTGTGTGTGTGTGTGTGTGTGTGTGTGTGAGTGCATGCGTGTGCGTGCGTGCATGTACATGTCTGTTATGTATATGCATGTGTGTGTGTTGGTTAGAAATACAGAAAAAGATTTTCAAAAATATTGGTTGGTGAAGTAAAGAAGAGACCCTTATGGCTTGTGTGTGTGTATGTGCGTGTTTTGTGTTGAGGTTGCCAATGATGCCATGAGAGAGGGGGGTGCACTTACTGACTTCCTGAGGTGCCAGAACAGACCTGAGGAAGCAACACAGTCAGGGGTAAGTAACCACGCAGCTGCACAATACAATATACTCCCGAATACTGTATGGACATATACAGGGGTGCTGAGTGAGTCTATGAACATATAGGCTTTTGTGCCTTTATTATTTGACAGAACAGTGGAGAACAGACAGGAAATGGTTGGGAGAGGGAGATGGGTATGGATCAGGAAATGACCTCGAGCTGGAATCGAACCTGAGTCCCCGTTGTAATGGTGCGGCACAGTAGTCCACTGGACTACATCAGTCCCAGCATATGTTCATACGTATATGCCTATATAAGCATTCCCATGTGGAACCAGGTTTGAGTCCGATGTGGGTCATTCTCAAGCCCTACGCCATCTCTCTCTCTTGTTTGTTTGCACTCTCCTCTCACACTGTCCTGTAGTTATACACTGTCCTGTATGCCCAAAAAACAGAATTCGTATACTGTATATAAAAAGAATACGACACTCCATTCTAAATGTTCATGCCAATTCTCCTCAGCTGACAGACATTCATGTCCACATGACTACAGTGGATCTGCTGATCGGTGGGACGGAGACGACGGCAGCTTGGCTGAACTGGACCGTGGCCTTCCTTCTACACAGACCAGAGGTAACAAACTTCGCTGTTTGGTAAATGGACAGCATTGACATAGCGCTTTTACACTCCTTCGAGCACTCAAAGCACTTTACATTTTTGTGCCTCACGTTCACACACGGGTGGCCGTGGCTTCCACGCAGGGTACCACCCTGCCACCAGGAGAAATTCGGATTTAAGTCTCTTGCTCAAGGACACATTGATGGGAGTCAGACAGAGCAGGGATTGAACCTGCAACATTAAGTGTAATATACATGTAATGTAATGTAATGTTGCTTGACTCTAGGAATACTTCCTTTACTGAGAGATATACTGAATCAAAACTTAATGGAGCCTATAGACTGCAAGTTCTCTTCATTCGCTATCTCTGTGTTTTGTTTTGCTTCTCCTTATGAGGAGAAACACTTTCCAGAATATTCCGTTTCAGTGCCACAGGGCCACAGTTTTACATAAAGTCATCTTGCGGGCTCCAGTTTGTGCCCACAGGGAGCGATAAGGCAGAGGAAAAATTGGTAATGGCTAGGAATACTCTAGAGGCTGAACCTGTGGTTATCCAAAAGGTCTGCGGGTATAGGGGCTATAAATGTAAGACAAGCCTGCGACTGTCCGAGGGGGCTTTTTGCGAATCACGTTAAACAGGCAGAAATACATCAGGAACATACAGGGACAGATTAGAGACTGAAATGTCCCTTTTGCAAAAAATTTTTTTTAAATATTTTAATCCATAAAAAGAGGGAATGAGGTGGAGGTGCATACACTCCTCCATGATTGCATTTTGTTTATGTTTTACCTGATATAGTAGATATTCTGTAGGTACATTATGCAACATGGTATGTGTGGGGATGGGAGGGCTCGGTTTGTCCTGGACCCCTTGAAACTTGTGGGCTCGGGGCCCCATTGGCCCGTCCTATGACCCACCTCAGGGTGCGTATTTGTGTACCCCCCTTTTTAGAGGTGCTTAAAGTAGAAGTAGAAGAAACGTTAAAACCACCATTATGTAATATCATGTACTGGTGTTTTGCTTTCACCATGAATTTACTTCCAATTCAAAGTGAAATACAGTTTTATTGTCAATTTCTTCATATGCACTGGCCATACAAGAATAGCATCTCTCACTCTCCTAAGGGTAGACAGAGACAAGACTTGAAGTGCAAATGGTCTGCATTTATACAGCGTCTTTCCACTCCTTGAAGCACTCAAAGCGCTTTACATTGTATGCCTCCCATTCACACTCTCATTCACACACCAGTGGCAGTGGCTGCCACACATCGCACCACCCTGGCACCAGGAGCAACTTGGGGTTAAATATCGTTCAAGGACATATCAATGGTGTCACACAGAACGGGGCTTGAACCTACAACCTTCTGGATGGCAAACGGCTCCTATACCACCTGAGCCACCACCACCACCACAAGGGAGGATATCAATAGTAGTAGACTCTGTTCTTTTTCCCGCAGATCCAGCACCGAGTTCATGAGGAGCTGTGCTCGGTGCTAGATGCCCGGTATCCAGAGTACAAAGACAAGCACCGGCTGCCTGTCCTCTCTGCCCTCATCAGCGAGGTGCTGAGGCTGAGGCCCGTGGCCCCCCTCGCCGTGCCCCACAGGGCCATCAAGAACAGCAGGTCAGGCCCTCTGATGAGTCCACATGCAAAACCAGGATCAGAGCTAGACTGCCGTACAAACTGTGCCCTATCAGTGTATTGCCTTGAGGCCTGGTGTGTTATTGTTCCACCACTGTGCAAAACCCATCACAAACATCTTTAACCCCTTAAGATGCGGCTTTATACATTTGTTGTTACCAGTATGGTAATGACCAAGTCGTGGTGCATTACTAAAGGGCCTGTATTGTGTCATAGTATTGTAGTGCTATGGTAGTTACATTTCAATGACTATTACAGCGTGCCACTGGAGGTACGGCGCACATTAAGGGGCTACAGAGTTATACAAAATAATACAAGTATACAACTACTATATTTTCTCCAAGTAATCTCAATCAAAAGACTCTGTTAAATGTACAAAAATGATTAAGTACTGCAAGTCAAGCCAAACAAAATGAAATGGATTGACAGCTAAAGTTCATTAAATGTATAGCCTTTTTTTGTAAACTCATCACAAATGCACTCGAGGGTTTTGCATCTGAACCCTTCCTCTCAACTCTGGGGCAGCCGTGGCCTAATGTTTATAGGGAGTTGGTGAAGGTTGCAGGTTTGCATTGCAGGGGTGGGACTGCTAACTAAACTACTGTAATTGCGTTGGATAAAAGCCAATAGTTACAGGGAGTTGGCCTTGTGATCGGAAGGTTGCAAGTTCAAATTCCACAGTAGCAGGAAGAATATGGGTGTTTCTCCAGTGCCCATGTGCAAGGCACACCTTACCTTACATTGCTGCAGGGACTGAAAACAATGAAAAGTGTAGCACTAGTAAATTGCTGTAATTCGGTTTGGATAAAATCATCAAGTGTAATGCAGTGTAATGGGACCACCGGCTAAAAGACAAATGGTAATATGGATACTATTGCGAATCCCCCCGCACACACACAACCGTTATACTGCTTCATAGCGCATGTTATACTTCACTGACACCAATGTGTTAATAATATGTGCCTGTTTATACAGCATTGCAGGATATTTCATACCAAAAGACACAGTGATCATTCCCAACCTGTTTGGAGCACACCATGATCCCACAGTCTGGGAGGACCCCTACAGCTTCAGACCAGGTATTGCCAAGGGCAGATTACTGCAAGGGGCCTACGGGGCCAAGGCCCAGGGTCCCAAGATTCAAGGGGGCCCTGAAGCCGAAGCCCCTGTCGTTCCATTTGTCATTGTGCATTAAAATCACTCTTTTAGCAACTGTATTGTCAAATTGTATAGAGGGACAACCCCCTGAACCCAATAACATCAAACATCTGGCCAAAAACCCTGAATCCAGAAAACTAGCAACACCCATCTCTGGCCCAGCGGCCCATGGAGTCATAATCTGTCCCTGTATTGCCCTTAAGAAAACACTGTATTGAAGGGACACTATGCAATGTTTGGTTTGAGGTATTTCTAATTTGAGGATTGAAGGCTTACAGCCAAATGTTCAGTAGCTGAGACCAAAACCCGAAAGCTATCTAATAATAAGCATGGTTTTCAGACACCTCATGCAGAGAGAACATTCATTCAGCTGAGCCATGTACAGACTTAGCCTAGTCAATCTTGCACAGTGTCTCTAAACATTTCCACCTAGGCTTTTGCAGTACATACTGTACTGCGCGTGTGCGCGCGCACACACACACATACACACACACATCTCATAATCCCTAATGATCTTACCATAACCTTATCAAAATCAATATCAAAAGTACTTCGTGACTGTCTTGACTGTGAAAAGTGCTGTAAAAATCTAATTTGCTTTTTACATAATTTACAACTTTACTTGCTATACTATATACTATAGTTGTATCTTGTTCCAGAGCGTTTTTTAGATGGGGGAGCGTCTGTTCGTCCGCTTGTGCCATTCAGCGGCGGGGCTCGGCTCTGCTTGGGGGAGTCGGTGGCGAAGATGGAGCTCTTCTTGTTCACGGCTTACCTCCTGCGAGACTTCGAGTTCATCCACCCCGGAGCCGATAAATGCCTGCCTGATTTGACTGGAGTCGCCACAGTGGTCCTCAAGGCCAGGCCATTTAAAGTTATTATTCGCCCACGAGCATAATAACGCTTTGTGTTGGCTATTTCATAATTGATGTAAACGGAAACCGTTTGTAAATAAATGTCCATTCCCTTGTGTTTTCTTGGTGTGTCCTTAGTTTTTCTCATGTAGGCTATTAGGCTTACTTAAGCTTATAAAGTATAAATAATGAAAAATAGTCAGGTAAGTGTAACGGAGGCTAACTAGCACAGAGTTGGCGTGGAACGTTGGTAAACCTCCCTCCGATAGCCTCATTCAGTCTCGTGCCGTTGGGCCGGTCTTGGCCCAGCGGTATCGTACTGTGTCTCCCATTGCCAAACCGTTGTAGTTGACGAGATCGCACTTTCGATCCCAGAGGGGGGTGAACAGGTGCAAGATTACCTCCGTCACAGTGGTGCCGTGACCCGGATGGGAGTGAGGTTTAAGGGGGAGAGTGTAACGGAGGCTAACTAGCACAGAGTTGGCGTGGAACGTTGGTAAACCTCCCTCCGATAGCCTCATTCAGTCTCGTGCCGTTGGGCCGAGAGACTAGTCTCTTGGCCCAGCGGTATCGTACTGTGTCTCCCATTGCCGAACCGTTGTAGTTGACGAGATCGCACGTTCGATCCCCGAAGGGGGTGAACAGGTGCAAGATGACCTCCGTCACATAAGCTAGGCCTATAAAATAATATTATATAATAATTTAAGCACATATTAAAGCTCAATTTTGCATCAAGCTATTTCCTTCTCCTGTGGTTATTAGGCCTACTTGTGAGTCCTTTAGTCCAGTGTTTCTTAACTGATGGGTCGAGACCCAAAAGTGGGTCGTGGAGGGGTCATGGGTGCGTTGCGGCGCTGTAGTGTAAAAATGTTTGGCCCCCCCTTTAATTGCCAGTCACAAAATTGAGACAATTTGAAGTAATGAATAAGTGACTTCCATGTCAAAGAGAGAATGAAATTCGTTAATAGGCTACTCCTCTCCACTAGTTGATAGTGGTCAGCATAAAATGCCAATGGTAATGCAAAATATATATATATAGATTAGATTAGATTAGATTAGATTAAACTTTATTTATCCCCAAGGGGAAATTCTTTGTCCAGTTTGCTCTGTAGATTAAAAAGAGAAGTAAAAATAAAAATAAAAATAAAAAGAAAAAGAATAAAAAGAATATGAAAATAAAAAAGTAAAAGTTAAAAAGTAAAGTAAAAGTAGATAAAAATAAATAAGGTGGTCATGCAGAAAAGTCCAGGAGTTTCTCTTTGTCCTTAATGGACAAATTATACAGTTGCATGGCTCTAGGGACAAATGATTTCCCCAGTCTGTCAGTCCTGAATTTCAGTGCTCTCAGCCTCCAGCTGATATGGTATGTGTGTTACCAAATGCATGGTTATACTTTTGATCATTACAATAAATTGACCAGTTTCCAACAGAGTAATAGAAATGGGTCACTCTCACAAGTTGTAGGCTATGTCCATAGAAAAGTGTGGGTCCCAAGATGATTCCAGTTAATAACCACTGCTCTAGTCTACCATTAGGTCTACACTACAAATGGGATGCACCTCGAATACCCATAGGCTATTATTAGTTATTTTATGCCCACAGCACAGACCCAAACTATTGTAGGCCTATATCGTGTGCAGTGCATTGCACAAATGCACGTTATTTTTTAGGCTTAGGTTATGCGCACAAGAGCCTCAAGATGGCGTAGGCTATCAGCTAGTGTAAAACCACCCAGCACAAACCGCTATCCAATCACTGCTCAAGACGGAGTACTTCCTGTTGTTGTAGAGTAGTATCACCATCCAAAGTGTCACAGCCCTTTCAGAAGTAGTGTGTCAACTCCGTGTTGATGTATGTGGGAATCTAACATTCTTATGCTCTTACCACAGATACTCTAGGAAGGTACCAATCATTCACGTAGGCTATTAACAGACGAACACGCACGAAACGAATTGATGCCGTACGCGTAATAGTAGGCTATGTAAACAATAGATATAACATACTGAAAGTGTCATGACTTCTAGCGTTGTGGATAGGCTACTGTAATTGTACATGGATACCAGTGATTTAGATTCAGATATTTAGTTTTCAGAGACTCATTTAGTTTTACACCATGAATAACCACTTCATAACTCTTGGGAACCTTGGCTTATGTGTCGCTGCCTCTCTCAACGCCCAAAGACTCTTCAAGGTAACCGAACTTGCACCTGCACCTGCACTGAAGTACTAACTCAGCAGCTTTGGACAACGTGTCGTGGTCATCTAATGTAGGCTATGGGATGTAACACTCAGAGAGTAGCATACTTTGTATGCTGCCCATCCACAAAAGTTTTGTTTTTCACATGTTGATATACAGTAGCCTATGTCACATAGCCTACCACCACCACCAATATCAGTTTAGCCTACTTTATTAAATTACGAATTTATATTATATTAGGCCTACATTTATATTTAATTAATTAATAACTGGCTTCTCCTGTACAACTATAGTATTAAGTTAATCTTTGGCCTTGTACACAAAATGTGTACGTGGCGTACGGATCTAAACAACAGCCTAAAAAAAATCCTCACAAAAATCAGTAGGCTATCCAGCATAATGGGGAGCCTCTTCATTTGGAGACGTAGGTGCCGCATGCCTTATCCTTAGGACACTCAGTGAGCAGATTCCTCTTAGTTTTGTGTAAAACTATAGAATTTGGCTTGTGTGCTGTGATAAATGTCTATCTGTCAATCCAAATAAACTGTGTGTGTGTGTGTGTGTGTGTGTGTGTGTGTGTGTGTGTGTGTGTGTGTGTGTGTGTGTGTGTGTGTGTGTGTTTCATGCCAGGATCACAGAGCTCCAGCTGCTGGGATTTTCCTGGTGGTATGCTCAGCTGCACTCAGTGTGCTTCCTGCTACTATCAGCCTGGACTGGTCATCTCAGCCTGCTGCTCTCTGCGCGGATCTGCAGTGGGCCGCTGAGGTGCTGAGCCCAGCCATGGTGTCCTTTGGCTTCCTGTGGCTGAGTGACGACCACTTCACAGCGTACACCCTCCTGACCGGCTCAGCCCTCCTCTCCATGCTCACCGGCTGGCTGTCGCGAGACGGACTGTCCGTCATGTCCCGCTGCATGGCCATGTCATCCCTCTCCTGCTCCCTCACGGTGTGCCTCTTCGCCGGGAACCCGTTGGGGATACTGGGGAGCGTGCTGCTGAGCGCGCCTGCTCTGGTGGGTTTGAGCGGCACCAGTCCTCTTGTGTCTCCGGAGGCCGCTGGGGGGCTGCTGAAGTTGGGGTTGATCGGCGCTATGACTGTGGGCTGCTGGGCCATCCGGTGGGCACTGGAGATCTACGTCCAGGACCTGAAGGGCTGGGACAAGAGCAACAACATACTTACTTGATTGACTCATCGTTTTTGTGACCAATTGTTATTTATTTTCCCCCAGAGACCATTGAAACTAAACAGGAGCACCTAGTGCAGTGGCCTTATGGCCTACTTGATTGACTTGCCTGTACACACCACCATACAAAGTAGGGGTGGTTGGCTGTGTGCGTGTTTTTTTCATTAACGTTGATAAATACTTGACTTACTTGACTGACTTACCCTGATTAAAATTAAACTTAATGGATAAGCCCCAATACATTAATTATTTGATATTTATGGAACATTTCTTTTCTTTGATGGTAAAAGATAATACAATATGAGAATATTTTGTCCACAAATATTACCTTTACTTTATTATTCCAAAGACCAATCAGAGATGGCCCCCTGCCAATCCTAGATGCACATGATGATGTGTGTTTGGCGCCTCCAGCAGATGATGACCCAGATACAGAGCAGACAAACATACAGTACATAAAGACAGGGGTTACATTCCATTATCCCAACTCCCGTCCTCTACCAGAGTTTGTGGCCTCGTGCTTCGCTGATGCCCCGCCTCCGTGGAGAAAACAATGACATTTCCCTGCTGTCATCCTAGCCACATCAGCTTTTGGGGGACTTTTCCCCATTCAATGGGCAGTCATAGGTAAGCCGTTATGGCGTCAGACTTGTAGCCCAAAGGTTGCCGGTTCGACCCCCGACCCGCCAGGTTGATGGGGGGTAGTAAATAACCAGTTCTCTACCCCATCCTCCTCCATGGCTGAGGTACCCTGAGCATGGTACCGTCTCGCCGCACTGCTCCCTTGGGGCGCCATTGGGGGCTGCCCACGGGTGAGGCATAAAATGCAATTTCATTGTGTGCAGTGCAGTGAACACTTGTGTGCTGTGGAGTGCTGTGTCACAATGACAATGGGAGTTGGGGTTTCCCAGGTGGGCTTTCATTTTCACGCTTTCAACATTCCGACTGCAAATGAAAAAATGACCTTTGAATTGCGCTTTTGTGAGATATTGAATCAAACTTCTGTTGTCAATGACTTCTTGCGCAGTCATTATGAGGCCACATGCACAAGCAAGGACAGGAGTTAGGATGATGGAATGAACCCAGGGTCATTGCAGCACATGGCCCAACCCCATCCGGGTGCCAGGTAAAGTGTTCAGCAACACACATAATACACAGAGATCTACCATGAACATGAAGGCCCACCTGGGAAACTCCAACTCCCATTGTCATTGTGACACAGCACACAAGTGCACACTACAAAATTGCATTCATGCCTCACCCGTTCAAGGGGCAGCCTCCAATGGCGCCCCTCAGTCATGGAGGAGGATGGGGGTGAGCACTGGTTAATTACTCCCCCCATCAGCCTAGCGGGTTGAACTCGGGAGTTCTCAGCCAACCTTTTGGGCTACAAATCTAACCTAACCTAACTGGTTACTGTCCACACAGTACTACTCACAGTACTGTGCACATATTGCACACAATCATCATAACACTCTCACTGCAATTGTCAGTCTGGACAAAAGAGCCCTTGAAACCACACAATACACCATCTAGAGTCCTAGAAGATCAAAACCAACGTATTATACAACACAGGAGGCCCCATTCCATGTGGCACCTTACATGGCCACATACCTTTGTATTACTAAATATTGTCTAAAATTGTGGAGGGCTTTCATGTACTCACCTTAAAGTGATACTGTCCCATTTTTGGAAATAAGCTCATTTTACACCTACCCGTAAGTTAAATAACAGGGTTTTACCGTTCTCCTACACTTTCAACTGTTCTCTGGGTATGGCAGTGCAAATTTTACCTCCAAGCTAGCAGTTAACATGGGGTCCTATGAGACCAGTTAGCCGCCAGCTGGTTTCATACGACTCCATGTTAACTGCTAGCTTGGAGGTAAAATTTGCACTGCCATACCCGGAGAACGGTTGAAAGTACAGCAGAAAGGTAAAACCCAATCATTTAACTCAAGGGTGGGAGTAAGATCAGTTTATTTCCAAAAATGAGACTGTATCACTTTAAGTTTTGAAATATATTGTGTTATCAAATGCAGCATTCTTTTAAATAACTGTTCAGAACCTGACCGTAAACTCAGGATTGGTCATTCACTGTTCAGTAGAACAGAGATCTAATCTGAAGTTTTCTGTCAATCTTTGCCAAGGATAGTATAATCTATGTTTCTTGTGCCATCTAGTGACTAGACATGGGAGTGGCTTTTGGGTCTGTGGGTCCATGTTCAGACAAAATAGCTTAAGTGTGAAGATTGCTGAATAGTACCTGTTGTACAAAGCTGCGACTGTGAAACAAATCGTTATTGTAGACCAGGGGTGTCAAACATAAGGCCCGGGGGCCGGATGCGGCCCGTCAGGTGGTCCAATCCGTCCCCAGACTTGTAGAGAAAACAAAACTAAGAATGTCAAAAATAAGAACTAAATCTTTAGCCATTACAATGTTATAATGTGTGCAGATCAAATCAAATCGAATTGAGTGTTAAAGGACAAGTGCACTGTTTTGAACATTAAGCCCCTTTTCTGAGTTGTCTGCGATGTTTTAGAACCCCACTCACCGTTTTTTTAATGTTTACTGTCTCCGTTATTTGGCTGATTTAGATTTTGTCTCAATTGGCTTTACAATGGTCGTCTATGTCCAAATATGTTCTCCAAAACACCTTTCATTCGTTTTCGAAAGTATGCATCTCACTAAGTGCTTAGGGGTGTTCAATGGCATTCGCCTACAAGTTTGAAGGCGAAAAATGGCTTGTGCCATGTTTTATTACGTATTTTGTGAATTAAAGATTTTTTTTTTACAAAACGCTACATAAAACAGAAACAGAAACCATGTATTGCTACGAAAATTGTTATGGAATTCCAGTGAACACCACTTGAAGGGGCATTCCACCGGTGGAGACATATATTGAAAGTGAGTCATATATATTGTAGAATAGTAGCATACATTTCTTATTTGGCGTCTTCTTGGCCGAGAAAAGGCAGAACATGACTTTTTAGTGCTTGTGAATTTGTGACAACAATCCCCATAATGCATTGCGATGCTCAAGTTCCACAGGCCACACCCATGCAGCTCTGTCAGTAGGTGCGATCGACTTGTCGTCAACGCATGCATGCGCATTTAGACAGTAATGCACCCTGAGTGAAAATGCTGCATGACGGTTAGATTTCCTGTCAAACTTCGAAATTTCGTAGATGTTGCGTCGACGAGGTGACATGTCACATGGTGTCAAACTATCGCGGGATGAATGTGACCGCAGTCAGATCTTGCAACCTCTGCAGTTGCTTATCCCCTTCAACGCTCGTCTGCGGACTGCCTCCGAGGTCACGCGTCCATGAACTGGTTGGTCAACAACTCACTCACGTGTGTATATGGGTCTTGTCTCACACCTCTACACAAGTTTGCGCATGTCCCCACTTCAGCTCCTCCTCACTGCCTGTCCCCCTACTCCTCACACGTGGTGTGTTAGTAGAGCAAACCGGTGCGAGCTCATCGTCTCGTTCATATTTGTGGCCGACTTTAAATGCGCTGTATTTAATAACACTCACATCGTGACAACAAGTTCTCTCTCACGTGCTTCGTCAATGTTGATCGACAGCAACAGAAGTTGTATGGGGCTACTGACTTACTAGAGCTTCAGTGCCAGTGATTTCCAAAGCACTGGCACACTGATCTGTGATAGGTCTGTTAACGCATTAGGTCCAACCCCCTATCGGCGGGGTTGAAAGAGTGGGAAAAAGGCTTGTAGTCTCAACAGAAATCCACCTCTCTTACACTTCCTCCTACAATGATGCAAAATGACGATTTTTACATCATTGTAGGAGGAAGTGTTAAGAGGTGACTATGGGTTTTTCCTGTCTCAGGGGGAATTGAGAGAATGTTGCACGACCATTCAAAAGTATGACTGGGTGTCTAGCAATGGAAAGTCTAATGCAAATGGGTGGAGTGTTCCTTTAACACTTGGTTAGTCGCACAGTATTGCAAACAAATGTTTAGGCTTTAGGAACATATTTGGACATGCTTATAGACGGCCACTCTAAAGCCGGTTGAGACAAAATCCAAATTAGACAAATAACAGAGACAGCAGCAAACATGAAATAAACAGTGAGGGGGACTCTAAAACATTGCAGACAACTCAGAAAAGGGGCTTGATGTTGAAAATAGTACAGTTGTCCTTTAAGATGTTAGTGCACAGGGCCCTGCCGTAGCCTGGTGGTGGGACGCTGGATTGCTGCACCGGCGACCTGGATTCGATTCCGGCCCTGGTCGTTTGGCGATCCTTCCCCGTCTCTCTCTCCCCACTCATTTCCTGTCTCCCCTCCACTGTTCTGTCAGGAATAAATACAAAAAAGCCATAAAAAAACATTTAAAAAATATGTTACTGCACAGACTGCAACACTAACACGCTCAATCCACACAGGGGCACATCCAATCCACACAGGGTCCATCTTTGGATGTAGAGGAGAGCCCACGGGAAGAAGGGCTGCTGCTGGCTGTGGCCATCCCCGATACCCGGATGTGTCGAAACAGCAGCCAAGGAGGTAATCGGCGACTCCCCTTCATGCATACATCAGTCAGTGGTCATATATGCCGCCGAACACGTCATTGCACGAATGTTAGGGTTTAGAGTGTGGGCATCTAACATCTTAGTATGAGTTTGACAACAATGTAGACATTCATCCTAGAACCACTTCAGATAGTACTAAATTGGAGTAGCCTTTTGTGTAGACCAGCCATCAGGTGAGACATTTGCCATTTGAAACACTCACAACCCAACCCAAAACACAAATATTTAACCAACTTAAGATTAAAGCTTAAACATTTACTTATTAACCCTTGAAGCTGCTATGGCACCTTCCTTTGGCCAGTTCTTGGTTTTAGATAGGGCATTTGAGAATTAAATATAAGTAGTCTGTAAGCTCTGAAGAAAGACAATATTACAGTAGTTCAGATCCCACAGAGGTCTTTTTGAGACTACTGCCAAACACTATGCTATACTTCCTGTTTGTTCAAATCTGAAATCGATTTACTATTTTCATGTGTCATTTGTTTTTTAGAAGGTCAAGGTGACACTGTTTGGGTGTCATGCCATTCCAACAACTGAATTGACACATTATGACAAGACAACAGTAATAAACATGAAAGATTTGTCATTAATGTTCCTGACATGGGTCGTTTCAGTGGACCCCTTCAAAGAAAATGTTACCCAGTGGTCAGCACTTGCAATGATGCCATTACTTTGTATTGGCCAGTCAACAATTCTGGTTTACAGTAGGCTACAACAGTGTGGGGTAGTGTTACTTTATTGATCCAGTTGTGTAGAACCTTAACACACAATCATATACATGAGTGATCAAGCATATGCATTAACAGGCATGGGTTAATGTAGGAGTTAGGAACCTTTTTCACTTGAAGGGCCACTTGAAATTTTATAACGTCCTCCAAGGGTCGTACTATGAACATAAATCAGGATCCCCCCCCTAGGCCTACATTGAAGGTGGCATAGACGTGCCATAAACGGCCCCAGGGCCAACCATGGGTTAATGAAAAGGAAGTGTGTAGGTGGGTATACTTTGTATATATGGTTGCCGTCCTGGAGGTTGGTGCATTGATATGGGTCTATATTTAGTGTCTGGAGTATACGGCCATGCTTGTGGTGCTCGCTCGGCTTTCATCCCCCGTCATCTCTGTCTAGGACACTGCGTGCTGTGTGTGCCTGACCTTGAATCAACCCATCAGGTTACAAGCTGTCATCATATACCATCCATGTCAAAATGCTTGTAGAACAATATATTAAATGACAATAATGATGATTTAGAAAAATAATAACCATACATAGGGTTCCATAATGTCACCATTGACAATCAATGGTCTCAGAGTACACTAGAAATGATAATAATGATAATAAGAATAGATTTAGGAAAATAATAATGATATATAAATCAACCTTGAATTGGCCTTGAGTCAACCCAGCAATGGTTCCATGTCCACTCCCTGACTGGACGAGCGTGGCTCTCCGCATGCAGGGATACAGGAAGGTGTGAACCCAGCCCTAAGCTGGTCAGCAGCAGGGGTGTGTGTGTGTGTGTGTGTGTGTGTGTGTGTGTGTGTGTGTGTGTGTGTGTGTGTGTGTGTGTGTGTGTGTGTGTGTGTGTGTGTGTGTGTGTGTGTGTGTGTGTCAGGAAAGGGCCTGGGGAGGGCAGGGCTTCCTCCTGTATACCTGTGGAGCCCAGCTCTGTTCCGACCACCAACCCCCCCCCCCCACACACACACACACACACACACACACACACACACATGCACAACCGTCTCTCACTCACTAAGCAGTGCAATGGAGAACGAGAAGAATGGAATGCCAGTGAAGTTGATCTTGGCACAGGCTGTCGTAAAAGCAACAGCTGACGTAAGTGCCACTGTGTAGGGCAAAAGGGTGGCTTCCTTTTGAATGCAGTCCGGCCAAACCCCCCACCCCACCCACCTAATTTAACGAGGGAAAAGTGAGCAGCATAGCACAGTGTTATGATCTATATTTTGCACAGCTGGAAAAAAACAGCAAGCTGAACAGCATATTGTACAGTGCTAATTCGACACTTAGACATTCGAATTTGACACTCTTCTACAAAGTAGTTGGCTCTACTCTATAAGTACTGAATGTGCTGAATTAACACTGTAAAATTTGCTGTGTTGAAAGTTGGTAGAAGTCATGACTCTGCCCACCACCTCAGAGCGGGCAATATTGTTCAAATATTTTGTCAGACCAAGATCAAATAATAATATTTTTACTGAAATCATGTAGGAAGAAAATTAATTACAATTCGTAATTCATTGATTTTAGGTCTGGATCCTTGTTGCCCTAGTAGAGCACTAGGGCGGGAGAAGTGAGCTCAGCTCTAGGGTGCATTTCTGGAAATTGTAGTTGTTTGCAGTTAGCAGCTTCGGTAGTTGCCAATGGGAAATTGCATTGCAACCAGCAAAGTAGCTAACATAATTAGTAGAGTAGAGTAGAGGGGGGGTTAACCGGGGCGTTATGCGGTCCAGTCACCTATAACAATCTCCTTCAGTGTGTTCCTCTGAGTTGAGTTAAATAGCTGGATGGCCCTGGGGACAAAGGACTTACACAGCCTGTCAGTCTTGCATGGAATGGCGAGGAATCTGTGGCTGAACAGACTTCGCTGGTTGGCAAAGACTGAGTGCAAGGGATGATGGTCATTGTCCATTATAGAGTCCAATCTGCCCAATGTCCTCTTTTCAGCTGTGGTACTGAGAGCCTCCAGTTCTGTACCAACAACAGATCCTGCTTTCCTCACCAGCTTGTCCAGATGTCCAACATCTCTCTTCCTAATGCTCCCGCCCCAGCATGCCACAGCATATGAAAGCACACTAGCCATGACAGACTGGTAAAACATCTGAAGGAGTCTGTTGCAGACATTAAATGATCTTTGCTTGCTCAGAAAGTAAAGCCTGCTCTGTCCTTTCTTGTAGACTGCATGAGAATTAACTGATCAGTCCAGTTTACTATCCAGATGTACCCCCAGGCATTTGTAGGTGCAGACTGTCTCCACTGTCTCCCCCTCAATAGAGACAGGCATAAGGAGTGGGGTTGTTCGCCGGAAATCAACCACCATTTCCTTTGTTTTGGTGGTGTTCAGCTGCAACTGATTGGTCCTACACCATCTAACAAAGTTCTCCACCAGTCCCCTGTACTCCCCCTCCTGCCCATCTTTAATACATCCAACAATGGCAGTGTCATCTGAGAATTTCTGCATGTGGCAGGTCACAGAATTGTAGCTAAAGTCTGTGGTGAACAAGGTGAACAAAACCGGGGAGAGCACCGTTCCTTGTGGAGCTCCAGTGCTACTGATCACAGTCTCTGATGTTAAGTTACCCATAGTGCGTTCCAATATGCGATCTTGCGTCCTCCACTTGTGCTTTTGGCCTCGAACCAGGTCGTGATGACATCACTGATAACAGCATTGTATTTGAATATCTTGCTAAAGCTCAATTGTAAAGTCCTTTTCTCATTTACAAACAGGATGGTGAATGAAAAACAGTCCCCCACAAGTTGTTGTGGCTTGGCTGAAAGCTGGGAAACTTTATTGTTTTCTCCACGGAGGAGGGTCCAGGAGGCGGGGCGAGGCCACAAGCACAAGTGGAGGACGCAAGGTCACATATTGGAACGCACCTCCAGTCTGACTCAGGCCTTTCTGTGAGATAGTCAGTAATCCAGGTAACAAGCTCTGTCCCCACTCCCATTTGCAGTAGTTTGTCTCTTAACAGAAGTGTCTGAATAGTGTTAAAGGCACCGGAAAAATCAAAGAACATAATCCTCACCGCACTGCCTCCTTTGTCCAGATGAGAGTGTACCCCATGTAGAAGATACAAGAGAGCATCCTCTACACACCCACACTGTCCTGATAGGCAAACTGGAGGGGATCCAGTGCATGGCAGACATGTGGCTTGAGATGGTTAATCAGCAGCACGCATTCAAAGGTTTTCATGATGTGTGAGGTGAGGGCAACAGGTCTGGAGTCATTTACGGCCCGTACCCACACAGAGTAATTCCGCTCCGCTCTCATTGACTTTGAATGGGGGCGATATCCCGCTTGACAGCGCGGAGGGGGAGCGATATCGCAGCGGGACGCGGTTTGATATAGACGAGATCTCTATATCATGCAAATTTGATGGTCCAATAACCAATCAGATGGGCGTATGGGTAGCAAGGGCGGGAGTTACAAAAAAAATTGAAAAACATGGCGGCGATTTCTGTGATTTCCAACATCACGTTTTTGCTTAATATAAAGACCCTAAATGCTTATAAATGTCACGACTACCACGGATTGATGTAAAAATGCACCACGAACTTATGTAACACAAATAGGTTACCCCACATTGCCATTTGATCACTCGATGTTTTGAGCTAACCGGGTAAGCTAACGTTAGCATTTTACCAGAACCAGGCAGCTACAAGCTTATATTAGACTACTTCTGTACTTCTATAATGATATAACGGGGCTTAAATGTTATCTAGGACCAAAACACAATCAAGTTTAAGCCATGTACACACTGTGTTGTGATATTGGGTGAGTAATGTGTGCAAACGACCGTTCGCCGTTTGTTATCTCGCTCGGTCTACCCGGTGTCAGCTGCGAGACAGGCCGCGCCGCGAGGCTCGAAAGTCGGCTGAGCAGCGCAGTTAGCCCCGGGGAGAATCTAATGGGAGTATGCGTGACCACACCCCCAGCGCGATATTGCGCGCCGCGGATCCCGCCTGGCAGTTTCCCCAGTCGGTACTGGGCGTTAGTTCTTTTGGGTGTGGCTTTTTGGGTACTGGTATAAGGCATGATGTCTTCCACAGAGACGGGACCTTGCCTAGCTGTAGGCTCTTATTGATTAGGTGTTGAAGAGGCTCAGTTAACTCCACTGCACAGGTCTTCAGCAGTCTAGCACAGACGCCATCTGGGCCTGCTGCCTTGGGTTTGAGTCTGCACAGGGCTCCTGATCAGCAGTGACCCTGGGGGTTGAGTGTGGGGGGTCAAGAGATGAAGCAATGGATGTGGCTGGTTGGTGGTGGTGCTGGTTGGTGTCTCGATTGGTTCCACAGGTAGAGCAAGACAGGTTGGTGTGGAGTGTAGAGTATGAAGGGATGGTAGGGTCAGGGTCAGAGTCAGGGGGGAGGGTTGAGTGTGAAGGCTTGGTAGCAAGGGGGCAGGATTTGGCTGGTTAGCTTCGCCGATTAGCAAGTCACCATTTTCGCATTGCCGACATCCACTTCGCTCCACTTCGCTCATGATGATTGGTGGTTGGGCACCTCCATGCATCCAAAGCCCGTCTTCCATATAGCTTTCTGATTAACCGTAAGTCAGACAATAACGTGGCACGTAATTGGCTGAGTAAACTGTCGGCGGAAACGACTCCATCTTTGAAGCTGAAAAATTCGTTCAATTTTGGCTGAATTCACTAGCCTAGCATTTCCCATTGAAATGACTGGAGGCGGGACTTATTCACTCTCTCCAGTTCTTATACTACCTCCATGGTTGGTAGTCAGAGGTGGGGGCTGGGCTTGTGTGTTGTCCATAGGATGAGGTGGGGGGAAAGTGGGGCTGAAGAGAGGAGAGATAGGTGGGACATTAGGTAGCTGGGAGGGGTGGGATGATGAGATGGCAGACAGAGAGTAGTCCATGTCAGAGGCAGGTGGGGCAGGTACTTGGGGCGTGACACTTAAACTCACACTGTCCATGTCACTACTAGAGGTCACCCCAAAGCCAGAGTTACTGTCAAACCTGTTAAAAAAATAGTTAAGCTCGTTGGCTCTGGAGGCGTCACCATCAGCCTTTCCTGCTTTCACTCCACACCCAGTCATTTTTCTTATTCCCTGCCATACCTCCTTCATGCTCCTTCAGCAACTAAGCTTTCCAGAAATGCACCCCTGGTTTGAAATGAGCTCTGACCAATCGCTGACAGTTGACGTATGTTATATGCTCCCAAGTGCGTTTGCTAATAGAGCTTGAAAGTAACGTCACTTCCCCCGATTTCATGGGACCTCAACAGCGTTTTTAACGGAAAATTGTAGCATGTAATCCAATGGCGGTATTAAAATGATATTTCGATCCCCTTCGAGTTGTGCCACGACCTCCACATATGTTGTTTCTGATATTTTTGTTTAATTTTTCGTACAAACCCCCAAACTTTTTAGAAGGGTGTGTTTCTTCACATTTTTCATGCATACGGCCTCTGGACAAAGTATTGATACTTCTGCATGAATAATCTATATCTAGCCTCTTAAACAGCATATTTGTAACCCAGCGCATATAATGGCTGAGATCACAAGATATTTGCTCGCTACCATGTTGTTGGATGGTCAGCTTAGGTCTCGTGAAATGCAAAACTAAGGGGCGGGACTTTCAAGCTCTATAGACCGATAACAGCGTTGTCAGTGTTGCCAGATGTACGATAATTTGTAGGCCTACCATAATTTTGTCCTCTGTACGATCAAAAACACATGTTGTAAGATCACTTCAGAGTTTTCCTTCAGTTGACTCAAAGCAACCATTTCGTTTGTGCACAGTAATTTCCTTCCAAAAGCCCCCCAAAATATTTTTGTTAATTTTGAGATTTTGATGCGGTAGTTTAACATTTTACATCTGGCAACACTGGCAGTTCTCTGAACGCCAGCTGGAAAACGCTCCCTAGAGAAGGGTAATCAGACCATTCGTGGATTACGAAGTAATTCAAAATGAATGGTCTGACCTGTCGGACTAGGAGGAATAAAGTATTTTTCATTTCTGAAGCTGAAATCTGCCCCTGTGTTTTACCCAGTATGTGTGACCAAAGATCTGAAGTGTACTCTCCACCAGAAACAAAGCTGTGGCAGGAATGCAGTGATGGTTCTACCTATTTGGGGGCCCGAGGCAAAATGTGGACATAGGGCCCTCTGGAATTATATTTGTTGGAATTTTCCACAGGTCCATGAAGACTTTTGGGGATGACTTTTAGAGAGCAAATTATATGGAGCCCCAGGCAAGTCTTCCGAATGGTAGAACCGGCTCTGCAGGAATGTTTTCTTGGACCCTTCCAATGACCCTGTGCATATTGTGCATTATTATGTAAGCAATATAATGTAATGCTATAATATGTTTTGCATGTGATGAGCGAGATTATTTGCATTAACAACAATAAGAGCTAAGGAAAAGGTGAATATCAGTTCGAATGTCATCTAGTCTTGAAAAAGTTCAGAGGGCGGATATGTTAGACTGCACTGAGACAGCAAGTAGGCCACATGAGTCCGAGGCTAAAATACAGAATTGGATATGGACGCCTTTGTTCATAGTTTTTTTTCTCTGTATTTCCATTTGACCCCCCTTTTTATATTGCATATATGGTGGGCAGGAAGTGAGTTGTTTGAAAAAGGAAACATTTCCTCGTGTGCAAATAGATCGCTGGCTCAGTTCAACTGATGTGCTGCCAGAGGTAAGAGGTGTCTTTGATCATTAAGCAATTATCATTGTGAGTGTGTGTGCGTGCATGCTTGCGTGTGCAAGATGGAGAGGGGGAGGTGAAAAGTATGTGTTGTGCTGTATGAGTTGCATGACTTTTTGTTTCTTTCATTTTAGGTTTAAGGATTGGTTAGCCTACAGCTGAGTGGCTGTTTAAGATTCTTTGGGATGTATCAATCTTTGATATGGATCAATGCTAATTTGAACTCAATACGTCACCTGCCCCCCCTCAATACTTCAGGACTCTATACTTTGAGATGCATATGGACTTTGCCATAAAATCTGGAGCAATTGGTGTGTGTGTGTGTGTGTGTGTGTGTGTGTGTGTGTGTGTGTGTGTGTGTGTGTGTGTGTGTGTGTGTGTGTGTGTGTGTGTGTGTGTGTGTGTGTGTGTGTGTGTGTGTGTGTGTGTGTGCGTGCGTGTGTGGACATGTGAATACATGATTGCATATTCTATAGCTTAATTTTTTTTCTTATACATTATATATTATACTGTTAATATGTCTTTAATTTTGTCGGCATCTGTGGGTTGCTTCCAAACATAATCTCACTCTATTCATATAATAATAATAATAATAATAATAATAATAATAATAATAATAATAATAATAATAATAATAATAATTGTATTTGATTAGCACTGTATCATACGAGGCATGCAACTCAAAGTGCTTAACAAATGGGAAAAAAACATCATTGTTAGAGATGGATTTAAAAGGAGAGGTAGAGAGGAGAGGCAGAAATAGCAAGAAGGCAGAGGAAGAAGAAATAGATAGAGATTGTAGAGTCATAAGGTCCACATAGGTTGGGACCAGGATTCACTGTGACGCCTTGGCAGCTAGGAGTGGGCAAGGGTGAAAAGGTGGGTCTTCAGCTGCTTCTTGAAGGAGTCGACGGAGCTGTCTGATCGGATCTCGATGGGGAGGGCATTGAGTTGGAATTGAACCCAGCTCCCTGGTTTATGTCACAGCGCCTATAAGCTTAGCGTGAGCCACAGCACCTCCAACCTTACACATCTGTGTTCTGCAAAATGTGTATCTTTTTGGTTTTGGCATAGCCAAACCCCCAATCTTTTTGGAACCTTGCGATGCCTCTAAGACTAGAGTGTTGGACAGCAGCCAGGGGCGGATCTATCTCTTTTGGGGCCCGAGGCAAAGTATGAACATGGGCCCCTCAAAAGTCATCATAGACACAAAATTCTGTGTTGGTGATATTTTAGTGTTTTGCCTCATTTAAATCTCTGACTACTTTACATAAGTAACAAATTAAGATCAAGCCTACTTTTTTGTGCTATAGAGATCCCAAGTGGCTGACATCCAGTTGTATGCAGCGGATTAGCATTTTAACGGCATCCGGTTTCTAGGGACAAAGATAGGCCTGCAGGTGTGACAAAAATATAAGATGGATGTAAACAACCAACATTTCCCTAGAAATTCATCCAGTCCGTATTACCAAATGGTATAGCACAACCACGTGTGTTTTTAACAAACAAAACACAGCGATAATAAAGTAAGGTTGCAACCCCTCGGGTAATCAGGAATTTTTGAGAACTACTTCTCAACACCTCGCGTGAGCTAGAAGGTCTCCTGCTGAAGGGACTAGTCGCATGAGCAAACTTCAGCTCGCTGGTAAATTTTGAAATGATACTAGGTGATTTGACTAATTGCAGTTATGGCATTTTTAAAGTTTTATCAAAAGAGTGTTGTCAGGAGTAAACAACCTGTATCAGAGCTTATTTAGAAATACTTCTAAAGTCTCGTACGAGTGTGGTGTGTGTGTCAGTTACCATAGGTTGCCATGGACACGGTCTGTGAAATCTCCCTAGTCTGCCAGTTTAGCATCTGGATAGCAACATCATGTTTGGCACCAAATGATCAACCATGTCATCCCTACAGTCTATTTTCAACATTCTCCTAGAATGCGAGGGTTCGCTAATTGCGTATTTTCACTTACAGCTTATTTGAGACTGGACACCATTCATTTTGCATAGAACCATCATGGCGTTATATTCTAACAAGAAAGACTACATGCTTCTGACTTGCGAACTAGCGCAACTGCTGTAACAGTTTGGGGCCCCTTTGGAGGTCAGATTTGATTGGGCCCTTGGCAATTGCCTAGGTTTGCCTAATGGAATGTCCGTCTCTGACAGCAGCGTAGGCTATACTCTGGGATTCCCCCCCCTCTCTGCAGCGTGCACGGCACAATGAAAGGAAGCCGTTCTCTCTGGCGGGGGGGAGGGGGGTTCACTGGGCTCAACTGCCCAGCACTGAAGCTCATGTACTCACATGGAGACTTCAAATGTGTTCGGTTTCTTTTGTGTGAACTGTATCAACTTCCAATACAGTGGCATCATCAGGGGGAAACTTTTTTCGGAGCAGTCAACAACACATTGAGGTTATGCCGCATGTGTCTTTGTGTGATGTCGGTGAAGATGCTTTCCAGCCACAACATCGCAACATCTGATGTTTTTTTAAAAAACTGTTTTATAATGGAATTATCGCAGGATAAGTAAGTTTTAATGAAGCTTTTTTTTAATGACAGTTTTGTTTTTGTTTTTTGCTTGTCATGCTGAAATGTACTTCTGTACAAAACAAGTGTTTTATAATATTTCAGTCTTTGTTGTGACGCTATTTGTCTGACTGAACCATGACATGGTTTTCCTCTCTCTAATTTAGTACTGGGGTGGATTGCACCGGAGTGTTTTGTCTTTGGCACTGCCATATTGCTGTGTCACAAGATTCAAAAAGTTTTATTGTCTCTTTATAAAATTGTCTTTTGATTGAAGGCTTGTGTGGGTGGTCCGTGTGTGTGTGTGTGTGTGTGTGTGTGTGTGTGTGTGTGTGTGTGTGTGTGTGTGTGTGTGTGTGTGTGTGTGTGTGTGTGTGTGTGTGTGTGTGTGTGTGTGTGTGTGCGAGCGAGTGCGTGCGTGCGCGTGTGCGTGCGCGTGTGCGTGCGCGTGCGCGTGCGTGTGCGTGTGCGTGTGTGCGTCCGTGTGCACGTGTGTGTGCGCGGAGTACATTTTGCAGTGGCAATCCAACACTATCTATGGTCCCATTCGGTATGGTGTTGAATTCAACCCCTTTAAGTGTTAAATTAATGCAGCTAAATTAATCCATTCAGTTATGTAGTGTTGATTTAACACCCAGGGAGTTAAATTGGACAAAACTACAGGACGTATAATGGTCCCATTCGATATAGTGTGGAATTAACACTGCAAAGCTGACTGTGTGTATGGATCAGCTATGCGGGCCGGGCAGTGCACACATGTGACCACAGTGTGGAAAGGATGAGGTCATCATCATGTCTTTGTGAAGCTTTAGATTACTCATGTTCCCATTTGACCAGATTAGGTTAGTCAGGTCAACACGATGAATGGGAAAATATGATCAGGAAGATCATAGGAGAAAATCGTCTTTTTTCCACTGCAGAAACCGTTTCTTTTTTTCCCTTGATGTGTGAAGAATTGAATACGACACAGAGTAGGAGAGGGGGTTTGACCTGGCAAAACAAACTCAATTTCAAACATGGTGTTACTAACTGGGCATGATGTAAATTGCTGAAATATTGTATAAATCTTTCTGTCTACTGCAGTAATCAGCTGAGCGGGTAGGCTACCACCAATAGAGGTCAGTCAAGTGTCGTATTTGTTTGATCTGCATGTATTTGATCAATCTAGGTTGTAATGGAGACAGAATAATAATAATAGTAATAATAAGAACTTGGTTTTATATAGCGCCTTTCAAGTAGTCCAATGTCGCTTTACAAAAGATTTACAGAAGGATTGTTTTGCCACGAGTTGGTGTATTTACTGAGGAGCAAAGCTGTATCCTTCTTAGATGCCACTATAGGCTATTCTCCACTTTGGTTGCACATGTTATTAGTACTAGGAGCTTGAAAATGCTCTTGCCGTAAACCATTACAAGATGACTGTGCTGCATTCATTACATTACATTACATTTAGCAGAAGCCTTTGACCAAAGCGACTTACAAGGAAGAAATTCAAGCAAGAACATGGTAAGGCATCAGCGCAGAGTACAGCAGTATACAAGTAATTAGTAACAAAATTTAGATAATGAACAAAGACATCTAGGCGCAGTGTACAGTCGCAACACTGACAGCATTGTCCAACACATGGTAAAAGAAGATTTGTTGAAGCATTAGTTCAAGAACAGTCAGTTGTTTTGCTTTTGTTTATTTTGATCATTATCATTTTTATTTTGTTAAGCACAAACATCAGCCTTGGTTACCTAATAAGAAATACAACTATGCTACCAGAACACGGGGGGTGCTGTGCGCACTCACTCATACTTTACCCACCGGAATGACCATAGGCTACATCTGTGAATTGATCCTACTTTGAGGTTACAAGGCTTGGTACCATTAGTATCGAGGAGGATTTGTGAGTCTTTTTTGACTCACCAAATTCTTTTTGCACACTGTTGTATTTTACTGGGTCATCCTAATGCCCATTTTAACCCGTTAAAACATGGTGTTATAAATTCGCTGTTACCAGAATGCCAATGGCCGAGTCATAGTGCATTACTAAAGGCCCTCTGTTATGTCATAGTAGAGTAATGCTATAGTAATTAACCTTTCAATGACTATTACAGTGTGCCACTGATGGTACGGCATGCATTTTGGAGTCTACTCTGATAAATTGTCTGTTACCAGAATGACGAGGACCAAGTCGTGATGCAGTAGTAGAGTCTGTGTCATAGAAGTATAGTGTGTATCTAAAGTTGATGTAAATGTCACTCATTGGCCTCGTTTACATGAAACATTTAATTCAGAAGTAACTCAATTTAATTTTGAATAAAGCTTAATTCTGCTTTGCAAGCATCATGTAAACACTTCACAATTCAGAATTAAATGAAAGTGCAATGTGAACTCAACAGAACTATTTCATTCCGAATGACTAATTCTGAATTAAAAACAGCATGTAAACATGGCCATTGAGGGCCATATATCATCAGAAGTTATTGCACTTTTCTGCTGGACCTTGTCCTATTGCAAATGTCCGCTAGCAAAATGTGACGGCTTGCACATATTTAGGTAGTCCATTGATAATTTAATATTATAATTTAGGCCTAACAAGAAAACAGGTTACATGGGTTATACGCTTTTCAGTACTTTCTCTCAGTCAGGGCCGGAACTAGGCATAGGCGGTTGCCTAGTGTGACAAATGTGTTGGGGGCCATCATTTATACACTTAATGGTTTGTCCTGTTATCTGTCCACATGTTTTGGTGTCTTGCAGCACATTTAATTGCTCCTTTTGAGGACAATAAAGTTGAAAGTTGAAGTCAATGTATTAGTGAACCAATGGATCACTGGTTCATTAATTTTCTGGAGCCCAATATCCCAAGTTGTCTAACCTCTAACCCTGCCATCGGCTTACTGACAAAAACAAAACAAAAAATGAATCTCTTTCGTGTCTCTCCCAATTCTGACATCTTCACCTCTGAGTTTGTCTAAAACTTAACAGCTGTCATAGCAATAATCCTTAGGTCAACTTCCGCCAATATCTAATTTAATCTAGTACAGAAGAGCCAAATCTTAGTCTGTTCATGTAGGCCTAATTGTTTTATTGTCCAATAGTAACAGCATAAACTAAGTTGAGGTGGGCTGCAGTGGTTATGCGTCGCTGTATCCTCTTAGCCAGTTGAATGTAAAAGGTCTAGCCTCCATGTCTTGGAAGTTGTGTAACCTTTCTTCAGGTTATCAAATGACTTGGTATAGGGTGTCCCCATGCCAGCTTTCCATGTTTGTTTTTGTCCTGGTGACCTTCTAGCTCTCCACAGCACACAGTTGAGCCAGTGGCTGCCCTCATAAGTCATACGTACATATTTATGGGTCAATAGGCCTATTTCTCCTGCATAGAGTTTTCCTCCTCCAGCCATTGCAGTCATACATTTGTAGACAGTTTTTGGATTCTGGTTATATATTTGAAGCATTGACTAGTCAGAAAATGGTACATAAATGCTGCTGACAGATTTACTGATTAAATCTAATGTGTTATCGGACAGGACAGTTGAAGAGGTGGACAGGAAATGACAGGGAGAGAGAGAGAGAGAGATGAGGCAGGATCGCTATACGGTATGACCCAGGCCAGACTTGAAACTGGGCCCCCATGGCCATTAAAAGCCCATCTATGGACAGGTGCTTAGTGCGCTGCGCCATAGCACCCCGAATCTACTGTATGTTAATACACAGAGCAAATGAAAACGTGATGACTAATCGAGTTAATAGTGCAGTGGTGAATGTATTTTGCACAACACTTTGGAGTTACTGTACATAGGCTACGTTTTCATATCAATCAAATGTAGATGGTCCGAGCTTTCCAATGAGAATTCCTTTGATGGGTGGGTCAGCATGTAAATAGGAGCCTTTCAAAGAGGAAGTGTGTGATCTCTCAAAATGTAGGGTCCACAATCTGTTAAATATTAACGTAATTGATTGTGCTCTGTCTGATTGATTTGACCTTGTTTGCGCAAAGACGCCCAATGCTGAGTGACTTTACTTTTAAGAGGATCCTCGGGTTTCAAAACAAGCTCAGCATGTCCTCTAACACAGTAAAGTCTCTCTCTCTCTCTCTCTCTCTCTCTCTCTCTCTCTCTCTCTCTCTCTCTCTCTCAGCTCTCGTGGCATTGCGGCCAGACTAAATTTACGGCGAGGCAGCTGCAACAGATAAATTTAGTCTGCTCACAGGTGGCCCTGAGAGTTCAGCCTGCCCTACTCGCCCGCTCGCTCGCTGCTCTCTCGCCCTCTAAGTCAAGTGCCAAGAGCGCCGCCACACCACACAGCCAGCCAAACAATGCAGCCCTGCCCATGGGCTACAGGTCGCTCACCTCCACTGACCTGACAGACAGTCACATTCAGGTTCAACCTTGTTGGCATCCAAATAGTTTGATTGGACGTTTCGTTCCTCGACTTCGTCAGTAGACTGATTGATGTACGTAACTGGGACTTGACGTAACTTGGTAGCACTGACTTCCTCTCAAGCTTGATAAAGGTTCTGCTCCTCATTCAAGGAACTTCAACAGTTTGTTTGGGCTGATGCACTGTAGGCCTACATAACGTAGTGGCACCGAGTGCGAAAAATGCTGGACCCGCAATCATTCAATGACATAATTTTACAATGTCTTCTGAATAACAAAACTTTGATCTTAGTGTGTTGAATTTGTTGCAATTACAAGTCTTTAGTGTTTGGCATGGTCAGCCAGGCTTCACGTCTTATTCAACTTCAAGCTTGTCAGCACACATGATGGGAAATGCTGACCCACAATCACTCAATCACAGCATTTACAGAATAATGAAGTATGACTGTGTCGTGTGAATCTGCCCTGCGAGCATTGTGGGGTTAGGCCATTTTCTCAATGAGACTTCACTGCTTGGCAAGTGACGTGGTCACTGTCAGTTACCAGCCTGTAACCCTCAGACACCAGTGAACCTGCATGTGTCCAGAGCCTGCAGTCTCTGCCTGAGGAACAGGTAGTAGGTCTCAGTCAGACTGGCCCCAGTCGGTGGCGTGCACAGATATTTTTTGGGGGGCAGGTGCTCGAGACTGTGCATGGGGCATGTGGAACTTCTTTCTTCAACCTTTTCCGTGATCCTGGTCAAAAAAACATCTTGATTTATTCCCAAAAACATCCAAAAGGTTATGCAACATCAGCAGACAACTAACAAACAGTGATACCTTTTGGGAAAATAGTTGGATTAGGCCCATGTTAAGATAAAAAAAAAGTAAACAAAAGCTGCCCCCTTTAGAATAGCTCATATCTCGGAAAGGGTTGAGCCAAAAAATGCAGCATCACCGTGTACTGACAAGTTAAGGGTAGGGTGAGCAATAGAACAGCATATTGAAATTGGCAGGAGTGCTCCTTTAATTTCATACAAAAACATTGAGCTGATGTATGTCACTGTCCCACTGCTTAACCAATATAACAAAACAGCCTCTGATGGTTGCAGGGAAAGAAGACTTTAGGAGGGACCTCATATTTCAGTGGCCCTCATCTGGTATGATTGTGTACATGTTGTTGATTGTGTCCTCTGTTGAAAGTCGCCTTGCCATTTTGGAACATTTTGGAACAATTGACATTTGACAGTCGTTTCAAATAATAAAATGCAAAAGTTAAAAAAATGGTGTCATTTTGCAATGAAAACTCTTCAGTTGTTGTTGTACCACGGGCATAGGCTACATAGGTTACATCAGACATACGTGTTAATGCATTTTATCCAGTCTCGACATTTCGGCACCTCGCACTAATCTGCAGTGTATTTGCGGCAGGTGACACACACACACACACACACACACACACACACACACACACACACACACACACACACACACACACACACACACCACCACACACACACACACACACACACACACACACACACACACACACACACACACACACACACACACACACACACACACACACACACAGCCAAAGCGAACACCTGAGAGACAAAAATAAACACTGACAAAGCTTCAGGCTGGCCCAGGAGTCCCACCTAGAAAGTGGTGCTGCTGACGGCCGCTATATTTACACCTTGGCAAAGGTGGTTTAGTCACACACACTAGGGCTCCTCTCCAACTACAACGGCATTGTTTAAAAAGGATTACACCGGAGAGGTGACTGGCTCTCCAAAAGGAATGGGCATGTGCATGTGTGTGTGTGTGTGTGTGTGTGTGTGTGTGTGTGTGTGTGTGTGTGTGTGTGTGTGTGTGGGTGGGCGTGCGCGTGTGTGTGCTTGTTTGTTCCAGAATCATCCATCTTGATCGACTGCTCAGGATGAAATTATGACCTGAAGTAGCCTAGCACTCACCCTACCCTGTGCATTTATTATAAACCTGTAATGCCCATGATTAGCTGATGACTATTTATTTCTATTTTAGCCAATGCACTTTTTCACTTCTATAGTCATCATGCATGCACATGTATTTACAGCAAATGTGTCTTATATTAGTACCAAAAACATATTAAGGTGCTAGAAAAATCGAAATGAACGGTATCTAATAATGTCAGGTGAATAAGGCTAGGCCTATAGCATGGACATCAACTTAACTGGTTCACATATTTTCTGTAGCAACCTCAACAGAACAGTTTTGCTGTCACACACACACATCATCTGCAAACTTGAGAGAGAGATTCACAATGTTTAAAATAGGCTGTCTTAATATTAAACATTTATTTTGTTTCTATTTTGAACGCACATGTGATTTACTATCATAAAACAACTGCATTATTACATTTTTTCTGTAAAAATATATTGTGGAATCATTGCTGGCCCATCTGCAAGTAAATATAACCTTGAGCTTTTATCGTTCTTTATGTTCCATTTAGACACAGTGCTTATCTAAGGTATCTGCATAGCTTAATTAAAGCATTCACATCAAGTCAACATGCCAACACAAACTATGAGAAGTATTCCATATCTGCACAGCATTCTACAGTGTTACCTATTTGGCTCAGTTGCCGGGCTATTTTTACGGAGGGGCCGGGAGAGAGGGATGGGATGGGAGGGGAGGGGAGGGGCAGCTTCACTCGCAGCCTAAGAGCATTAAGAGTGCATTTGTTTGTGACATTAGCAGTTGAGTGCTGTCAGTGTCATATGGCAAGCCAAGGCAGCTTCAACTGGTTCAGAGCAGAGGCGGACACGGTTATTAGTATTAACCATAGCGTCCGACGGCGACAGGGCGCTAGTAGTACTCCCGGGGACTCGCTATTGGGGATCCTGAACGGAGCTGTGCGCAATACTGAGGTAAGAAAACAAGGGAGTTAGCAAAAGACTTTGACGGACTGTTGGATATGTCAGTGTAGTTATACGTGAATGGAGTCAGAGCAGCCTTAAATCTTTGACACAAACCTTTGCCGAGCAAGTCTTGGTCAACTTGTCTGCGAGATACCAGCCACAAGTGCTTGCGCATCGGTTGCCTTGATTTGCGTTGGCTGTGCCAGGTTCTGCAGATTTGTTTCCGCAACCGAAGACATGGCTGATAACTTAGCGCAGGTGATCAGTGCTGATCGGTCATCGTCTCGACTCACAACATGGAGCATGTGTCGAGGATATGTAGTTGTCATAAGGGTCACATATTTTGCCATTTGCATCTGACATTTCAGTGTACATGTGCGCACTGAAACGGCTGCATTAATTCAATGGAACCATGGTGTCACCATCAGAAGTCATTTACAAATACAAAGACAACCCTTCTTCTTGCACACCTGATATGCCAGATAAATGATACAATACATAAGCTTCATAATGTCATGTCACATGTGTAATTAGCTTAATTATCCAAAACTTTCTTTTCCTCCTTCTTCTCCTCAGTTTTGTACCCTGGCCTTGTTGATGGAGTTCATGCAGAGGAGCGGCGACTACTGCCACGCCCAACATCCCACCGCTCATTAGGCCCCCAGGGGCCCCAGGATGTCCAGCTCTGCGCTGTGAATGTCCAGAGTCCCACCACCACCACCGCCACCGGCCGGCCCTCCAGATCCACACCTTTGTGTTTCCGGACGGCAACTCCAAAACAGACCAATGGGTTAAGAGGACACTGGGGGTTCCAGGACAGTGTCAGCTAACTGCAAGCACTCTACAACCCCCCGCCCCTAACTCATCCCAACTTCCTCACCATCGCCCACCCACCTGGCCACTTTTTCTCCATTTCTCTCATAACAACTGCTCCGAGCACAGAGAGAGAGACAGCAGGCAGGCTTCTCTGGCTGTGGACCGCTGGGGTGCTGCTGATGGTCCGAGGGGATCTGCCTCTTGCAGAGTCAAAGCAGGTTGCTGAGTGCTAGCCACTGGAGGACATTGGAGGAGCAGCGATAGCCTGTTGCAGAAAGGAGCACGCAGCTGTTTGTGCACACACATAGACGGACCTCTCACACACACACGCACACACACATACACTCAGAGGTGTTGTGTTGTTCAGTGGTGTGGAGGCTGGCCCGGCCTGGTTATTGTGAGGTTTTCCGGCAGGAGGTGGGTGTCAGGGTGTGGCCAGGATGAATCGTCCCGCCCCCCCCGTCGAGCTCTGCCACAAGAACATGCGCTTCCTCATCACGCACAACCCCACCAACGCCACGCTCGGCACCTTCATCGAGGTGAGACATGCACACATACTACACACACACACTAAGCAGACACGCAGATGGACACATACGTGCGCGTGCACACGCGCATGCATGCATTCACGCACGCACGCACGCATGCATGGACAAACAAAAAAGAGTTAAGACACACACAAACAAACCGACACACACAAACGCACAATAGTGCGGACAGTTATGCAAGATGGCAGCAAGGTTAGTTGCCTTGACCGCATACTCTTGTTCATCGTTTTGTTTTATTTTCATGTAGAGTAGAATAGATCAAATAATGCATTAATCCCAGTGGGACATTGAGGTGCAGAATACTGCCCTACAAAGGCAAAGTGCTGTAAAAACATATTTTGTCAAAATTGAGTTTAAACTGAAAAGGTTCTTCATTAAGACCATCTTATGCCAAAGCCTTATGGTCTAAATGTGTCCTGTTTTAGAAATATTGCAATGTCAGATTTATCAGTAACTACAATATCCAACCTAACACCAAGGCTTTGAAGGCCTCTTTCTCAGTTTCAATGTTAGTGTAGTTACTGCACTTTGCCTTTGTTGGGCAGAATATACAACACAGTCAGAGATGCTGCCCAATGCCAGCCATTGGTGGAGGACATTGGCGGTAGCCTGTTGCAAAGTGGAACATGCACCTATTTGCACACAGGCACAAATACAAACAAGTATGCGCGCACGCGCACAGGCAGGCAGGCAACCAATCCACAATACAAAGTACAACCATCCATGCAGCATAGATCGAACTCACTTCGACATATCATGTGTGCTGCACCATGAAATGAACATTTGAATGATGTTCAGGTGTGTCAGGATTGTTACTGTAATATTAGATTTCAATCTTCTAACATTTGCATCACTGTGGATCATGTACAGGGTTGAACTAATTGTTTTAGACGTGGAGTTACTATGTTAGCCTTTAATTGTGTTGAAAACACATTTCAAGTTGAGCTTGAGTGGACTTGCATGTCTTTTCCATTTTTGTAGGACTTGAAGAAGTATGGTGCCACGACAGTTGTGCGAGTGTGTGAGATCACCTATGACAAAACACCGCTAGAGAAGGATGGGATCACTGTCATGGTAAACAAACTGCCCACACACAGAGGTGTCAAACATAGAAGTAGAAGTAAATGATGTAAGTACAACACTAGTGCCTGATATTACGTATTTGTTACAGAAGTTATTGCACTGAGGTAGAGTTAAGAGTGATGCTTTAAAGGTGCACTGTGTAGAATGATGTTTAGAGTAGGTATTCCAACTATTCTGCTCATTGAAACGGTGCTGCCTACCGCCAAATTAGATCTTTTCGTGAATATTTACAAAATCATATACTAATATTAACTAGTATATCCAAAGTACAGTCAGTTTCGCAACTAAACATGTCTATTTCTGGAAATTCAAGAGGGAGTACCCATGCTGCCTTGCGCGTTCTTTTCGATCACACTTGTGATTTAGTCTGGCGTTTGCCGCCAGACAAGATCCATCTAGTAATTTTAGAATCATTTATAAGATTCTTTGTATGAAAAGTGCAATTTTCCCAGTCATAATGAATACATAGAATTTGATTTGTGAAAAAGGTAACATTTGTGAATGGGCAGCAGGAATTCTGGAAAGAAACTTCTAAAATTATTACACTGTGCACTTTTAAAATAGAGTGTAGTGAAAACTGAATGAATGTGTGACATGCATGTAATCCAACCAGTTGAGAATCAGTGGATATTAAGATTGGTACTCTGGTCTGCAGTAGCTGTCGACCAGTTACTGAGTGAAGTCACCAGTGTTTTTTACTTAAAGGTGTATTGTCACACCAGTGTGACGGGAACGTTCGGGCAGTGAAAGTTCTATAGAATTCTGGGCGTCATACAACACAAATTGGAATTTTGGAATCTTGCATTATTATAGAACACATTCTTTTTTATAGAATGTTAAAAAAAAATCCACACTTAATTTGTACCTCTGCTTTTGACACCTCTGCACACAACAATGATACTCAACATTGCAGGATGACACGTCCACTCATTTCAGTTTTAGGTGTAATACGTAATTCACTGTGGATGTTTAGACAGGAGTTATAAATGTGTAACACTGCCATTATTTGGTCCTTGACTTAAGCATTTTTCAGTTTAATTAACAGGTAATGGTGGCATCTGAAAGATATTACATTAAAATATTTGAACTCTTGAAACCTTTATCCTTACCTGCCATTCTCACAGTCATTTGATGTGAACCATAATGTGCATCTAGCAACCCCCATATCAACCCCCACATCGAGTTAATACGTTTTGGACAAATTTCATAACTGAGAGACAGGGGCAGGGAAACAGTGCCAAGATAATGGTTGGATGTGCAAGTCAATGATAACTTGGAAAGCTAATCAGGGTTTTTAATGTGACGCTTGAACATCCAATGTCATTATTTGCTGCAGGATTTAGGCAGTGAGATGACTGAAGCAGCTCTTTTTTCTTGCATCACCGCCTGTTTGCCCGTTTTTCATGCAGTAGTTTGCTCCTACAGACCTCAGATTTCTGAACCTTGTGGTGGTAGACTAAGCTTTTCAGTCTTGCTAGCCAGATGCTGTAGTATCCATGGCTATAGATTAATAGTTTTTTAAGTAATGTGTATTATAAGGTACACTGGTACACACAGTTACAGTATTGTAACTGTAAGCCAGCTACTCAGTGTAGTCACCAGTGTTGGAACTTGGAAGTAATCTGTTGTAGGATTTTTACTTTTCTTTTACGTCAATTTCTTCTTTCTACTTTATTTCTGCTACTTCTTACTATGCTCTACTTCTGTCCATGTCAAGTGTTTGATAGTTTGTAAAGTAATGTTTATGCACAATAACATTTTAATAAATGGCTTGACACAGAAGGTTGGTCCATCATGATGGAGGAACTTATTGCTACACAGGGAGATGTGCCCACCCACAAGTTCTCCTGTTTACCGACAAACTGTTCCCTACTCAACGCTCTGTATCCAAGAGCTGCTTGTGTTTTCAACTTGGCATGTCAACACGTCCCTGTATAGTTGCCTTAGGAACTGTGGTGTTTGACCAGGGGGCTTGGCCGCTCCCCTCCACACCAGGCGGCAGGTCTCAGGCTCTTGACAAAGAACAGTATGCAGAATGTGTATATCTTCTCTGCTGTCAAATGGAAAAGGTTAGATCACAGAGGCCAACCCAGGCTATGACGTGAATGAGACATTTGAGTTGTCAGAACTTTGTGTTCCGGTGTCACCATGCTTTTCTTGACATATTCATTAGCATGATTAATAAAGCTTTGGATGGTTTGGATTGGTTGGCTTTTATCTTTGTAAGGCGAGAGGGTAACAACTTTGGTATGTTCCATATGAATGCGCCTACAAGAAGTAGTTAAGAAGTTATGATTTTGGCCCGCCTGTCGTGCTGACTTTTCCTGAGCCTTATTCATTATCTCAAATAATAACAAGAAAAAGAGGCTGTATGCTTGGCCTCCATCACTGAAAACAAACTTGGCGCCAGATACTGTATAATATCTGGGGCTTTAAATAGTAGGCTATAGTGCACAGAATCACATGCAGACCTCGGGACTCTGCAGGAAACTCTCACCTGACTAGGACACTTGATCTTTAACCAGGAGCTGCAGTGTATCACGTTAGGCACACATGCATGTTACAGTAACACTTTATTTTAAGGTTCACGTATTAGACAAAGTTTTGCGAGACCACGCACACCTCAAAGGCTTCTTTTTCAGCAGGTCAGATTTTCAGAGTTAGTCATCAAAAAGAACTCTGATGAAGGCCTAGTCGCCGAAACAATAAATAAAGTGGTGAACCGTGAAGAAGCAGTGTTGCACTCTTCTTTTTGAAAACTGATGACTAAGGTTCACGTATTAGCCAACAATACATAGAACTGAATTTCTATAAAGTCAAGTCACACCCCCCGTCAAAGCCTTACATGGAGCTAGATGAAGGTGTTAATATTTGCCTGGAGGAGTGAATGTTTGCTGACAGGAAACAGGTGCTGCCAGCGGAAGAACTACGCCTACATCTATTCCAGAGAGTCAAGTTGCTGGAGGAAAATACAGATATACATTTCAAAGAACGTCAGCAGCGCGGCCATCTGCCACAATTAGACTCGGCCTGCAATTAGTTGGTTGGTTGGTCAGTCGCTTGGTTAGCCTGTGTTTCTGTGATTTTGTCCAAGACTGTGAGCTGTCATTGCGCACGACAGTAATGACTTTAGGGGTTGGGGTTAGGGATAGGGTTGGGTTAGTTTTTGGGTTGGTGGGGCCATGTCAACAGCCTATAGGATATGTTGTCGATGTAGGACGTCTTGGCAGAACAGCGGGTTGGCTGGACAATCACCCAGCCTGACACCACATGTCTTAGAGGGAAAGGGGCCACTGGGAATTAATAGCTTACGGTGAGCATTCCAGACAGGAGTGCAGGCCTGCTAAGCTCTTGGTGGATTTAGATTATATTTAACCAAGGGAGACACAGGCCTGCTGGAGAAGATGGTTGGTATGTTGACGGATTATGATCACTTTCTTTTGTACACAAGTCTTTTTGGTTCTGGTGCGATAGACGATAGTCAAGTAACGCATATAGACTGTTTGCAGGAAGGACTTGCACACAGTCACAAGTCACATAGTGACAAACTCAAACCGAGTTTTTTTCAGATCATGCTTTTTTTTTACTAAAAGGAGCCTAACAGAAGGGTGCAAGGAAAGAAAGAAAACAAATGAAAAGAAGGGTGCAAACATTTCAATCCCCCTGGACTTACTTCTGTGCAAACCAGGGGTGACAATGGAGCCTGCTTTTACAGGGTTCAACAGGTGTCATTGATTAGTGGCCAATTAGCCACATAGAAATCACCAGACCAGTTACAAGAAAACACTTTCTCCAATATTGATGTAAATGAAGTATTTGACTAATGCAGCTCCTGAATGGAGAGAGGCTGTGTGAACCCTTATGAAAATAAAACTACACTGCACTGCAGTATATATATTATATATTACAATTTTGCTGTAGTATACTACTGTACATCATTGCTATGGTATACATGGGTTCTAAATTTTGTTCATAACCTGACTGCGCACAACTCAACCTCTGATTGTTGGAAACCGCTGTCGGTCAAAAAATTAGCTTACATGGTTGCCAGTGTCTTGCCCCTCCTCATAACATCGTGTTGATAAACACTGAGAGCCCATGTATTAGTGCAGTAAATACAGTGTTTTGGACACAAACTAAGATGGTACATTACTAAAATGCTGCACTTAAATTAAGTATACATTATTTTGGACACGCAAAACACTTCAGCCCTGCAGAAAAACTGACAGCAGCTCTATAACTGAGACTGAAAGCAACTAAATGGCAACTGAAAATCAAATCTATTATGTTTTGATTGACACCACAGGATTTCTCAGCATTTCTTCAGTTGGCTTTGTGGCCTCAGATCATCTCTCTCATCATTATCTATGGGCACTTTTTATTCGATTAAATGTAAAAAAAAATATTTTATTTGAAATTCTCATGTAAAGTAAAACTTGAATTAAGCATAACAAATAATATTGATACTAACTCATTTATGGAATGGCTATATAATATGAAAGCATACAGTATATTCAAGTTTTTAAGCAAATAGTTCCTTCTCTCCGTGACCCTCCTGCAATACTTATGTGACCCCCAAAGGGGTTCCAACCCCCAGTTTAGGAACCACTGCGTTACACTCACCGCTGACGTCAGACACAGTTAGTCCATGGCAGTTGTAGATGTTATACCAGTTGCATAACAGTTGTAGAGAGTAGAGACATTCTCCTGAATTGTATGGCCAGTAGAGTGTGCTAGTTCATGTATGTTCTAATACAGTATGTCAATCCACATAAGTAAATCACTGGACTGGACCTTGTACCTACATAACTGTAAGTCACTTTCGATAAAAGCATAGGCTAAAAATAATGTGATAACTGTTTCTTTCAACAGGATTGGACATTTGATGACGGTGCCCCACCACCCACTAAGATTGTGGATGACTGGTTGAACTTGCTAAAGAACAAGTTCTGTGAGGACCCGGGCTGCTGTGTGGCTGTGCATTGTGTAGCTGGGCTAGGACGGTGAGTAAGAGCTCACACACTACAGCAGAAAGATCAGGCAAGGCAAGGAAGCTATGGCATGGTAGTTGTAGCTTGCAAACACTCACTGTTTAGGTTCAAATCTGTACAAAAGTACTCAGGCAACAAGCAGTTCTGTTCTTCTGTTCTTCAGTCTCCTCGATATCTGTTGTCCTACTTGGACGCAACTGACTATGTAGGACAATTTTGTGTGTGTGTGTGTGTGTGTGTGTGTGTGTGTGTGTGTGTGTGTGTGTGTGTGTGTGTGTGTGTGTGTGTGTGTGTGTGTGTGTGTGTGTGTGTGTGTGTGTGTGTGTGTGTGTATGTATGTGTGTGTGTGTGGGGTGGGGGGTACAGGGGATTGTGAGTTTAAGCACATTAGCTACCAATCGAACAACGTGTGTTTACATTGGGCTTGTGCACTCTAGTTAGAAATTGTGCCCACGACACTGTTGATGGGAGGTGTCTTCAGCTCCGCAGTCCTGCCACATGCTGTCAAGTCATCACGGGAACTGCTTTTCTGCTGCGCTGCTGTGCAACTGCTCTAACCTTGCTGCACTGGCATGGGACCTCCTCCATCACGTCGGTAGTTTGCCTTGACTCATCTTTCTGCTGTGAATTGCGTACTGTCCAATGTTGGCGAGGCAGTCTACTCGCTGCTTCAAGCAGGAAGCAGCATTTTTTTTTAAATTCACGTTAGATATTTTTTTTGGTTAGTTAATTAAGTTTACTTGATAGGGACAGATACATAACATGTAGGTTGCAAAACAACCAAACAGCAAGCATCATAGCATTTATAGTCAAAAGCTAATTTCCAATGCCCGTCCCTAGAGGGGCGTTTAAAACAATACACTAGCAACAATAACAATAAAACATTATTATCATAAAAACAGCCTATTCACTCATTCAGTCCAATTGGTGTTTATTCATCCATCCATCTCATGCATTCGCTAAGCATCATATTCACATTTCTTACCAATCCTACACCTGTCCTGTACTTACTGTTGTAATGTATTCTTACACATTAGCCCCCCCCCCAGCACTGGAACGTTGTAATAATCCCTGAAAAAACGTTACTACTATAGTACTACTAGTACACCGCTATAGAGCATGACACGGGAGTGGATTTTCACTCCCGTCCCATCCCGGTCCCAGAAAAAAAAAATCCCATCCCGTCCCATCCCGGACTGGAGTAAAAGAAACAAATCCCATCCCGTCCACTCCTGAAAATAATGTTTCCCAATCCTGCCCACTCCCACTCAAAATCAATCCCACTCCCATTTCGTCAAAAAAACTAGGCTTTTTTTTATGAAAAAATAAGCCAGCATTCCCGCTCCCTTTCATTTGTATTCCTGCTCCTGCCCGCTCCTATTCATCTTTATTCCCGCTCCTGCTCGCTCCCCTTCATCTTTAAAATTTCGACTCCCATGACGCGGGAATCCCGCAGGACCCACGGGAATTCCCGAAAAATGTCATCCTCTACGCTATGACAGTGCACAGGGCCTTTAGTAATACATTACGACTTGTTCATTGCCATTCTGGTAACAGCTTATTTACAGGGGCCGTGTCTTAAGGGGTTAAACATGTTTTCTCTAAATGCATTCAAGCTTTGTCATCAGACTTCATCAGGCTTTGTCATCAGACACAAATTGGAGCAGTAGCCTACGTTAAAATTCAGCATCATCTCAGGTTCCTCCTATCCAACTTCAAGCAAAGAATGCAAAAATTGAATAGAATATGGAGCGCTTTGTGTTCACAATGCACAGACTAGTGAACCGTATTGCAGACTTTTTTGGGTATGGTTTGGAGCATTGACATATGCACAGTAAATGCCAAGTTACAGGTCTCAGTTTGCTTAATGACTGAAGGGGACCAAGTGTGAAAATGCCCTTAATCCACCCATCAGTACAGCATGTGTGTGCTGTGCACTAGACTTAATAAAACACAAAGACCCACTAGCTCTACTGGAGTAGCATGAAAGACCAACATTGCTGTCTTGCAATCATTTCAAGTACAGAGCTTGTGCTTGTGTACTTGCCATTATTAGAATTGGTTGTTGTGGTGAGGCTCGATCACCCCTCTGCTCCCCTCTGCGCTGCCATCCTCCCTGCACGTGAAAATGTGACCAGGCTGTCGGTAAGCAGGAGCTTTCAGATGTGATCTGGGCTGAGCCCCATAGACGTGTATACATGGAGCTATAGCTGAGCCCGTCCATTGGTGGTGCTAAGCTGAAAGAAGCTCCGTCTCACAGGCCTCTCATTTGATCTTTGACCTCTCTCTCTGAGTGCTGATGCTCCAGACCTTCTGACATAGTTTTGGTGTTCCCCAAGGAATGCCTTGACAAGGTGCCAGCGTTAGCTTCAATCTCATGGGGTTTTTGGTTTTGGTATTTATGTGAAGAAGAGAGCAGCGTCTTCCTCTGTGGAATGCTTGAAGGGAAAGAAATGAATGGGGAATATTGCCTTATTAAGGTTGCTGAAGCCTCAAGGCTTATTTTTTTAAACTTCAATCATTGATCTGAATTTATTTACACAGATATGATTGAAGAGGGTATTTTGAGTCATAAGGTCATAAGTCATTATTTATTTCTCAACCTTTCAGTTTAACTTTCCATGTAAGTATAATATGTACTGTATATCCTATATGAATTTCTTTGGATGATGCCATGATACCTATTTGTAGATACATATACAGTATATAGTACCTACCTACAGTAAGCAAACTGTCATCATGCAAAGGTGTATTCATTTCACACCTGTGCATTCCGCGTTGAGGTGCAACGCCTTTGCAAGAAAGTTGTGCTCCGTCGTGCTGCGGAAAAGCACTTTTGTCACGTGACCAGATTCACACACGTTTTCTGCAGTGTTGACAAATTTGTGTTGCTGCTGTGAATTTCTGTTGCAGAACGTGAAAACGTTCTGCTGTGCTCTGACCAAAACCATGCCTAACCCTAACCAACATTAAAGCAACATTTCTGCCAAGAACAGTGAGACAAGCAAGGGAACTGGCGAAATTGTGACGAAATTGTGCCCTGACCAAAACCACGCCTTAACCTAACCTATCACAGGGCGTTGTGGAATACGAGTTAACGTGAAAAGTCGTGATACACAAACATGATAGATGGTTCAAGTTGGCGTGTTATCTTCATGCTCTGGTATGATGTTGCAATATGCATATGTATATATGTCACCACTAGGAACCAGACGAAATCTGCAACTTGATGTGGTTAGCTGGTGGTCCAACAGAGTACTTCATGCAACGCCATTGCCATTTGGCATACTGTCTTGACCGTCACCCTGGAGGTGATCAAATGGATACAGAATAGCATGTGCAGTGCAGAAAAGATTGCATTTCTTTTCCATTTGCTGTATGCATCCGTCATAGTCATATCGTATTCAGCCTACTCCTCAGAGAGCCTGGAATGCTTGTAATGGGAGGGCAGGGCAATGCTGAACCCATGCCCAGACAGATACACATAGTAGGTGGTACAGAATATCCTATTCTGGACAGCCCTTTCTTGGGAATGTTTTGCACTGAGCAGAATAGGCAGGTCTGATTCTCAGGTTGTATCTCACAACTAATTATTTCAAGCTTTTAGCAGTGACCTCAGGCTTAGCTCTGAAACTCTGCTGTCCTTCAAACACCATCTCCAACAGCAACAGCATTACACTTGACACATTTCCTTCCTGCCCTCTCACTCTCTCTCTCTCTCTCTCTCTCTCTCTCTCTCTCTCTCTCTCTCTCTCTCTCTCTCTCTCTCTCTCTCTCTCTCTCTCTGTGTGTGTGTGTGTGTGTGTGTGTGTGTGTGTGAGAGAGAGAGAGAGAGAGAGAGAGAGAGAGAGAGAATTTAACTTAATGCAAAGCGCCTTTGAGCAACATGAAAAGTGCTATAAAAACAGATGTATTATTATTATTATTATTGTTGTTATCATTAATAATAATAATAATAATAATAATAATAATAATAATAATAATAATAATAATAATAATAATAATAATTAATGCACAAAATACTATATATTATACTGGGTCATTGGCAATCTTTACAGACCAGTATAATATATATAATATTATAATAATAATAATATTAATATAATATTATAATATATATATAATATACAGGTATTTTAGTTATTTGTAGAGATGCACCGGATCCTGCCGGATACCGGATCCACTGCTTAAGATCCTGCCGGATCCGGAACCGGATACCGGATCCTACAAAAGGGTTGAAATATATAGTCCACTCGCACACGTGGGCCCTTTTTATTGTGTTGGCTCAAACTATTTTTTTAGACTCAATGGCTTACTGCCACACTGCCTGCAACGGCCGCTTGCAAAGGGCTTTCACTCCATGCAGTGATTTGGGTTGTGAAAGACTGACTGAAAAGCCTAGGCTAGACATGCACCAGATCCTGAGTTTTAGGTAACATGCCGGACACCGGATCCACTGCTTAAGATCCTGCCGGATCCGGATCCTGTGAAAAGCCCTATTATCCTGCCGGATCCGTGCATCTCTAGTTATTTGTGTATTTTGTAATTTTGTGATGTGTTTTTTGTATATATTGTACCATACATACTTTATAAAAGTAAAGCACATAATATATTTTGTTACCGTTTGATGTTTGTGATTTGCACTGCGAATGTACAGCATTGTAATGATGTGCTTTATATGCAATAAAAAGTATTACTGTATGTGTACATTTTACATGCAGTTGAAGCATTTAATTGCTTCATCCAATCTCACGTAGCCTTCTCCATCGACCTTTTGTATGTTACAATGAGTGACCATGGAAATAACGAAGAAAATGTATTGTAAGGCTGTTTTTTATCTTCTTTGCAGAGCTCCAGTGCTGGTGGCCCTGGCACTGATTGAGAGTGGGATGAAATACGAAGATGCCATTCAGTTCATCCGACAGTGAGTGAACAGTAATTTTGTCTTTAAAAAAAAAAAGCTTTTGGGGGGGGGTTTTATGCCTTTCATCTGGACAGGATGGTGTGAGAGTGTAATAAGAAATGAGTGGGAGAGAGAGAGAGAGGGAAAGGATCGGCAAAGGACCTCTGGTCAAGGGCGCTGTGGCACAGCGCCCTAAGCCCCCCACATTTGGGCTTGCATGCCCACCCACGGGGACCCTGGTTCAATCCGGCTGGGGTCATTTCCCGATATTCCACTGTCTCTCTGTCCCATTTGCTTCTTGTCACCATCTTCGACTGCCCTGTTAAATAAAGGCATAAAAGCCCCTAATATATATATATATATTTTATATATAAATATATATATATATATTTTAAAAAGGACCTCTGGTCAGAATTGAACCCAGGTTGCCGGCCTACTGATATGGCGTCATAGCTCATTGAGCCACCCCGCCCCTGTAATGTTTTCATTTTTATAACTGTACTGCTTTGTATGAAGAATATGTTAGTGATCATGGAAGTGATAGTTAATGAAATTAGATGGTTGTAACAGACCGTAGTCAGATAAACATGGGGCAGCCGTGACCAAGTGGTCAAGGAGATGGGCTTTAGATCAGAGGGTTGCTGGTTAGAATCCCACCCTTCCACTCTCTACCTTACTCCATGGCTCAGGTGCCCTTGAGCAAGGCACCTAACCCCACACTGCTCCAGGGACTGTAACCAATACCCTATACTTAAAATAACTGTAAGTCACATTGGATAAAAGCATCAGCTAAGTGTAATATAGTGTAATATAGTAGCTGTACTATTACAAGATGCTGCTCATGTGTGAAGTAGGGGTGTAAATAATTGATATGTACTGTATCGATGCATCGATCCAATGGCCAACGATTGAATCGAATCATATCGTGGGGCATTCTTGAGTATCGAAAATAATCAAATTGCTGGCCCCTGCCCAATGCCCTAGCTCCATAACATAACAGAAGTGGGAAAGTGCTTGGAAAAAACTAGAATCATATTCGTATCGCTTCGTTAAGAAATCAATATTGAATCGTATTGTCATGGAGGCTGTTATGTGATTTCCACCCCTAGTGTGAGGATTAGTCCACTACAAGATTCCCCCTCAACTCGCCTTCACCCTTTATTCCACTTTGCACAATGTCACCTTGCAAAAGTTTACTGAAACAACCTTGTAGATCAAATAGCAGAGACAAACTGCAGACGCTGTAAAATGCAGCTTTGCAATTAACCCCCCAAATTCATCAGATTGTTTCATATGTTTATCAGTCTATCTGTGCTCAGCATTTTATCATTTTTCTACAAGATACAAGATTGTTAATTGTCATATTACAATTGTCACATGTAGGAATGCAGTAAAAAAAAGGCAGGTTAAAGAAAGAGATGAATGAAGGGGGAGTGGTTCTTGTTCTGTGGCGCTTCAAGACATGGTATTATGCTTGGCATTATACAGAGGTACACTGGACCCATACATGCTTCCTGTGATGCTGCATATTTTCAGTCTGGCAAAACAGGCTTTGTGTATCTCTGCCAAAGGGGTGCCTAAAAGTCATGACCTTCTACTTGCGGACCATTGGGCCTTAAAGGAGCACATCTGCCAATTTCAATATGGCGTTGTATTGCTCACGCTACCCTTCACTTGTCAGTACTAGGGATTCAAACGATTAATCGATTAATTGACTGTAATCGATCATCGCGTTAATCGATTAAAAAAACATTAATCGCAATTAATCGACAATTCAACTGACAAGAATCCCAGGTGAAATGGGTATGTGAAGAGTGTGTGTAATAAGCGGTGTGATTAGTGTGAATACCGTATTTAAATCACCTTTGGTTTAAATAATTGAAATAGAATGAATTTAAATGTGGTATTTTATCTTAATATTTATTTAAAATTTTAGACTTAGTTTTTTTGGAGAAACATTGAGATTTCGGGGGGAAAACGCCGCTTATCAATTAATCGTAAGTCGATCGATAAGGCTATCAACTAATGATTAATGAATTAATCAATAATTTGCATCCCTAGTCAGTACCCAGTGATGCTGCATTTTTCGGCTCAGCCCTGTCCAAGATCTGAGCTATTCTAATGGGGGATGACGTTGTTTACATTCAAAACCTTCTTAACATAGCCCTACTCCAAATATTATCCCAAAGGCATGGCTGTTTGCTAGTTGTCTGCTGATGTTGCATATCTTTTTGGATGTTATTGGGAATAAATCGAGATTTTTTTAATGTAAACAAACTCTGGCCCCATTACAATGACCAGGATCTCGGAAAAAAATCTCAGGTACCGACAAGTCCAGGGTAGTGTGAGCATTACAACTGCATGTGGAAATTGGCAGAAGTTATCCTTTGACTCACAAAAAAACGCAGACAACTCACAAATTATACATCCTTTCTATTAAAACAAGTATGCCAGACATTTACACCAAGTTATCTCAGAATGGGTTCAAATAGATAAGCAAACATGAACATTGCCATGTTATATAATTTGTCATATTAGTGAAAGGAGTTACTTGGCAGGCAATTGTACTTCTATTTAACGCCATAAAAAGAAGTCCAGTTAGTGAAACTCCTTTGACCAATGTCCGTTTGACATAATGTAGGATTTGTGGTTAACGGTGCGTGTGCTGTTTATGTGTCCCGACAGGAAGCGGCGAGGGGCCATCAATAGCAAGCAGCTAACCTACCTGGAGAAGTACCGGCCCAAGCAGAGACTGCGCTTCAAGGACCCCCACAACCACAAGAACAAATGCTCCATCATGTAGTCCCGCCATGGAGCCTTTCTATTGAGCTGAAACACTGTGAACATGGACAAAGATAGCTTGGGCACAAATGTCTTTTAACTCTGGACATTTATTATAATGGGGGTTTATAGTGGCTCCTGTTTCTATTGTGACTGCAATCCCTGATTTGCTGAGCTCTCTGTATATCTTAGGGCTGACATAGCCTTTACAATATTACCAAAACAACACACACGTTTTTTTGTTTTTTTTTTCAAAACAGTACACATACTGTTTCTTTCCCCTCAAAACAACACACAACTGTTTTTTATTGTCCACATTTCCTCTTGCTTTGTTTATGAACTACCAGAAATAGTTGAATATGAATTTGCCTTCTAAAAAAATCTTTAAAAAAATAGTGTTATGGAATTTCAAAGGCCACCTAAGTACACATTTATATATTTTTCAGTTTGTTTTTAAATCCAATATCAATCACACGTCTTCTCACCACAGTGCTTATCATTTATGCTTTCTCTTGTTTGTATTTTAATTTATTTGTTTTTTTGCTGTTTTGCTTTACCGTTCAGATCCACGTCCTCTCAACTTCTGATGAAGAATATTTTCATGGAAGACTACCAAAATAATGATTTTACGTGGCTTATCTTTTAACGGAGCCATATTTTTGTACATTGTGAAAATGTAGTCCAGTAGAATTTGTTGGGTTCGGATAAGAGTTTGTGGTGATGGGGCTGGCAGGCTTCCTGATACTGGGTAATCTTGTTGTTTGTGTGAGAATCATCACCATGTTGGGAAGCGTGAATGTGGACAATTCTTACTGTCTGGACTTGTGAAATAAAGGCTGCATTGATTTGTCCATGACAATTGACCATATAGTATTTCAAAATGTGTTGTTCATCTGGAAATAGGGAATGTGAGGGTGTAACCGAGGTCTACCTGCGCAGTCCAACATTCTGGGCTTGAACTCGCTAGCCTGATTATCATAGACTTTCAAATCTTGATTTGAGATAGAAGCAACGCCGCTGAAGGTGTTGTGTCCCTAGGAGGGCGTAGCCTGGCTACGAAATCACAACCTTCCAGTCAGGAAGTTCAGCACAGGAGGCACAGGAACTCTTCTAACTCTTCGAACTCTATTCTATTCTATTCTATTCTATTCTATTCTATTCTATATTCAGTACGACTGAGCTAAAGGTCTAGGCTGATAACTCCACCTCACTTGTATAGGCTTTTCGGGAGGGAGGTTTTCCTAACGTACTGAATACCACCTAACTGCTAGTTGTCCTCCGTTACAAGGGCAGAGGACAAACAGCCATGAAAGCTGAAATCTGGAAGATGCCATGGTTGGCACATGCATTCACAGTTGTAAGTTGACGAATACAGAAGCAGAATTAAGTTTAATTCATAATTCAATTTAGTTAATTATAAATATAAATAAATGCCAATGTCACCACAACAAGTGTCCATTTTCAATGGTCATCCTTGTTAAAAAAAGAGCTGTTGGTCCAGGTGTAGCCGCTGCTGATGCATCAGCTGGTTTCATTTCATGTCATTTTTGAGCAGCTGTATATGGACACTTCATTTGGACAATTTTATTGTTGTAAAATGAGAATGGTATGGGCAGGTGTTCATCCTTTGAGAAATGCTCCACCATGTAGTCCCGGCTGTGGCCTCTCTATTTAGCTACACAATGTGAAAATACGTTTGTATGATATGAAAATACGATACAAAAGGACTTAATTGTCAGTTTTCAGTGAAATTCATTTTGCATGGTCAAAGGACAAAAGTGGTTTAGCAACACAATCATTGGAGTTCCAATTATCTCATGGGCTAACATAGCCTCTCCACAATATTACCAAAACAACATAGGCCTACTGACAATGTTTTCATCCTTTGAATGTAAGGGAAATTAATTGGGAGACAAAAAGAAAAAAAGCGATACAGCATAGTTTTGTTAAAGAAGGCATATTGATTAGCCTGATAAACCAGACTAAATGTGAGATTAAATGTGTAATTTAGTCTGGCCCCGATGAACGACACACCGAGAGCTTGGTGATGGAAACAACCCGCTGTTTTTCAAACTATGTCTGTGCCTATAGAGCTTGAAAGTGACGTCACTTCCCCTGGTTTCATGGGACCTCAACTGCGTTTTTAGCTGAAAATCGTAGCATGAATGGGAGTATTAAAATGATATTTCGATCCCCTTTGAATTGTGCCACGAGCTCCACATATGTTGTTTCTGATATTTTTGTTTAATTTTTCGTACGAAACTCCAAACGATTTAGAAGGGTGTGTTTCTTCACATTTTTCATGCAGATGGCCTCGGAACAAAATATTGATACCTCTGCATGAATAATCTACATCTAGCCTCTTAAACAGCATGTAGCCCAGCGAATATGGGGCACCTAAGTCACGCCCTCTACTTCCTGGTTCATGGGGCAGAGGGAGTCAAAAAAATAATTACTGGGCTTGAAATTAGTGGTTTTTCGACACCAATCCAAACCTTGGACCTCCACTTATGCACTACAAATTCACCACAACTCGCCTCGTTCACTTCCATTCAAATTTTTGCAACTTACTGCCCCATGAACCAGGAAGTAGAGGGCATGACTTAGGTGCCCCATAATGACCGAAATCAGAAGATATTAACTTGCTACCATGCTGTTAGATGGTCAGCTTAGGTCCCGTGAAATGCGGACCTCTATTGGCCAACGATTTGTCATCACTCCCTCCCATTCTCTACTATGTTTTAACTCCATCATAAGGACCAGCAGGTGATAAAATGGCGGGCTTTTGGTCAAGACCTGTCACACTGTAAGCACTACAGAAAGGAAAACATTGCAAAACATGAAGAGGAATACACCCACCATTTAATCTGGTGTAATCATGTCCAATATAGGAATTAACACTGTTTTTATATAAAATCATCTCACCGGTTAATGTAATTATGTCTTTTGTTTTGTTTTGTTTTCAGTCTTCCTCGACATTTGCTGCCTTTGATGGTCCCCGTCCCAACTCTTTTGAGATGTGTTGTTTTTACATATTCATGAATATCCCCCAAAACAATAATTTTGGCCAGTTTTGATGGCTGATGTGTTTTTCTTTGTGCCGTTCTACATCTAATGTAAGAATCAGACGTTTTGAAAATGGCAGTATTTTGTTATTATTCACAATTTACCTTGTGTCCCAACTTCTATGGAGTTGGGGTTTGTAGATCAACATGTTGCCTACCTTAACTTTGAAAAATAGATCTTTTGAACAGACCAGAACGGTTACATACCGCCATTCAGACATACCACCATTCCGACAAACAACGCCATTCAGACATACCGCTATTCCGACACTTTTTCATACCGCCATACCGAGACCAAGCTGCCTTTAGGGGAGCGAGCATACACCTTCGGCATGTCCGGAGCTTTCCAAGCATGTGGTGCTGAAATATGGTAAATTGTGCTCACTTTTTCCTACCACCATACCGAGACCAAGTTGATTTTAGGGGAGCGAGCATACACCTGCGTCATGTCCGGAGCTCTCCATGCATGTGGTGCTGAAATCTGTGTAAATCGTGCTCCAAACCGGGTGTCGGAATGGCGGGACGTTTAATGGAAAAAAAAGATACCGCCATTCCGACAATTGGACGTCAATGTCGGAATGGCGATATGTCGGAATGGCGGTTGTCCCCCGGCCAGAACGTGGTAACCCAAGCACATTTTGTTTGTAATTTTTGAGATGCACCTCTCTTCGTGGACGCGTGTGCTACGCAGAGATTTGACGCACGTAGACATTTTTCGTATGAGCATAAATTTGCACTGTAACCACGCCAGGCACTGTTGAAAAGGTTTACCAGGTAGAAAGAAGAGGCAAGCGCTTCCCATCCAAACACAACTGGGAGTCCCAGGTAGGTGCAGGCCTTAGTATTATTTAAGGAGTCTGCCTGGTGGTAGGCCTGAAAGAGTCATGCTCTTCTATCCTAAAATCTGGTGGGCTACTTGGATATCTCTTATAAAAGATACGATGCAGCCATAATGAAGGAAAGGGAGAGTCGGCCTATTTATGACAAGGGAATGATGTATGAAAATGGCAAGAATGCCATTTTTGGCAATATGAAGAGCTGAGTCCCTAGGCTAGGCCTATGCATGTGTGTGCGTGCATGTGTGCACGCTGTGTCGGTCTGTGTGTGCACTATACATATTTTTCTCCTTGCATATAAGAAAGAAGAAGAAATCCCAACTGGGAAACTCCAACTCCCATTGTCATTGTGACACAGCACTCCACAGCATTCAAGTAAACACTGCACACTGCACACAACGAAATTGCATGTATGCTTCACTCGTGCAAGGGGCAGTGCGTACCTCAGTCATGGAGGATGGGAGGGTGGGGGAGAGCACTACTCCCCCCACCCCCCACCAACCTGGCGGGTCTGAGGAGTCGAACAGGCAACCTTTGGGCTAGCCCACAAGTCTAACCGCTTAGGCCTACATGACTGCCCTATTCGGATAGCATCCCTCACGAATGATGACAATCATCGACCCGGCCGTCACATACCTCGCTCAAACTGGCCAAGTCTTCTTTGGCCATGGACGTCCTAACATAACTGTCTGTCAAACTTTTTGGTCCAAATAACATACCGGAAATGGCACCCCTTCCATCGAGTAAACTCATTGACAGTAAATAGAATGGACGCCAAATCAACGCTATTTGCCATTCAACGCTTTGAAGCCAGATTTGGGAACATTCCAACTTACATTCCACCTTAGCAACGCCAAACGCAGGTGCTGATTGGACAACAACAAGACTTCTAACGGTCAATCAAACCATGTTCTGATGCTCATTGGTCAATTTAACTTTTAATATCTCTCTAAAATAAAACATCACCACAAAAAATCACCACCCTGGTAAGTTGGAGAGCAAGGGGACCTACTAGTTGAGCGAAAAATGATCCCCCTGGAGTGGCATTTAAGGGAGATACAGGGTTTTATGTCTCTCATAGGAATGAATGGGATTTGGCCATTTTTTGGTCTTTTTGGGTCCAACCTTGGCTCCAACTTGGCTTCAACAATGAAATAGAATTTTGGCCTCCATTCTATTTACTCTCAATGAGTAAACTAGAGCTAACTTACCCCCCCCCCTAGATTGAGGTTGGTATCGTCTACATCTGTGGGATCCGCCATATTGTCAACCGGGAGAAGCCAAGACTGGTAATGTGGGTTAAACCCTGAATTTCGACGCTTTTAAACGCCCTACGTATTTTCATTAAGTGGCAATACACACCGAAGATATGTGTCCAGTTGTAACATAAGGAATTGAAAGTATTAGTCGAAAGCAGCGTAATGAACTGGGTAGCTGTCTGGCTAGCCATAGCTAACTGAATTTAGATGGTGGCATGCTACATGGGTTTCCCGGTCAGTTCCTAGCACTTTGTCATACAAAAGCTGTGCGGTCTAAATGTGTGTTGTATTACAAATGATACATCCGTGTGGTTGTGTGCATTTGTGAGTTTTCACGTGACACCTTAATTATTTTGGGACGTATAGTCTCTTGAATGGGATTTTCAGCACAGCACATATTAGCGTTAGCTGCTATTTGCTATGGCTATTTCGCTAGCATCAGCGCTGATAAGCTAGAGCTAGTTTTCTATGATCTGTTCTAGCGGCAACGTCAGTGTGTCACCCGGTGTTGATGTAGTGTGCGGTAAGCCGTACATAGCCTACATTTAAAGCAACCAAAAGTGTTGATGAAAATAAGTTGTTTCCTTCAACTGTGTAATTACGTGTCATTAAAGGGACGAATGTATTGCAAAACCACTAAAGTAGTTGTGTGAGTAGAAAGGCGTGGCATACTAATTTTACCTACAGTGGTATGGTGTGGTGGCTTCACCTAGTTCTATAATGTAGTGCTGCTACTCCCCGTGAGCTGGCATCATCTACTACCACTACTTCGAGCTAAGGAGATTAGAGAACTAGTTCTAGAGATGAGATGACTGGCTTGCCTAAATGCAGGTAACTAAGGGACACGACTATGCCTACAGGGCTAACAAGAGTCTTCGGCCAGCAAGTGCACGGATATGTTGTGCTTAAGTGCCAGACTATCTATGTGCATCTTGTTTTTCTTTACGTTGGCTCAGTTATATGCTATCAAATTGAGGCCAACGCCTCTGTGTCAATAACATTGTATGTAAGCTGACGGAAGCTAGCCGGCTGCCGCACCATGCTACTGAGAGAGCTAGTCGGTGAAACGAGTCGGGAAATAGTAACTGTTCTAAGTTGTTACACTATGGCGTGTATTGATGCATTTAGGTTGCATGCTGTCGAGTCTCAACTTCATGATGGCTCACGCTACACACAAACGCCAGTCCAGAACAAAATGTATGGAATGGCTGATACCGTGCTACAAGTAGGCCTATCTGCAGTGGGTTGTTAACTTGTTTCTGTATCCTAGCTAGTTGCTCCAGCAAGCTAACCAGAGGTAGTGCAAAATATGACGCAAATATTTATATTTGATTACGACTTGTGCATAAAAGAGCAGTATGGCCAGTATCACAGTCCTGTTTTTGTCCCAATGCGTTGTGCATGATGTCAAGTCCCTCATTTAGGAAACGAATGTTTATAACGTTAATGTATGGGCTGAATGGAATAGTAGACGAGGCTCAAAAGCATTTCTGCATGTCTCCATTGCATGAAACTCCGACAATTTGAGAAGAAAAATCCGAGAGTAATTGTCCTGGGGGCAGGTAACAACAATCAGATGCTGCCTCTAGGCTGATGCCCCTCAGATAAGAGACACAGCCAACGAGAGCTTGATTTATTCTTCAGATAACTAATGTTTTATCCTATAACATCCTCTTCAATATGCAACATTTACTTGAAGCCTGCATGTCTGGATGCAAGCAGGCATGCACCTGTTTTTATTGTCGTTATTAATATTATTATTATTATCATTTATACAATTATTTGCTGACTTATTTAAATGGAATTCAACCCAGTTTTGCCCAAGCTTTCAAAATGCACATAAATCATTTTTCCTATGTGGGAAAGGGTTGTTCCAGTGAGTTGTTTGCCAGAAACCCCTTTTTGGTCAAAACAGGGGCTTAACCCTCTTGATGTTTACCATCAAGTTGGTTTTATGCTTCATTACTCATTGTTGGACTAGCCTCTGCGTTGCTATGACTGTGTGTTACTACACCACAGTGTTGTTAGACTATCAATGCACAAACGTGTAACATGGGTTGCAAATTCATGTAATCTGTGAATGGCCTGCGTTATTTCCACTCAGTTGGTCAACCAGGGCAGAGAAGCTGATGAAGTTACATTCCTCTGGTGCTCTTCTGAATTTGGTTGTTAACAGATTTCTTTGTGTTTCTAGGTTCCAAGGAGTGAAGGAAGGGATGACTGTTTCAAACATTTGATCATCCACGCCTAGACTGTTTGGATGTCCTCTATTGTATCAAACAAGATCAGGTGTGCACCGTTGTATTTCTTTTCTCTTTTTGCATCAAATTTTACTTTTTACTGTAAATTCATATATGCAAATACAACAGTGTGGTCATGTGTGGACTGTGTTATAATGTTTGATTGCTTACCTCAGCAGCCTATGCGACTCCATAAAACCATCTCACCTGTTCCACCTGCTGACAGCTGCCTAGAGGAAATTGCCAAGGTAAAGCTTCCTCCTCTCAACAGTAATGAAAATGACCGGTTGGTGAATGGCATTTGGTTATCATGGTGTGTCTTGTTTTCACCGGCATTGATTATTATGATGATGATGTACTCTAGGTGCGAAGCTGGCCTGCTGTTTGCCAATTTTATTGCTTTGAATAATTGTCTAATGTTAAGTGTGTAATCACATTTGGATATAATTTAATTTTGATCAGATTTCTGGGGACTCGTGTCCGTTCTCATTCAAGCCAGTTGTGGGTTTTGGTCGTGTGCAGCGACTATGCAGTGGAAGGGACAAGTTTGTGCATCCTTTAAAATTCCTGTCAAATTTGGTAATGACATAAGGTCTGATGTTCTGGGAAAACACAAGAAGGAACAAACCATGTTTGCTTAATCTAATTCCACACAAACCTGTCCATGTTATCATATGTTTATTGACTATACGATGTGAACATTATCAAGAGAGGGAGACGTAAGTACATCCATGGCTAAGGATTGGTTTGGTTGACTAAGGGTACGCATAATCAGCGTGCCATGTGCGTCACACCCCTTTTTGTGGGACAACATTGGGGGCAAAGCAGTGTTGGGAAAGAATAAATGAATGACAAGGACCTGTAGACTAGCGTTGTTCACGCTCAACATGCCGAAAACGTGTTGTGTGGTCGGCTGTTCAAATAATATTGCCAAACAACCGTGGCTGAAGCATGGACTGTGTTCATTTAGGCTAGCCAATGTAGCATGTAAGCTTATGAGACATTCGGGTTTTCCCCCCAAAAAGGGGCGTAACGCACACTCACGAGCAAAGTACCCGGATGGCCGGTCATATGTATTGAGTAAGGTTCGACTCCCTACCCACCAGGTTGGTGTGAGGAGTAATTAACCAGTGCTCTCCCCCATCCTCCTCCATGACTAAGGTACCCTGAGCATGGTACGGTCCCACCACACTGCTCCCTTTCAGGCACCATTGGGGACTGCCCCCTTGAACGGGTGAGGCATAAATGCAAATTTGTTGTGTGCAATGTGCAGTGTACTTGTCTGCTGTGGAGTGCTGTGTCGCAATGGTAATGGGAGTTGGAGTTTCAAGTTGGGCTTTCACACTACTGAAGATGCCGGGGATCCTGCTAAATGTTTAAGTTTGGTGCTGCTGGTTATTTGCTTAGAGGACCGATAGGATAGGATAGCTAAGTTGTGACGCCAGACACAGAACGACAAGATGAACGAGCACTTTGTGTCAACTTCATAGATGTGATGCTGGTTATATGAATACAAGTTGTATTTTATTGAGAGAGAGGTAACTCGTTTATTTAACCCAAGAAGAGATGGAAAATGAACTTATTCAAAACAAAAAAATGGGAGAGTATCAATTTAAGTATGGGAATGGGAGCATCATTATATGGTGCTACCTTGGTGCCTCTGGCCCTTGTCAGTTTGCTATTATCAGTGGAACAAAGAACTCAAAACATTGCGATATCTCGCATAAGAACGTGAGGAAGTCTGTCACAGTTCAAGCTCATAAAAGGATGGGTACTGAAGCTGGACAACAGCTCATATTTTACTAGCAGATCAACTGAAGAATGTAATCATACAATGCATATTCTGGAATAGCAGAGTCAAAGCCCTGACAAAACACAATTGAGATGATGTGGCATGACCTCAAGAAAGCTATTCACTCCATATATCCCAGACACCTGGCTGAAGAGCAGCTGTTTTGTAAAGAAAAGGGAGACGAGATTCATCATGTTTGTTTTGTCCATCTGATCTACAACCACAGGAAACCTCCGATTAAGGTTATTGCAGCTAAAGGAGGGTCAACACCTATTGAATGAAAGTTTGAATGTTTACATCTTGTTGTTGTTAACCACATTGCTTTGTGTCCACCAGGAGCTTGTGAGATCTTGTGTGGAACATGTCCGGCCCTGTGCCCAGCCGTTCCCGAGTGTACCCCGACGTTAACACACAGAGGCCTCGGGAGTACTGGGACTACGAGTCTCACGTAGTGGAATGGGGGTACGCTCATTTTTGACAAGTGATAATAAGCTCCAAGTCCTCTAAAATCGCAGCTAAATACTTAAAAAAAAATCGACTTTGTTTTTATTACTTGTACTACGATTCCCATGTAGTGGAATGCCAAATTGTTGATGAACTGAAAATTGTGATGCTGAATACATATTACGTATGAGATTGGTCATCTGGGGTGATTATTACAAAAGTTGGATTTGAACATTTTGAACAGGCATTCAAGCAAATGAGGGGGGCACATGATAAGACCAGGATAGAACTCTGATATAGATCTTTAAAATGGCAATTAAGTACTTTTAAAATGCTAAATGCAATTTCTTTTTTTGTTGTTGTTTTGTTTATTGTGCTTTGCAGGAATCAAGATGACTACCAGCTGGTCCGCAAGCTTGGCCGTGGGAAATATAGTGAGGTGTTTGAGGCCATAAACATTACAAACAATGAGAAGGTGGTTGTCAAAATTCTGAAGGTAGGCTTCCATTTTTCAAGCATGTCAGTCAAGGTTGAAATTGGTGCCTGTCAGACTTGGTGCCTGTCAGACTACTGTTGTTTAGTCTTGAGCAATACTTTTGTCCTTTTGAGATTTCTTTGGTATTTTTTCTTTCTCCACAGCCAGTAAAAAAGAAGAAAATTAAACGTGAGATTAAGATTCTGGAGAACCTGCGAGGGGGTCCCAACATTATCAGTCTTTTAGACATCGTCAAGGACCCTGTGGTAAGTCATCACGGTGTTTCATCTTCACCTTAAATTGCTGCTGTTTTGAACATTCTTGGCTTTTACACGAGGCGCTTTTTTGTAACAGCTATACTAATAGCTTCATTTGCCAAACAGATGGTTCACACTTTTTTATTTGTCAAGATGCAATCTGATTCGACTTTCCTCTAGCAGAAATCTGGGTTTAAGCAAATATGGTCCTCAGATTTTGTGCATCAATGTTTAAGAAGGCCTCTCGCGTGTTTCACGTCTACCTCTTCTGAGCCTGCCTTACTCTCCATTCTCTGGGTCTGGCTTTTCTCCTTTCTTCCTTCCTTCCATCACCTGCTCTGTCATGAGCCCGTGGTATACTCCATTGCATGCAGCTATGTGAGCATTGGGCAGCACAGTCGACTAGAGTACATTTCCTAGCGCTCTGTCAAGTAGCTTACTGTTCTTTCGTTTCTGGAAGCTCTCAGTAAAGCATCTTAAGGCCGTATGAAATTATGTTCAAGTGGAGTTTGGGATGGTGTCGTCCGACAAACATTGAATTAGGAGTTGAGAACAATTCAATTGTACAAATGCTCAACAGCACTTCTTTTTGAGCTAGACGCAAATACTGCATGTCGTTAGCCACAAAAAAGGCTTGATTCTCATTTGAATTTCTGCTCATGATGCATGCAGTACGGAGTATACCAAGGTCCTTAGTGTGGGGACAGTATCTTGTATCTCTGTATCTTAGTGTAATGGGGAATTAGAACAGTGAGGGGCAATCTGGCTTCAGAAACTCCAGTAGAGTTCAGCAAGCTGGGCTCAAACTACACAACTATATGTTCGATTTTCAGCTCAATTCCCCCTTTGATGATTCATGGGACGTCACTTCCCAGGAGCATCGTAAGCAATTGCCGGCCAAGTTTTCTTTGTCATGTGTGACATTCTAAGATACAATTGTACAATTGGTTCAGGGTACCCGATCAGAAATGTTAGTTGTCAAACTTTTCTTTTTTGCCAAAATGGAACATTGAGTAGTGTGTGCCTTTCGATTGGAGACAAGATTTGTCAGTAATGATTTTAGTTAATGTGTCCTGCGACACAAGTGGCCAACACCACATACAACTTTAAAAAAATGTGTAGTTTGCGCTTAGCTTATTATGTAATACTGGGTGGTAAACTGAAAAAAGCCATATTGCCCTTCACTGATGGTGTAGAACTTTTTGCCAGTGTATGCTGTTAATGGAGCTCAGTAGTTACTTCCTGTGGGTTTTGCATGTTCATACTCTTTGCAGTACAGCTCACACAAGACAAGTCGTTAACCAGTTACTCTGTCCTTGCTGTACTCTTACAGTCTCGAACTCCTGCCTTGGTCTTTGAACATGTGAATAACACAGACTTTAAGGTAAGCACGTCATGACATTGCTTTGCCATATTTGTTGAACATGGCCAAAAATGTATACTCGAAACTGCAATCGAGTCGGCATATCAAGTTGAGTCGTTTTTTTTCTCTCCAGAGAATCAAGTGGGGAGATTTTTTTGTTTTGTTTGAATCCCCTATCACATGCATCTGATTTTGCATGCATATTTTAGTGTTCAGTAATTTTGCTCAGTTGCTTTTTTATTATTCAAGGGTTATATAGGGACTTTTAATCACAGCAAAAGTTTACAGTGGCTTTCAAAAGTCTATACACCCATCTTCAAATGTCAGGTTTTTGTGATGTAAAAAAATGACAGAAAGATGAATAGATTCACAGCTTTTTCTACCTTGAATCTAAACTATTAACCAGTACAGTGCAATTGAGAAACAAGCATCAAGCTTTAAATGGAAACAATTGAAAATAAAAAAACTTCAATTAACATGGTTGCATAAATGTACACACATAAATTAATACTTAGTTGTTGCAGCATCTTTGACTTTCATTGCAGCACAGTCTTATCAGCATGGCACACGTTAATACGGCAATATTCGTTCACCCCTCTTTGCAAAAGCCCTCCAAATCAGACAGATTGCGAGTGCATCTCCTATACACATTCCTCCTCAGATCACCCAACTGATGTTCAATGGGATACAGGTCTGAACTCTTGTCTGGGCCATACCTCAATCTTATTCTGGTGAAGCCATTCTTTTGTAGATTTAAGGCGTGTGCTTAGAGAAATTGTCGTTCTAAAGATTAGTTCCTCTGCATCTTCACCTTTCTACCAGGGGGCCGTAGATTTTGTGCCACTACCACGGCCCCTGTGGAAATAAATAATTCCCTCCTCCATAATGAAGGCCCCAGTTACAGCTGAAGAAAAACAGCACAAAAGACCAATGCTGCTACCACCATACTTCACGTTAGGTGTGGCGTTATTGGGGTGATGTTTTGCGCCAAACATACCCTTTTGAATGATAACCAAAAAGTTAAATCTTGGTGGAGCTTATTTTGCAAAAATACTTATGTAATCTCCCAAATGCATGTGGAAAGATGTGTTGTGGTCTGGTGAAACCGAGGTTGAACATTTTGGACATCATTCCGAAAGGTATGTTTGGCACAAAAACAACACCACTTTGCCAAGGTAACACCATGAGTTAAGTGAAGCATGATGGTGGCAGCATCAGGCTATGTGATGTGACTGTTCTTCAGCTGTAACTGGGGCGGGAATTAAGGACAGTTCCACAGGGGTCATTGTAGTGGCACAAAACCTTCTGCCCCCTGTTAGAGAGGTGATGATGCGAATGAGCTTAATCATTCAGAATGACAATTACCTTAGGCAAATGGCAAAAATCAAATGGCTTCATTAGAATAGGATTGAGGTTTTGGAAAGACCCACACAGAGTCCAGACCTGTATGACACGGAACATCTGTTGGGCGATCGGAGGAAGACTGATGCATTCGCAATCTGTCAGATTTTGAGTACTTTTGCAATAAGTGGACAAATATTGTCACATCTATGTTTGCGATGCTGATCGACTCTTACCTAAAAAAGACTGAGTGCTGTAATAGAAGCCAAAGGTGCTGCAACGAGGTATTAGGCCCTCGGCACGCTTGCTGCAAGCCGCAAATTACGTGCGTCACCGCGAAAAACCGACTGCACATGCTTGCTTTAAAAGCAGTTGAGCAACACGCAAAATACTGGCGGTGTCATCCAGGGGGCAGACAGAACAGCCTCCGCGAGTTTGAAGATATTGGCACAATATCTAACGTGCGTAAAATTGACATGAACTACGGAAGTTAACGCGCTCATGAACGAATCGTGCCCGCGCTCGCGTATCCTACAGCAAGCATACCACGGGTTTTAGTGTAAGGGTGTGCATATTTATGCAACTATGTTAGTTAAGTTAGTGAAGTTTTTTTATCTATTCTTTCCCTTTAAAGTTTATTTTTCAATTGCATTGTGCAGAATAATAGTTTAGATTTAAGTGGGAAAAGCTGTGAAATTACTTGTCTTTCTAACATTTTTTACGTAACAAAAACCTGGAATTTGAACAAGGGTGTGTAGACTTTTTGAAGGCACTGATTGTTTATAATTTATTTTGCTTTAAAGCTGCCATCTATATGTGAAACCTAGAATCTGGGATAGTGGAAATTGTACATGAATGACCAGAACACTCTGCGTTTGCTAAATGCACGTCATTCCCAATTTTAGCGGAAAAATTAAATTTAGCTGAAAAGTATTCAACTGCCTGTCCCTGTAGCAACCCAATATTTGTCATTACCGGATGTGAGTTCTGTGTGAGTCGCGTATTTGCTGTTGATGTCTGTGTGAGTATTTGCGACAGATTTCTGTCCGATTTGAGTGGGAATTAAGATGAAGGGGACGTGTGTATATTTCGCATATTGCATGTTCAGCCGGTTGACCACCTCAATATGAAAATAAAATTAGAACTTAATTAAATTCTGATTTGGTTGTGACACCACCTCTCTCAATCGGGGCTAAGTCACCAAAAGAAAATGGTGTTACGTTTCCTCTGTCGTCGTCTTTATTTTCCAAACAAAGAATTTCTGTACCTCTCCCAACCGTGTTAGAAAACGTATGTGTTAGCATTTATGCAAGCGGGACTTCCTTTCAAAACTAGCATCACGTGTGGTACTGTCAAAAATCGTATAAGAGGGAAAGATATGTCAAACCCCGCCCATCCAATGCAAAGGAGTGTGCTCAAAATTCGGTCTCCTAAGGGGGCGTTGTCCCTCCTTCTCTTTTTGTGGTGTTTGCACAAGACGTGCGCTACCGCCATCTACAGTGCTAAGGGGACTCCATTTATTCTCAACCTCAAGACTCCGAAGGTCTCCTAATTGAAGGACTCCTAAAGGGGCGTTCACCCGACATCACATGGATACCGGAAAAGAACCACCCTGATTTTGATTTATCTCTCTCATATACGATTCTCTGGTACTGTTATTTGATGATACCAAAGTCACAAAATGTGGAGCCAGCTTTGCACAGTAAAGCATTGTGTATGTGGACTAACTAGAGTAGCGCATTGAAATGAAACATATTCTGGTGATTGCTGTGCTCTGTACACATAAAAAGTGTCAGTGAAATATAAACTGAGGCACTGACGATCAATATTTGAGCAAGTTTGCTGTGAGATGCACAGGCACTGCACACACATGACTTCTTTCTCCCCCCTCTCCTTGCTCATCATCAAGCGGATAACTGTTTACATGTGCTGTTTAAAAATAAAGTGATGCATTTGTTCATGTCATGGTTTTGGCCTGCTAATTTGAATACACCATGAGGTAAATTAATACATCGTTACAACATTCACAATGCAAACGCAATGTCACCCATGATGTCCAGGTATTAGATATGAAAATATCGTAAAATGGTCACAACATCAGAGGGCCCGTGGTGGATACTCGTGGTGGGGTCTTAGACCGAGTTGTTAAGGTATAATCATATTGTTGAAGGGACAATAATGCGCGACTCACAGCGTGACTCACATTGGGAGTTTGAATAGTTTTTTAATGAAAAAATTAAACCGTCTGGAAAAGCAAACCGTTTGCACTCTGAGGCCTTAGTTTTGCTGTCCAAACGAGCATTGGTTTGTAGCAAAATTCTGAAAACAGTGTGGCAAACAACGTGTACAAAATAGTAATTCATTCATTTGTTTCTTTCTCCTACTACAGCAATTGTATCAAACATTATCAGACTATGACATTCGTTTCTACATGTATGAAATCTTAAAGGTAAGTTTTGAATGAACACCTTTTTTTTCCATTCCAACACAGTGAATTCTGAAAATTGGTCTTCTATTGATTTTTTCCGCTCAATTCTCTGTTTCTGTGATTTTTCAATTTTGCAGGCCCTGGACTACTGTCACAGTATGGGCATCATGCACAGAGACGTGAAGCCACACAATGTCATGATTGATCACGAGCACAGAAAGGTGAGCCAACTATGCCACCCATCACAGTACAGGACATTCTTACTAAATAAATAAAATAAATATTTCAGATAGAAATTGTCAAGATGACTAATACTCTTACAACAACATAACAGGCAAGTGAAGGGAAATCTCTCGGATCACAACTCTGGTGTATTAACTTGCCGGTTGTCATGGTTATGTTTCTGTTTCTCCTCAGCTGCGTCTGATTGACTGGGGCTTGGCGGAGTTCTATCACCCCAATCAAGAGTACAACGTACGAGTGGCGTCCAGGTACTTCAAAGGTCCCGAGCTTCTAGTGGACTACCAGGTATGTAGCAACCGACTAGTGCAACTTTGAGAGTGTGTAAAAAATGGGTGCATTTCAATGGGTCTCGTGAAATTATCATTGGTCCCTTTGGTCGCTTTTGGTCTGTATCTACACAGTGATGGGGCTGTCTCTCCAAGTTAATTGTTTGTCTAGCTCCCCCTGTGTTTTATAATTTATGACACTACAAGTTATTACCTCCGCCAAGGAGGTTATGTGATCGCCTGGGTTTCTGTGTTTGTTCGTTCGTTCGTGCGCTGCTATTTCAATGCCTGCCACAAGGTGCGCACGGTGAGCACTGAGCACCTTGCCTGATTATCATCATGGACTTGCCGCCGAAGGTGTTGCGTCACTAGGAGGGCGCAGCCTGGCTACTGAGCACCGGCGTGCCTGCGCCTTTCTGAGCAACAATAAGGAACAGGGAGAGAGTCTCCTTTGCCGCGCCAGCTCCAACACAAAGTGCATTTGATTTCACCTAAAAAGTTGTCCATCCGCATGCAGGAAACAATCCTGTCAAATTAATTACCACCGCTGCCAAAAATATGGAATTTGTGATTGTGTTGGCCCATATGTTATCATTGCTGTTGCGAGATGGACAGTGACCACCCCCGCAGATCGTTTAGGTTCACAATGCTGTCGAATTAAGTACGTTGTCAAAAATATGGAATGTGATTGTGTAAGTTCACAATGCTGTTGTGGACTGTGACTGAGGTTCGCAATGCTGTCGAATTAATTAGGCTACCGTTGCCAAAATAATTTATGACTGTACGTTCACAATGCTGGTAAAATTCATTACATCCCCTTCGCTACATTTAAAGTTAACCCCAAGTTGTTTGCGAGATGGACCAGGATCAGAAAGCCCGACAGTCTGCATAATGGCCGAGCACCGGCGAATATTCCAATCGGGTGTGCCGCCAAAGCAACTCCTTTGACTCTCCTTTGACGCCAGCTCCAAAACCATTGCTATCAACCTAAAAATGTGCTCATCAGCAGGCACCCTTTTGGCTACACCCTCGTTGAAGTTAACAAACAGTCCTGTGAAATGAATTACCGCTGCCTGCCTAAAATGTGTGTGAAGTGGAAGTGCACTGCTGTGAGATGGACAGTGACCACCGCAGATCATTTGGGTTGACAATAATGTCGAATTAATTAGGTAGGCTACCATCGCCAAAACAATATGGAATTTGTGGCTGTGCAAGTTCACTATGCTGGTCAAATGCATTACACTTCACTCAATATAACCCCAGTTGCGAGATGGACCACAAAGCCCGACAGCAATGCCTAGACTGATTAACAACGGTGATAGTGATTTTCCTAGAATTAGGAAATGCCGCTTCACGCTTCAGCCGACAGCGCTAAGGCCAACCAGTGGCCCATGAGAATAATGCATACCATCATAGGCAAAAAAACAGGATTAACCATACGGTTGTCTGTGGTTGTTTCAGTTTTGTTGGTCAAAATCATTACATTCCCTTCACTAATCATAGGCCTACAGTTCTACTAGCGTGTGATCACAAGTTTTCAAAGCATGTTGATTTTTATCTTGTAAGCACAAGGCTGGATTAGGCTGAAGGTGCACTTGGTATAATTCCACTTACTCTTTAAAGTGTGATATGAAATAGCTGTGAAATTTTAAAGAGTAATAAGGGCATGCCGCCAATCATCAAAAGTGTTTATATGTGATCAGCAACTTCTGACCTTCAATAAGTGTATTTATAGGAGAGTGCATAGTAAGTTCACAATATAGCATGTAGCACTTTGCCAATACCACAATCACACAGGTGAACAAAACAGACCACAGTTAATCAAGGACATGGTAATTATAAAAAAATACAGATATAATCTAGTTACAACTTGACTGTTTAATTCTCTGAACACACTAATGGTGTGTATAAACCTGCATAAATGACACAAATATCCAGGGGTGGAAAAGTAACTAAATACTTTTACTCAATATTGTAGCCTACTTGAGTAGCTTTTATGAATAGGCCTACTTTGTACTTTTTAAGTAATTTTTTAAATTAATACTTTTACTTGTACTTGAGTACATTTTGACCCAAGTACTCAATTGCACTGGAACCTGGCCGGAGTACTGAGTAAAAAAAAATGACCGAGAGACAAAATGCCATGCACAATAATGCCACAATCCGCCGGAAATGAAAGATTGTGCAGGATGGCACACAGCATTTCCACTATTTTACTACCTTGTATCAATGTATTGGATGATGGCTGGTGCCAAGCAAGAGATAGAGGTTATGGAGGACGATATTCAAGAAAAATAAACATGACATTCTCAAGAGGAAAGCTAATTAAAAGTAACTAAGTACTTTTACTCAAATTACATTTTAAGTGAAGTACTTTTTAACTTTTACTTGAGTGGATTTTTAGATAGGTACTTTTACTTGTACTTGAGTAGAATTTAGGCAAAGTAAAGATACTTTTACTTGAGTACATATTTTCTGTACTCTTTCCACCTCTGAAAATATCCTACTGTATGTGTCTAAAAACAAACTTAACTTCCTTGGCGGAGGTCTGCACACTCTGGGTGCATTTCTAGTATTGTGTATGTGGCTTTCAAATACATACTACGTTCCTTTCTGCCAACTACTTGTATGATATGTGGCCGCTGTTCAAAGACCTCTCATTTTGGGTGGGGGGGGTTTACACGTGCAGATTGGATCTATAGCAGTGTGTAGTGTTGGGGTTGCTGATGTTCCCTTTTTGTTCCCCTCCTTCAGATGTACGACTACAGTTTGGACATGTGGAGTCTGGGTTGTATGCTGGCCAGTATGATCTTCCGTAAGGAGCCCTTTTTCCACGGCCATGACAATTATGATCAGGTAGGAAGTCTTGTCAGATAATACAGATATGTAAATGGTTAAAATGAGAGTTTGTGTTCATTGAAATGACCAATATTTACAATCATTTGTTTTCATTGCAGTTGGTTCGCATTGCTAAAGTGCTGGGCACTGAGGACCTTTATGATTACATCGACAAATACAACATCGAGTTAGACCCACGGTTTAATGATATTTTGGGCAGGTAAGAAGCCATTTCTTTCCACACAACGCATGTGTATGGTTTGCTTGTGAGGTGTTAAAGTGGTAGAACTTTTGTTTCATGGCAGAATATTGAGCATGTTACAGCTATGAGTCAGTCTGGTTATTGCAACTGTCTGTCACAATTTGAAATGTTCTAGATTAGCATTTCTCAACAGGGGCTCTACAGCCTCCCAGGGTGCGTTGAGAAGGATACAGCTGAGAGGGAGCGGTGCTTAGTTGCCATTGGGGGGCATTGGTCAATTTTATTTTTTAATACTAAACCGGTCGTTGGCAGGCTTATGATGACGTCAAGGGGACAAGTCTTCAAAAAAGTTTGAGAGCCACTGTTTTAGATTTAGAGTGTGCCTGGTCAGACTACCGCGAGAAGGGTAGTATGTGCGGTCCGGTGCCAGGATCTGAGTCTTCATTTTTCACTGCCAGGAACATTTTGCAGTTGAGCAGTTTTTAGCCTCTGCATGTTGAAGCTTGAGTTTATACAGGAGCTGTCAATACGCTGTTCATGTACTGATATTTTGGTCAACTTACATTGTCCATAAAAATCCAGAAACTCGCCACATCATTCGCAGGCATTTTTATGAAAAAAGTTGCTACTTTGTTGTCTGGAAATTACTGCAATTTCCCTTTTCTGATTCAGCTCAATTGCAAATATATTAACTTGTGCATTCACAACAATTATTTATGTATGTATACATTTTGGCGGCATTAGCATTTTTTTCTCCGTCAACCCCTTGTTCCTAGGGGAAGATTGATTTGATCATTTCACATGCCCCAAAATCTGTCGATCCTGTGCCCAAGCGTTTTGAGGTACATGGTTTTAGGACCTGTGCTATACTAATGCAGTTTTGTATGAGGGAACAGTGGTACGTGACCATTATTGATGTCTTCTCTGACAGGCACTCACGCAAGAGATGGGAGCGTTTTGTGCACAGTGAAAACCAGCACCTGGTGAGCACCGAGGCACTGGACTTTCTGGACAAGCTGCTGCGCTACGACCACCAGGCACGCCTCACGGCCAGGGAGGCCATGGACCATCCCTACTTCTGTACGACACGCACGCACGCGCACACACACACACACACACACACACACACACACACACACACACACCTTTCATTAATTTATCTTTTGAGGAGACAAAACTCAAATAATTTTACTCTATTATACACCTATAATGAGATGTAATACAATAAATCTTGAATTTTACACACACACACACACACACACACACACACACACACACACACACACACACACACACACACACACACACACACACACTGGTAACACGTCATAAGTGAGGTTTCATAATAAATACCAAGTTACCTTATCCCAGTGTTGATACTTGTAGTTGTTACTTACATTTCTATTTGGCACAACCTTAGTTTTTCTTCATCAAATAAATAGTATTTTTTGCATGAACTGTGGCCACTTGCCTTCACACACACATGCTTCCTTTCCAATATAGCCATGGAAGTATTGACAGCATTAAACACTGTATTTTGAATCAATCATCCATTGTTCAATGATCAATGATTTTGAAATGAAATTAGCATGTTTTTATAGTTCTGTGTTCATCATGGCACTGTTGGTAAAGGGAGTCATGTGAGAGAGCGGTGACTGACCACCATGTGTATGTGCGTGTTTGTAGACCCCATTGTGAAAGACCAGGCGCGCGGCGGTGCCACTACCATGGCAGCCAGTGCCACCCCCGTCAGCTCCTCCAGTATGATGGCTGGTAAGTGATGGTGACTAGGGTGCATCAAACGCCCCAACTTCATGGTGACTCATCGTATTAAGTGAAGGAAATGGTGTATTGGATGGTGAAAACTCTATGAAAAGCAAAACAAACAATAACATTTAGGATCGTTGGGGATTGTTTTGGACTGAGCACAGCTTATATCGATATAGCATTCTTTCATTTAGCAACATAATTTGGACTGAGTAGGAAAGGTGTTTCACCAGCGTGAGGTGTTTCTTTTCTTATGATAGACTGAACATGGAGCTGTGGGAACATGGGTATGCTCCCCATGCATCAGCTGACGTGCTCTCATCTCTTTTCTCTCCTCTCCTTTCCTCTTCTCTTCTCCTCTCAGGCATCACCTCCATGACCTCTTCCTCACAGCAGCCCATGGCCAACATCACCGGCTCTCCGGTCATCTCCGCGCCCAACACACTCGCCACGCAGGTCCCTGCCGCCACTGGAGCCCAGCCCTGAGTCAGCGAGTGACAACCCACCTCCACCCTCCCTTACAGACAACCAACCACTCACCTGCAGTACAGTTTTCATCAGCTCCAAAAAAAACAAAAACCCCCAAAAAACCCTAGACTCACACAGGGACTGGCCCAGACGCCTCCTTTTCTGATTATGTTGAAAATTCAATCCCCAAAGGAATGCCCCCTCTCCTCTCTCCTCCGCTCCCCTTCCTCCGTTTCTGTTCCGCCAGAGATGGGCACTCAAGAACGATCCTGCTCCACCAGTCTGGAGGATGCGCAGCAGAACTCTTGCCCGGCCGTTCCCTCTCAAAACAACTCTAGGACCTACAACAGTACACGACGGATAATAAAAGTTTATTTTATATCCCCAGGCGTACATTCTTGTCAGCACTATTGGTGAACCCTCTCGTTTGTGCATTTAGCCCCCACACACACACAAACACACACACATACACGCACACTTTTTTGTTTTTCCTCTCGTTTGTCCACCCCTGTTCTCCCGTCGTGCTTCTATCAGGCGTTTCTACACTGTGAACCTGGACACAACTGCGCACATGCACAGAACACACACACACACAAAACTGAACAGGAAGCCCCCATCCATCCAGCCAGGCTCTAGATGCTTGATGTGTTGCAGAGGTGTGGGTGGCCCCTACTGCAGTGTTGTGCAGCGCGAGCCCAAGGTGTGTGATGCTGACCAAGCACACCTGGAGAACAGGCTCTCTCTCTCTCTCTCTCTCTCTCTCTCTCTCTCGCTCTCTCTCTTCCCCCCCCTCCACACTCTACTGTGGAAAACGTGTTTGCTCAGTGCAGGGCACACCGGGTCAATAATATGCCAATTTTTTTGTTCATTTTCTCTTTTTTTGCTGTGTAAGTCCATGGGAGTGTGCGACTTGTGTGTTTTTTCCTTTTTAAGGTTTTAAGCTCATATTTGTTACCATGAAGAATTTTTTGTAACAGTTTTTTTTTGAGAGGATGCAATCCAGTGCTAAACATTATTTTTCTTTTTGTGTGAGAAATAAACCCTTGAAAGAGGCAAAGCACCCTTTTACAATTTGCATGTGGTGTGTTCACTGTAAAAAAAAAACTGCACAGAATGACCGGCTGAACGAACGAACGACACAAAAGCAATGCTGTAGGTTTTGTTTAACTCCAGCGCTACTACATGCTTAGGCTTTCTATAGATTATTATTCATTTAAATGGTTCTTAAAATTGTACTTACTTTGGTCTTGTCGTTTGTGAAATATTTGATGTGAAAGACTAGTATTCTAGAATGGACTAAACAGAAGGTTCGACTTGCCTGTGATCAGTGTGAGGATTTAAGAGCTAATGAAATTAACTTAATGTATTGTAAATTAAATCATTTAAGGTTTGCAATAGATCTTTTGCAGTTAAAATATTTTCTTGTTTTATAAATCATTTCAATGAAAAAAATATATTGTTTTAAGAAAAAAAAGCTTGTCTTGATTCTTCCATTGAATCAGCTATAGATATTTTTTATTGTTCCAAGTAAAACAATTTGGTCACTCATTTCACTGGGCACTTGGGGGAGAAGCATTGGTTTTGTTCTTGGTGTTAAAACTGGTAAATGAGTGTATTGTTTTGCAAAAATGGCTAGACCACCAGTCAGGGAAGTTACTCTGCTGACATCTAGTGGTGATAAATGAAGTGCCCATAAGGCCACTAGTGACCAGCTTTGGCTTTGGACCGTGTAATGTTCTGAATACTTCTGAATGACCCCATACATGCCTTCAGATTGTTTGCATTGAGCTTTTAGATTTCCTCCATCCTGCTTTAAATGCATAGTGGTACTTTTGTATTATAGGCTCTGAATCCTGGTCACCTATTTTCTGATGACAAGATATGGGTTTTTTTCAGTCTGACAGAGTCGCTCTCACAGTTCTCCCAAATAGTCCTTGTTCACCAGCATGGAACTTTTCTGCTCCAATTGTTTTGTCTTCAAACGAGCCCTGGTTCCTTGTGAGCTGGCATTATTTTGGAACTGTTCCTGCAGTGGTTCCAAGGTCAGTTTCTGACTTGTAATGTGTCACCGGCTTGATATTGGCCTGATGGGTCATCATGCGCAAGCTTCCCACCAGGACAGGAGCTAGTCCTAGCCATGCCACACATAAGATCTTGTCTTTTAATTTACAAAAAACTGCTGGTACATGCATTTTGTTTCCTTTATATGTAGTTGTCAAGGTTTTTTTCCATGGTGTGTATGAGAGCGGTACTCAGTAATGCAGAAGTAGTTTGGTCCCTTCCAGTGGTTCTTACCCATAACCAAACTAGCCTCTCCATTCAACTTGTTCAAAATTCAAGGTGTTATTCTTTATTCTGTTTAGTTGCAATGTCGGATACACATCACCGTTGTAATGACAGAAGGTCAGAATTTTGAAGAACACTGCAAAAACAACTTTAAATGGCATAGCCTTCACCACTTAAATGGATTGGTTTTCCAACATTTGAAATCCCGGTATCCCATGTAATGCCCACTGATGTCTACTGCAGTCCCCATCTTCATCGCATGCTTCCCAGAGCAGCATGAAAGAGCTCTATATTTTTCTATGTAGAGCGAGACCAGGCACAGTCCCCTCATCCGATATAGATGAGCCATTGATCTGACAACCTGACACGTGACCTCTGCTTGTGATGTCCGGCCGCATGCGACCAACCAGTTGGCCGCAGTGGTCCTATGGCCTCAGGTCGAGACCCATTGTGCTTCAGAGAGGAACAGAACAGAACAGAAGAACCCTTTTTTCATTCACCCTGCTGCCATAGTTGGATTGGCCATAAGGCATGCAGGGCATTTGCCTGGTGGACTGTTGATGATTTGGGTCTGGTCAATGTAGTGGTATCAGTCCTCATGCGGCCACAGCTGAGCTCTCTTGAGTGAGATTTAAATGGTCATTTTTCCTGTTGTGATCAAAATAACTCGCAATAGATGACTAATATTGTTTTCATGGGCTTCATTGTCTTTCTCAATGCCTAGCGGACCCGTCTTGGCTGATAATGCCCGGCCTGATTGTTTTTTTGTTTTTTTTGTTGCGCCACTCCGGCCCTGCACACAATTGACCAAAGAGGAAGGAGGCTACCGAAGCCTGTTCACTCATGCATCCCCCAGTCTATTTAGAGGTGCACCTGAAGCGCAGCATGAATGGGAAGTAAAGGGCCTTGTTCTTGCCTGCTGCCTCTTCTTAGTGATGGGGGATGGGGTGGGGTGGGGGTTTCTCATCTTACATGGTGTGTGGGAAGCTTGGCAATTGTTTGATTGTTGGTGCCATGGAATACTTTACGATATCAAAAATTGAAATTAATATGGAACTGTTTTCATAATGGTATAGCTGTTGTGTTTTTTGGTATTATTATCAGATAACGTGGATAATAGCTTCAGAAACGATAAATAAAGATCCACCATGAATGTCTCTGCAGTCTTTCAGATGACTTTTTCCTGGGCCCAGGCAAAGCTGTCGGCGGCCCTGGTTATCTGAACGTAACTCTATAGGAGTTGGGGGGTTATTGTTCTGTCCAGCCCCATGTGAGGTAAGGGCACAGCAGGTATAAAACTGGTGAAGACTCCGGATCCGCTTGATTTTGGTCTGCTGCGCGCCACTGTTCATAGCCAATATGCGCAGGTGAGTACAGCTGATTTATACTATTTAAAGGCATATTTACTATCCTTTTTTCCTTAGGCGCAATTAATTATGACTAAGTTTGATTATGTATTATCTTACTTTTGATTGATTACTTTAAATATTTTGTGCATATGACATACATATATCTCTTACTTTTAACATTTGCAAATCTCATTGCTGTGTTTAATATTTGTATATTGATCAAAAATCAATCATCAATCATGTGCATGGTATTTTGAAGATATGCCAATGACCATTTTTTCATATTTGATTTTGTCTTTGGAGAGAATAAAGTTCGCTTTCTATATTTTCAGTCCAATAGAGAACAGTTCAATGAGTGCTTGACTGATTTACTCATTTTAAAATCTAGGACTCTGATATTTGTGCTGCCATGTATGCTTCTTATAATGGCAGTCACCTCTGCAACAGTTAAAGGTAAACATTTTTTTATTAAAAAAAAACTCTTAAAATACATATTCAAATGTTAATGCCTGGGTTCATGACAGAAGTGCATAGGAAGTGTCGAATTTATCTGGATAAATCGTGAATGAGCCCTTGTCTGCTATTTTCACAGATAGGGGTGCTGAATTGCTCAGCTTTCTAAATGGTATTTTTTTAAACTTAGTTTTATCTTTTAATTTCATTTCATTCTTTCTTTCATATTTGATATTACTTGAGTGTGGATGCCAACTTTGATAATTACAGATAATTACAGCCTTATTTGTCACTTTTTAAATTAGATGCTTTTGATCGGAATCAACCCAATGGCCACGACCCCAAGGCATTCACAGGTTCCTATACAACCATCCGAAATAAACAGTGTTACTATTGATATTTAAGATAAATAATGATTGTAATCAATTTATCAAAAACAAATATCTGTACTACATAATAACAATGCCTGCATTCTACAATAGCTTAGAGATTTGGATCACTAATTGACTTGAAATAGCACCAAAAAAATGTTCTCATTTGTTTCCCCCCCCCAGGTCTCGTGAAACAATCTGAAGTCTCAGAGGCACAAACAGGTTAGCTTTGTGTTCCCCAAGTATCATATCTACAAAGTAGGCTATTTGTAAAGAACCTTAGCATAGCCTACATGAGAATGTGGAGAGGGGACATTCCAGGCTCAGAAGTGGAAAGTAAAACGCACGAACGCACGTGTTGTTCCAACGCACCCCGTGGTTTTCAGTGGGGGCCGGGGTCCCCTGGTGAGCCGCAAGGGGGTGGTAGGGGGGCAGCGGCAGGTTGGCAGGAAAAGCATAGCAGAACAAAATAAATATTTCAATAAATTGAATAACTAATATATACCAAAATAAACTAAATATTAGATTAGCAATATTCCCATTAGGAACGGCATTGTAATAATCTATTATTGCATCGCGGAACATTTGTATATATATCCCAGTGAGGCACTGACTAGACCTAGACCAGGGGTCCCCAACCTTTCTGGGTCAGAGGCCTACCAAGGGCTACCCGAGAGCTACCCGAGGGCTACTTTTGTACAAAATCCTCTACTGATGTCTTGACATCATTCCCAAATCACACTAGATTGAATGATAATTTGTTTATAAGTTATAAGGAAATATTCTATATAGGCTATAAAGAAATAATCTCATATTTAAATTAAGAATAGCATTAACTGTGACTAAAATCTTGTAGTCATGACTATTTATCAACATCCTTGGTGGGCACCTCAGAAGCTCCTGGAGGGCTACCTGGCGCCCGTGGGCACCACGTTGGTGATGCCTGGCCTAGACTATGTTTGTGAAAGGGGGTGTACAGAAATGTAGTGTGGCACAACCCATGTCAGGGGGGCCTTGGATGAAATATACCGATATAGAGCCTTGCCGTGGTAAAGTTTGGGAACCTCTGACTTTAACCCATTGATGCCATGAGTTGGATGCTGCGTATATGGATCATTGACCTACAGTAGGTGCCTGGAGCTGCATGGACGCAGCAATTTGAGATTTTTTTTAATTAAAAGGGGAGTTGTGGGAAAGGACCCAGGACGGAATTGATCCCGGCTCGCCTGTGTAGCAGCCCAGTGCCCTACCGATAGAGCCACGGTAGGGCCAAAAGGTTGCATCTTTTCATAGGGATCTGAATGGTCACAGGATACAACTGGATCACATGACAATAGACGTGTGGCACCCAAGGGTGCAAAATGCAAATACAATACATCCATATATGCACAACAACAACCAGAAACAGAGTGAATTTTCACACGGTTTGGGGGTTGGTCTTTGGATTCAAATTTTGTGGTTTTGAATCATCTACCACTAGGAGGAATGTGGGTGGTCTACGTCCTCAACCATGGCTTCATTCATGGCTTCATTCATAGACAATTGGAAACTTGCATAGCTGTCTTCAGAGCCAGTGTCAACTTTACTGATGGGATATTGAGGTATACACATTTTGCTTGCTGGACTGGACTGATTGATTGATGACTTAAGTGCACCTAACCCTGCATTGCTCCAGGTCAGGAACTGTAATCAATACTCTGTATCTAAATAACCATAAGTCGCTTTGAAGTGTCTAATTGTTAGGTAATATAAATAAAGTCATCTGTTGCATTCTTCTAATGTAATCTTTATACCTTTTCAGATGTCTGCACTACTTCAAGCCCAGATATGCCAAAAACTACTCCAGAAAAGTCCTTCCCTGAGATGACCGGTATGAAAAAAGACTCCCTCACTGATCTAATGACTATCTAATGAAAAAAAGAGTGAAGAAATAAATATCTGTTATTTCATAGATATTTTGGAGGCTATATCTCAAGACAGCAGCAACTCTGTTGAGACAACAGGTATGTGTCACAAAGGCTATAAAAAACAGAAATCTGTTAACAATATGGAGGGACTTTTTTTCTTTTCTTTTTTTAACATATTTATTATTGTCTCCTATAGATGCAGGAGAGACAGATGTATCAGCAGAAAGCACAGGTTTGGATCAATTTATTGTCAATTTCAATTGTTACCTCCGCCAAGGAAGTTGTTTTCAGTCACATTGGTTTGTTTTTCTGTCTGTTTGTTTGTCTGTCTGTCTATCTGTCTGTCAGTCAGCAGGATAACAGAGAGAGTTGTTGGAAATGACAAAAGGAACAAGTGATTAAAAAAATCCTGGACCCAGATCGTGATCTGGATCACCATCAAAATGATCAAGATTCTTCACCATTGCGGGATAGGGCGAATTTTGAAATTCCAGATAACTCCACAAAACAGAAAGACTTAAATAAATAGGGTGTAGCAGTCAAATGTTCTATCAGTCAAATGTTCTATCAAACAGCTTCCTGGGCATAGGTCAGCCCTCTCTGAGTGCATTTCTAGTTTTATATAATATGTTAAATATACACAGTTATTTGAGGTCACCACTGAGAACAAAACATGGAACTTTAGCACAGCATAGCCTAATGAACTTGGAGATAACACTAATGGTATTCGTCTATTTTTTTTTTAAAAAGGTTCGCACACTCCTTTGGATTTTTTTCTTCTTTAAGTTATTTTTTCTTCTTTTTATTCATTCATTCAATGGCAATGACGTTTCGACCTCTCGGTCTTCTTCAGATTCATTAGTCTAATTCCACCATAACCAAAGTGATACATCAGTGGAGCTGTATCACACAAACTCTGCAAAACTTTCTGTGCACAACTATTACCAGTGTTAATTTGACACTTGGAGAGGGTTGACCCACTTATCTTCCAGTTGGTCGGTCCTAGTTCCAATCAGTCTCCGCAGAGCTTTGTTTTGGAGCTCTGCAGAGGGTCCCTGACTCCCTGCTGTAAGTGCCAGGTGGGATGCCGAGGAAAGTTTGCTGTTTAGACTTTACACAGTGAAGAGGAGGTCTACTTCTTGGGAAGCCTACAGAAAGGCCGGTTGTTGACTTATTAGAGAGAGACAGAGGGGGCTGGGGGCGGGGGGCTCACTGTGAGATTGAGGAGGCCATTGTGGGAGTTGTGAGTCCCTTTGGTCGTCTGGTGCTACACTGTGGAGCTACTGTGTGCCACTTGGCGCCCTTGTATCAGAAGAGTTTAGAAATCGATTTTAGTACTTTCGCCCAGGGAGCCAGGGTACAGCAGAGAGAGGCAAGTGCAGGGGAAATGTCTTCACACTTTTCGTGTCGCAGTAACCCATGGGAATTACTTAATTTCGTATCAGCAAGCAGGATAATCCTTCACAAAGCTGTTACTGCATCCAGATAGTTAAAGCACCACAGGACTGAAGAGAGGAGAGAGGTGTGCTATTGCTACAGCATTGAATGATTCTGTAGTGCATACTTGTATGTTACTGTTTCCTTTTATGTTGTGCACTGGAGGCACCATTTCCCCCCTTTTTTAATTTTTAAATATGTTTTGGTCTTTCTCAACCACACATCCTTAGATGTTTTATGTGGATTTCCTCTCTGTCTCTAAATGAGCGAGTTTGTCTGTGTCTCTTTCAGAATATGGAACCGTAATAAGACCCAGGAAAAAGAACAAAGGTATGTATGCTATAGCGAAATTAGAAATTAATTCATTCATTCATTGAAATTGAAATCAATCAAGGTGAAATTATTAGCAAACTTTAAAAATGATAAGATTCCTTGTACAACCTTCAAATGACACCGTAGGGTCATTCACACCAGACTTGTCTGCGTGCACAGGGGCGTGGGAGAATGTAACCATTTCCACAGCAAAGGTGCTGTCAGCGCGGTGCCTGGACGGGCCTGCGATCTGGAGCCTGGACATGTCTGTGTTGCAACTTTGAAATGGAACTAGACTCTATATTTTTCTGCATGTTTTCGACTGTATTGTGAGCAGGGTGCCATTCAAAACAACGCCACAGGTTGTTCTATTTTTTCGTGCTCTGTGTTGAACAGGCTGTGTTTAAATAGTGCTGGCAGACTGCCCTTCATGCTCACAGACAAGTCTGGGGTGCGTTTCTCGAAAACATAGTTGTTAGCCAATCAGCAACTTGGGTAGCTGTCAATGGGAAATTGCATTGCAAACAACAAATTAGCTAATGTTAACAACTATGGTTTCGAGAAATGCACCCCTGATGTGAAATAGCACACTCAAGACCCTGTGTACACCTATTATGCTCCTGTGTGTGCGCAACACTTGGTGCTCGGTGCTTGTTAAGCCTATATCTGAATGAACCATTCAAATTCTCTGATAAACCTCAAGGTTATTGGAAGAACCCCAAAGTTTTCTAAAAGTTTCCACAGTTAACATGTACAATGAGAGTAATTAGGGATTTTTACCCTTTCTGTACATGTATGTTCCCCACAGTTTAACTGAAGAACCCCTAAAATTTCTTTCGGTGTCCTGTATGGGGGGAGGGAGAGTGTATGGGAACTTCTAAAACTCCTTGAGGATCTTCCATGAACTAATATATCATTTGTAATTTGTTCCTCTCAGAATTTAACGTTTCCAAACAAGGTTTATTTTTAGTTTTACAGTGCAGTGTATTAGCACTTTAATCATTCATTTCTTAACAGATACTCCTGCCCCTGTTCCTGACAACTCGGCCGGTAAAACATATTTTCATTACACTTATAATAGTGATGACTATGAAAATGTTGATAATCTGACTTGTGTAAAATAAATGTCAGACACATTCTCCCTCTTGTGTCGTGTGCATGTCATTGAGCAGACAGTGCTGATAACAGCTTCGAGAAGACGGATGTTCCGGTCAAGAAGGACACAGCGGCAAACAAGCGTCCTGTGGAGAGACCAGGTGTGTTTACCTGCCTCGTGAGAGATGCCCGCTAATGATGGCAGATGAATCCAGCGACCTTTATTAATGGCATACATACATAGTACAATATGCAGTTCTAATTTGACACTTGGAGAGTCACATTTAATGGTCTTCTGGCAATGACAGGATGACCAGCAGCCTTTATTAACCCTTTGAGGAGAAAGGATTTCCCCCCAGTTCTTATAGAATTTTACTTGAACATTCTACAGATTTCATAAAACTCTGTGTTAAAAATCCCTTAAAAGGAAAGTTCTTATGACATCATGTGAGTACTCAAAATTCTGGCAAAATTCTAATCACATACAGGTTCATGGTACTCCTCAAATGTATTATTTCAGTGTTATTTCAGCATAGAATACAAATTCTGTGTTGAATTAATACTGAAAAATTGGTAACACTTAACTTGACGCCGGTGTCATACTGTAAGTTGGGATGACATGACAGTGTCATAACAGCGTTGTAACACAGTCATGGGTGTGTCAGACACATAATGTCCATGTCATAAACATGTATGACTACTGTCATTAAGTGACATTCAATTGTGGTAAAGACAACTTTCCATGACCATAAGCCGTTTCATTACATTATTCATCACTTTACACTTAGCTGATGCTATTTAATCCAAAGCTAAAACTTACAAATAAGACTGATACTGCAAGCTATTGGTTACAGTCCCTGGAGGTCCCTGGAGGAGCAATGTGGGGTTAGGTGCCTTGCTCAAGGGCACTTCAGCCATGGAAGGAGGTGTAGGGAGTGTTGTATGTACTTTGGACTTTCCAGATGACTGTTGAGGGCTGTCTCCCTTGAATATGTCGTTTTTTTTGCCAAAGATGTCGTTTACTGTATTGTTTACTGTATAACTGTAATGTGTTTCAATGGGCTGTGTAACAAAAAATGGGGGTGGAGGTTCTGACATTTTCAGGGCATTGTTAGGCAGCTTCGTGATTGTTGTCTCATCGATGGACATTGCCCTTGAGAGCACAGGATGTAATATGGCCTGAAGCTATTTGCCAAACCCACTCCAGCTTTCTCTCCACACTGTCATCAAGGCAGAAAGTGTAAACAAACAAAGAAACAATACATGAAAATCGAATAATCAATCAATCAATCAATCAATCAACCAATCAATCAATCAATTTAATCAGTCCATTTCTGAAATTGTTCTCTCTTGACCTAGGTCCAGTTACTGCTCAGGATGTGAGCAGCCAGGAACTTGACTTTCCCACTGACAATAAGGGCGGCAGAGAGAGGCCACCGGCAGACCACAAAGCACCCCGAAGAGCCACCGCAGCAGGCGGGAGAGGAGCCACCATTCATGCAAGGCCACTTGTGGTGCCCTCGGCCTCAGAGGAGGCTGTAGACCTGGACAGTGCCGAGACTCTGGATGCTCCCGACCTCCCAGACCTGTATGCTGACAGTGGGGAGCTGCCCACTCTGTCTCGGGGAAGACAAGCAGCAAGAGCAGCCAGCCAGCGTGACAGCCTCAGCCCCAGAGAGCCGACAGGGGACACGGACAGCCCAGAGACCCTAGTGGAGGCCCCAGGCACACGGCTGGAAGACCCGGGCACTCAGAGTGGAGGAGAGTACTCAGTCGCTCAGAGAAGTAGAGCAGCAGTGCATGTTGGTATCATACTGCAGAGTGGGGTGGAGACTTTGCTGATGGACAGAGACAGTGCTGAGACCAGAGAGGTATTTGACACACCAAATACGAGCGCTGGGGCTGGTGGGGGATTCACACAGGTACAGTTCAGGCCGAGAGGGAGAACTTTCCAGCTCTTATCCACCACCACCACCACCACCTCAACATCCCCCATCACCACAGGCCATAACAACAACAACAACATCAACAAAAACGACAACAACAACACGTCTGTGAAGGAGGAGAAGCAGGCTCCTGCCAGTGTGTTGGTCACAGCTTTCCCTGAGAGCAACACCACGGCAGACGGCGAGGTGGAAGTGGAGGATGACAGTGCAGAGGAGGAGAAGACGGCCAGCCCTCAGAGTCACAAGAGCGATCCCATTACCACCATGAGAACAGGGTTGATGTCAGGTACAACCACAAATGACCCAGGCAGCCTGGAAAATCTGAGGGACAACAGCACCGAGAAACTGGAAGAAAAGACTGGAGATAGCTCATGAAGATGCTCAGTAGCTTAGATTAGATTGGATGTGAATGTTTTTTTTTTTATCATTGTCATACAGTGTGTGCAGGATGATTAAGTTGTATTTTTTAGGATTCACTCTGTTGTCAGTAAATGGAGCAATCACTGATGCAAATGTTTATGTATAATACTGGATCATCTTTGTTGCTCTCAGTGAAATATAATCAACATAACTCAACAATTTATTGACAAGTTGACTGAAAGTACTTTGCATTCACACCCACATCCACACAAAGGCTCTGAAGCTGCCATGCCAGGCGCCAATGTCTAGGGAGCGTGTGCACGCACGCACGCACATGTACATGGCAAAGACCATTCTGGAGGGACCCAGAAGATGTGAAACTGTCCTCTGATTACAGAATGGAAAATATGTCTTAATTGTTGAATCCATTGAATCTTGCACCCTCCACGAAACTCAGAAAACAAATCATTAAACTTGATTTAGTGGTCAGTTACAAAGACAGCATATACAGTATGGCAGAGAGAGCAGTAGTGCTTAAGTTATGGTCTTCTTACTCATGGGGAACATACATTAATGCTAAATGATCAGTACAAAAGACAGCCTTTAAATATTGCCACATCAGGATAACAATTTTGCATTCATACTAGGGGTGGGTATTGGCAAAGGGTTCACGATTCGATGCGCATCACGATACACATGCCACGATGCGATTCTATCACGATGCATTGCGATTCATGTACTACTGTGATGCATTGCGATATTTACTTCAGTAAATGTGTAAAATACAGCTTATTTGTCAGTTTCTGTGTCGCTTTCTTAAGTCAGTTCATTCTATTTAAGCATTCTATCATCTGGGAGAGAGCTTACATCACAACAGAAATATTACCTATTCTCTACTGAACAAAATAACCCGTGGCAAATCGAATTTTATTGTTATCAAATAATCAATTGTCATGAATCCATGCAGTATATTGAGAAAATAAGTATCACGATACCTTGTCATGAATCGATGCATTGTATCGTGAGAGTAAGTATCGCGATGCATCGATGCGACGATTATTCTGCACACCCCTAATTCATACTGTGTTCCAACAGTGTGGTCCCATCACAAGTAGAACCATAAAATGGCCAGCTTGCAGACGATATCTGTCACATATTAAGCATATTAAAAAGGGAAACACAAAAAAGACACAAAGAAGACACCTATCGATTGAACTTCTGAAATCCATAGGACAAAAAGATCTGCCTTTTTACATGAGCATATATTTCCCTGAAAGCAATATTGTTATTTGGATTTAACAGCTTATACAGTATATGTTGTCTTTGCACGCTTCTTCATCTTATGAACCGATATAATGTTTTGAAACTTACAGCATTTTGCTTTTATTCACCAAATATCTCAACTTTTTTGGATCCTGGTATTTATTTATTTTCATTAACTATATGTGTAGTCCTAACCATGATACAGTAGTGCAACACTTTGCAGTCAACAGGCCCATATACACATATTGGAGTGAATTACAAACCGGGCCGTATTAACGCACAGGCTAGATATAGCTGCAGCCTAGGGGCCTCTACGAGCCAGGGGGCCCCCTGATTGGTCTAAGGGGGGTAAACTATTTTGCTAAATTGCAAATGCAGTACTTAAAAAAAGATCTCTTAATACTCCTCTACACTTGGCAGACTTCATTTATGGCTCGGAATTATGACCCTGTTTATGTAATTTTGTCATGATTTTTTCCCTGCAGGGTCCTGTCGCAATCTTTAGCCAAGGGGCCCCAGGCCATCTTAATACGGCCATGATTACGAAGTAGACATTGTAAAAGGCAGCCAGCAGCAGTGTCCAACTGGCCGGTTGTCTGCTGCATGTTGACCGTGATGATATCTAACAGTAGTGTGTGCTTTAGCAGTAGTAGTTGTCTAGGAGGCCGTCCAGCATGAGCAGTGTGTCTGCCAGAGGCCTCCTCTCTTCTCCTGGTTGACTGCAGTGCAGTTTCTCCTCTGAGGCTCATAAATCAATCTGCTCCTCGTGCATCTCCACCTCCTCCTCCTCTTGGTACACCAGCATGCTCTCTTGCTCACTTGATCGCTGTCTCCTGGTGTCAGCTGGAGTTGCACACATACAACACTTTGTGACACACAGACACAGAACCCCACGCATGCACGCACTCACGCACACTGTAATGCATGAAAACACACACACACACACACACACACACACACACACACACACACACACACACACACACACACACACACACACACACACACACACACACACACACACACACACACACACACACACACACACACACACACACACACACACACACACACACACACACACACACACACACACACACACACACACACACACACACACACACACATCTTTTGAGGAGACAAAACTCAAATAATTTTACTCTGTTATACACCTATAATACCTCATAACAGAAATCTTGAATCTTGGAAAATCTTGTAAGCACCAACACAGCATTGCAAATGTGCTGTCCCGTTTCCAAAACAGTTTGGACACTTGGACACTTTGGTACTGGACAGTTTGGACACTTGGTAAATTGTGGATAACAACAAAATACTATTATTTTTATTTGATCCAAAAATGTGATGGGAGAGAAGTGCAAGAGACAACACACAAGCTTTACAACTGAACAACAAAAAGGCAGGTGTAATAACAGGTTACAACTCCGTCAAAGCAGTCAAACTCAAAGCAAAGTCCTGTTTGGCAAAGCAGTCAAAGTCCTGTTTGTCCATGGACTGACCCTGTAGTTTATCGCAGTGCATTTATAAGGATCATGTCAGACAGGCTTATTATGGCAGCAGAGGGATGCTATCCAGTGTTGCCAGATACAGATTGATCGGTTTCCCACCCAATTGTAATTGTATTGACCATCTGTGGGTAAAAAGGTAGAAATGGGCATTTGGGCGGGATTTTCTGCAGATTGATGGCCATAGAAATCAATCAAATGTAGCTCAAATTGGTCCGGATGTAGTGCTTCCGGCGGGTTTTGAGCATTATTTTAGGCTGGAAATCACCTGTCTCATCTGGCAACCCTGGTGCTATCTCCATCCTCCCTTTCCTTGTACTCCATTCAGGCATTTCACCGACTGATTCTGAAGGACATGGCAGTCCACCTCAGCTGCAGTTTTGACACTGGAAAGGTCTTAAGTGGCAGAAGTGTCATTCATTGACCGCATTGATCTTGACAGCTTCACAATCGTCCTGTGACAATGTGTACTGTATGTAGTATGGAGTTCCATATGTTCCATCTTTGTTTTTTGTAAGTGTCCATCGCTTTTGTGCCTCCGCTTGGATGACCTTTGCGGAATAACTATAACTTTTTGCAGTAAACCACGCGCCCATATTTGACACAGACAGGGTTTGTACTCGATCATGACAGTGGAATTTGGGGAGGCTCCAGCCAACTTGACATCTCCATTGGCGAGGTGTGTGTGTGTGTGTGTGTGTGTGTGTGTGTGTGTGTGTGTGTGTGTGTGTGTGTGTGTGTGTGTGTGTGTGTGTGTGTGTGCGCGTGCGTGCGTGCCCTGTTCTGAAGATTTGTCTGTTCCCAATCAACTAGACATCCATCTGTAAAGTGTCTCTCTGATGATGCTCTTCTCTTCTCTTCTCTTCTCTTCTCTTCTCTTCTCTTCTCTTCTCTTCTCTTCTCTTCTCTTCTCTTCTCTTCTCTTCTCTTCTCTTCTCTTCTCTTCTCTTCTCTTCTCTTCTCTTCTCTTCTCTTCTCTGCCTTGCAGCAGCTTCTCTGGTACATGGCGGTGCGTCTTTATCTGCCTTGATGGACCTCCACACTCTCCATCTGGAGACCAATAAAAAAGGCTGCACTGCTCAAAGGGCAAACTGAGCAGGAAGGGCAGAGAGACAGAGAGATCTGCACTGGGCTGGACTGGTAATCTGGCATACAGGGCATTTTCACGGTAGGCTGACAGTCCTCAGGGGCCAATGCTGCTGTTTTTTTCCCCCATTGAGACAGGCCCACCATTTAGAAGAAGCGGCCCATTGGTCTATTTTAATACAGACAATGGATGAGCCGAAAAAAATGCCCAGGTCGCATTTCGCTCTCAGTCCTGCCCTGGATCTGCACTGGCGGACAGCACGAGTGCAGCAGCCCACTCCCAGGATCTGGGGCCTATAACAGCCCTCATGCAGACCAGGTGCAGCTTTATATGAAGTCAGATGAAGACATTGCTGGAAGTGACTGACTTACAGGATACAAGATAAGGAAGTGGTGTGGTGTGGTGCGTGCGTGCGTGCGTGCGTGCGTGCGTGCGTGCGTGCGTGCGTGCGTGCGTGCGTGCGTGCGTGCGTGCGTGCGTGCGTGCATGTGTCTGTGTCTGTGTCTGTGCCTTTCAGTGTCTGTGTCTGTGTGTGTGTGTGTGTGTGTGTGTGTGTGTGTGTGTGTCTATGTGTCTATATGCACATGTGGTGTCATGACTCATGTGCATAGGGATGTAATTACAGTAGCCTATTTCACTTAACAACAAACAAATACATTTTCAAGGTATTTCCTGTTTGAAAATGAGACATCACTGTGAGAGACTGAGAGTATTTTCTGCTCTGTGTGTCTGGGTAGATGGCGTCTGCACGTGTGGGTGACTGATTGCACTGTTAGCTGCATGAGAGCGAGACGATGACATTTTACACCACAAGTCACTTAATGAAATGGAAACTTGTTTTTAAAAAAAGCTGTTTCTCCCTGCTTGACCAAAGTTGGTCACAATAATTTTTCCTGGTGGTTGTGGTTAGATTAGCTGGTCCCCTGTCTCCATTCTTGTGCCCACGTCTATGTGAAGCATTGCTTTTTTCCCCCCGATATAGACTTCCCAACTCATTCTGATTGTTGTCTTGATTGCTGCCCTATCATGTGATTTGTCTGTAATGAATGGGTGCTAGTGTAAATGTGCTTGCAGGTGTTTTATTTACATTTGTTGCAGTTTTTCAAAGGCAGCCCAAGGTTCCTTAACTGCTCCGAGGCCAATTTTGTGCAAGTTTGTGTATACACTCTGAATGGATCAGATTCTAACATGCAGATGGTTTTGACTAAACTCACATTTCAAACTGTCCTCCTCAATAAAGTTTTACTTATGAGGAAGGATTTTTTTGCTAGCCAAAAACTACACGCAGCAGCTAAAATTATACTTATTTCTAGACCGTATTGAATCATCGACCAAAACAAAAGTGGGTGCATGCAGCTGCAGATTTTAAAATAGACAAAAAAGAATTATGAGTAATTTCCTGCTCATTCATGGCATGCCGTCTGATTTCCAAGACTGAAGTTCATAGCATATATGTTTTTTCTTCCTCCTCCTCCTCCTATTTTCTTCTTCTTCTTCTTCTTCTTCTTCTTCTTCTTCTTCTTCTTCTTCTTCTTCTTCTTCTTCTTCTTCTTCTTCTTCTTCTTCTTCTTCTTCTTCTTCTTCTTCTTCTTCTTCTTCTTCTTCTTCTTCTTCTTCTTCTTCTTCTTGTGCCGCTATAGTATTCCCCTGATTATTCTTTTCTGGTTGGGCTGGAACTGAAGTCAGGAGTGATGAGGAGCTAACTTCTCCCGCTCCTTCCCTGCTCTGCTGCTGGCTGGCTGGGTGGGAGGTGGCCAAGATGGGTGAGCAATCTCTTGTTTACATTTTTTATTAGTGGGGAGAACAAACTGTCCATGAGTTGCGGGTGACAGCATTTGAATCCCCCCACCCCCCTTCTCTCCCGATGGCCTAACCCATAGGAAATCTGATTAAACACCTTCTGGAAGTGGAGGAGGACCATTCCATTTTTCTTTTTTTTTTTCAAACCCAAAAAGTTTAATTTCATGAGTGGCTGAAGCTCCAGGCGGTTAGTTAATGTCCACCAGATGGGATTTGCCGCGATCCCAATTTTCCAGCCCGAAGCAGAGGGCAATAAAAAGGCGGGATTTTCACAGTTCCACACAGACACCCTTCGCATTCCAAGGCCTCGGAGGGACAGGCAGAGCGACCAAGACCGCAACGCTATACTCTGTTTTTATTAAAAGCCCTGATTGACAGCAAGGGGGAGTTTTTCCAGCAGTAAACCCCCCTTGCTCCAACAGAGCAGGAGAGAGTGCACTGGGCTAAAGCTGCACTGGCTACTGGGCCATGGCTCTCCTCTCCTCTCCTCTCCTCTCCTCTCCTCTCCTCTTCTCTTCTCTTCTCTTCTCTTCTCTTCTCTTCTCTTCTCTTCTCTTCTCTTCTCTCCTCTCCTCTCCTCTCCTCCTCTCCACTCCACTCCTCTCCTCTCCTCTCCTCTCCTCTCCTCTCCTCTCCTCTCCTCTCTTCTCCTCTCCTATCTCAGTTAAGTTGTTCTGTATTCGTCCACTTCTTTTACCATAGCCATAGCCTTTGCAATCCTGAGAGTGAATTCTTCACTCCTCTCCTCTTTTCCACTCGTCTCTTCTCCTTTTGTCTCTTTTCGTTCATCTTGTTTTCCTCTTAGCAACAGTTCAGATCATCCTGCTCAGTTCATTGTCATAACTTGTGGCATTCTGTATGCAGACTGGATATAGGAAAATGGGCAAATGCCAATTTTGAATTCTACATCCTCTGTGTCTACAACAACTGAAGGAAGTTGTGCTGCATGCCATGGCCAGTATATTTTTGGGAATCCTTATTCCATTAAAGCCTCCATCCATAACAGGAGCATAAAATGCACACAATGGGTAAGCGGTTAGGGCATCAGACTTGTAGCCCAAAGGCTGTCGGTTCGATTCCTGATATGCCAGGTTGGTGGGGGGAGTAATTAACCAGCGCTCTCCACCTCCATGACTAAGGTACTCTGAGCATGGTACCGTTCCGCTGCACTGCCTCCCTTTCAGGCGCCATTGCGGCTGCCCCCTTGCGCGGGTGAGGCATAAATGCAATTTCGTTGTGTGCTGTGGAGTGCTGTGTCACAATGACAATGAGAGTTGGAGTGGGGACTTTCACTTTCATTAAGGCTTCCCTCCATACCTGGCACACAAAATGCACACACTGTGTCCACAAACTGAATCATAGGAAATGGAGTGGACGGCAATTCACATTATTACTGCATGAGCTTTATAATCATGTGCTGCAGGCTGAAGTCTATGGGCAAGCATGAAATGAAGTACAATTTGACAAGATCTTTCCACCGCATGGTCTGTATGTGTTGAGTGGAGTTCCATTAAACCAATTTCATTATCACACATATCACACAGCACATCCCAGCATAGAGTGCGCTAATCTGTTTATGTATTAGTCGGTTGTCAACTGGTGTCTCATCCTGTCTTGTGCAAAGTTGGGATAGGAGGAGGAGGTAACCCATAGGAAAGAGATATGGCTATGCAAGTCTTAAAATAATCTTACAGAAGAAACAGGTCACTTTAGTATGTGCCATTGACTTGAATATATTTAGGTCAGTGGTATTTGCCATAAAAGTAAGCAGTCATACACCATGTGTAATCCCCCCCACTGTCTTGACCGTTCTCTGACCACTGACATCATAGTCATCCTCATCTTCATCCTCATAATCATTACCTACGAGTTCCTGAGGAATCTCACATTTCGTTGCTTTTCTACCATTCATGTGTTTATTTACTGTTTTTGCTATCTTTAAATTACAAAGACAAACTTTGCCTATCTGACGTTTGAATCACAAGAACGCACAGCGGGACAATGCCCTCTGTTCGAAGATGCCAGCTGTTCAAACTCGCCCCCTCCGGGGTGGGAAACTCGACCCTCTCAGGTGAGGGAGGCATCCAGTGGTTGCACGTGCAGCGGCGTGGAACAGGGGGGGAAAACCCCGACTCATTCTCAGGGCCCAGCCCACCTGGGGGGCCCACCGGGGGGCCCTTATGGAAAATGTTCTTCTTGTTTTGCTTTTTTAAACATTATTTTTACAATAATGTCAATACATGTTGGTAATTTATGCAATTCCAATGTTCTCTGGAAATACATCTGTTAAATTGGATATCCTAGCCTGCAAATAGGCTACAATATATATCAAACACCCCCATAATCAGTATGCATTGGTTTAGTCCGCCCTCTCGCGGACTTTTGATTGCACAATATGCGTAATCAACACTCACTCACTTCATTATAGGCATTAAACGCAGCAGCCGGTTAGCAATGAAAGATGTCTAAAACACTAGGCTTTCACAAAAAGAATAGAAAGGCAAGAGAGACAGGGGAAACCAGACGAAGCAACTGCTGCTGATTTCTTGCAAGAAAGGTGAGCCCAAATGTCAAAATTACCGCCTACAGTAGGCTTATCTCATTCCCATTCCGTGTGGCCTACTGTGATAGCCGGAGTCAGATTAAAAAATATATATATCATTTTTTGGCTATAATTGTGATAGTCTATTGAACCCATATTTGTCTTTGATATATTCATAAGTCACAAGACCAACATAGGGTCGATGTTGGTTCAAATATCCAAATAGCAAAGCTAATTTGTAAAATGAATCAAGAAAATGTCACAAACGTGAAGATGCCCCCTGTCACAGCAGATGCAAATTGTGCGAACTTGAGAGAAGGTGAGCCTATTTTTAGCTAGCCTAATATCCTAATGTTGAGGAAAAGCAGTTTCTCAATCGGGTTCATCACATTTGCAGATTGATTATGTCCTCGTAACGATATTAATCAACGTCACGTTCATCAGTTGCCAATGTCAAGGTGGCGGTGCGAGCTGTCAGTCCTGAACCGTCATTCTGCTTTCATTTTGCGGTCTCAACACTCTCAATAGGAAATCTCTGGTTACTTTCCCTGGCCATCTGACAACGTCCGTTGTAGCTGAAGTGTGGTAAATTAATGACGAGATTTTGACGGGGCACCAGTCTGCGTTTTGAATGCTGCTGACGCCATTCTAATCTGCGCAAAGCGCAAGACAAAAGATAGGCAGAGTAGCCTAGCCTACCTACCTCCGTGCTGAGCAGCCTATCTGCATTGAGTGCTCATGACAATTACCCTATTTAAGGTAGGCTACTGTGAAATAGTTACTGGCCAATTTAAATCTGAAACTATAGCCTATGCAGTAGGCCTAGCCTAATAAATAATGATTTCTATGTGACTAGGTTCGGGGTGCCCTGACTTTAGAAGGTTGAGAATAACGGCATCAAATCCAAACAGCGATACTTTTGTTCCAGTTTAAGCGACATTCCATAGTAAGCTCCTGCCAGTAAATCACAGCTGATTCTCTATTCCTTGCTCTCCCAAAAAATAACTAACGGACAAATGACGTGCGGGTGCGTGCAGCGGGCCAGTGCAAGTGAATGAATGTGTGTGCGCGAGCGCGTGTGTTTCTGTTTCAGGGATGCATATTGAAGAAAGTTCAGTTCTATATCAAGGTCTCATGTCTCCTTATTGCACGAAATATTAGGCTAAATGCATTGTTGAAGAGAGATTTACCAGTCTCTCTCCTCCCCCTCACACCATAGTGATGAAGTGATTAAAAAGTCATCTCTATGAATATGATAGCAGACATTTCACAACTGGTGATGTGAAAATAAGGACATTATGTCTGTTCTGTTGAGAGGCTATCATAGATTGAAAATGAGGATGATTCAAGTGAAGGGGAGGAAAGCATAGGCCTAGAGGGGTTTTCTGAGGCAGGCAAGGAGGATGACAAATATCAGTCGCGCGTTCGCGCGCGTGCGGGGGGGTGGGGGGGTGTTGGGGGGGGGTGGGGTGGGTTGTTTGGGGGGTTGTGAGTAGGGGGGCCCATGAAAGAAGTTGTTCCTAGGGCCCCAAATTTGGTGCTACGCCCCTGCGCGCGTGCACAGGAATACCACGTGCCCAGGAGAGACGTGGGCCAGATGTATTAATATGTGTGGTTTAAATGCGTAATATGATGTATTGAGAATTCCATGATGTGTTTGGTATCAATCTGATGGTCGTGATGCGAGTGGTGGCAAGGTCTTGGTTTTGAAACGGTCTTTAGTCAAATTATTAAAGATTTAGAATCATAGGGGTTCAATGGGGAGTCGGGCAAAGGCCGACCCCTCGAAATTACAATAACCCTGCCCAACGAAATATTCGTAGCTCATTGGTTACCTGACCAAGGTGTCCCACGTGACAAATATGCATTTAAGATGGAAGTAACATATTACGAGAGGTAACTGTATTCAGGACCTCCTCAGATTATCTCGTCTGTTGTAGCCCATTCTTCCTTGTTCAGGTATGCATTGATTTCTTTCAACATTGTATTCTGTCGTAGTCGTATTGTTGACAAAGTAGATCTTGTCTTATAATAAACTTTCATAAAAATATGGGGAAGAATTCCGTTTGGTCTATTCATATGTTTATTGATCTGGTTAAGTAGGCAGTAAGGTTTATTCGCTGTGGATGGAGCGAGGCACACATACTTTGGACTAAGATCCGACGTCAATGGTGTTTACCTAGGTTGAGATATGTTATGAGAACCGAGACAAGTGCGGGGTGACTTTATCTTCCGTTTGCCGTGTACCCATAACCTGTTAACCTGAGGCAGTCGATCGGGTGCAGGATGTGGAGACACCTCTCTCGGTAGATACGGTACCTTCTCGGCATCATAAACCCCTGCCTCATCTCTTAACGACTTACATGCAGTTAGGACCCCCAAATAAACAATAGTCGCGCGCTGGGAGGTACCGATGTAATAAATTGCTTAACTAGCTGAACCCAGACATAACAGAGATTGGTAGACTAATCAATTTTAACAATAATATAGTAATCAAGTACAAATACATAATTACATAGGAACTAGAGAGATCCTACGGCTGGGACTCTAATAATTGCGGTATTGGATAATAGGTTAATGAAATCTTTTCTACAGTCCAGAGCGGAAGCGGTCCCAGGGCCTTGAATTTCCGTCGTTGGGTTTTTGGCCTTATTACAATGTATACAGTTATACATTGCACATTGTTCTTTGAATATGTAAAAGTGCCTAACTTATATAATTAAGAAGATGAGTGATGCCACTATTTAAAATTGTATAGTCCATATGCATATCCATTTTGGGAAATTGACATTTTTGTATTGGGCATTGCATTGCAGTGCATCGCAAAATGCATTTTATATTGGTTTATAAAGCGTGTGCTCAAAATATTTGAATGGCAAGAATTCACACATAGATGAAAGGACGTCTGAACAGTTGTTTCCAATAACAAAATACAAAAGTCAAAAATGGTGTTTAAGTCATTTTGCAACAACACTCCTCATATATGTATCATTTAGTAAGTTTGTGTCTTTTTTCCCTAAGGTAAACCAGCGTGGCTGCTGCATGAGAGGCAGATGGGATGCATTAGACTCACTAGAGGATGAGTGAGGCAAGGCGTCAGACTGCAGGAGATAGTGCACAAGCTCGTCTGCACTGGTGGTGGGAGGGAGGGAGGGAGGGAGGGAGGGGCGCTATAGTCTGAGCTCCAGCGGGCTACGTCGGTGTCGAAAAAGCCATGGAATTCAAAGTTGTGACAACCGGTGTACAGGAAGTCTGTGACATGATTCACGTAGATTCAAATAATTCTAGACAGTGGCTTTGTTTTTTCTAGTGACACAGAACCTATAACAAGCAAAGATGCCGTAAAAATGAATTAAAATCAATTGCATTTATCTTTACTGCACTTTCTATTTTCAACGCTCACTTCCTGGAACTATTTTGGAACTATGTCAATGGCACTCTGTGTGTCAAAGACTCCGTGAGGCATTGGGATTAGCCTAATTCTTACTTCCATGGCTCTGGGTGTCGGGTCTGGCCTCCTTTATGGCTCAGCGGGAGGAAGGAGCCTCTTCAGGTTTTACGGGCCTCTGAAGCGATACAGGCTCTTTAATGCTCACTACAGCATGTGTGCCGTAGCATCGCAGAACTGTTTCGACCACGACAGCCTGATCCGCCCAGCACCCTGCCGCAGACACTCTGCTTCGCTCTTGCTGCTGGTTTTCTATCAGGATGAGCTTCGTCGAGATGAATAGGCTGTAAACAAACACAGTCCAAACTCAAACCTTATCCCCTAACAGGGCTGGGCTGGAAGAAAAAAAAAATCAAGCCGGGCATTTTCAGACTAGACCAATCCATTGTGAGAGACAATGAAACCTGTGACAACATTTTTTCATCTAACATCAGCTATTTTCACCACAACAGGCAAAATGTTTTATTTATCTGACTGTTACACAGTCCTCTGTAGCTGCATGAGAAGCAGTGGATGGATCTTTTGTGTCGCCACTTGATGACCATTGTGGGATAAATATAACTGCTGTAAACATAACATTAAACCCTGACCCAAGAGCAGTTCATGACTCATCTTGAGGGGTAGGCCATATCAATGACTGGACACCGGACGAATTCACCTGTGGTGGAGGTTAAAAAAGGCCCATAGATCCTCTGGGTGGATCTGTCAGCTCTCAGTGGTTTACCACAGAGGCTAAGAGGAGAGAATGAGATGGAGTGGGAAAATGAATGACAGGCAGAGAGAGTGTAGCCTAATTATCATCGACTTTCAAATCTCTGTTTGAGACTTGGTCTGACCAAGTGCATAACGATGAATGTTTCCCCAACGGCATGGTAGACCCGCCTCCCTCGTTTGCTACTGGTCGAGGACAGAAAAGGCTGTGTCGAAGTTTAAACCAAGCATTTTCTTAGTCCCAATACAGTAGAACGTCAATACTCTCAGAGCATTACAGGACAGACAAAATCCACAAGCCCTAGTAACATTAAACATTCTACAAATGTTTGAGTTTGCTTAGTACATGCCTTACAAGTTAATTACACAGGCATTAATATTGTATGCATTAGTGCTAATAGATGTAACGCTAAAATAAAGTGTTACCATTTTCTCTTCTGAGGTTTATACCTTCCAAATAATTTGAGAGAGAGAGAGAGAGAGAGAGAGAGAGAGAGAGAGTGTGTCTCATACCCTGAGGGACAGTGACAATATACAGTGAATTGTTTCAGGGGTTTGTGTGTGTGTGTGTGTGTGTGTGTGTGTGTGTGTGTGTGTGTGTGTGTGCGTGTGTGTGTGTGTGTGTGTGTGTGTGTGTGTGTGTGTGTGTGTGTGTGTGTGTGTTTAATATTCTTATTCTTAACGCATGTATTGTTGTAATTGTAGTGTTCTTAATGTTCTTCATTGACCATAATGTTCTGTTACCCATTTTGATGTCGTCTGTAAGTTTTGGCAACACTGATATGAACAGGCATGCCAATAAAACATATTTGCATTTGAATTTGAGAGAGAGAGAGAGAGAGAGAGAGAGAGAGAGAGAGAGAGAGAGAGAGAGAGAGAGAGAGAGAGAGAGAGAGAGAGAGAGAGAGAGAGAGAGAGAGAGAGAGAGAGAGAGAGAGAGAGAGAGAGAGAGAGAGAGAACACAGGCACACACATGCACACACACCCACGGACACATACAAACATGCACGCCATCCTGTGTCACTCATCTGTCACCATATGAGAGAGAGAGAGAGAGAGAGAGAGAGACAGAGAGAGAGAGAGAGAGAGAGAGATGGTGATTCCTGGGCTGTCTCTCTGTCAATAGCACTTGAATAAACAGTCTGATAATGGTCCATAAATGCAAAGCAGACTTGTTTTCTTATTACTGGACTGCTGACAGTTGGCAGTGGTCTTGTCTAGAAACAGAAGCTCGCTCTTGCACATGAACTCGTCCTCTTTTTTCTCACAATCACATTTTTTCTCGCTCTCTCCCTCTCCTTGTCTCCCTGCCTCTATCCCCTCTCCTCTCTTCTTCTCTTACCCCCTCTGTCTCTGTTTCCCCCTCTCTTTTTCCCCTCCGTTTATATATTTATATATAACTCTCTCTTTCTGTCTGTATCTGTCTGTGTGTCTTTGCTTCCCGCTTCTGTCTCTCTCTTGCAGGGGTTACAGTATTGTGGGCTGGTTGGAGGTGACAGGGGGTACGTGCTTGTAGCCAGGCCACTGTTACTCCACATTGGTGCTTTGTGAACGCTGGCTTGCAACTGCTCGAATGTCTCGATGGTAGAGACACGTGAGTGAGTGAGTGAGTGAGTGAGTGAGTGAGTGAGTGAGTGAGTGAGTGAGTGAGTGAGTGAGTGAGTGAGTGAGTGAGTGAGTGAGTGAGTGAGTGAGTGAGTGAGTGAGAGAGACAGAGACAGAGACAGAGACAGAGAAAGAGTGAGTGCATCTGGCCTTAAGTGCAGCCCCGTCATCTCGTCGTTCTGCGTCAACCGTTAATTAAAATGATTTTGGAAATGTATTTTGAAATCTTGGCTGGAAATGAAGCTTGATTTCTGTTCAAGGTTGCAGAGCATGTGCAGCTGCAGCAGCAAATTGATAGTTTGGAAAGCTGTTTAGACTTCAGAATCATGATTACCTCATGCAGTGCTTCCAACAGCTCCTCGCCCTCCACTGAATACTGATCCTGGGGCAGCAGTGGCCTTGTGGGGAAGCCGTGGCCTACGGTAGCAGAGATTCTTTAAGTATATACAGATATGCCAACGTAATAGGTTTCTATGGGCACCTAATGTGACCAGGTTCCGGTCTGCCTAAAGGGGCGTGTCATAATGCTCCTAGAATGAATAGAACAGGCGTTAGGTCTGCCTAAAGGGGGATTTCCTCCCCCTCCCCCTTGCGACAGTAGAACCCGGAAACAATGGGCCAGCGGAACCTCTCTCTTATCTACTTTCTCTGATGGTAGTGTTGGAATCTTTGCAAAACTCTTACAGTACCTTAGCAAGATTTTTGTTGCTCGACAAATCTGTGACTTTTTGACTATTCATTTCAAAGTCTCTAGTTAATGAGATACATTTATTTTGATTTCAATGAAGAGTTCCAACCCTACTATATGTTGAAGCTACAAATTCGTCATAGAAAGGCAAACTTTTTCAGAGAACTACTGTGGTTCTTCTGATCTGGTTTATGTACAATACAGCACATGGCTTTGTTCTGTGGACAGGGTTGTCGTACACGGAGGATAAAGAGTGATTTAGTCACCAGGGCCCCACAGGAGGCCCACACACAGTCTGATTTATGTGAAGTGAAAGTGAAAGCCCGATTGGGAAACTCCAACTCCCATTATCATTGTGACACAGCACCCCACAGCACACAAGTGTTCACGGCACACAATGAAATTGCATTTATGCCTCACCCGCGCAAGGGGGCAGCCCCCAATGGTGCCCGCAGCGGGACGGTGGTGGATGGGGGAGAGCACTGATTAATTACTCCCCCTGGGCCGAGAGTCAAACCGGCAACCTTTGGAATACAAGTCTGACGCCCTAACTGCTTACCCATGACTGCCCATGCTAGGGGGTGGTCCATTGGAGCTGATTCATTGTACATAGGCCCACAATTTGCTGCGCCCCTGTCTGTGGATGAGGAGGCACCTGCTGGCCTCCTGCATCTAAATCAGTGATTCTCAACTGGTGGGTCGGGACCCAAAAGTGAGTCGCGGGGGGTTCCTGGGTGGGTCATGGAGCTGTGATGCAATGCACTAAAAATGACTATGATGTTGAAGACAGAGTGAAACATGGTTCATAGGTCTTTTCGTCTCCACTACTTCATAAGACACATTGTATATCAGCATACAATTCAAATAATAATGCATATTATGAAATGCATGATAATATTTTTTATTATTATTGGAAGAATCTGACGGTGCGACACACAGTTTGGGTCACAACGTATTGACCACGGCAAATTGTGGGTCACAAGACTATTCCAGTTGAGAACCACTGTTCTAAATGATTCAGAATTTGTTTTTGGTTTGATAAATAATGACCTTATGGCTTTTTCTATGACCATTTTACGTCATTTTTGTATTGGACATCACATTGAATTCCATTGCAAAATGTATTTTATATAGGCTAGGTTTGAAAAGTATGTTCTCAAAATATGTGTATTGAATGGCAAGAATTCACACATACACACTGTCTAAACAGTCATTTAATTTAAAAAAAAAAAGGTGCACTGAGCAGGAAATGTCAAACTTTCATGAACGTTTACTAAGTAATCAATTAAAATGATAAAATAAGTACAGTCATTTTTGCAGCTATAGAAATAGCTATAGAAATGTCTATTTCTGGAAATTCAAAATGGCGAACCATGGAGAAGATCCCCCTTTTCATGTATGAAAGTGCAATTTTCCCAGTTATAATGAATACAGAATTTGATTTTGGTGGTAAGTATTCATGAAAAGGTAGCCTGATTATCATCGACTTTCAAATCTCTTCGAGACTTGGTCTGACCAAGAACATAACAATTTACATTTCCCTAACAGTATGGTTGACCCACCGCCCTTTGCTAATGGTTGTTTGCTGCCTGACAAAGTGGGAGGAGTTCCCGTTTTTTCGGGAGCTCAGAAACTGTTGGATTCCAGCTATTCTACTCAAAATCTTGAATATTATCTTATAAACCATCCTTAAAACTTACTATGTGCTAACCGGAATCCTGTGTGTTCATTTTAAAAAGAATCGGAGAGCGCGGTGTCCAATTTTCGAATTAAGCCGGTTTATTCTTCCAATATAAAAAATACAAGGTCATACATTAATGTTTAAATGATTAAAGCATTGCCAGAGTTCTGTAGTTTCCATCTTACCCTAACCACCAACAGATCAGAACTCTCTATCTTTCCCTGTGCTCTTGCTTAAAACTGCTTCCTTGGGTGTGTCTGAGTGTCTGGCCCAGCCCTTGGGCCTTTGTCCATTGTAGTCATCCTGATGTTCGCTTGGTGGGGTCTGGTTCTTGGTCCATCTTCCTGGTTAACGCTTACACATACTGAAAAACAGATGCCCAAACCTCTAAGACCAATTGCCTATTCATCATGTAGAGCTTGACAGTTCCTTGTGACCTTTCTGACCTTTGAGGTGGTCAGTGTGGGGGCATACCAGTAAAGGCACTCATTAAGTATTTAGCATCAAATCATCAAGTTTTCACATCCCACAAACTTAAAGATATCCAAAAGTCTACAAGTCATCAGATTAATCACATATAGCTATAAAACAAAAGCATCTTATTACAACACACAAACACACAGTAGTTTTAAACATCCTGGGACACAGAGACACATATACTTAAACAAGCACACACCCACACACACACAGACAGTGGGGGTAGCGAAACTCTGGACACACACTCAAGCACACAGATAAGAACACATGCTCTCTTCTCTTACACACTCTTAAATTCTTATCCTGTCTTAGACCATACTCCTTAGTCCAATACAAAGTATTCTATTACCCAAATAATACTTCTAATATATTTTGACTATAGATTATGCATACATATTCAGTGAATTGATTTACTAGTAAAATATTTTTCAAATGAGCACTTATTATTATGTCACTACATTGATTTCATTGCTAAATTATGACTCATATATCTACAAAACGTGTTTGTATTTTTTCTTGCCTGACTAGAGGCAACGCTGAAGGTGTGGCGTCACTAGGAGGGCACAGCCTGGCTATGAAAAAGGTAACATTAGTGAATGGGTAGCACGAATACTGAAAATAAACAACTAAAAATCTCGCACAGTGCACCTTTTAAGGTACTATTTTTTTGGTGTTTTTGACTTTATTTATGATAGGACAGTGAAGGTGGTAACAGGAAGCGAGTGGGGAGAGAGAGACGGGGAAGGGCCAGCAAAGGACCCGGGCTGGGAATTGAACCCATCAGCCGCATGGTAGACGAGTGCCCTACCGTTTGGCCACGGCAGGGCCTTAAACAGTCATTTCTAATGATAAAATGCAAAATTTTGCAACGAAACTTCCATTCTTAAAAGACAAATTGATTCATCCAATACTGAAGTCAAAAGTGGAATTCTGAGGCTTTCCTCTTCCCTTTCCTCATGCCCGAAAAATACAAGTTGCATCATTCCAACACCAATACACAGTGTTTTTGCTTTTGTCTGAGGGTTTTTTGATAATTCCTACCTAAACATCTCAGATGTATTCAAGCTCAAGTGTTTTTGAATATGCTTCATTGGTCTGACACACACACACACACACACACACACACACACACACCCACACACACACCCACACACACACACACACACACACACACACACACCCACACACACACACACACACACACACACACACACACACACACACACACACACACACACACACACACACACACACACACACACACACACACACACACACACACACACACACACACACACACACACACACACACACACACACATACAAAGCACGAGGCTAGAGTTCAAGTCCTGCACCTCCTCCAAGCCACTGTTATATGAGACAGCTGTTTTCATATGACTTCCGTCTGTCTCTGGATCTGAAACTGTATTATCTTAGCCCCAAATACAGTTCATTGACCGATGGTATTTATGTAAATTCACAACCGTTTGATGTGGATTTTAAATGCTCACTTACCTAAAAAGAGGCTAGTAGAGGCCATTGGTGGTAGAGCCTTCTGTGTTGCTGCCGTCTCTCTGTGGAACAATCTACCACTCCACATCCACCAAGCCCCCACAGGGCATCTCAAAAAAGCATCTCATATCCAATATTTTCACAGAGGCTTATGGTCCTTAACCCTTCCCTCCTCCCCTCTCCCCAATTTCTTATTCCCATCTCCTTCAGTAAAGCAACCTTCACCTCCATGAAAGGTGCTATGAAAAATAAGTTTTATTTTATATTATTATCACATTTCATCAATTCCTTAACCACATAAGGACATTAACAACTGTAATCATAGTAGTAACATAACAGGAACTTATTTTTTGTGAACTTTCTATCTATCTATTTTCTATGTGTTCTGTCACACACATTTAAAAAGGGGGCATTTGTGCAACCCTTCTTCCAACCTTTTTTAAATTGCATTCATAAATATAAGCTCACATCTCATTAGTCACATGAATCTTAGCAAGATGTTTTGTGAATTTGTTTTATGCTTTGTGCTATCCTATTCAACTCAAACAGGTGGCTTGGCGTGGTGTGGTTGTGCATCCTGCAAAACCTGTCTGTCAGTCTGTCTGTCTGTCTGTCTGTCTGTCTGTCTGTCTGTCTGTCTGTCTGTCTGTCTGTCTGTCTGTCTGTCTGTCTGTCTGTCTCCTCTTCTCTCCCCCTCTGGCTGCGCCTGCGGTGGTCTCTTAATGAGGATCCGCGGCCGTTGGGGAGGAGGGGGAATCATCTTTATTGGTTTTGGCAAATAGTCCCTTCAGGAGGAGAAGCAGAGCCAGCCTTAAAGGTGAACTGTGTAGGATGGTGGCCAGAGTAGCTATTGAAACTATGCTGCTCATTGAAACTGTGCTGCCTATTGCCAAATTTTCATGAATTTCATATTTCATTAATATTTACTAAATAATGAACTAATATTTACTAGTGTAACGGATTGAACTGCCTTTACGCATGGCAAGGTGTGTCCCTCTGTTTTACCGTCGTTTTAAGACGTCGTGAGACGTTGCCAGCCGCTGAATAGCTAACTAGTTAGTGGCGGCAAGGACATATTTTTTTAATAAAAACACCCGAAACGGTAGGCTCATGGGAGTTTTCCCGGTGTTCGGGTGTGTTTGCTGAGGGTGTGTGTGTGTGTGTGTGTGTTTGCCTTGTCCTGTGGCACCCGGACTGCTCTGTGGCTAGAACGTACCCCCTGCCTATATCTAGGTAGGTCTATGTGTTTATACAATGTTTGTTCATTCGTCAATTTGGAATGTATTCATTATCGCCAGGTTGGATGGATCCCCTGGTAATAGCCTAGTTCTGGAAATTCAAAATGGCGGACAATGGAGAAGTGCCTTTCATAATGACATTCAGCATGAATTCTCTGGAGATAAACTACTAGAAATCGTACACAGTGCACCTTTAAGGCTGGTTTCCCACCATGTGGCTTCTTCCCCTTACTCCAGTGGTTCCAAAACTTTTTTTCTTCTGCTGGGACCCCATTTTTGGATCTTTAGAACATCTTTTGCCCACTCCACCACCCCTAGGCCTACCTCATATTCCAAACAGAAAATATTTTTTGTCCCCAACCAATTGATGGAACGGTTATATTATATGAAAGAATACAGTGCACAGCAATAGATGTTGAAAAGTAACATTTGGAGCAAGTTATTCCCAAATGTGTGAAATACAACATCTGAAGCTGAATTTCATCAAAAGAAACATGCTTGTCAACATGTACTGTGACTACTGAAGCAGATCATGATACTCTCTATAGGATTTCATTCAAATCTCACACACATCTATTTTAGCCAGGTGCAGACTCAAAATGAAGAGCTCTTTTCCAAAACGCTATATCCACCATTTTTTTTACTTTTTGCATTTTAATATTGGAATTGACAGTTAAGATGTCCTATCATCTATGTGTGAATTCTTGCCATTCAAATATTATGACAGCATACTTTAAAACCTCTATAAAAACGCGTTTTGCAATGCATTTCAATGGAATGCCCAATACAAAAATGTCAATTTCCCAACATTCTATAAAATGGATATATCTCATTTTGGAAAAGAGCTCTTCAAATGTAAAAGTTCAATGTAAGGCAAGGATGAAACGCACACCGATGACCTCCCTTTTAATCCCTTTCAATTTCGAGATGTTTTGTGCCAATACGGCCCCTTCTCAGACACTGTATGGGAGTTTAACATAGGGGTGTACTCACTTTTGCACCAGCATAATTTGACAAAAATGGGCAAATACAGTATGTCAGAGAAGTTATACTATTGACCTTACTTTTCTGTCGTAAGCTCAAAAGATGCTGTATTACACTTACCCACGAGCATTTGGGAATCATTTGTGTGTTTATTAAAATATTGTTCAAGTGCAGTGCACTGTATATACTTTATTCAAGGTTTTCTGTGAACAGACCCTTCTCGCTGCCCCATGCAGTATTTCCGTGCCCCCAATCCTTTCTCTCTCTTCCTCTCTCTCTCTCTCTCTCTCTTCCTCTCTCTCTCTCTTCCTCTCTCTCTCTCTTCCTCTTCCTCTCTCTCTCTCTCTCTCTCTCTCTCTCTCTCTCTCTCTCTCTCTCTCTCTCTCTCTCTCTCTCTCTCTCTCTCTCTCTCTCGCAGTGTACACACACACACACACACACACACACACACACACACACACACACACACACACACACACACACACACACACACACACACACACACACACACACACACACACACACACACACACACACACACACACACACACACACACACACACACACAGCACCATGGCACCTGTTTGAAGAATACAGATGCCCTCCAGTTGGCCTCCTTGGCTGATGTGCCCTTAACCCCTTAGTGCAGAGTCTATGTTGCAAAAAAATGAATGGCAGTGTCTTAATCTGTTACTTAAGACTCTTGGTAATGTCATAGAAATGTTGTTATGATGTAGTTGAGTATTTTCAGCAAATAGTGAATAGGCCCGCTGACGACCGCATCTGGACTAAGAGGCTATGGCAAGGCACCTAGTAATCCCACGTTGCTTTAGGGCAGGGATGGGGTACCTATGGCTCAGGGGTCGTTTGCGGCCTGTGAGGCCATCTTATCCAGCCCCAGATATAATTTTCATGTTATGCAGTTTCACATGAAATATGACGTGTTTTTTTAAAGAAATCTTAGAAATTATATTTACAATAAAATTACATTATATTTTCAGGGGACCTGGTGAAGGTGGGGTCTGTTGTAAACGCCTCAGAGTGACACTCCGACATGGAGCTTTGTGGTGTGGGTATAATACAGTTTTATTGAGAGGCTATCAAATAGCCGCTCACTTGTGCTATAGCACCAGCCACTTCTGGAATCGCAAGGACTGTTTGGAATATCAGAAAAGGTATCTCCACATGTGTACAAGACTGTGGAACCCTGAAGTGTTTCTTTAAGTGCAGGGGGAAATTCCCTGCGTCTTCCCTGCTACCGTAAGACTGATAGCAAAACAAAAGATTAACCTCATGGATTTTCCCCCTGAAATGTTCTTCTCTTTTTGGATTTGTAATGTCTTCATAATTTCTGTCATATTGTTTTACATTTTTTTCAATTCATTGACTCAGAGTGCCTGTGCAAGAGTTCCAGTGTGCCGGGACAGTTTGCGAACAAATGGCAAATAAACAATTTTGACTTTGACTTAAAACGACCCAATGCAATCACACATAAGCATCAAAACTAAGAATTTTAATACTATTTCAGTTTGGAATAGTTCAGTTTAAATGGATAAAATAACCAATTCTTGCAATTACAGAATTTATATGACATTGAGAATTGTAATGCAATCCATTGGTTTGTTTTATGTTGGCAGTGCTGTTGTCAACGAATCGCAGTGGTTGCATTATTCATTCCAGATGTTTTTAGTAATCCTTCTCATACTGACCTTTTGCCTCTTTAACCATAAATTACACTTCACATTAGTCACACATAGGGTGCCGTGTGCAAACAGAAAACACAGACAAGTAATCATAGTAGTTCATCTTTTAAATATATTTGGATATTTACAAAAAAGTACAAAGTATATACATGATGAAGATCCTTACATTGTGACTCGTTCATTCTTCCAGGTTAGCTTCTAATTGCTGATTTCCTGTCTCGGTCTTTAGTCTGCAGAGGAGAAAAATAAAAAAAATAAGGCAAAACAAATGAGTTAGATCTGCTGACGTGATTTTGCATTCGAAATGACGGTGAGGTTTTATTGAAAATATGAATAAACTACAAACTGGAAGCAGTCTAATTAAGCGGTAACACTTTACAATAATGGATAGGCCTACGTAAAAAGCAGGACTTAATTAATAATTTACTAATGATAAGCCTAACATTAACAAATGTTTTTTTAATCATTTACTAAGGTTTATTCATTCTTCATAAAATATCTATAAATAATATGTTCACGATTTTACAAACCTTTTATCAGCTTCTATATCAGATTTTTTTTACAGTAAAAAAGGTCTGCATACAAAGGATTTGCCAAATTTTCCTCAGTGTTCAGGTCCCTCGCCAATTGCCGCGTTTTAGCAATAGTCACTTGAAAGTGAAGATAATGTCAAAATGTCAACGCTTTAGCTTTTGATTGGCAAGAATGACCACGTCATTTCTTTTCTATCACTCAAATAACCATGGTTTCGTCTAATTCATAGTGCAATCGAGCTTTGCCAAATTTTGTACACAGCAAAACTAGGCCAGGCCACTAACCAAAGCAGAGCTAGTATCATAATTGTTTAAAGTGAACTAATGTTCTTTCCTTTACTATGAGCTTTAACAGGCAGGCTTGGACGTATTACTTCCCAGGCTCAATCCGACAGAAAATGTCAAAATTATCCCACCGGCCATCATTTCTCATCCGTGTGTGTGTGTGTGCGCGTGTGTGTGTGTGTGTGTGTGTGTGTGTGTGTGTGTGTGTGTGTGTGTGTGTGTGTGTTCGTGTTCGTGTTCGTGTTCGTGTTCGTGTTCGTGTGCGTGCGCGCGTGCGTGCGTGCGTGCGTGCGTGCGTGCGTGCGTGCGTGCGTGCGTGCGTGCGTGTGTGGTGTGGTGTGTGTATGTGGTGTGTGTGACTGCCTGTATGTCTGAGGATCAGCCGCATGTCTTGGTGAGCTGTGCAGCTGATTCTGCTGCCGATAATGTAATCATTTAATGTCGATCATAGGTCCAAGACAAGCTTTTATTATGGCGCAGATTAGAGCCCAAAGTGCTTCCATGTGTGTGGGGTTTAGCCCTGTGCAGAGGAGTACAGTGGGAGGGAGAGAGAGAGAGAGAGAGAGAGAGAGGCTGTGTGTGTGTGTGTGTGTGTGTGTGTGTGTGTGTGTGTGTGTGTGTGTGTGTGTGTGTGTGTGTGTGTGTGTGTGTGTGTGTGTGTGTGTGTGTGTGTGTGTGTGTGTGTGTGTGTGAGAGAGAGAGAGAGAGAGAGAGAGAGAGAGAGAGAGGAGAGAGAGAGAGAGAGAGAAGAGAGAGAGACAGAGAGGAGAGAGAGAAAGACAGAGAGAGAGAGAGAGATAGAGGGAGAGAGAGAGAGAGAGAGAAACAGATAGAGCGAGCGAGCGAGGCGTTGGACTTCCTATATGGTGCAGTATCTTATCTGTTCTCTTCATCACAGCCTCTTCACAGTCTTTCTCCACTGCCAGCACACACGCACGCACACACGCACGCACACACGCACACACATTCTCTCAAGGTTTGGATCCTTGGATCCTCCTTTCTTTCTACAGTAATATCACCTGATCTCTCCATTCATCATCTCTACATGTTATTTCAAATAATCTGAAAACACATCACTCAAAATTTCCTCTTTGATAAACATTCTCCTCATTATAGTAAATCATGCTCAACATCCCCTCCTCTCTCCTCCCGTCCGCTCTCCTGTCCTGTCCTGTCCTGTCCTGTCCTGTCCTGTCCTGTCCTGTCCTGTCCTGTCCTGTCCTGTCCTGTCCTGTCCTGTCCTGTCCTGTCCTGTCCTGTCCTGTCCTGTCCTGTCCTGTCCTCTCCTCTCCTCTCCTCTCATCTCGTCTACCTCTTCTCCTCTCCTCTCCTCTCCTCTCCTCTCCTCTCCTCTCCTCTCCTCTCCTCTCCTCTCCTCTTTAGGAGAAGCACCAGTGCAAAAAAACCCCCTTCTAATCGTTTTGTTTTTGCTGTCTTGATAAGCCATGGCTGGATTCGGTTTCTCCTCTCACCTGTAGGTGACTGTAATCTTTTCTCATGCCTGATACTGTATGTTCACAGTAAATGCTGTGAATCGTTAGTGTTAATTGAACACTTTAAGAGTCAAACCAACTAAAAGAGTGTTAAACACGGGGAAAACTGTGTAGGCCCTATGTGTGTGATGTGTGAATGAGGTGTATGGAGTCGAGGCAGTGTCTAATTACCTCCGCCATGCAGGGACTGAACAGAGGCCACCAATGCCCCATTCATCCTAACTCTACAAACAGTAACATTACACTTAGCTGATGCCTTTATCCAAAGCGACTTACAGTTATTTACAGGGTATTGGTCACAGTCCCTGGAGCAATCTAAGGTTGCCTTGCTCAAGGGCACTTCAGCCATGGAGGTGTAGGGGAGAGGAAAGATGGGATTTGAACCTTACATCCCTCTGATCTTAAGATCACCTCCCTAACCATTAGGCCATGGCTGCCCAACTGAAGCACGCTAAACCACCAACAAAAATGTCACCTAATACTATAGCACGTCAGGTTAGTATGATTTAAAAAAAATATATACTTCTCCCCCAGGATAATAACAATGAGACTGTTGTCTCTTTTTCAAGTTAGCTGATACTTATACCTAACCCTTAACATTTTAAGTCTTTTAATCTAACATTACATTTTTAAGCTGGCCAAAACCAACCCAGTATTATAGTACTATTATACTCATCAATTATAGTGAGAAAAGTTAAGGTAAAGAAATTGTTTTCGTTTGCTGCAAAATCCTGTGAACCCAACCTAGGCTACATTTTCAAAACGGCCTCGGGTCCCTTAGATCTCAAGCGGATAACTCGATAGCTCATGTGGTACAGTAATGGAAAGTGATCAAAAAGCACCGGAAACATGTGAGATGGGCAAGATATTTTGATTGCGGGTTTTTGAAAGTTTTTGGTATCCAATAGCCGTGATTCCGATCTTTGAACGAAAGTGAGAAATATTCGAGCATGACATTTCTTCTTTCCTCTAGAATTGTGTGTGAAATATGTCTGTCTAGATCACAGACTTTATTTCAGTTTTACAAGATCAGACAGCCTGATCCCCAGAAAAACAAAGTTTATGCTCGTTGGCACAATTAATACGCAGCACCGCGGCCAAAATGTGTCTGCTTTGGTATTCAGCTGAAAGAGGAAAATCAACATTTATCCAATTTTTCATATGCTGTAGTTTCTCAAATATAAATCTTACACCTTTCTTGTTTTAGCCTGATTTGAGTGCAGTGATTATGTCACATTTTGTGTTTATCATTTACAATATAGGCCCTATTTAAAAGTTGGGCATGTTTGCGTTTTATGTAAACATTTCATCTAAGTACTAGCCTACATGGAAGGGAGGCATCACATTGTCTGCATCTTTTAAATAAGGACAACATCATTACAATAGTCTGCCACAGTCTTTAAGTCATGAAAAATATGCACATGATTAGGGTAGTTCTACTATTTTTTCAAAAGGTGTTCACCACTATTTTAATGAATTATTGTCATTTGTTCAGTATATTGCTCCCTATATATTTATTTTTTGCAATATTCTCAGTGAAGCATTAGATCATCTTATTTTATGTACTGTGGCTGATATGACAATAAAAACCTACTTGACTTGACTGACTTGACATAAGAATGCTAAAAGCAGGATATACATTGTGAAGAAAATTGCCATTAGATGTGTCGCCGTAAATAGTGCAGCGTTAATCCAACACTTGGGAGTAGGAGCAGCTCTATGAGTGCTGTCATTTGCCTCTGTAAGTGTTACATTGACACTGTGCAAACTGCTAAACGTCAGTGTGTTGCTGGTTTGGATGAGAGCAGATGTTTCCAGAATGCTGAAAAGAAACGTGTCTGAGACGTTCACAGGGGACAAGGACTTGACTCTGAGAGGCCTGTGGAACTGCAGCCTGTTTGCACGCTGCTGGGCCTCTGCCTGTCCTGCGTTCCACTCCATCCCATATTTCAGCTTGTTTAGCTCGGGGAAAAAAAACCCTCCCGATAACAGCCTCGCTGACAGAATTATCCTTCGGAAAAATATTAATGCATTGAATGGCCATTTAAACAGTCTGTCTAGAGTCTTCTTAGTTTAGCTTCATGTTAAAAGATGCAAGGATTACAAATTGTACGCGTATATATGTTTTCTTCACCTAAACATAGAGGAAGAAATGACAATCTATCTTTTGCACATTTGAATCGGATATAAAAATAAAATAAAAGGAAGGTGGTCTTGGTGCTACTATACCCTTAATTCCTATGTCACACATACAATTCCCCATTGCCTTCTAAGATGTTTTCCCCCCACTGTACACTAAATTAGAAACACAAACCCCATCTTACAGAGCAAAGATACTCACCATCCTACGCTGGTTGCTGAGGCAAAATGTGCAGATCTGTCTGGGTTGTGAGTTCTCTGTGTCTGTTGTGGGGCTGGGGGGGCTGCTGTTGCGAGCTGCATGTCCAGGTCGGTACAGGGCGCTGGGTGGTGGTGGTCGGTTGCAGGGCTGTCCGTCACGACACGCCTCCCCCAGCAGCAGCACGTTGCCCAGGTGGGAGATGTAGCTGGAGGCCAGGCGCAGGGTCTCGATCTTGGACAGCTTGCGGTCGGCCGGCTCGGTGGGGATGAGCGTGCGCAGCGCCGAGAAGGCCGTGTTGACGCTGTTGGTGCGGTCCCGCTCGCGCGCGTTGGCCGCGTGCCGCTGCCGGATCTCAGTCACCACGGTGCGCGCCGCCGCCGCTACGTCTGTGCCCGTCATCGTCATCATCTGAGCAGGTGGACGGCAGCCCAGTTTGCGTTTCCTGCCGGAGGAGACGGCGCCTTTCAGACCTCCGAGGCCCGACACGTCCAGGCGGAAGGCCTTCGTGGTGAGGTGCTCAGCGTGGGAGTCCTCACTGCTGCTGTTATTGTTCTCCTCATCCCCTGACATGATGTCCAGGTCCGAGGCCGAGCACAGGAGGCGTCCTCCTCCCGAGCCTGGATGCACCAGGGTGAAAGACATATCAGCCTCCCGCCCCCGTCTTGCGGCTTACCCCACAGTGGTGGTGATGACCCCCCCTCTGGCTCTGAGCCACTTCCCGCTCCCCTGGCTGAGTCCCCAGGCTCGTCACCTACAGCGTGACCTGTGTCTCATAGATCTCATAGGCAGAAGCTGGCCTGTGTAGTCCTGGCAGACAAGGATCCTCTTCTAACAGAGCACAGCTCCTCACCCGGCCTTCTAAAGAGACAGCACCATGCTCGTTGGGGACTCTCTCATCGCTGCTGCTGCTGCACAAGCAAGACGTCAGGTTTGTATGCCTGTGTATGCGTATCTATGTGTCTGTGTGTAGCTGTTTCAGTGTGTTGATGTGTATGCATAGGTGTGTGTGCAGGTGTTTCAGTGTGATATTGTGCATCTATGTGTGTGTAGGTTTTGGCATGTGCTATGTGTGCGCGTGTTCGAGTGTGTTGTTGTGGTGAGTGTGAATGAGTGTGCTGCCCCAGTCTTCAGTCTGTTCATCAGTGTCTCCCCTGGTCCACATGTGCTGTGAGACTTGAGTGTTTCCGTATGCTGCTGCAGCTGCTGCCGCTGTGGCTTTATAGTTAAGGGGAGTGTCCCTGTGCCCCCACTCCCCCTTCAGTGAAAGATCCAGAAGTGTGTGTGTGTGTGTGAGAGAGAGAGAGAGAGAGAGAGAGAGAGAGAGAGAGAGAGAGAGAGAGAGAGAGAGAGAGAGAGAGAGAGAGAGAGAGAGAGAGAGAGAGAGAGAGAGAGAGAGAGAGAGAGAGAGAGAGAGAGAGAGACAAATACAAATACAAATACAAATACAAATACAAATACAAATACAAACTAGGCAAAGAGAGAAACAGACTGACAAAAAGTGTGTCAGAGTGATGATATGAAGAGTTACAAGAGTGGATGTGAATTTGAGGAGGAAGCTACTGAAGAGATAGGGGGAGAGAGTGACTAAGGGTAGAAACAGACAGGTAGAAAGTATGTATCGTGTGGCTATGAGCAACAATGATGAAAGTTGGATAGAGAGTGAGATCAGTGGTGTTGAAATACTTGTGTATTTGTGTTTATGGGACGGGTGAAAGATATATAAAAAAGTGAGTTGCCTACATTTCTTCAAATCATTTTTTCAGCAATCCAAGGCAGTGAAAGGCAAAACTTATACTTCATACAGACGTGATGAAGTATTCTGTAATGTATTTTTAGTACTGATAAAAATGAACAGATGAGTGAGCTGTGGTTCAACTCAGCCTCATGTGGAGAGAGACGGCTGCCAGTCAGAGCATCATGTGGCCATGGAAGGAAGCGATGGGAGAAGACTGCTACTCTTTTGTACACTGTATCTTTTGTACACTGTTATGTTTCTATGTTATACTATGGGTACATATACGGGCTGTTTAGCCTTTTCATTATGAACGGACAGTGAATGGTGGGACAGAAAATTGTGGATTAGAGAGATGGGGTAGGGTTGGAATATGACCCAGGGCCAGATTCGAATCTGGGTCCTTGTAGCCCGCAACTGCCCGCATATGGCCCCAAGACTGCTGCTACTCTTTTGAGGTTGTCTAACATTGTCTCAGTGTAATATTTCAAGTGGTTATGCTGATCCTTGTCATTCCCATCGATTTGAAATATTTACTCAGCGAAGTGGGTAATGGCCCAATGGCCGGCGGTCAGAACACTTGTTGATTAAACAGGAAGTGCTCAAGGCATTGAGGACTTTAGGAGGAAATGTGGAGGGGAGAGTGCAGCGCAGCCTGGCAAAAGCCAACCAGTTGCTGAGGGAAATCAACGCTTACAACGTCATGTCATTGACATGCAGCGACATGACTTCTATTCCCCCGCAGTTTTGATGAATTGGCGCATGAGAGAACGTGGCGGATTCTTGCAAAATTCAGTTCCTCTTACTTTTTCTTAATGAAGTGCCTCCGGGTACAAAACACTTCTCTGAAAATAATGAATCGACCTCATCGGCCAACAAAACGTCCTCCAAAACGTATAGTGTTACACAATATGGCTCCATTTGTGCTACTCCATAGCAACCCATCAGCAGGACAAACAGTTTTGTGAATTCATTATAGGCCTATGCCTTTTTTCAGAGATGCACATTCCCTGATAGAGAAAACCTCTAACCGGTGGCCAGAGATTACATCATAGCTCATCATATTTCCTCATATGCATTCTTGTAACATTAGAAAAGCCGCAGACCGAAGACCAAATGTTCTCCTTCTTTTTAATTGCACAGTGGTGATTTTTTTGAAATTGTGAGCGCAGCAGATGTGTCATATATACATAACGTAACTGAGGGTTTGTACCACTAGCGCACTCTGGCGCATACATGGGTGAGAGCACAGCTATTCCAAAAAAGGCAATCTTAAATTCAATGTGACTACGTAAACTTAGAAAAACTAACCCCACTTGGCATCTGCACTTATTGTTCTGTATATTGCCTGTTCACTTTGTATCTGCAGTGTTGTGTGCTATAATTATGTCTTCATTTGGAAGTCGCTTCGTAAAAAAAGTGTTTTGCCAAATGTAATGTAATGTACACTTCCATTAAAATGTGTTTGTAATGTCAGCACAATGAAAAGTCACAACAGCAAAAGAGGACACCAACCAATTTGTTATGCCAAGCTGTTTCCTTCAGGCAGCACGCACCTTATTCTGTCCCGTGCTGAAGCACACCTGTTGAATTACAAAATTACTCATGATCAATTTTGGACTAAGCTATTCTGTCTCCCAATCCCAATGCACCGGGCCAGCAGTGTTATCCACCATCTGCCTGCAATTATCCTTATTCACTTCAGCTTCACAATTATTCTCAACTTCCTTGCTTGCACCCTAAAGTTTTATTCAATGCCCTGATGCACCAATGCCCCAAAACACACACACACACACGCATACGCACACGCACATGCACACGCACACGCACACGCACACGCACACACACACACGCACACGCACACGCACACGCACACGCACACGCACACGCACACGCACACGCACACGCACACCTAGAATAGAAAATAATAGAATAGAATAGAATATAATGTAAAATTCAGGATATAATCCTGAAGAGTCGGGTAGAGTAGAAAAGAATAGAATAGAATAGAAAAGAATAGAATAGAACCGAACCAAACCGAATATAATAGAATAGAAAAGAATAGAATAGAAAAGAATAGAATAGAAAAGAATAGAATAGAATATTTAAAGCTGTAAGGAGCAGGATATAATCCTGAAGAGCAGGAGGCCCAGTGGTGTTGTTAATGTGTTGGCAGTGGGACGTCTGCGACAGGCTAGACTAGACTAGACTGGACTAGTGGCTGTCTGCTTCGCTCCCGTCCCCGTCTGGTCAGTGCTGCTGGGGACGGGCCAGCCCCCTCAAGCCCAGCTCTCTGGTCCAAAGCGCGACACCGCACCGCACCGCACCGCACCGCACCGCACCGCACCGCACCGCACCGCACCACCACTCCTCACAACACAGGACATCCAGCAGCTGCACCACAGTGTCCACTGCCAGGGGAGGGGAGGGGAGAGAGAGAGAGAGAGAGAGAGAGAGAGAGAGAGAGAGAGAGAGAGAGAGAGAGAGAGAGAGAGAGAGAGAGAGAGAGAGAGGGGAGGAGAGGAGAAATGGGGGAAAAGGAAGAAAGGAAAAAAGATGCCAGTGAAGAATGGGCAGTACCCTCACGGCGAACATTATGGTATAGGTACTGTGAGACACAAAGTAAAAAGTGACAATTTTTGCATCCTCATGAACGAGAAAGGAGAGAGAGAAAGAGAGAGCTAAAAGATGTGCTGTGTTATTTCAAAACAACTCTCTACCTCGCTGAAAAGACCTTTGTGGAAACATTGCTGACTCTGGCTTTTCCATTTGCTCCTCTATTTTTTATTGTGGGTCTTACGAGGTGCTTTACAGAACAATAAGCAAAAATAGCATTACAATAAAATTACTTTGACATTTTTACGGAACTTTGTTTCCTTAAGATAATTAAAATAGACAATGAAACTTTTTAAATAGGTCCTCTATCCATGCTGGTCTCTCAACTTTCTCAAAGCAAGTCCAGATTCATTAAATGTGATCACTAGACATAACGCAGGCAGAACTATTGAATCTCCATTGACTTTCAGAATGATGTCACTCCCCCACCTTCTGGGCTGGACTGGGGCAAAAATTAAGGCCGGGTATTTTCAGCTAAGACCACTCAGGCAGGCATGGAGAAGCTAAATGAATTTTTTAAATCTGACTCTGAGAAGTCAGCTGTGGTGGTATGAGGACTGATATCACTACATTAAGGGGAAGACCGGGCCAAAATCATCAAAATGTCCACTGGGCAAATGCCCTGTACGCTTTATGGCCTATCCAGGCATGCCCACCTTCTGAAAAGTGCTGTATCAGTCTGTGCATTCAATGGCATTTAATTGAGCCGTTCATGCCTTTCTATAAGCCATTCCTGCCCTGCAGCAGTCAGAATCATTTCCACTGAGAGGAGAGAAAAGAAAAGACAGGCAGTCTGTTTGTTTTTTGTTTTCCGTTTTGTTTGTATTGCTTGCTTTAATCTCACTGTGGTGGGCATCAATTTTGTTTAGAGGATAAAATGAAATAAAAAATAACACACGCACACGCACACGCACAGACTCACACATGGACACGCACACACACACGTGCACACACACTCTAGGTCCTGAATCAACACTGCAAAAGATACATTACATTTTAGCAGTGCTACTTAAACATTGAGTAGGACTAACATTGTGGGTGTTGAATTAGTTGAGTACCCGAGGTGATGCCAGGGAGAACGCTGTGCAGATGAGGTAACATTCTAGGCCTGTGGAAGGAGTTCCAACCATCTGCCAGCTCCAGGCCTGCTTCTGCCTCTTCGTACTGGATGCCCGCTGGTGCTGCTTTTCGGGCTCTGCTATTTTCTGGGCTTCCTCTCCCTTCTGCCATCCAGAGGATTTATTTTTCATGAGGAAAAAAAAGTAATCCGTCTTACAGTTACGCGTCCAAAATTCCATGCCGTTGTACTCCGGGCCATCAGTTAGAAGCTGAGTATCCGTCTTGTGAGTGAGAAGTGTGAGCGAGTGTGAGTGCTGTCCCCCAAGTCCCTATGGGATGCAGCACCAACATGCGACAGTGAAGTGAGAGCCCACCTGGTAAACTCCAACTCCCATTGTCATCGTGAGACAGCACTCCACAGCACAAAGTAGTGCTCACGCACAACAAAACTTGCATGTATACCTCACCTGGGCAAGGGGGCAGTCATGGAGGAGGATCGGGGAGAGCACTGGTTAGTTACTCCCCCCACCAACATGGCAGGTCAGGAGTCGAACCAGCGTCCTTTTGGCTAAAAGTCTGACACCCTAACCACTTACCTACGATTGCCCATTATGTAACTTGCTATATTTCCTCCTGCATCTCACTGAGTTCAGCTCACAACACTTCAGCACGACAAAAAACATTTTGTAAGTCACCAGACATATTAAACCACATACATTCATTGTTTGATGCCAATTTGTTGTTTTAACGCCAATGTATTAATTGATGTCCTTGAAATATTATGTGTGTGTGTGTGTGTGTGTGTGTGTGTGTGTGTGTGTGTGTGTGTGTGTGTGTGTGTGTGTGTGTGTGTTTGCGCATGTGTGTGTGTGAGGTGGGAGTATGGGGGGCCTTCTGTCAACCTGAAAGGTTGAGGCCCAGCGGACCTACAACGCCAGACCTCATAAAGAGAGCGCAGCAGCAGCAGAGAGGCCACAGCAGAGGACCCAACTACCCTCCTACCAGGCCTTCTATGGGGGCGTTGAGCAGGGCATTTGCCCCTGGGCCCAGGGCCTTCCCGTATTGGTGTTGAGGGCCCCCTATTATGATTGGGACACTACGCATCATCCCTCAGCTCGAAGCTTCTGAGTGGAGAAGGTGTAGCAACACCTGAACATTAGTCGGGTGTTTGCACACAAAAACAAAACCCTTAAAAACTAAGCTGCAGTGTGCTCCAGCCTCTACTTCAAAAGACCCTATCATGTCCTTTGCATGGGGGTCCCTATCAGTGTTTTGCCACTGCTGCCGAGGAGACTGCCACCGCCCTCCTCCTGCCTACCAGGCCTGCTAGGTATGCTGCTGCTTCCAGGCAGGCCGCCCACCACGCACCGGCGGGCTGTCTGGAATCAGTCTGCAGCCACCTTCACACAGGTCAGGTGTGTGTGTGTGTGTGTGTGTGTGTGTGTGTGTGTGTGTGTGTGTGTGTGTGTGTGTGTGTGTGTGTGTGTGTGTGTGTGTGCGTTTGTGTGTGTGCGATTGTGTGTGTGTGTGTGCGATTGTGTGTGTGTGTGTGCGCGTGTGTGTGTGTGTGCGTGCATATGTGCGTGTTTATGTGTGCTTATGTGGTCGTGTACAGCCCCTTTCACACAGGTCTCATACTTAGTTCACCGTTAGGTGCTGTGTTATAGAGTGATTGTACTCTTTCAAGAAAGGCTGTCTGACAGACAAATAGTATACCGAAACATACGTTGACCTGATAAAAAAGGATCTGAGTAGCCGCGGTACATTACCTTCGCCACAAACGTTTGAGGCCAGCTTTACGAGAGAACTTAATTAAACATGACGGTCTATTTGCAAAGAGGACAACCTTTTTGGAGTTTTTAATGATGATCTCTCAACCCTGTCGTAGATGTTGTGTATGGAGAAAGGGATTGAGTTTCTCTGCTTCAGTGGGGAGGCCTCAGTGCTTGTAATGGGGGTTCTCCCCTGCATCTGACCTGTGAGATGGGTGGGAAGGGGGGACGGGGGAGGGGAATGCAAGAAAAATCACTTATTTAAACACACATTTCCGCCGCAGAAAATGGCCCCTCTTTGAGACAGGAAATTTCAAATTTGCAATGATTTGTTTTCATTAACAGTGACTAAGAGAGTGTGCTACCTCTTCCGTGAGTGAGAAAGGGCAGGGGGGGTCAAGCCCTCATATTCACCACTGTGCGAAGACATTAAGCCAATCAATTACAAATGTTCCATAGGAATACTAATGTGCTGTTAAATGATGTAGTTGACAGTAAGGGCCATTGGCCGGCACATAGATCATCCTATGCGTACACTAAAACACTTTCATCTAAACATACATTATTAATTTCAGATGGAGTCCATGGATTAATCAACAGCAATGTTAACAGTCATAGTAAACACACAATTAAAGTAAGCTCACATAATTGAGTTCAAATTGTGGAACCTCAAGGAATATCTTATCAATATTTTCCAAGTTCTGATATTCATTTGTCGAGATCAAGTCATTAAGCCCTTCATAAAAATCTTATGACTAAATAAACATATTTTTGCTCATAAAGAAAAGGGCAGATGCATACTCAAGGTTTTCACAAACTGAAATGCATGATAATATTCATCATCATACGTTAATGTAATATACGTTAATATGTCAGTGTTGTATGCAATACTGTTTTTTCTGTTTTGACATTTTAATTTCTTTATGTCTTGATGAGGTGAGCACAGAAAGCACTGACATTGCTTGATTAAGACATTGCTCGATTAACTTTGGGCGTTTTGCTATTATTGGATTTGATAGTAAAGTTGTAGGGACAGGAATGGGAGAGAGTGAAGTTAAAGCCCACTGTAGGAAACTCCCATCTGTCATTGCCATTGTTATACAACACTCCACAGCACACAGTGCTCACTGCACACAAAAAAATTGCATGTATGCCTCACCCGTGCAAGGGGGCAGCCCCCAATGGCACCCCAAGGAAGCAGTGTGGCAGGACAGTACCAATGCTCAATTCGAAACGGGAGGCAGTGACTCGATGACTCTCCTCCTACATAAACAGGTCACTGATCAGATAGGTGAAGTTAGCTGATGAGGCAGCCGTTACGAACGGCACTAACGAGTGCGCTGCCTTGCGCATTTGATGTTAGGGCGATTCTATGGCGGGAGTTACGTTCATCACGTTAGCGCTTAGCTTACGCATGCTATTTGAACGGTGAATGATCGTCAGACGGCAGAAACATAAAATAGGCTATAAATAGATCTAGCGACAGCATATTTAGATACTACAATGTTGATTTATCCATTCGATTTTCAATATCTACATACATAAGGGTCAGAATAAAGAGTATGATAAGGTAGTAGCTTGGGTAGTAGCCATGTTTGTTTTTCAGGTTTCCGGTTGAGAGGGAGGTGGCGCACAGCATGTTGGGTAACAAGGCAGCGAAATCAGCATCTGATGCTGACCTCAAATATCCCCGTTACGCCCACAAATGCAGTCAACTGCCGAGGGAGGAAATAAAGCAATTTTTCGTTTCGATCCACACTTCATGACTCGATGTCCAGCTAGCTCACTGGAAAGACAGCTGCCTTCCCTGTTTCGAATTGGGCCCATGCTCAGGGTACCTCAGTAATGGAGGAGGATGGGGGAGAGCACTGGTTAATTACTCCCCCCACCAAACTGGTGGATCGGGCATCGAACTGCCAGTCTTTGGGATAAAAGTCTGATGCCCTAACCGCTTACCCATGGCTGCCCAAATTTGTCCCCCTATAGCCTTCACAGTCCTCCTCTCCTCTCCCCTCCTGTCCTCTCCTCCACTTCACTCCACCCCAATTGTCTCCACTCCCCTCCCGTCCCTTTTCCATTGACTTCTCTCCTATCCTCTACTGTCCCCTCTCCACTGCTCTCCTCTCCTCTCCCCTTTCTTCTCTTCTCTTCTCTTCCCTTCTCCCCTTTCTTCTCTTCTTTTCTCTTCTCCTCTGAGCTCTCCTCTCCCCCCCATTGCTTCTCTTCTCTTCTCTTCTTTGGGCTCCCCTATTCTCTCCTCTCCTCTCCTCTCCTCTCCTCTCCTCTGGGCTTGACTCCAGCTTTATTTCATCTCCTTGGGCTTCTTGCTCCTCAGACGGCCGCTTGCGGTCATCCGTAATGTAAGCAGTAGCTAACTAGCTGCTTATTTCATTCCCCACAGTATGCGTTATGAAGTCAGCCTTTGGCTCCAGCTTGCAGTTAGCACCGATTATAGTCTGAAAAACATCACTCATCCGTTTTTGGGTGTGGGTGAGTACATGCTGATGAATTTTTAGGTACAAATATTGGCTGGCGGTCCATGTTGTGAACGTGAAGCCTAAACTGAAAAGTGTAGGCCCTATTAGTAGTAACGCCCAGCGAATCGATGTCAACTTCTCCCCCACACACTGCTTCTCTCTCTCTCTCTCTCTCTCTCTCTCTCTCTCTCTCTCTCTCTCTCTCTCTCTCTCTCTCTCTCTCTCTCTCTCTCTCTCTCTCTCTCTCTCTCTCTCTCTCTCTATCTGTCTCTCTCTCTCCCTCTCTCTCTCCCCTCCCTCCCATCTTTATGGTGTTTGGCAGCCCAACCTCAGGCAAATGCCAGATGAGGAAATAATATGAAAGTCCTTAATACACCCCGTAAATGTTCCAATGGTTTATAGCTCAGCCCCTGTGATGTCAAACAAAAAAACTACTCACGACTTTTGAAAGTGATATTACATTTAATCACAACACATTTTACATGTAAAATTATGTTTAGTACATACTGGACACACCTGGGTGGTATGCAGTCTGCCTTAATGCAGCATGCAAGAGGGTGGCTGCTTTACAGTTTTTCTCGATTGCTTCCACACAATTTCTGGTACTTCACACACAATTCTCGGAACATCTCACCCATTTCCCAACTCCCCTAACCAATGTCACTGAACACTAAGCACAATTCCTTCTTAATACTCACGTTTCAGTTTTAAAACACACTCGTTTCAAACCACTACACACAATTATCTGGATTACACACAATTTTCATGAAGAAAATCCCTGGTTGTCGCATTGAACACGCTGTCATTCAAAACACTAAAATCAACTGCCATACTATGCTCACTTCCTCATCACATGGGCAAACTCTCTTCATACTGGTTTACAATCTGAACTCATCACCCCATAAGGACACACATTGCATGTGATATTGATGAAAACATGAGTGGATGCAGTGAGAAAACACATTTGTTTAGCTTTTGAACTCGAAAATACGTTATAGAAGAGATCACTTTCATGTGGTTGTAGAGTAGAGTAGAGTAGAGAGTAGAGTAGACTTTTATTGTCACTATATAAATATAGCGAGATTATGTTTAGTAGCAACCCACAAATGCCCACAAAATAAAAGATATATTAACAGTAAATAAATAATATATAAAAATCCATAAAAATCCATAAAAATCCATGTGCATCTCACAGTATCGATAGTCCTGAAGTATTGAGGGGGGGGGCAGGTGACGTATTGAGTTAAAGAGTCTAATGGCAGTAGGGTAAAAGCTGTCCTTCATTCTCGTAGTGCGGGCACTCAGAGTCCTAAAGCGCCCGGCAGATGGTAGCATGGTGAAGAGCCTGTGACCAGGGTGTGTGTGGTCTTTAAGGATGTTTACAGTATTTGCCTACTGCTTGAACACTATAGGCTGATGCTTGGACCAAAATAGCATATTGTTAAGTTGCTGGTACATAACTTAAACACAGTGTCTCCGTACCTTAAACAAAAGTTCTGCTTAACACTGTAGCAGCAATTCAGCAACACCCATTTTGCTTTATGCAACACACTTGCTCATGTCACTGCACACTTTCTCCTTTAAAAAATGAACACTCATCATATCATTGGGAAAATACATCTGTTAAAAAAACAAAACACACTGGATATATGACAAGATTTAGGCACCAACAATAAAACACGTGCTTTCAAAATTAACCACTATTCTGCCAGTTACAAAGTTTTAAAGTTGATTGCTTCTTTGCTAAATTCACACCTTCCTACACTCAAACAAAACAACAAATAGCACAACGGTACTAAAGAGTAAAATATGGAGTATGGCATTGACTGACTCAAGTTCTATAAAACCTAGACTGATGCCAGGAGTAGCCTTTTGTCTTCATCATCACATGGTAGGTATGAACATGATAGTTTGTAGAAATACACGTAATAGTGTCATTTTCAGAACACAACCAAGCAAGCACTTGAGCAACCTGACTGAACATGATATAATTTTGATGACGTCATGTAGATGTCAGCTGCATATTGTGTCTCGTATCATATTTAGATGTTTGAAAATTTGTGAATATACCCAATACACAAACAAATGGTCCATAAGCTCACCTACACACTGTTGTGTTGAGATTGATGTAGGCCTACTGTTAATATTTTGTTTCAGTTTAATGTCCTGTACTGTAAGGCGCAGTTATGTAATGTACAGTATTGAATTTTGGGGTCTTGTGAATATGTACATTCTGTGGGTCTGAATAGACTGTCACAAAAAGAAAGACCGCTGTGTTTTGTATAAAGTAGACAACTGTTTTCACATTGATCTATTTGTTTTTTTCATTTGGTGCTAATGTGTGTCTTTTGACATGAAAATGAGGCTTTGACAAAAGATTGTTGAGTTTTTATGGCAATGTTAAGGTTTTGATAGCAGAGTTTCATGCTGGCATATATGTGAAGGGTTTATCTTCAAGTGTTGAGAGTAATTGGCTTGTGTGTAGAGTTTTGACTCTATGAGCAAAATTTTGCAAATTGTGTGCAAGCAGTAGGCAAAAACTGTAATGCTCTGTTTGTGCAGCATGTATGTTATGTAAATGTCAGACAAATATGTAAAATATGTTTTTGCCACACATCTGTGTACTCCAATTCTAAAAACAATATTTCAGTATTTTATTACAGAAAAATACCCTCTTTAGTAAGTAGAACACTAAAGAAAATAAGTTTATACTGTGTGTAGAGTTGATTATATCAGTTTTACCTTGTGCATATTAGTGTTCAATGGTTCACGTAACAGTTTATCAAAATGACTGCTTGTGTGTGTCATTTGAGAACAAAATAACCTTTTTAGAAGAGAATACACTGTTTTGAGACAAGACGTGCATTTTTCAGAGGTAGTGTGGAGTTTTGCCCGTTGTGTGCAAGGTTTAGAGATTTGTGTGTAGAGTTTTGAGAATTCGAGAACTGATTCCGAAAAATGTGTGTAAGCAATCGAGAAAAACTGTAATATGCGCAAGGTAAAACTCTATACTCAACTTGACACACAGTAGAAACTTATTTTCTTCAGTGTTCTACTTACTAAAGAGGGTATTTTTCTGTAATAAAATACTGAAATATTGTTTTTAGACTTGGAGTACACAGATGTGTGTATATTTTACATATTTTTCTGACATTTAAAAAATCACACTAATTCATTGTAAAATATTGGGTAACCACATGAAAGTGAACTCACAATATCACATGCAATATGTGTCCCTATGGGGTGATGATTTCAGATTGTAAAGCGGTATGAAGAGAGTCTGCCCATGTGATGAGGAAGTGAACATAGTATGGCGGTTGATTTTAGTATTTTGAATGACAGTGTGTTCAATGCAACAACCAGGGATTTCCTTCATGAAAATTGTGTGTAATCCAGATAATTGTGTGTAGTGCTTTGAAAAGAGTGTGTTTTAATACTGAAATATGAGAGTAAAGAAGGAATTGTGTTTAGTGTTCAGTGACATTGGTTTGGGGAGTTGGGAAATGGGTGAGATGTTCCGAGACTTGTGTGTGAAGTACCAGAAATTGTGTGGAAGTAATTGAGAAAAACTGTAATTCCCACAACAGACATACTCAGAGTACACAGATGTGTGGCAAAAAATATATTTGACATTTTTTTTCTGACATCGAAAATTGTGTCTAATCCAGAGAATTGTGTGTAGTTTTTTGAAAATAGTTTTAAAACTGAAATGTGAGTGTAAAGAAGGAAGTGTGTTTATTGTTCAGTGACATTGGTATAGGGGAGCTGGGAAATGGGTGAGGTGTTTCCAGAATTGTCTGTAAAGTAGGCCTACCAGAAATTGTGTGAAAGCAATCGAGAAAAACTGTAACCACTAGCCCCTTTTTTGATTTGTCTGCAGTGCAATAGTAGCAAGGCTACACCCTCCTAGTGACTGAACACCTTCAGCGTTGCTAGTCAGGTCAAGAGCAATGCAAATACTTTCTGAGCTCCAGAGAACTCGGGAACTCCACCCACTTTGTCGGGAACCAATCAAATTTGAGCAGCTCCAACGGCTGTGGGTATAGAGGCGTGTTCAAGGGCGTGACATGGTTTAAGCTCTATTGGGACTAAGAGACAGCCTTTTCTGGCTGAGGGAGGGGGGGGGGGCGTTAACCAGGCCATTTAGAAACGTTATTCCTTATCTCATTGGTCAGGCCAGAATCTTGTTACCAGATTTGAGAGTCGATGATAATCAGGCTAGTGCACACATTTATATTTTTATATTTTTATGTTTGCTGCTGTTTCCGTTATTTGGCTGATCTGGATTTTGGCAAGCTGGATGATGGCAATCTATGGGCATGTCCAATTCTGTCCTTAAAACCACCCTAAACTTCAAAAAAGAGGCAAATTCAACTCACCAAATAGTCACATGCAAGAATGATGTAGTACACGTAATGACAAACCAGAACATGCATGGCCATGGCCAAGGCATGCAGCCTTAAAAACATTACTCACTCTACTGTCAACAAAGTCCTCTTACCCTCTGCAGTAGTTGGGAGGATTGTTCCTGCGACTAGTTCATTGTCACTGCACAAATGCGATACAGTATAGGCCTACCAATACGAGAAATGTATTTGATTTTAAAAGGGTCTTTTCATCCAACAATATCCAGGTGAATCTATAGGCTACATTCTGGGTTCCTGGGTGCCTTGGAGAGTGTCTGAATTGTGTTAAAGAAAACTGAGATGTTACATCATAGTTTTTACAAGATCTACCATATATTCACCTCTAATCAAATATAGGCCTATTGGACTGACATAGAATATAGTATGCTGTATCATCTGTGAGTTGATTTTCGTATCTCCATGGTGTCCTGACGTGTTTGTGGGTCACATAAGAACATGGAAGCCGCCCAACACTGCATCAGGGCAACTTTTAAAGGCTGCTAAATCATGCAAGTGGAGTATATTGTGGATAGCCGTAAAAAGTGAGAAATCAAGAGTCGGGGGAGAGAGAGACGCGTACGATTCAGGCCTGCTGCCGCCGCTGCTGCTGCACGCTTGATGAAACACCATAAATTACCACAAAGACCCATTACAATAGAGTTTTTATTATGCCTAAGAATTCAAACTTTTTCCACTCTTCCAGTGGTGGGGAGGTGGTGGTGGGGAAACTAGCGGATTTATGATGGAGAGCAGTTTTGGCTCCCTGTGAGTGGAGAGGATGAGTCTCGGCTGATTTGAGTGAATGCTATGATACAGTAATCCTCTCCAGCTCGAAGGACCCGTGGGTTACCGTGGGTTACAATCCCTGTCCTCTTCCATCAGCGTCTGTGCCCAGTGTGTAGCACAAAGCGCCATGAACACCTGGTGCTATCTCCGCTAGAAGAGGCAGAATACTAACAACTCTGGCCAATGCTGGCACTGATCATTTTCCAGAACCATTTACCATTTTGACCACTGTATAAGCAGAGCCTAACGGCAAAAACAATCAGGTGATGTGCTACGTGTATTATTATTTTTTTATTCAAAAATGTTATGTTGAATTCTTACTGTGCATGGCCTTTTGACATACCACAGTGATGTTAAAGGATCTGTGCAGTTACAAGGATACAGAGTTGTATTTGTCATATGCATAGAATTACTTAAGTAAAACATGGAGTGAAATCTGAGTGGTCTGTGACAGAAGCTATAATAATAAAGCCTTTAGGTGGTATTCCTAACTTGCAAATCAAATTGAGCCGTGTCTCAATGTAGTAAACATGATGGATTTCATAACCAATACTTTTAGGCTTCTTATCCTTTGATAGGAATATTGCATGCATATGTGATCCGTGTGTAATGATGTAAACCATGTATTCTCACAGCTCAAGCTAGTAGAATAAACTACCATGGACATAAAGGATTGTTTTGGTCGGGGCACAGTTTAGCATTCACTAGTTTTGAATGCAAGTAAAATGCATTGGAGTTAATGGAAGGTCCTCACAAAGAGAGCAAGACAAGTAGGCATACTGTGTGTGTGAGTGCGTGCGAGCGTGCGTGTGTGCGACAACTCCATAGTTCGTCAACCTGGGAGGACCCCCACAAAACTTCTGGTAGAAGGTCAGGTCAATGCAAATCTCTGTACTCTCGGGGCAGACAGTCTAACTGCAATGCTCAATGAGCTGCAATTTCATGTACTGCACACAGTCAAACACCACATATGAAAACGTTTGGCCATTATACCTGACAGAAGGCAGGATGGGAGGGCAAGTGCCGCTGCCATTTTGAAGTATGCAGATCAAGGGTGTGTTTCTCGAAAGCGTAGTTGTTGGCCAGTTAGCAACTTGGGGGATTGCCAATGGGAAATTGCATTGAAAACAAGAAAGTAGCTAATATAGTTAGCAACTATGGTTTCGAGCAATGCACCCCAGAGCAACTGAGCAGCAGAGGGCCGAGAGAGCGCATGTCAGAGAAAGTCATGAAATAAGTGGTCTGTGTTAGAGGCCTGGTGTGTGTGTGTGTATGTGTGTGTGCGTGTGTGCGTGCATACGAGTGTGTGTGTGTGTGTGTGTGTGTGTGTGTGTGTGTGTGTGTGTGTGTGTGTGTGTGTGTGTGTGTGTGTGTGTGTGTGTGTGCGTGTGTGTGTGTGAGAGAGAGAGAGAGAGAGCGAGAAAGATAGAGTGGGGCCATGAGTATCTTCACACTGCAGAAGAGAGCAGAACCCAGTGCAGGCCTTGACAGGGAAAAAAGAGGCTCGTTCCTTCCAACAGATGAAATGTGCTACTGCCACTTTTGTCTCGCGCACCCATAAAATGCAACCACACATGCATGGACCATGAGCCTTTTCCTCGTGAATGCAAGATCTTGGTGAAGGGGCCTCGCCAATGGAAACAGTGGCTGACAGGAAAACAGAAGAGGGCCTGAAGGACATTCTTCCCTTTATGGCAGATCCATCATTTTTTAGGTTATACCGCATGGTTTATGTCAGTGGTATTATTCCACAAATGATAATATTTTGAATTTGTGGAGTGTGTTTAACCTTTTCCCCTCCCTCCCCTCCTCCTCCTCCAACCTGGGACATGGATTCATGGCTGTGTATCTGGAGGGCTGTACTGAGGGTTTATAGCACTGCTGAGAGCCCTCAGACCTGATGGGTCATTGTGGTTTCCTCTGGCTGTGGTGTTATTGTGTCTCTTTTGTGCGCAGGCCTAATGTCTGAGAAGCACCATTCTCAGTTATAGTACTTTATCTAACGACATAACCTTCGTTCCATCGTAAATAGATGTGGAATGACCGCAGTCCTTTGTTAGGTCCTTTTATTCGAGCTCTTACCATTGTGAAGGAGAAAATGACCAGGTTATTAGCTGATGAAAGTTGAAGAGTAGTACACTTTAAGAACAGGGTGGCTTTAGACAAGCAATACTTGAAGCATAAAAACTTCATGGACATGATGCAACATTTTCAAGTTATGTTCACCTTCACGAATCGGCCAACGCTTTCAATTTTCTGCTTAAATGAGTCATTGATCAAAGAGAGAATCAACTTTGGGCGTCATGGTTCCTGGGACCCAGGTTCAATTCTGGCCAGAGGTCATTCCCTGATCCGTCCCCATCTCTCTCCCCACTTGTTCTGCTTCTTAGAAAACCTTCTTAAGCTGGACTAGATCCACAAACATGCCCGGACATTTTTGGCATAGAGCCGCCCTTTATTAGCACGTTATTGTGCAAACAATGTATTATTGTGCTACTGTGCAAAAAAATACTGTATATGACGGACAGATGGACAGAGGCCCGGTCTTACTTGGGCTATCGGAAGAAAAGCATGCCCCCGGTACCTTCCGATGGAGGCTTAAAGATGGAGAAGACATACACAAAACACCACCCAGGCCATACTGGCATTGGATGTGACATTTACCAACGTCTAAAAGTTATTTTTGAGAGCCAGATGAACCAAAACCAGAGATGTTATGAAAATAATTTGCAAACAAAATCTACTTAAATGAGGATTTAAACAAAGGTGAACTTCTGTGTTTAGACATGGTTTTCCGATTTTCCCTAAGCATGTACTGTAACAACACGGCTTGGATTCCTTAGACTACACCTCCACATAATGGGACAACAGGTTCGGATAGAGAGAGACGTGTATTTCTTGTTGTAAAATAAAAAAAATTCTTAAAATAAGAAAATAAACATTCACAGTAAAACAACACCTGCACCGCCTACGCTGCAACATGATCTCTCAGAATTCCGTGCTCCTGGACATGGATGTTTGGGACACGAAATCCGTGCTCCTGGACACGGATTTTGCCAAAAGTCTGTGCTCCTGGACACGGAATTGTTTTCCGTGATGGACACATGGAAGTACTCTCTCTATACTCCCACAGCTCTATGTCTCCAATGTCTGGAGTGTTTTCTCAGGATTTTTCTAATTTCAGATATTTTTTCTCAAAAAACATTTCTTACTGACAGGTTAGGGTTAGAGATTGTTTAGAGGTGTTCTACAGCAGATTTCTAGATCCTATACTCATGAACGGCGTGACGTTTTCCATGTGCGTTACGCCCCTTTATGGGAGAAAATATTGGGGGGGGGGGCAATGCAAGTCATTTGGTGGTGTTGGGGGAAGAATAAGCGAAAGATAAGGACTTGTAGACTAGCGTTGTTCCCGCACAACATGCCGGTGTGTTGCCGGATGTTCAAATAATATAGCCAAACAGCCGTGGCTGAAGCATGGACTGTGTTCATTTAGGCTAGCCGATGTAGCATGTAAGTTACAAGTGTGGTAACTTTTTTATAATTAATAAGACTTTATTGGGCTATAGAATAAACACCCGCCATCTGACTCGTGTAAGTTTACCATTTACCAATTAATACCCAAGTATTTATATTATTGTTATCACTATTACATACTTAGTTATTATTTAGTTAATTGGAACCAATCAGCCATAAGCATACATTACCCATCTTTGTGCAGGAGAACAGTGAAGGAAGTAGCCATAAAGTCACTCAGGAGAAGAAGTCCATTTGCCAAGAGATTACCAATTTATTGTACATTGCAAGTGAGAGAGCATAGTAACTACGTTATTACAGTTACCCATAGCATAACCCAAGTTCCTAACCATGGTGGCCAAATGTCCCATGTGTCCCAATAGCATAGCATAGCGACCCGCTAGCACCAATATGCTGCACAAAAGGCAGCAGCCACCCGGCCTATCTCTTCTCCAGCTCTCTCTGCGCTAGCGTAGCAAGTCAGCTCTTTTAAACACCAAAGTATGACATCATTACATCATATTGCATCCTCAAAAGGTAACTGTTCACCCTGCTAAGCACAATGACACTAGTACAAAAATAAGTCACCAAGCATGGTCAATTCAGAATCTTCTCTACCGATTGGCTCTTTGGGCGGAGCATACCATATTCAATAGCTAGTGTCCATGAACTCAGCTCGTAGGCTCAGACCTTGAGCCTACAGGCCCAGTTATCCAGCCTTTGGCCATGTCAGTGTGGACTGACCCTCAGCTATACTTGGTCTTGAGCCACTGAAAGAGCAGGAACTCTTGACACCTTGACTGATTTACGATAGGACAGCTGACAGTCTTCAGGCACACAGAATGTCTCCATTGGCAGAGAAGCATATTTGAAGGCAAAACATCTCTAAAATGAAGATATTCTACATGTGAAGATATTATGTTAATTTCCAATAAATAATTGTAAATATTAATGAAGAAATGTTGCCTCAAAACTTCGACAAAGGTAATAGACATTTGGTTTGATTTCCCCCATAAATGGGTGTAACGCACATTTACGAGCAAAGTACCCGGATGGCCGTTCTCTATCTTTCTCTATCTCAAAAACCCTAGGAGGAGTAACATAGGGTGACCAGACATCCTCTTTTCCCCGGACATGTCCTACTTTTGAGGCCTAAAAAAATATCCGGGGGGAATTTCAGAAATGTCCGGGATTTTGTTGGACTGCCTGAAATATAGACCTAATTCATCTGCATTGTAATTTTCACTCCGTTCCATTTGACTCCACTCCAGGTTTCTCTCTACCGTTCGCAAATTAGTCACGGCCAAATCTAGCCACTTTGCACCGTGTGTCCGAAAGACTTAAGCTAGATTTATGCTTCGGACTGTCTGTGCGAGTCCACGCCCCCCTCGCAGAGGCTCTGCGCCCGTCGTCGAGCGCCTCGAAAAAAATCTAACTATCCGTCGGACGGACGCAGACAAAAAGGCGCTATGATTGGTCGTCTCGAAACTTCCTTGATCTGTTCTTGTGGCAGCGCTATGCAAGTAGTTTGCGAGAGCAGAGCTGTATTCTGTTAAAAACTATATTAATGCCTTGTGCGTAAATGTGTGTAAATAGCCTACACAAAGCTACAAGCTAAGTAACAAACAATGCATCAGTTGAACACTTGTAGCACAATGCCTGTGGTTTTACTACCGTAGCTTCCTCCACCGAATGTAAACACACATCGGCAGAATCAACTGTCTTTACATGCTTGCATTTTCTGCTCGTGAAAACAGACTGGGTATTTCAAATAATGATACCAGTGCATTGCCTTTGCAATTTGTGTGAAAATACCTAGCTAACCGGGCTAGAAAGCAACGGGGGGCAATCGCTATTCCGACATGCCGCTATTCCGACACTTTTTAGGGGTTAGGGTTAGGGTTAGGGTTAGGGATGTCGGAATAGCGGCATGTAGGAATAGCGGCATGTAGGAATAGCGGCGGATGGTGGAAAACGTGTCGGTATTCCGACAATAGACATTAATGTCGGAATAGCGACATGTCGGAATATCGCCACGTAACCGAAAGCAACATTGCTTCATAATGACTGCAGTGCTTACAATGCAGTGAAAGTAATTGCGCAATTTCAAATGTGTCTCGCGACGAGACCTCGGACCTCGCAGAACTCGCAGATGCATGAATAGGCCTACAATGTTGGTTCGTGGCCACTCCCACGCGACTTTTGACGAGCGCAGTTGCAGTAGTCTAATAGAGTTCTTCAGTAACGCGGAAGCATGTAGTAGATTGTAGTCTTTAATGTTAGCATTTAAGGACTTCCTGGTTCGTATCGGCTTCCGGCCTCCATTGAGAATGAATAGGGGTAAATTTCAAATAAGCTCCGAGTGCAAGCACGCGCTTAGCGAACCCCCGCAAACTGTCGAGGGTGTTAAAATAGGCTGTAGGTATGACATGGTTGATCATTTTGTGTCAAACTTCGACATAAATACGATGTTGCGTCCATATGCTAAACCCGGAAGCTTTTGGCGACTACAGAAGCGGCGCCTGTATCTAACGGCATGTACGTGCGGAGGGTTGTACCCATGGCAACCAAAGGAAAGTATGTAGTTCGGAAGTTTTAATGATCAGAAAGGGGTTAGCAATATTGAATTGTAATCGTCATGATTTAACATGTGAATACACCAACATGATGATACGATCCGTTCCACTAATGAGAAAGGGATGCGGGGACACGCTAATGTTCGTTGTTGCCGTGCAACTTATATTTTTGCCAAACCTGAATCTCTATGGCGTTTTGCAATGTAAAAAATCGCCATCGAACCGGTAGTCCAAACGCCGCATACAAGTTGACGTCAACGCTGAAGAGCTCTATAGGCCTATGTTCTGTAGGGGACAAGCCAGTGCGCCCCATGTTCACAAGCGAAAGTGCACCTGTCCGCCGGTTCTACGGACGGCAATGCCGATAGAAACGCAAATGCAAGTTCGCGGTGGAGTTGAAAAAAAATTCCCGCGTGTGAAGCCAGGTATGAAAGTAACCTAACACAGGAGTAAGCCTAGTAACACCACCAAATCCATCATTTAGGGAGCTACACGTTTTGTTACATTCCTGAGTTAAGAAATTAAGATTCTTCTTCATCAGCTTCTTCTTCTATTGCCTTTGCAGTTATTGATAACGCTGTAGGCCTATGGGTTAGCTTATTAATGGTAGGTAAAACTCCAGTTCCTCTCTTAATGGCTGCAGTGCCTATTGCTAATCTATGAGCACCATGCCACTACAAGTAGCCTAGCTAAGTAGGCCTAATGGATGACAGTGGAGGGGTAAATTGTGAGGTGTCTTATAAACATATAAGCCTAAAATGTAGCCTAATAGCACTTCATTATCAATTCAGTTGAAAACCACAAATGTTGTGTTTTTTATATTTAGTTTCCAATGTTATATAGCCTAATGCCATTCATCTTTGTGGGGAATGGCTGAGATGGGCCTACATGATGGTGAATCTATTTTTAAAAACCTAATGCAGAAATTGGAATAGGCCTATGACATTGAGCTGCATTGTTATGCTGTTGAGCTACTCCAATATAGGCTAGGTGTTAGGCCTACTATCTAGGATTGTAACAAAGGCACACTCTGCATCATATGACACACAAATTATGTGATAGGCCGAACTGAAGAGATTTAAATTGTCATTTATAGTAGACAAATGAATGTGCTTGGCAAAAAATTCTAGTGGCTTTTAAACAAATGACCATTTTGGATGCGTTGATACCGATACTTTATAGGTCTACTATCATGCCTGGCCTCATACCCATTTTCATACCTGTAGATACACAGATACACCGATGACCCGACCCCCCCAAAAAAGTGTCCTCCTATTCATATTAAAATACCCCAAAATGTCCAGACTTACGGCAGATAAGCACGCAAGCAAGCAAGAAGCAAGCAATAAACAGGACTTTGGGATTACAATTTGTGGAACTTGCTGCTAATTGTGATCAACGGAGAGTCGTGGAGGGCAAGAGTAAGCCCTGAATACTTTCATATGCTCATCTCTCGCACAATCTTTTTGTTTAAATGCCACCAGTGTTAAAATGTCACCCGGGGGACTCATGGGTCTTACTTAGAGCAGGCCTCCTTTCATCTCTTTTGCCTCATCTGCTCTGACTTTGTTACGATCCCCCTCTCCCTCCGACTGGAAACACAACGTCCTACTCATGAATCACAGGTGCTTCATTTCTTTGTGACCCCTGTTCAGAAAAGTTATGCCTGTCTGCTTGTCCATCTGTCCGTCTGTCTACCGTCCATGCCCTGCACTGCCTGAGTGCTTGCTCATAGGGCACCATATATTACAGTTTTGTTTTTATTTTCTAAATATTTTTTGGTGTTTTAGACTTTTATTAATGACAGGACAGTTTGAGAGAGAAACGGGGAAGGTGCGGCAAAGGACAAAGGACGGAATCGAACCCGGGTCGGTCGCGTAACAGACGAGTGTCCTACCGTTAAGCAACGATAAGGCCATATTATGGTGTTGTGGTCAAGTCAAAGTTTACTGTTATTGCCGATGAACACATAGACAAATACATTTACACACACACACACACACACACACACACACACACACACACACACACACACACACACACACACACACACACACACACACACACAAATGAAGTGGGACAGGGTGTGGTGTCTTGTTACAAGATGAGCAGATGTGCTCTATGAGCAACTGTCTGCAGCCAATGGAAAAGGCATCTTCTGGTCCCACTGTGTTCATTTTCACACTGGTTCTTTTTTATTGGCCTCATCTGCATCTGAAAAAAAGAATAGCATTTTACTTCAGTTTATTTGCTATAAAATGTTGAAGACAGTTGAGCACATATCTCTGTGGCAGGTGACTGGAATTACAGTATATTTAAATACCTCATCCCATAACTGTAACTGTTGTCATAGTAATATGAGTGCTGTGTAATTTATGCGCGAATGGTCAAGCCACTAACTCCAGTAAGTTTGGAAACTGTGGGTTCCCATTTTCCAGAGCTCCTGCCTTTCCGGTTGCCACCAGACGAGCCCTCATGTTCCTATTTCTGTTGTCCTTAAAATGTTTCTGCTGCTTCTCTTCTCTTCTCTTCTCTTCTCTTCTCTTCTCTTCTCTTCTCTTCTCTTCTCTTCTGTCATCTGAGATGTTCCCTTTGTTTCTATTGGCCACAGGGCTGCATGCACAGATACGTCTCCTCACACAGTCCAGACCCTCCCTGTCTCGAGCCGAGTGGCACACCTGGCAGCCTGGTGTCATGTGGAGGTGACTTTCAATAGGATACCATTTTTACTCAAGAAATACACCATAATTATAATTGACAACAGAGCCAAGTGACATTTTCCCCCCATGCTGACTGAATACTACATTTAATTAACATATTTAATGAAAACAGATCTCTCCAACGTGTCAAACATATTTTGTCCACATGCACAATTCTCTGAAAAACTATTAAACGTATTACTACTGCTGCGGCTACTACTACTACTACCACTACTACTAGGCTACAAATGATAATAATAATTGTGACAATAAAAAAAATACCAATAAATTACCCTTGAAGGTACACTGTGTAAGATTTATAGTTGTTTGTTTCCAGAATTCATGCTACCCATTCCCTAATGTTACCTTTTTCATGAATACTTACCACCACCATCAAATAATTAATTATGACTGGGAAAATTGCACTTTTCATACATGAAAAGGGGGATCTTCTCCATTGTCCGCCATTTTGAATTTCAAGAAACAGGCATTTTTAGCTGCAAAATTGACTGTACTTGGGCCATCCTAGAAAATATTAGTTTATTACTTAGTAAACTTTCATGTAAAGATCAAATTTGGCAATATGCAGCCCAGTTTCAATGAACAGCATAGCAGTACCTATTTTGACCATTTCCTGCACAGTGTATCTTTACAGTAACATGTGCTACTTTTCTAATAATAGTGATGATAATCTCTTAACAAATAATTTGTATGAAAAAGGTTCTAAACAAAAGACGTTGCTTACCATGCATTTTTATCTTTCTGTAGAGAGAAAATACATACACTAGAGAGAATGACTATGGCTGTCAGTGCGCAAAATGTTGTTATGAAACTTATGTGCTTATTTTTTGCATGGTTCATGAACTTTCCCCATCACCAGACTCTTGCCACTGACATGACACTGACGTATTTACACAGTTGTGTAAAACTGATATACGGTACCTAAACTGGCTTGCGATTGGTTTTCAAAACTGGTCGGGTGTTGATTTCCAGTCATGGTAAGAAATTGTATTAGAAATGTGTGAATCCAATCTCTAAGGGTGTTGCTGAGTTATCCTGCATGGGCCAATATGCCCTGGTTGTTCAGATATCTTGGAGATGCAGCCCTCCAGGAGATGTGCTTCCAAACTCTTTCCACAACAGAGCAGTTTCCACAGCAGTGCTCTGATATTGCATCTCCCCTTTAGAAGCCTGTGGGGGGAATGTGTAATGCCATGCACAACATCCAAACAAAACACAGAGCGAACGAGACTTTCACTCTCTGTCTGTATCAGACTGAGGAGAGAAAGCATTTTTGTGCCTTTGGTATAAATGTCATAAAAGCCCAACATTTTCAAAATAGAATATTGAGCATATGATTTAAAACGTTTGGACATTGAGCTGGCAATTAAGGGATCCCCAATCCAAACATTATCGTATGTCGACCCTATATCCATGTCCGCGCGACGGGGTCAGCCCAACACAAACACATGAGCTCAGGCACGGGCAGTCAGGGCGAGTAACGGGGGTGGCCCACTGCAGTAAGTCAAGTCAGACTTTATGTGCATCGCAGATTTATACCGCCGATGTACAACCTGGCAAAGGTCAGGCGGAGAAGTGTGAGGAAAGTCAAGCACGCTCGTATTGTGCAAGTGTTGAGAGCAGCGAGGGAAATTTTAATTCTAGTTAACAGCTGTTCAAACACCCAACGATAGTTAGTAGAGAGGACCCACTTGGCCTGTAAAACTCCATAAAAATACCTCGTCTTCTGCTTAGACGGGGAAATGGCAAGTCATGTCCCCATTTGCCTCTGTGCCAGAAAAATGTTTTGTGGAATGTGATGACCTGTCCCATTGCAAATATAGCCTTCTGAGTTATACGCATGAAGCTTGTCAATACAACACACAACAAATACATACATTAAAATCTAACCAGAAAAGTATGTGCCCAGAGCACATTCTTCCAAGAAGGTGTTTGATTTCCCCCACATACACTTTCACAGGGCAATTTCTGACTTTTTGGAAGGTAGCCAAACTGATGAACTATTTCCACACAAAAAATTGTGAGGGCAGATAAAAATACAAATACTTCTCAATCTATCCTATTTACATGTATATTGTGGTATGATCAAGGCATTCTCCTGTGTGTAGGCATACCACAATACCCCCCTCCAGTGAAAAACACCTAGCCTAATTAACCCCATTCCTTCTGCTTATGATGGAAGTGATCTGCACATAAAATAAGAGCAACAAAGCCCTTAAAATCGGGGCCATTCTATGCTCTCGCCTCTCCTGCAGGCTGTTTTCACCAGACTTAGTGTAAGACACCTCAATCCAGCTGATTAGTTCTAGTCCTGATTGGATCAGAGTGCAAGAACAATTACACCATCGATGCAAATGTGGCAAAGCCAACCATGTATCATGATCACCATGTGTGCGAAGTAAACTATATATTTTCGTTTTCATGTCTCTTTTGGACTTTGTGCATGTTCTAAATTAAAACAGATGGATGCCAAACCATTGGTTCTGATAGCTTCCTGGCCATCGTGAAAGTCAGCCATCTTGAAGGAATTCTTTCTACAAGTCAAATGGTAGTCAGTTCACGCATGTGTTGGTAGGCTAGGTCTGGCGCAAACCCACTGACCCACCCATTCAAAAGTCACCGTCACTCAACTTGTAAGTGGCCGGTCCCAGCCGCTTCTCCACCTGGAGTGGCTCCGACCAGTATGACTGCAGCTTATTCTTGCGATGGAGATGTTTGACCCTGACCCAGTCCCCCGCCGACAGTGAGGAGGGTCGGACTCTGCGGGCCACGTCGAATCTCTGTTTCATTTGGGCCTGTGATGTAGAGACCTGCACTCTGGCTTTCTCCAACCCCTCGCTTGGGCCGGGGTCGGCTCCACTCTCAAACAGTTCAGCGGCTGCCTTAGTTCACCCCGATCATCAGCAGCGCCGGTGAAACTCCTGTAGTGGAGTGCTTGGACGCCCTGATGGTTAGGAGAGTTTGATTAAGAGCATCGTGGTAGACTGTTCTGATGTGCTTGATGGACCGCAACGCGAAGAACTCAGTGAACTCCGCTGACGTAAATTGTGCCCCATTGTCCATAGTGATGGAGATGTTCCCAAGGCGCGGATGGCCACGGGGTTGGGGTGAGTGGTGCAGTGGCCGGCCGGCCCGTCTTCCCACTCAAGAGGCAACAGGTACAGTCGCGCACCAACTCCTCTATCTCAATGTCTATACGGGGCCACCAGACTGTGTCCCAGCAACGCTGCTTTACCTTGACCATCCCCGGGTGTCCTTCGTGTGCCATGTGTAGCACTCTTGTCCTGAGTACCTCTGGGACCACGGCCCGCTGGCCGCGGGTAAGGCAAACCGACCCCCAGCAGGAGAGCTCATCCCTAAACCGGTAATATGGAAGCAGTGCATCGTCCACTTGAGCTGGCCAGCCGTTCTGGACGCATGCGCGGAGGGCAGTGAATGTGCTGTCCTCGGCCGAGGTCTGTTGCAGTTCTTCCAGGGTGACTATGGAGCTCTGGGGCCCATGCAGGATGTGGACCCAGTCCTCCTCGCTTTCTTCATCGGCTGGCCTCTCCCTTGTCGCCTTTGTCAGGGAGACCGCTCTGGACAAGAGGTCGTACACTGTGTTAGCGTGCTCAGGTATGAACTGCAAGTTGAAGTTGTACTGGTTGAGACTGTCGGCCCACCTGTGCAGCCTCAACGGCTTGTGGCCCGAGCCTTGGGTCACCAGCAGCATCGTCAGTGCCTGATGATCGGTGCGGATGGTGAACGCTCCGCCATAGAGTTAGACATGCCAGCGTTCGTATGCCCACAGACAAGCAAATGCCTCTCTTTCCCCCACTGAGTACTTCTGTTCTGCAGGCGTGAGTACCCGCGAGGTGAAAGCAACCGGACGTTCCACCCCCCGTGGGCTGGGGAGAGTACCGCCCCACGGGCCACCCCTGATGCGTCACAGATGACCAGGGTGGGAGCGCCCAAACTGAAATGGGAAAGCATAGGGGGGACGTGAGCTGCTGCTTAAGCACCTGCACTGTGTCATGGCAGGCTTGGGTCAGGTTCCAGGTGGCGTCCTTCTTGTGCAGCTGGCAAAGAGGGGCCGTCGAGTCTGAGAAGCGGGGCATGAATCGGAGGTAATAAGCCGCCATCCCTAGGAAGGATGCGACTGGCGATGGGGACTGTGGATCAGACAGCGACAGGATGGCCTCCGTGTGGGACACGATTGGGGCATTCCCTTGAGAGCCTGAAGCCCATGAACTCCACCTCCCTAACACCAACCTTGCACTTCTCCGCATTCAGTCTGACGCCATGCTGCTCAAAGCGCTGGAAGACTTGCGGGAGTCTTGTAGTGCAGTTGAAGGTGGGAGTCGTGTAGTGCAGTTGAAGGTGCATGCACCACCACGTCATCCAGGAAAATGGAAACTCCCTGTATGGCCGCCAGGATGAGTGACAATATGGAAGCAGCTTGCGTTTGTATCTGAAGACCCCCATATGCGTGACGAACGCTGTGAGGTTTCCTGCTGGCCGGTGCAAGGGGTTCCTGTAGGTAGCCGTGCTGTAGATCCATCTTGCTGAAGACAGTGGAGCCATGAAAATGACTGGTGAGTTCTTCGGCCGTGGGCAGGGGATACTTGTCGGGCATGACAGCCTTGTTTGCATCTGTCAAGTCCACGCAGAGGCGCAGCCTCTCTTTTTCTTGGTTATTACCAGGTTCGACACCCATGGCGAATCGTTGATCGGTTCGATTACGTCGTCCTCCAGCAGGCGGCGTAGCTCGAGCCCCACTGCGTCCTGGAGTGCCAAGAGGATGCGCAGTAGTGCTTGTATCACTGGGGCTACAGACTGGTTCACTGTAGGCTGGTACACGAAGCCTGACATGCGGCCCCGGGCCTTTGAACAGTTGTGGGTACCGGTCAGGCCAGGAGGCGCCTACCTGCAGAACCTGTAGGCCCCTGGCGTCGGTCACAGTGAAGCCCAGCGCCAGGAACAAATCAAGGCCCATGATGTTGGCCCCCTTCTGTGTGATGCAGAACGAGCGACTCCTATGGTAGAGATGAGGGAGTGGCCGTAGCCTGACAGGGGCTGTGCCACTCTACCCAGTGGCACATGTCTGAAATGTCTTTCATAAGTGTACTTGTTCAGGATTGACACTTTAGCCCCTGTGTCCACGAGGAGCGGAATCTGTGCTGCCCCCACCTGGCATGTGCAGAGTTTGAATGTGGGCAGGGTGCTTTTCACCAAGTTGATGGGGACGGCCCCCGATGAAGAGTGGGCTGTGAGTGAGGGAGAGGACCGACGGTAGTGTGCAAAATTATTCAGTTTATTATAGTGTCGGCATCGCTTACCCTGTGCAGGGCATGAGGGGTCTCTGGTTGCATGTTGTGAAGAGCCACAGTTGTTGCAGCTCTTGGGCCCACTCTGTCTGGGCCGCCTGTCCACTCTCTGCATGTCCCAGCGTTCCCTAGCTTCGACCGCGGCCACCGCGACATCCGTGTCTGTGTTCAGAGCCGAGGATGACAATGATGTCACTGGCTCCTGCCCAACGCGGCTGAATTTGCGCGCCTCCAAAACGGCTGATGCTAGCTGTTTTCCAATCACCAAAGCCCCATTTAAGTTCACTGAGTCTGGCTCTAACAACAGTCTCTCTCTCTACTTGTTGCAGGATGTTTTTTTTCGATTAATTGGTCTACAATGAGTCCGTCCTCCAAAGCCCCGAAGTCACAGTGCTTGGCTAGTTCACGTCATGCTAACACAAACTGAGCAACACTCTCACCGGCTTTCTGTGCCCTCTGACAAAACTCGAAACGGTGCATACACCGACTTCTCCCTGAGCTGAAGTAAGTCTTTAAAGCGGCTGTTGCTGAAGCATAAGCAGTCGTACCTACTTCTCTCTCTTCCAAAGACAGCGAAAGCGTCGTGAAGATGCGCTGTCCCTCCTGTCCGAGGCAATGGCGGAGGATAGCACACTTCCTTGTATCCTGTAGAGCTGAGTAGCCCACTGCCACTAAATAATTCTCGAAGGATGTAATCCATTGGTCCCAGGGAACAACGGGATCCCCGGGGACCGGTAGGAAGGGAGAAGGAGGTAGTAGGTTGAGGGTAGTCATCCTCGTTCGCCAAATGTTATGTCCAAATAATCACACTGGTGTATTCCTCATGCCATGCTGTTTATTGACTGACCTCACGACAGCACACACACACACTTTCCGACAACTGCCATGAACCAGGTGAACATTCAAACATCACAGATAGACCACAAAACAGAAGAAGCATAATGATAAGACTATAACTCATATGTAGGCCTACAATCTATGTTATAACTAGACGGATCGTAAAAAATACTTTTTACTGTCACGTCAAGTGTTTGACTTTCCTGGACACTAGTGACACCGCTTAACAGATTCATAACTGCCTTGGTGCGCTGTGCGTTTGTACTCAGTTACGAAACCGTAGAACGGAGCGGGGTTGCAGCCGTTGCAGCCCCGCTCTGTTCCAGTGTCCAGTGGCTATCTGGGTTGACAGCCTTTGACATTCGTCGATATGAACATTCCAATTGTTTTTCGCCGAATCGCGTCATAGCTCATTACCATAAGATTAGCTTGACATTAATCGTTAAAATTCCCTCTCAACGCTCAGTTTGCTTCGCCCCTGAAGAATTTGCTCTGGTAGCGCTGGTCGCATGCCCTCCATAGAGAAATAATGACTTCCGTCGACCCGTTAGCGTAGGTCGCTCTTGGTCTGAACAAGGCATAGGGATGAGGTCCAGGGGGCGTTTTTTAAGAAAAGATTGAGAAGCACGGTCCTAATGTATCCTGGAACACTGCAACCCACCATCACAATAAATATAAGGTAACACTTTACTTGATGCCGGCGTCATACGTATGACATAACTGTGTCATAACAGTGTCATGAACGAGTCATAAACATCATGCCAATGTCATTAATGTTTTATGGCCATGACAAGTTGACATTGTTTGGCCTGTCATTGTCATAACAGAATTTCACTTAAAGACAAAGTCATACAATGTTTATGACGTTGATATAATGTTTATGATACATTCATGACAATTGCAGTTTGCATTATGACAATGTCATGACACTGTTATGTCATATGACGCTGGCGTCATGTAAAGTGTTACAACACCTAGCATGGGGAGTTAAGCTCTGTGTGTGTGTGTGTGTGTGTGTGTGTGTGTGTGTGTGTGTGTGTGTGCGTGTGCGTGCGTGCGTGCGTGCGTGCGTGCATGCATGTGCATGTGCATGTGCATGTGCATGTGCATGTGCATGTGCATGTGCATGTGCATATGCGAGCGCACGCGAGCGAGTGTGTGTGCGTGCGTGCGTGCATGCCTGTGCGCATGGCAGAACAATCCCCTTTTCCATCTGTACATCCGGCACTTAAACTGCCAATCTCATGGAGACATGACTTATGTCTGATGGAATGATCCTCCCCAGTAACAGCAGCACAGATAAAACCGTGTGGCTTCGTCTAGTCCCCACAGACAGAGTGGAGGTGTTTGGGTTTAGTGTGAGGACTATGAGCCCTTCAGCTGAACAAACACACCTGCTTTCCCCGTCTAGTCTTCATCAGAGCCAGAGAGAGAGAGAGAGAGAGACTTTACATCTCTGGCGTGGCTTGAGCCTGGAACCTCCTCCTATTATTGCGAATTATGCAGGGCTAGATTTTTTTTCTGTGTTTACATTCAAAGCTCATTCATGGAGCAAAGGGTTTTCCCAAATGAATACAAACATTTGTAACATTTATATTTGATACATGCACACATTACTTCTCATTAATTAGATTAGAAAAAACGGTTGAGGATCGGATGGAGAGAACATGCCAATTTAGTTGTTTAGTTGTAACTTTTGGAGGCTTTAAGATGATTCTGATGGTTGGGAATGTTCACAACTTGTGTGACACGCACGCACGCATGTACGCACACACACACACACACACACACACACACACACACACACACACACACACACACACACACACACACACACACACACACACACACACACACACACACACACAGAAACTCAATGTTTGATCTCATCTTTTGGCCATTATTAGCACCATGTGGTTTGATGAGACAGCTAGTGATGTGCTCTGTCTACTTTGCCCTCTGTAAAGCTGTCAGAACCACATCATTCATCTGTGCTCAAGGGCCCATCATGTGTAACGGAGGCCAACTAGCAGAGTTCGGTGTGGGACGTTAGTAAACCTCCCTCCCTAAGCCTCAATACAATGTGGTAACGTTGGACTATAGGACCGTCACACCGTTGGACTATAGGACCGCTCAGCGCGCTTGTACTGTGACTCCCATTGCCAAACCGATGTAGTTGACGAGGTGGCCAGTTTGCGCCCCGAAGGGGACGAACTGTTTAGGAACACCTCCGTCACAGTGGTGCCGTTGACCCGGGATGAGATTGAGGTTTAGGGGGGAGAGTGTAACGGAGGCCAACTAGCAGAGTTCGGCGTGAAACCTCCCTCTCGAAGCCTCAATACAGTGCGGGAGTGTTGGGCTATACTGCCCTAATAAGGCAAAAGACAGTAACTCACCACAGTGTGAAACTGAGAAAAATTATGTTAAAGTTTTCTTAAAAGAAATGAATGTCACCACAATCTGGTTATAGCCACAAAGCTGTACTTTTCACAGTTTGTAGTGTATGCCTGCCTACATCTATTCATAAAAAATAATTTTACAAACAGTTGACCTTTGACCCTTTTTTGGACCCTTTTACTGTGTTCTGCCTTAGCATTGCCCCCGGAATGACAGTTAGTCATACTAAGGCAAAAGACAGTAACTTCCATTTTAAATCAAATTAAAACAAATACAAGTTTCACATATAATTTAAGCAGTATACACACTATTAGAGGTATTATGACAAAATGTCATGTTTATTAACATATAAATTGTTAATAATAATAATAATAATAATAAATGGGTGTTGTGTATTTCATACTACCTCAAATAGTAGTTACACACATTTCCTATCAGGCTGATCATATTTCATAATATTATAGTTTCATTTTTTTTTTTAATTATTATTATTTACATGCCTGAAATTTAAAGAAGGAGTTTTAACTGTTAACAGATGAACAGTAGGCCTAACTGAAGTTACTGTGATCTGCCTCAGTTTGGAACATCAGAATTCTGCAGGTCCAGAGCAGAAGGCAAAAAGCAGTAACTGAAGTTACTGTGTTCTGCCTTAGTTTAGCCGACCCAAAGGATTTTCAACTTTGTTTGTTCAGGTGATAAAACTGATTCTTATTATTGCAAATATGACAAAAACTCATTTGAAGAAATTGAAGACTGCCTTTTGCCTTAGCAGGGCAGCATAGGACTGGCCCTTAAGATCAGCGCGCTCGTAGGGCCTACTGTGACTCCCAATGCCGAACTGATGTAGTTGACGAGGTGGCAGGTTCACGCCCTTAGGGGGACGAACTGTGCAGGAACACCTCCGTCACACATAGCAGTGAAAGAGGATAGATGTAGGCCTACCAGATATCATGTTAATTGAGGAACATATGAAGAGTTCAGATGCAAAACCCCCTAAGTGCCTTTTCAGAAAATAATCTTAATTCATTTTTATTTAATACAAAGCTGCTAAAATTGCTTATTTTTTATTTAATTTATATAATATAACTATCTATATGTATTATCAAGTACATAAATGTAAACCAAACCAACAACGGGGTTCTCTAAAAATATAGAAGTGCAGGTCTTCAGAAATGGAGTTAGGGGGTTTTGCATCTGAACTCTTCATATGGACCACGAGACAGAGACAAAGAGAGAGAGAGAGAGAGAAAGAGAGACAGATAAATGTTCAATTCTTGTGTTATATCAACACAGAATAAGATGGGATCAAGTCTGGAGTCAATGCTGTGGTTATGCACCTCACAAACACTCAAAGTAGCCTAAATGTCACAGTTAATTTGAGCAAGATGCCATGCAAGTCTGATAAAATGAACAAATGTTTCAACTGGTGGAGATTTTTTTGCATATCAAATAGGCCTACCTTGTAATTCCATTTTCTTTCTTTCTTTCTTTCTTTCTTTCTTTCTTTCTTTCTTTCTTTCTTTCTTTCTTTCTTTCTTTCTTCTTTCTTTCTTTCTTTCTTTCTTTCTTTCTTTCTTTCTTTCTTTCTACACCAGCTTATTTGAAAAGAACAGCTTATAGGCTGCAGTTTCAGTTGTAGGCCTACTATGAAAATCAATTCATTGCCTATATGGTGAATTTAATTTCGTTCTCAATCTCACTGTCTCACACTGCCCTCTGATGTGTGCTGTGGCTTTGACATTGGCAGTTGAACTGAGTTTGACAGCAAGTTCCTGGTTGGTGTCTGGACTGGCCTGTCTGGCACGCCCACTCGGCTAATGATACGCCGCCGCTGAGTAGAAGCACATGATTAGGCGTGTTTACCTGCCTGCGTCTTTGGAATGCAGTCAACCCTACATGACACAACGTCCACGAAATATTACTATTGTCGTCTAAAGACATGACAATTACATCTATCTGACCTTCTATATGCGCTACTCATATTTTCACCATTTTCCAAGCTGGACTGGACTGTACACTGGACTGCACGGGACAGAATTGCATGAACTTCGTGTAGCTCCTTTTAGGACAAGTAGCAACATTGTAAAAGGTAATTGGAACAATATAACACCGTTTTGAAGGCTGTCGAGTCAGACATGTTCGTGGAAACGTGTAGAATGCACGATGATTGTTCTGTTCTTCAAGGTAGCGTGAATAGCTAGCTCGTGATATTTCAAAAGCTATGCCTATGCGATTGTTTGGCTAGCGCTAGCGGCCAGCATCCGTAGCACATGCAAGTAAACGTCAGTGGTCTACAAGGAAGTAGCCTCGATTAACCTGTATTTGCTACATCCATACAATGTCAACTTCTCTCCCCGTCTGCTCCTTGTTTTTTTGTCATATCATGTGTTGCAAAGCAAACGCTAGTTTCCTCTCTGTGTAGATGAAGTCGCTTATTGAAGGTGACTTCATTCAGACCACTTTTGTTTTGATGAACACCACACCTAGGTCTTTTCATCATCCAGAGGTGGGTCGCAGAAGAGGAAACGATTTAGGAACCTCATTAGATGCCTTCCTAGTTTGCCACTGTAAAGCCTTAAACAGGCCCAAATGGAGGACGTAGACGTGGAACGTGAGTATATGGCATGTTGTCGCAGTGTTTCCTTGCATAATGTTCTTGTGTACGCGTGTGCTTGTGTTTTGAAGGCTTCAGTTTGAAATCATGATTTCCTGGGAACTTTGTGAGAGGATTGTATTTTCAGTTTGTCATTATGGGATATAGTCATATGATTAAATCTGATCCATAGACACAAGTTATATCTTTAATTTCTATTCATGCAATGAAATAACGTGCAAAACACAATATGATGACACCTGGCTTCACCTGTCTGCCTGAACCCCAGAGGTGACCCTGGCATTACTGGATGCTGCCAATGATAAAGACTCGTTGGTGCAGGAGCAGGTGCGGAAGTCCATCCTCACCCTGGGGAACCAGCAGCCCGAGAGGGTTCTCACCATGTGCCAGGATTACCTGGTCAAGCATCCTAAGGTTGGTTGATTTGAATTTGATTTATATATATGGGCGGGAAATAGGGAGCGCTGTTCTCTTTGGTTATATCGCATTGCATTACATTTTCTTTTCATCATTCATTACATGGCATTTAACAGATACTTGGGTCCTATCCAAAGTATAACGATAATCATAATCGCGGATGGTCTAACTGTGTGCCAGGATTACCTGGCCAGCACCCTAAATGTCAGTTGATGCTGTGGATGGTCGGGATAAAGAGGAACTTCGAAAAATAGTGACAGTGTGCTATAGGCCTACTGTGTGGACTGTAAGGTCATGGAGGTGTCTTTTCCGCTTGTCACTGTGAGGTTAATTATGACGAGCACAAGGTGCCATGTTATTGACGGTCTGTATTTTGGTCAAAACGGATATGTCAGGCAGCAGAAGAATCAGTTTTCGTTGGGTCACCGATATTAAGGGAGAAAAGCATTTCTTTGTGACCTAAATTGACTTTGACAATAAAGGATGAATGCGTGATTTACGCATTCCCTGAGGAAGGTCAGTAGACCGAAAGCTTGGCCTATTATTAAAAAGAACACAAAGGGGATTTAAGTGTGCAGACACCATTTGAGTTAAATACATGTAATTGAGTTCTCCTGTCCTTCCATCCATTCTCTTAGGCTACTCTGATGATATTACTTCTAGCTAAGCTGCTCCCATACAATCCCATTACCTATGCTAGCTTGGAGGTAGTTTGTATTGCCAGACTCTGAGAAAATCTGGAAGTACCATATAGGAGAAAGGTAAATCGCAAAATTTAAATCAAGTGGATATTTAAAGTGAGTTTATTTCTAGAAATGGTGGATCGAGTATGAGTTTAATAATGGTGCCAGATTTATGCTAATGCAGTTTTGGAGTTCCACCTAGTCTCTTAAAAAGGTATGGAAAGGCAAGTTTCATTACAATATGTTTTGCTCGGACACCGAAATGTGTGATTTCATACGGAATGACTCTCTTGTGGTAGCTGTCACTCTGTTGAAGTGTGAAGTAATGTAGACCTCAGGTTGTCGGTCTTCAAGTATTGCACATCTTCACTGCGGAGGAAGTGGGTTGCCTAATGCATATGTCTACCCCAAGATGCTACCGAGCATGTGATCTAAGATGTGTGTGTGATCAACATTTGGCCATCAGAAGCGTTATTTGACAAGTTTTTCTGAATGTTGCATGGTCTCAAATGGCCAGTTCCACCTGAATGACGAGTTTTCCTTTCTCCTCCCCAGCTAATTGTTGGTCATAGAGTCGTCATACTGCAAACTATTCAGCTTGTGGTGGAAAGCAAAATCAATGAAATCACTTACCCACGAATCAAGAGCATAATTTCTCTGGCGTCAGATGAAATGACAAGGTCAAAGGTGAGACAGTCCCCTTCATATAAAAAGCTTTTACCTGTCAATTCATAACAGCAATGCTCATTTCTTGGGTCTGTGCAGTAAAAAGTTTCTGTTAACATTTCATTCTCATATGAAAAACTTTCTGATGTCAGACTGTGAGACTGGCTTTGTTTGTCTGAACCGAACTGTGGTATTATTTCCTACTTCTAGGATGTGGTTCCAGATTGGCAACAGGCGGCTAGCAATATACTGGTTGCTGTTGGCAACAAACACATCAATGACATCATGGAGGAGATCCTGAGCAAGTTCCAACCGGGGGTCCTGCCACATTTCTTCATCGTCCAAACATTAGCCAGTCTCTCTGACTCTAACGGTAAGACATGCAGCGTGTCTGCTTTCAAAAGCAGACAACATGGTTGGCATTGTATTTCTTACCTGCACAATTTCAGAATTAAAAAATATACAGTATCATGCTTTGCATGTTCCGTTTAGATGCCAGGTGTCATGTTTATTAATGGGAAATGTTACATTCATGGAATTAAATGGATATATATTGCACTTAAGCAACTTGCAGATGTGTGGACTAAAGAGGTGTTCATGGTGAATTTGCTGACACGTACCCATTTCATTCCTTGTAGTTTACGGCATGGTACCTTTTCTCAATGCCATCCTGAGTACCATGTTGCCCATGCTGGGCATGGCTAAACAGGACAACATGAAGTGGGTCTTCTCCTCTGGTGAGTCAGCTTAATAGAACTAATATCCAGCGTCTTGGACCTACTGGTATATATTGGTCGGAGTTGGTGTTTTGATCATGGAAGCAATGCATGCACATTTAGAAATCCAATTGATTACAAGTACTGCATGAAAACAATATTCATGTTCCTTGTGACGTTCTTTTTATAATTATTTCTTAGTCACTGTCGTAGTGTGGACTAAGCATATGAAATTGGGTATTGCTCTTGTTTTATGTTGCTGAATGCGCGTCTCTATGCACGAAACATGCTTTAAGTAAGTTAAAGAATGTAGGAAAGGATGTGCTCTCACTACAGTATATTTTTAACCATTGCACACTGAAGATGGGCTCTTAGATATCTTTCTGATATATTTCCAGATATCTATCTGGTTGAGCAGTAAACACATATTGAAGCAATCTTTGAGTGCTATCCTTTCCTTTTTTGATTATAAATAAGCTTGAGGTTGACCTGGCTTTTCTGCCACAGCTCTCTCCCACTTCAGCGAGAGCATCCTGGAGTACCTAGCCAACCTGGACAAGGCGCCCGACCCCACGGTGCGCAAGGACACATTCTCCAGCGAGATCTACGCGTCCTACGACGTGCTCTTCTGCACCTGGCTACAGAGCCGAGAGCCCAAGGTAATATGGCTAACAACACAAATACACCAGATGTCATTACAGGGACACCGGCGATGGAAGTAATGGACTTTGTATGGAATCGCTGCCGTCAGAAGAGACAAAATCGATTTGCCCAATGAGTTGATTTCAGTGAGAGTTTGTAGTTGAGCTCCAGCAAATATTCTGCTAATTAGCTATGATGTGGTTTGGCTACAGCCACCGCAGCTTATTGGCATGTCGTAATGCTTACATTTTACTTTTAACGGGCATACACGGTCACTTCCATTGCTCATGTCGCTCTTTCTATGAATACAGTCCGAGGGTTCTTTGTACCTTGGTCACCTCTGGTGTGTTTGCGGGGTAATGGGCCCTCCATATTTCCTGCGATGGAGCACAAAAAGTTCTTAGTTAGTCTGACCAAGCTTCCGAGCTCTGATATTTCAAATTGTCCATGTATCTGGAATGAATCAAATTTGAGCATTTCAAACTGCTCAATGGTGCGTGCTTAAGATAATAAAGAAAATACAGTACGTTCTGTCATTGGCCTTACTGGTATCGAAGTCAAAGGAAGGATTGGTCAGAGAGTTGAAGTTGCGATGGCCATGCTACGAAGGTAGAGCTAATGAGAAGAAGTGCTGCCCCACTTACTGCTAATTCAGTTATAGGAGCTCAAGGGCCTTCCTTTTGTTCAAATAGGAGTCACGGAATGGCTGCCTGCCTGCCTGCCTGCCCTGATCTTATTCTAGAAATAAGTTTGGAGAGTTAATGACTGAGTTCAGTTCTCTTAAACATCAGTATGTGATTCTACTTTGTTTTTCTATTTGTATCCCTTTAGAATTTATTCAATACAATGTCACCCTGAAGTTTAGAGTACTTTGTGGATAAACTGTTGTTATGGAATGTCAAATCCCACTAACATCCCTAACACTGATTGCATGCATGAACGTGACAGTAGGAGCGAATGATGCTAATGTTTGATGCATACGTGAGGATGAGGGCACCCAAACTTCCCTTCCAGGCTCTGAGTCTTCCACTGACGGGCTAGAACTGTCCTGAGAGACTTCTCCTAATGGCTCTCCTCCCAGTGCAGGGTTGTGGGGGGAAGCCCCACACAAATCTGTAAAATAACTAAAATCCAAAGCACAGGTCCAAAGAACGCCAATAATATCCACAAGCACCAATCAATCTCTCTAAGCACTTTCTGCAAGCTCCAACGCTAGTCACACAGGCCCAGCATGCGAGCTGACGCCTCCAAAGTGTCCACCGTTCCCCAAGCAGCTCTCTGACCTATGACCCTTAGACTCAGAGCTGGAGGTTAGCCGTGTGGACGTGTTTGTTTGCTGTCTATTCTACATGCTCTTCCTATTGCTGTAAATGTTGTTTTTGGTGCCTCACCTTGATTTCATATCAGGTTGAATTGCAAATGTCATGTCATGGTCCCTGTTTTGTACATAACACTAGCCAAAAACATAAGCTGAATTGTGGCTTGATAAGTCAGGGGTGGGCACCCCCTTTACAAATCAATCAATTTCTTCAAATAGGAGTAAATACGGCATCAGATACAATAGGTGGCAGGATCTGTCAAAACATAGTTGTGTGGTAGCTTGCGTATTGTGTCAGCATCACAGGGTGCAAGACAAAAAGTCCTTTCCTGTGACCCCTCTCCTCGCGATGAGAGGCTCGTCATCATTGATAGATCAACGTTTGTACCCTATATCTTGCAAAAACACCTTGCAAAGGTCTTTCTCTCATTTGCAATCGAGATGTTGAATGGGAGAAAGTGACCCAAAAGTCGCTCTCTGCTGGTTGCCTGTAGGGAAACCTTTCACGGAGGTGGGGCAACACCGAGGCAAGAGGACGGGAGGAACAGGGAGTATACTAAGAAGCTGGTTCAGTAGTAAACCAGGTTAAGTAAAGGTAGAGGTAAATCATCTAATAGAAGAGCCTGGAGTCCTTATTTTCTTAACTAAACTATGCCTGCAGATATATCTATTAGCAGGTTTACCACTTCCTGTACAGTAGGTTAACTAAGCCTGGTTCATCACGCAACCATGTTGTTAGTATTCCCCCCAGGAAAACACTGGACAAAATAGTTAGACTTGCACCCATAGAGAAGCACGGGAGGAAAGGTGGAGTCTGGAGTCCTCCATTTTAATGTGGAGCGTTAGTTAGTTTATTGCTCTCATAGTCCCACAGCTGTCCAGTCTCTGTGTTAACACACTGTCCTGGCTCTCAACATGCCAAATAAACATGGCGGCTTGGCCTGAGCAGCAAGCCATTTAGCCAACACAGTGCTTCACTCAAGAATGTCTGGTGGATGTCTGTTAAAATCCAAAGTCAACAACTTTTTATGAAGCTGAAACAATGTTGTTGACAAAGGTGGCTCGTCCTGCTTCAGAGAGTTAATAGCCAAACAATTTGAATTTGTGCTATTCATTCACAAATCCACCTCATTTCCTCACAGTTCTTCATCCAAGTAGAAAACTATTGGATGTTTTTGAATCTATTCTGCCCATCTCCTGATCTCTCTGATTCAGTAATGGTGTTGATGCCTTTATGCCAGTTGTCTATTAAAACTAGTAAAACTTTTTTTTTAGTTTTGTGCTTTGATTTAAAAACATTGTGATGCGTATCGAGATATAAAAAAATATGTCAAGATATCTTTTGCTCCCTAATAATAGCTAATGGGGTACTGTTCTTACTCACAGCATCATCGGTGTAACAACAAGTAATATCCCTGGGCCAGACAGCAAGAAAGCAACTAACCCCCACCCCCCACCCATGGCTATTGCCAGTTTACAAAAACGATTCAGGGTTTTAGTTTAAATGTTTGTGACCCTATGTTGTTGGGTGTTCAGGGGTTGGCCTCCTGGGAAAAGTTTGAAAATACAGTTGATTTATCTGTAATTTTATCACAATGTGAGAATGGAAATCTAGATAGAGACCTAGTCATCAGGGCCCCCTTGACTCATGGGACCCTGGGCCAGGGCCCGGTAGGCCTGTGCAGCAATCTGTCCCTGAGTAGTAAGTAAAACCTCACTCTGTGTTATTGTGCATCCCCTACTCTAGCTTCGTCTGACGGTGGCAGAAGCCCTGGGACCCATGAGTCACCTGATGGCACACGACAAGCTGGAGGAGCAGCTGCCCAAACTCCTACCCACAATCCTCTCCTTGTACAAAAAGAACCCTGAGCATTACATCATCAGCAAGGTAGGCCCCATTCAAGTCAAAAGGGTACACTGTAATATGTATTTGACGCTCTCATCATAGGAAACTCTGACGTCTTGCTTTGTAGGGAACGCTTGCTTTTACGATGCTCCATGTTTGGTTAAGGATGTGGAACATTATCCTCTAAAGTGAAGTTGCTACCGTTTCAAATGTTCCACATTTTTTCTGTTTTCTGGCATGTCTGTTTTTTCAACATTTGTGTGATGGCGGTTCCGGACCTGATAACTGCACAACATATTTGATCCAACCACTGGCTATATTGAGCATTCAAATAATCTGGAAAAAGAGATCAGCATCAGTAGTAGGGTGCAACAAGTGCCCCTTGAATATTAAAACTTTGATAAAACCTGCTCTGCTCTTGCAGTATTGTTAATTTGCATTGCCATAACTTCCTGGTAAATTTCTAGCAAATTCGATCCCTGTTAAAGAGTGGCCCCCGTTGACTGACGTTCAAAATTTCAAGGTGGTTGTGCCACCCTTTAAATTATTGATATTTTAAATATGGATAAAATTCAGGAATATTAAACACATGTATAACTTCCTTATAAAATATTAGTAAAATATAGGTACAAAGGAACAATTCTGCAAAAGCACAGCAGGATTTTCAAAAGTTGCGGTGTTTGATCTGATTTAACATTTCGTCATCTTACTGATTAAGGTTCATCAAACATTAAATCGGTAAGATCACATGTGTTAAATCCTGAAGTGAGATGAATACATTGTAGGATTTTTCTCTCCAAAGCCAGCCTCCTGCATGATAATGACACTGGTCTGTATTGTGCATCTGCGGTATCAGTCTTGGGTATTAGGGCTGTAACGTTACACTCCACTCACGATTCCGTTCATATCACGATTTTTGACCTATGGTTTGATACACCACATGATTTTTTAAATGCATATTTTTTAATAAATTAATTAGCTTTTTTCACATTTGCCAACATTATAAAATAAGATTATGAAAAAACTATGATGGTTTATAGGTAGAATGGGTTACAAGAGGAAGAGGCTATTAATAATTGCAAAAAAGTATTTAAGTAATAATAACAATTTGAAACTTTGAAGCACTACTACCACATCATATATGGTTGTTTTCTGGGCTGGGTATCAGAACTTTGAAAGAGCATAGCATTCATATCACTCAGTAGCTGCAGTGAAGTCACCTCTGCTTGAAGGAATATGTGTCAGGGTTCTTCATACTTTACTGAGATTGCCTCCTCTGATATTGTACTTGTCAGAGTCTTTGCCAGGTTCTGGATGCTTCCGTGAGCATGGGCAGCCGGGTGTTGGAGACCCAATTGGACAGCCTGCTCGTCGCCCTGCACCAGCAGGTCAGTTACAGTTACAGTTCAAAGTTTCCACACCCATCCAAAAAAAAATGTTCTCCTCAGTTTTCAATAGAACCCCGCACACTGGATGTCGGATAGCGAATAGAGACAAGTTCTATTTTGTCGGCGCCCCCCATTGACTATCAATGCTATGTTTGTGTGAAATTGGGTTTGGGGGTCGGAATTGTGTCGGAAGCGAAAGTGCTCCGCAGTGCTGTGCGGAAGCCCTAAGAAGGAGTTTCTTTCCTCATGCCATTTGTTTACTTAATTCCTCCTAATTGATTTGACTGAACACACACACACACACACACACACACACACACACACACACACACACACACACACACCTAGGGCAGTCATGGGTAAGCGTTTAGGGCGTCAGACTTGTAGCCCAAAGGTTGCGGGTTCGACTCCCGACCCCCCAGGTTGGTGGGGGGAGTAATTAACTAGTGCTGTCCCTCATCCTCCTCCATGACTGAGGTACCCTGAGCATGGTACCGTCCCGCCACACTGCTCCCTAGGGGTGCCATTGGGGGCTGCCCCCTTTCACGGGTGAGGCATAAATGCAATTTTGATGTGTGCAGTGTGCAGTGTCCACTTGTGTGCTGTGGAGTGCTGTGTCACAATGACAATTTGAGTTGGAGTTTTCCAATTTGGCTTTCTGTCACACACACACACACAAACACACACACACACACACACACACACACACACACACACACACACACACACACACACACACACACACACACACACACACACACACACTATCTTCTGCACGCTTGTTTCGCACCAGCCATTCATTTCAGTACATGTGGTACGAAAGTGTCCCTATGTATATGACAGATAAATATCCTTGTGTCCTAGTACATACGGCCCTTACATCAGTTGGTCAAGAAGGTGGCTATATATGCCAAACTAATTGCTACACGTGACATAACGCGGGTGAACATTAAAACATTTCCAATGACCAAAAACACAACACAAGGCAAGGCATTTGGCTGTTACACAAAGTCTAGGCACATATTTCAGTAAAGTGCAGGAAATGTAGGGCAACCGTGGCCTTAGTTCGTCTTAGGGGCAGAGGGTTGCGGGCTGCAATCTTGCCACAGCAGATGTGGGTGGTCTAACACCATCACCCATGCCTGACATGCCTTTGAGCAAGTCATCTATTGTCACCCCACATGATTGTAGCCATAACCAATACCCTGTAACCAAACTATATAATTAAGTCGCTTTGGATAAAAGCCAAGTGTAATGTGACGTTATGTAAACGTTGGTCTGTACTTTGCACATGGTTTAAGAAGCCAAAGTATTTAGTGTATTTTGTGTATTTTACAAACTGCTTTTCTCAATTATTATTGCATTTTATAATGAACTTTGGGGGGGATAAAGACTGTGGACTGACTGAGTGCAGAACATGTTTCTATGTTCCATGCAGGTCATGTGCCAAAGTAGTAGGCTGCATAATTAAGAAATCTCTCTCAGCCCCACTCCTCTCCTACACTGGTTAATGTGCTCTATCACCATGTCCCTTGTATTCTAGATCTGTGCACCTATCGACTACAGCAATCCTCCGACCGTGAAGAACCACAATGAGATCTTAAGATGCTTCAGTATTCTGGGTAGGCTTTGAATTGAAGACGCATGTTTTCATCTCATGCATTTCTGCTTTTTTTGTGCACATTTTGACAAGAGCCTTTTCTGTGCTTGGGTCACAATCAGTAGTCGACTGCCAGTAATCCTGCAGCCATGTGATGTGGATTGAGTTAAAGGCCTTCTCCTTTGGCTAGTCTGGGTGGACACCGCCCTTAGCACATTTGAACTAATGCATGTTTATTCTCAGGTGACACTCATTGCTCACGTGCCCTCAGAAAAATAGGCAAAAACAGCTGCCACTCCTAAAAAAAAAGAGCTTTAAAGTCTTCAAGGAGCACATTTAAGCACATTTAAATTTTGGTTGAATGGCTGTTAGTCCAAAGTGCTCCTCCAAGCCCTTTGGCTCTATCCCAGAGCTGCCTTTTTGTGTAGATTTAGGGAAGATTTAAGCCAACTGTGCAAAATATGATTGTCTTGGGCAATGCTGTTGAAACTCTGATCGGATTCTGTAATCAAGAGGTATTGTTTTTTTTAGTTTTTTTTTTAAGTTCGATGGTCATATTCCTGAAAATAATAATACAAAAACCCTTCATTGCAACACATGCTAGATAATTCATAAAATGTGTGTGATGTCTGACTTATGTCTTTTAATTCTCCCCATCTCCTTTTTGGCTTGCTTTGCAGCCAATGCCTTCCCTGACAGGCTGCTGGTGTTTGTTCTACAGAAAATGGAGAACAGTAACGAGAGGAACCGCGTGGGCTCCCTGGCCGTCCTCAGACACCTCATCAACTCCACCAGTAAGAGCCACAGGCACCACAAGCAGGCAGGCACTGCTTTCCCTCTCTGGCAGTGACCATGCCTGCTGTCCCACTGCACTGTCTGTCAAGTTTTTACTGCAATATTACCACAGGGTACTACAGTATTATTAATGCAGTATTAGTAATTGATGCAAAAAACACAAACATTCTGCACTTTAAAGCAGTGTTGTGCAGTTTTTTTCCCATAGAGATGTCCCCCTATACCTTTTGCGAAGTAATTTTTATGCATGGGTTGAGATGGTTCATTTGCCCTTACCTTGCGTAACCCATTTTAGCCTGATGACTTGTATATGTTGTTTGACCTTTGGTGCCTGGAGACACATAAACGCTGCATTCAGGCTCTTTAGATTTTAGCTTTTTTAAAATAAAAATGTGAGTATGTTACAGCTCAATGAAAACATTCTAATGCAAGATGAATGAATAGACACTCTAAGTGTCTCTGAGTTTAAATGCAACCTATTTCATGTTTTTATCTGCATCAGAGGCTAAGATATTTAAGTTTTTATAGGCTGAGGGCAACTTTCCCAACAGGGGCTTAGGCATTCAGCAGGTGTTTTTTGCAGGTGCTTTAGGCATCAATGGGTTAATGGAAGAATACTGCAGGGTTTTCTTTTTCACAAGGGTTTCTAATGCAGAGTGCCTCAGTTCAGATCTCTGGTTGTGTACATGCTGATTGTTCATGCTTTACATATACACCTACTATAGTGTATAATTAACTGAATACTACATGGACTGAAAAGGGAAAAGCAGACTTTGACCGTGCTTACAAATAAAATGTAACAAAAAAACCCTCACCCTGCACAGTTCAAACAATTGTAGTAACTAATTTGGGGTCCTTGGGAAATGTTCTGCTCCATGAGGGGTCCTCGTCCCAAAAGACTTTGCTGAACTCCTGGTTTAGCAAACTAAGCGAAGCCTTGTCGACTCACCCTCTCGTCTCCCCCACAGCATCCATCATGGAGAGCAAGAAGCTCCTCATCCTCGCCAGCATCCGACAGCCCCTGGCAGACCATAGCAATAAGGTACTGTAGCACAGCCAGGGTTGTACCTGAACTAGGTCAATGAACTATAGTTCATGAACTGGTTCATAATTTGGGGAGAAAGTGAACTGAACGCACACCATTTACTTCCTGATGAATTAACTATGAGCGAGTTCATTCTGGTGCCTGCGAATGAACTACATGTGCATTTGTTTAATAGGGTTCCTTCGTGTTCAGGTGAAAACCCAGGCAAATACAATGCAAAGAACCCTAATAATATCAGATGATCTACATGTAGCCTGTATATTTTCACTCCTCTGATAAAAAAAATAATTGCTCTCTGTGGTGTTATCTAGGCTTTGCCAATGATATTGAACAATATTTCTCGCAACAACCTCTGGCCAAAAGAACTATGAACAAGTTAATTTTCCAACATTGTGTACAGCAAGCATCCAGTGTGCACTGCGCTTTTGAGAGCCAAATTAATTACATAAATAGACTGTAATGGCAAACTGTAATTCTTTAGTAGTTCCTATGAACCTATTCAAACTTACATACACTGTAGAGAGATGTGTTTACTTAAACAGGGCTACTGACATTTGAAAAATTGTTCTTGATGTGAATAAGTTGGCATGAGAAGGTCACCTCCATGACTCTTTTAATTCAAAGCAGTTTAAGTTATTTTGGTACAGGGCATTGGTTTGCTTCCCCGGAGCAATGTGGGGTTAGTTGCCTTACTCAGGGGCACTTATGACATGGATGGATTTGTAAGGATGTAAATAACCCTCCGATCCAAGGCCAACTCCTTAACTATTAGGCCACGACTGATCCAACATGTTTATTTTATGTATTGTTTGGCAATTATTGTCTAAATCCTTTGTCAGGTGAAGAGAATGGTTGTGCAGGTGATCAGTGCCATGGCTCATCACGGTTACCTGGAGCTGGATGGAGGAGATCTGCTAGTGCGCTTCATAGTTCAACACTGTGCTCTCCCAGACACCTACTATGTGAGTCTTGTTTTCCTTCCCGCCTAAATTCAAAATATTTCCTTGTTGTTTATGAGTGATTCTACGATTCGCCTGCGCTTTTGGCAAAAGCAAAAAGTCAATTATCAGTATTTTTTTCAACTAAATGACCTAGATGTTTACATAGTGTATATATTTAAGTTTCCAAACAAACAAATTGCCAAGCTTAATCTTAAGAGTGATTCTACGATTCCCCTACGCTTTTGGCAAAAGCAAAATGTCAATTATCAGTATTTTTTTCAACTAAATGACCTAGATGTTTACATAGTGTATATATTTAAGTTTCCAAACAAACAAATTGCCAAGCTTAATCTTAAATCATTTGATAAATACTCTAATGAAAGCGAACATTTGCTTAATTATTTTGTCAACAGTGTTATGGACAAATACTATGTCATTTCAAACATATATAAAAATACTACAGAGTTGAAACAATATATGTTTGAAAGTGCTTATGTCCCTTAGCAGTAATATTGTCATTAATCTGTGCAACTGATATAGAAAATGTGATTGTTGAGCTTCATAAGTAGGATTTTATGAGTCACTGTGATACAGACTGACACATTTTTCATCATAAATCCCTGTAACGTCTGATTTCAATATAGTCACCCTCCTTACACAAGACTTACACAAGACACAAGACTTCCTTCTCCAGAGATAATCCCTAGTGTATGTTCATAGGATTTTTCCAACACATAAGGGATCAATAGCACAAAAACACTTTCAAAACAGTCAACCATGTTACTCAACTGTGTTACGGTCAACAGTGCAGGGGAACAAGTCTGCACTTTTTTAGGAGAAAAAACAGAGCAGACAAACCCATCTCCCTAGAACACAAATTATTTTGTTTGTTTGTCTGTCAATATGGATATAAATTGGCAAAAACGTACTCCTCCTCAACTGTCATCAGTGTTGCCAGATTGGGCTGGTTCCCGCCCAATTGGGCTGCTTAGGATGGCCGTGTGCGGGTAAAAATGGCATCTATCAGAAAAACCTTCCCACTGCCATATAAATCAATAGAATTGGGCGGGTTTTTAGGGCGGATTTTGATCATTTTTTGGGCTGGAAATCATCAGCCTCATCTGGCAACCCTGACTGTCATACTTAATTGTAACACCATTGACGGTAACACCGTTGACATTTCAGCCATTTTTATGGTGTTGTGCTAACTGAGGACCTCAGAAGTTCCACCACAACACCTTAATCAATTCATGTATCTGTATGCTTTATCTGTGTTTTTCTACATGTGATTTCTAATTCAGATTCTTATGAATATGTTGATAACACAGTTGACAGGCAATTTTCCCACTATGAGAACATGAAAAAGAATGGATTAAATTATGGAAGGATGGAGCTCAAAATTTACCAAAAAGTCTTCCCGTATCCTGCTAAAGAGGTTATGACATCACGTGATGTTATTCGTATGGCCTAAGACCAAACCATTACTGATTTATGGAGGAGGTTTCAGACCGTGACACGGTTAACACAGTTTTCGTGGACACACACAAAATGGCAAATTTCATGTATAATGGAAAGGACAGTGGTCTTTCTGACAGTTTTGTCATATTGTGGTGATTACTGTGAATCAACATTTGCAATCGTCTTGGGCAAAACAAGTTTCTTTACATGCTAATATGAAGACTGAATCTGACATTTGGAAAACAGGACGGCATGAAAACGCCCAAAACCAGTATTAAATATTCATTCTTGCTGAGGGAAATAATGCTATGTCTACACTTTCTGTATTATATGAAAGATAAATGTTTTCTAATGTCCAAAACATCATTGGATGCAGTTAATAGTTAGTGGAATTGCCAAATAAAATCCACGGACTTAAAAGTGTAGGCGAATTAGAGAATCACTCTTAAATCATTTGATAAATACTCTAATGAAAGTGAACATTTGCTTGATTATTTTGTCAACAGTGTTATGGACAAATACTATGTCATTTCAAACATATATAAAAAAAAATACTACAGAGTTGAAACAACATACGTTTGAAAGTGCTTATGTCCCTTAGCAATAATGTTGTCATTAATCTGTGCAACTGATATAGAAAATGTGATTGTTGAGCTTCATAAGTAGGATTTTATGATTCACTGTGATACAGACTGACACATTTTTCATTATAAATCCCTTTAACGTCTGATTTGAATTTAGTCACCCTCCTTACACAAGACTTCCTTCTCCAGAGATAATCCCTAGTGTCTGTTCATAGGATTTTCCCAACACATAAGGGATCAATAGCACAAAAACACTTTCAAAACAGTCAACCGTGTTACTCAACTCTGTTACGGTCAACAGTGCAGGGGAACAAGTCTGCACCTTTTTAGGAGAAAAAACAGAGCAGACAAACCCATCTCCCTAGCTCATAGCTAATTGTAACACCATTGACGGTAACACGTCTTGACATTTCAGCCATTTTTATGGTGTTGTGCTAACTGAGGACCTCAGAAGTTCCACGACAACACCTTAATCAATTCATGTATTTGTATGCTTTATCTGTGTTTTTCTACATGTGATTTCTAATTCAGATTCTTATGAATATGTTGATAACACAGTTGACAGGCAATTTTCCCGCTATGAGAACATGAAAAAGAATGGATTAAATTATGTAAGGATGGAGCTCAAAACTTACCAAAAAGTCTTCCCATATCCTGCCAAAGAGGTTATGACATCACGTGATGTTATTCGTATGGCCTAAGACCAAACCATTACTGATTTATGGAGGGGGTTTCAGACCGTGACACGGTTAACACAGTTTTCGTGGACACACACAAAATGGCAAATTTCATGTATAATGGCCTTGGACAGTGGTCTTTCTGACAGTTTTGTCATATTGTGATGATTACTGTGAATCAACATTTGCAATCGTCTTGGGCAAAACAAGTTTCTTTACATGCTAATATGAAGACTGAATCTGACATTTGGAAAACAGGACGGCATGAAAACACCCAAAACCAGTATCAAATATTCATTCTTGCTGAGGGAATTAATGCCATGTCTACTCTTTCTGTATTATATGAAAGATAAATGTGTGCTAATGTCCAAAACATCATTGGATGCAGTTAATAGTTAGTGGAATTGGCAAATCCATGGACTTAAAAGCGCAGTCGAATCGTAGAATCACTCTTATGTATGTTTAACCTTTGTTATCCTGTTGGCTGCAGCGTGGGCAGCGCACTGCGGACCCCGAGGAGGTGACCAACGAAGCACTACGGAGCATGTGTGACAACACCCTGCACCTGTTCACCACCACCGTGGGGCGTCTGACTGACGTGAGTCTGATGTGCAAACTCTCCACACCCGTGTATCAGTTCATGGAACATGGTAGCACGTACTGTAAATAAGATCCACGTTCCGTTTGTTCACTCACTTAACTGAAATACTACGAATAATAGCAGTGAAATAACAATAACCAAATACAAACCTAACAACAGGTTTGCGTGAACCCATTTACTAACTTCTTATTTGGCTACCACATGTAAACACCTGTGTGACGTTGATATTGTATTCAAGTTTTTTTTTTTTATCAAAGAAAGAGCATATGAAGGTTGTTTCAATCATGTCTTGCAACAATTTCATCAGTGTTTCGTTGAAAGGCCCACAACACCTCTAAAGGGCAAAACTGTGACATCTTGCATCCTGTGACATCTTCCTCTGCGTTTCGCCCTCTGTGGTCATTTTGCAGCCCAGTTGAAGTCCCTTCTCTTAATCCAAATCCAGTTGCTGCTTCGTTCAACAGTGCCTGTTGCATCATCTTTTGGATGTTATTGGGAATAAATCAAGATGTTGAAATGTAAACAAACACCTGCCCCCATTAAAATGACCAGGATCTCAGTAAAAATTCTCGGTAAAAATTCCCAGGTACTGAGAAGTCCAGGATAGTGTGAGCATTACAACTGCATGTTGAAATTGGCTGAACTTATCCTTTAAGAAGCTTGGTGCTAGACGTAGCAGCAAATCCTCTACAATCAATCTCTTTTGAAAGCACCTGGGCGCTCCAACCACGTTGTTTGGCATTGGCTGTCAAGTCAGAATACTTGTTCAATATGCTTCACCAACTGCAGCCTCCCAGGGTGCGGTTACCAGTAGTTCCACAATGAGATGTCTGGCCTGAGGGTAGTTGTGACGGCCTGAGGTGGAAAGGTAAGTCTCTGACTCAGAGACAATTAGCCAGAGTCACAGTAGATTAATAGGGGTACCTATCTAGAGATGATACATAGGGGTACTTTATTGGAATCCTTGCAAATGGAATCCAGTAGGGTTTATGCCCCCTTTGGAGGCCAGTGGAGGTTGAGCATGAATCGAGTTCCCTTGGCGCTATAGATGGTGGTAATGCACATTGTATGCAAGCAGTGTGTTAGTGGCAGTTCTCCTTCCTTGCAGAATGATAGACAGTTGTTGTAGCACCAGGTTGCCTCCAGGTTTAGCGGCTCTGCGACAAACTGATTTTGTAGCCAGTGAGGATGTGCTTCACTGTTGCAGGGGTTTGACAGAGTTTACTAGAAGGATCTTCACCAAACCATTGGTTGAGGCTTGTTAGCGTGGGAAGAACATCATGGGTGGCTCTGACGATGAAGCTGATTTGACTGATTTATAAGATTGAGTGAGCTATTGGACTTTTGGACTGCACTTTGGGGAGATAACTTTGAAGTAGCTGAATAAAAGTGGCCTCTGAAGACAGAAGTTTATAAATTAGCCACCCATGGGCCATATGTTCTCCTCTCCCGCCTGAGTGTGTGGGAGCCTTTAGTGGAGTTGTTGATCTAGGAGGGGGATGACGAGAAGGGGAAGCAGAGCTCAGTATTCCCACAGATCCCAATGTAGGCTTACTGCAGGGTGAGGCTAGAGCTCTAACGCCATAATGGATTAGGACAAGAAAGCAACCAGGCACACCATTAGGATTCACCGTCACACACACACACACACACACACACACACACACACACACACACACACACACACACACACACACACACACACACACACACACACACACACACACACACACACACACACACACACACACACACACACACACACACACACACACAAGCCAAGTAACCCAGCAGGCAGCATTCAGGAGATATGAGCCATTTTTCCAGCAGTGCTCCCAACACACACGCGCCACACAGATGTCTTCTTACACGTTTTACTAGCTGTTGAAGTATCCCTGAGTTTGTTGCACTCATTTTCAATGAAGGAAAAATAATAGCAGTTACATTTATATTTCCCTTCATTTTAGGTCTAAGATGTGATTTTAGGGTACAACCATAATTTCTCACTTTCTCCTCCCCCAATCTATGAAATATCTATTGTGGGGGGACAAATGTATTTGTCATAAGGTGATCACGAGGCGACGATTAACCTTAGCCATCTTTTGTTCTTTTGTGTTTTGTCTACTCAGGTGTTGTGGCCGATGCTAATTGGCTACTTGACTCCGGGACAGTATTCCAATGCCACGACACCGCTGTGCAAGAGCCTCATCCTGCTGGCCAATAAGAAGCGAGCTGCCCAGGAGCCAAGCTTCACCATCGACTTCAGAGCCCCAGGTGCATTAACCAACGGCAACCAATGGTGTTATGTTGTTATGATGATGTACCTATGTTTTACATATTTACTTTTAATCTGATTAGAAATGAAATAACTCCTTGAAATATGCAGTAATGAACATATTAACACCTCCAGCGAAAAAAAATTATATCTGATCTGGTGAAGATTCAGGCTCAGAAGGTTTGTATGGTCCGTTTGTGTTTTTTCTAAGCCAGACTTTCATTTATATACACCATCGAAAGCTGTCAAACACAGTTCCAATTGGATAGCATCATACAAGTATACAGTATATTAGGACTGTAACGATATGTGTGTAGAAGCCAAAATAATTGTGCCCCTGAAAAACAAGTCCCCTTTAAATCGGTGCATCTTGATTCTGCCTCTTTGCACCACGAGATAGTTATATTGTTACAGTGCTAACATACAATTATTCCAATTTCTTTTTGGGTTCTATGCCATACAGTCTCATAACTTTTGTAATATTTTTGGCACCCATGCACCAGTCATTTTAGAATCGCCACTGGGCACCGCATTAACTTTGTAAATGTTTTAAGTCTGACTGCAAACATGGCAAAATACCCTATAGAAATGAATGGGGACAGTTCATCAAGGCGGTATGGTGGGTGTGTGCAAATATCCCACCTGTTCCAATGCCAACAGCCAATGATTATACCGAACAGAACAGTGTGCACAATAGTGACGTTTTCAATGTGCGTTACGCCCATTTTTTTGCGGGAAAACAGCCAATGCAAGTCAATCAGTGGTGTTTGGGGAAGAATAAATGAAAGTTAAGGACCTGTAGATTAGCGTTGTTCATGCACAACATGCCGAAAACGTGTTGTGTTGCCGGCTGTTCAAATAATATAGCCAAACAGCCGTCGCTGAAGCATGGACTGTGTTCATTTACAATAGCCGATAGCATGTAAGTTAATGAGACATACAGTTGAGGACGATATTATTAGCCCCCCTCCTGAAATTAGACATCTCTCTTGATTTCTCAGTGAGAATGACCATTATGAACCGTTTCTGTTATTCTGGAAACAAATACACTGATGGAAATAATGTCCAATGAGTTGAATTTGGATTTTTCCATTTTCACAATGAGTTTAAACAAAAAAGGTTAAAAATGGCAAGGACAGAATGATTAGCCCCCTTGTCATTAAAAGTCAATAGAGTGCCATTTATGAACCAAAACCGACATCAGGCACTTTGATTAGTTGTTAACTATTTTGGCACATGCCCTACCATGGATTTTTTTGCCCATTTTTACATTGCAAATAGTTAACCTGGTCCAAATTGCATGGATGTTGAGGATGGACATTCATTTTCAGCACTCCTCAAAGACTATCTAAAGGATTGAGATCTGAACTACAGCATAATCATGGTTTTAGTAACCTTGAGCAACATTTGAACAATTTTGGATGAAAGTTTTCTGTTATTATCTTATTGAAAGATCCAGTGAAAATCTTAGCTTCCTCTATGAGCATATTTTTGCACGGTCACCTTCCACATTCTATCATAATCTTCTGGTTTTATGGTGCCGTCCACCCAAACAAGGTTTCCTGTGGCTGAGGCTGTCACAGAATGATGCTTCCACCACCATGTTTAATTGTGGAAACCATGTTATAAAGTTTTAAGGACTATCCCTTTCTTCACCTGACAGAAGCAGAATTCATGCATCAAAGCAGGTGCAATTGAATCTCATCAGATGAAAGCAGATACTTTCAAAACTCATTTTTGACTTTAAAATGTTCACAAGCAAAGCTCAATAACATTCTAATATGCATCGCCTTTAGTAAAGGGGTTCTTCTGTGATGATGGCCCTAAAGCCCAATATGATGACAAGGCCTAACAGCTGTCATTCTTGAAATAAAAACTCCAAGTGAGGCCAGGTCAATAACAATCATCTAGGCAGGTGTCCAATGCTTCTTTGGTCTAATGAGACTAAGCAGTTTCCACAGTTACACATAGTGGTGGGGGTATCAAGTTTTTAGACTGTTATTCAGCCTCAGACACAGGGAGTCTGGGTCTGGATCTGGATTGCTGGGTCCTCCAACAACATTGTAACCCAAAGTAAACATTTAAATTAGTTCAGAGGTTCTTCAAGGACACTAAAACCATGATACTGGAATGACCCGCTCAAAGTCCAGTCCTCAATCCCACTGAGAGTCTGTGGCAAATGTCTATGCTCAGCATCCATACAATTTTGACCAGCTAGAACACTTTGCAGTGAAGAAATGGGCCAAAATCCCTAGTGGGCCATGTGCCAACCTAGGTAACAACTGATCAAAGTGCCTGTTGTCCATTTTGGTTCATAAATGGCGTCTTTGACTATTGACTATTGACTAATGACTATTAATGATCAGGGGGCTAATAATTTTGTCTGTCATTTTTACCCTTTTTTGTTTAAACTCATTGTAACGATAGAAAAATACAAATTCAAGTCATTGGACATTATCTCCATCAGTGTATTTGTTTCCAGAATAACAGAAACAGTTCATAATGGTCATTCTCAGTGAGAAATTAAGTGAAATGTCTAATTTCAGGAGGGAGGCTAATAATATCGTCCTCAACTGTATATATCCCCCATAAAGGGGCGTAACGCACATTTAAGAGCAAAGTACCCGGATGGCCGTTCATGAGTATTGCTCTCGTGTCGTTAGGGAAGTACTGCACCTGCATAAAAGAATCGTCTAGTAGAGTAAGATATGTTAAAACCCGCCCATCCAATGCAAAGGAGTGTGCTCAAAATTCGGTCTCGTAAGGGGGCGTTGTCCCTCCTTCTTCTTCACTTTTCGTGGTGTTTGCACAAGACGTGCGCTACCACCATCTACAACGCTAAGGGGACTCCATTTATTCTCAACCTCAAGATTCCGAAGGTCTCCTAATCGAAGGTCTCCTAAAGGGGCGTTCACCCGACGTAAAGTGGATACCGGAAAAAAAACAGACTGATTTATCTCTGTCTCATATACTATTCTCTGCCTGCATAGTGTCAAAATAACCTGTGAGAAGAATGGCTTTTAAAGCTTTATTTTGACTCAAAAGATGCATCTAAACATGCTTGTCTGATAAACCTTTCATACCAATTTAACCATTTGATTTAAGCGCCAGTATCCAACAGTCCACCTACGCTTGACTGTTATCAGTTTGCCTACAGACAGAACAGATCAACTGATGATGCCATCACCAGCGCACTACACACCTCCCTAACACACCTGGAGAAAAAAGACACCTATGTAAGGATGCTGTTTGTGGACTACAGCTCAGCCTTTAACACCATTGTCCCCAGCATACTCGACGACAAACTCCGGAGTCTAGGAATTCACAGTGGCCTTTGCAGCTGGATACTAGACTTCCTCTCAGCACGGAAACAGGTGGTGAGAATGGGCTCCATCACATCATCCTCCTTGACCATCAGCACGGGAGCTCCGCAAGGTTGCGTTCTGAGCCCTCTCCTCTACTCTCTATATACGCATGACTGTGTGGCTATACACAACAACAACACCATCATCAAGTTTGCAGATGATACCACTGTTATCGGTTTAATCACAAACAATGATGAAACAGCCTACAGGAAAGAGATAAACAACCTCATGGAGTGGTGTAGAGGAAACAACTTGTCTCTGAATGTGTCCAAGACAAAAGAATTAATAGTTGACTTCAGGAGGAAAGAACACCAGTTTGAAACCATTAACATCAACGGTGAGACAGTGGAGAGGGTGAGAGACTTTAAATTCCTTGGCGTTACCATCTCAGAAGACCTCACCTGGGACAGTCACACACAGCGTATTGTAAAAAAAAGCCAGCAAAGTCTGTACCACCTCAGACGATTGAGAAAGTTTGGGATGAGACCCAAGATCCTGAGGTCGTTTTACAGAGGCACCATTGAGAGCATTCTGACAGGGACCATTATTGCATGGTATGGGAACTGCTCTCAAGCCAACAGGAGAGCTCTTCAGAGGGTTGTGCGTACAGCTCAGTACATATGCGGCTGTGACTTACCCTCCATACTGGAACTGTTTGAGGGAAGGAGCATCAGGATGGCAAAAAAGATCTTGGCTGATCCTAGTCACCCCAACCATGAACTGTTTACCATATTGCCATCTGGGAAACGGTACAGAAGCCTGAAGTCTCACACTACCAGACTCCAAAGTAGTTTCTTCCACCAAGCAGTTAGATTACTGAATTCATGCTGAAGACAACAAGGCACTTTATTTGCACTTTTTTCCACCCCCCCCCTCCCTTTTTTATTTATATTTTTATTTTTTTAAATCTTTTTGAGGACACAAGAAAAACACAACAATTTTTACTCTTTATAGGCTTCAAACCTATAATAAGACGTAATAAACTAATCTTGAATCTTGAATCTTGAATCCTAAACTCGCGTTTCACCATTCATTTTCAAAGGGTCTGGTCTTTCTAATCAAAATAGCTCTCCGAGGGCGTTGCCAACATGGCCGCTGAATGAGGTAACTTCACCTATAAGAGCTTCGGTTCAGATCCCCTGGTACAGTAACCAACGGCAAAGGATGATGGTGATGTCATAATGGACCGTTGGTAGACAATGCCAGAGCCATTTATACAGCTCTGCACAGTGCCACCATGAGGAGGAGGAGTTTTTTTTGGGTTTTTTTCCACTCCTGTCGCTGCTGCAGGGCTGGTCAGTGTAGTCAGATTGGGCTGTTTCCCGCCAAATTGGGCTGCTTAGGATGTCCGTCTGCGGATGAAAATGGGTAGAAATGGCATTTGGGGCGGGTTTTTCTGTAAATAAATGGCCATAGAAATCAATAGAATTTAATTCAAATTGGGCAGGATTTAGTGCTTCCAGGTGGATTTTGAGCATTTTTTTTTAGGCTGAAATCATCAGTCTCATCTGGCAACCCGGGCCTGTGTGCCACCACCACTGCTGCTGCAGGACCACTTCGGTGTAAACTGTAAACAGCATGAGCACACAGCGGGTCGATAGTTGCGACACGTCAGCGCTTTTACATGCCGTCCAGGCACTCCAGGACCTCCTTTTTCCACCCCGGCCGGCACGGGCTGGCTGGAAGTTGCTCCCTGCCACAAGACATTTTGTTTTCATTAAAGACCCATTCAGCTGGGCCCAGACGTGTCTGCTTTTAATTAGTCGAATGAAAAGCCATATTTATCATTGAAATAATGGTACGAGCGAGGTCCTGAACCTTACGCTGTAATCGTTTCTTCTGGAGGGAAGAGAGACGATGATTAAGCAAAGGGCCGTGTGTGTGTGTGTGTGTGTGTGTGTGTGTGTGCGCGCGCGTGTGTGTGCGCGCGCGCGTGCACATGCATGCGCACATTTGCACATGCGCATGCACGTTCGCGTGTATGTGTGTGTCTTTTTGGATTGCGGTGTGGTGGTGGAGTTTTGGTAATCATTTACTCGTTAATTGTAATGCCTTTAGATTGGCCTATCCCGTGGGAGGCTTCCCCTGAATTTGCCCCCGTTTCTCTCTCTCTCTCTCTCTCTCTGTCTTTCTCTCTGCCTCTCTACCCACAGGCACTAACCTGCCGACACCATTCGTCCTGTTGACGCGCCTGCTGGTAAGGTGTCTTGACCTCTACTTTGACCTTGGCAGGCAGTCTTGGTGTGTGTACATGATTGTTGGCCTCTCAGAAAGTGGATGCTGTGCAGAGCCTTTGAGTAAATGCTTTTTGGCTGCTTCTGCGAACCTACTCATCACGCGCCACAGACCATAGAGCACACATGCACGTACACACACACAAGTATGTGCACTGCAAATTCACATGGAACACAAATTTCAAACTACTTTGACGTTTTCCTCTTTCTCTCTCTCTCTCATCCCCTCCCCCCCCCTCTCTCTCACACACACACACACACACACACACACACACACACACACACACACACACACACACACACACACACACACACACACACACACACACACCACACACACACACACACACGAGTGTGCCTGCGCACACACACACACACACACACACACACACACACACACACACACACACACACACACACACACACACACACACACACACACACACACACACACTTTCCCTTGTCCTGTCAGAGGACTTTCATTCTTTTATGTCAAGCTGGGATGTTAATTGTTTGTTTATTATGGAGGCTCTGTCTCAGATCCTAATGCTATCTAAAGCTCACACGAAGGGAAGACATTTAAGCTTAAATGTGGGAATTACGAACCAATTATTGTGTCATAAAATCACTTGAATGTTGTATAGTAGTAAGCACTTGTTTGTATAGTTGAGTAATTCATTGTTTCACATCCTTGGATCGCCTTTTCTGAATTCTGAATTCACCTTTTTGTCTACATGCATATCACACATACGCACACACGCACACACACACACACACTTGAAATGTACCCTTTTCCTTTTGGCTGGGTTCAAAAGAATTAATTAATTAAATTACTAATTGTTAAATGGCTGCTTCTTTTTGAAGCCTTAGATTGGGTTATTCATTGTTTGTTTATTACAATGATCCTTGGATTAGATGTCGCGGCTGTAATAAAGTGGAGATGTGGTTTTGTGTTACCAGGTGAACGCTGCTTTCCCGTTCCGCTGGCGCGGTCACGGCGCGCCGTCACTCAGCCTGCTGCAGGCTCTTGCTCCCAACATCCACCCCAACGTAGAGAAGGTGTGGCAGAAGACCATCCCCCCACTCCTCAACCAGTTGGAGGGTGAGTCACTCACCTGAAGCCACCCTCTCTGGGACATCTGTCTCAAGACGGACAGCAGATGAGTCTGCGGGGGGAGGGGGGTCAGACCAGAGTACGTAATGGCATCCCCTACTACAGAGTAGTAGTAGTAATGGTACTAGGCCTATAATAATACACCAGAAACACCAGAGCAGATTCGAGCAAGTCGCAAAACTCTACACTTCCAAATCCTTTGCGATCGGCACTAAAGTGATTCTTATCAGAAGGCTTTTGCATAGACCCTTAAATTAGCCCACAAACATTAGGGAACATTGAAAGAGGATCAGACAACGACCGTCGGGTAGCAGGTTCATGAAAGTGACAGGGAGTGGAGGAGAAGTTCCGCAAAAATGCATCGTTAGAGAAAGATGTTTGCTACTGTGCGACAGCACCACCACTATTTCATGACTGCATAAACTTCTTCGTCATGGATAAATGGGCATCAATATTTTTTCCAGCCAGGATTGCACTGAAAAGTAGGCTACTGCTTTTAAAAAAAGGTCACGGATGTGCTGCCTGACCGACGCTGCCTGTCACTGTCTGTGCCTGCAGCGTGTGTGTGTGAGGGAGGGGAGGAGGGAGGAGACGTGAAGCAGATGAGGGTCGCAACTTGCGAAATAGCAGGCAATTCTTTTCCAATGTTTCAGTGACATATTAACAAAAATGCTTCCTATGGGTTTTCGTCTCGGGTGGTATTGTAGTCACATTTTTATTTTTTTGACGAAAATATTAATCGATATCGTTATATTTTTTGTCAAACGCATGCTGTTTTTTCGTCATCGTTTCGTTGTCGTCATGGGAAAAACAATCGTTCACGATAATTATGACGAAAATATTTCCTCACGAAATTAACACTGGTGATATCAATGAAATTGTAGTCATAATGGCATGGGAATGCAGGCATAATGCAGGCATACTTTTCAGTGGTGATATGAGTAGTGCTTGTACTGTTTTCATCATAGTGTAGGATGTTGTTGCCTTGGTGGGGAAGATGACAGTGTTGAATGAAGAATGAAGGTCTAAATTGTCAAAAAAGGGCTCTTAGGGGTGCGGTAGCTCAGTGAGCTAAGACGTCGTACCATTACGCTGGCAACCCGGGTTTGATTTCAACCTGAGGTCCTTTGCCACGTCCTAGCCACGCTACGCACACCTTCACCGTTGCGTCAAGGCAAGCCAAGAGCAATGTAGTCATCGTTTCTGATCTCTGGAAAAATCGGGAACTCCATCCACTTTGTCAGGAACCAATCAACTTTGAGCAGCTCCAACGGCCCTGGGTAAAGGCGTATTCAAGGCAGTGACGTGGTTAAAGCAGAGATGTTCTATTGGGACCAAGAAAACGTTTGGTTTAAATTTCGGCGCAGCCTACAGGGCAACCATGCCGTTGTCAATTGTTATGCTCTAGGTCAGACCAAGTCTCGAAGAGACTTGAAAGTCGATGGTAATCAGGCTAGATCCGTCCCTTTTCTCTCCATCTCTCCACCCGCTTCCTGTCACACTCTCACGCCGTCTGTTGACAAATAAAGCCTTTTGCACTTTAAAGGACCAAGTTGCACTTTAAAGGAACAAGTTGTTTTTTTCAAGTCTTTTCCAAAGTCATTGTAGTGGTTCATTAGATAAAAAAGTACCCTTCTGATTTGTGCAGTATGCTACCGATACGTTCGTCAAAGCTGGTATTTGGAGGCCCTTAACACTGGGGGCAGCCTTAAATCTTGTATGACCAATGTATTCTTCCATCAAACTGTATTTCTGACTTGGTTTAGTGTAGTTACCTCCGCCAAGGAGGTAATGTTTTCGGTCGCGTTGTTTTGTCTGTTTGTCTGTTTGTTTGTTTGTTTGTTTGTTTGTTTGTTTGTTTGTTTGTCAGCAGCATAACTCAAAAACTAATCAACGGAATTTGACGAAACTTTCTGGAGTTGTTGCTAATGATCCAAGGAACAAGTGATTAAATTCTAGTAGTGATCCGGATCACGGACCGGAACCAGGACTTTTGGAAAGATTCTGCCAGCAGCATAACTCAAAAACTAATCAACGGAATTTGACGAAGCTGGTAGTGATCCGGATCACGGACCGGAACCAGGACTTGTTAAACGATTCTTCACCATTGCTGGCCTATCTAGATGCCCCTAGTGACCAGAAATTGAATTGCGGGGACTCAACAAAAGAAGGCAGAAAGACTTAGGGTGTAACATAGTCAAATGTTCTATCAAGCAGCTTCCTTGGCGGAGGTCTGCGCTCTCTGAGTGCTTCTAGTTTATCAGTGTATTTGCCATGTACAAGACGGTTCTAGTACCAGAGTTTGCTAAAAACATACTAAAACTGCATTTCATGATTATGATGCACACTTCGGATGTACAGTATGTCTGTACCTAACGTGTTTTTGTCAATGACTTAAGCCTCTTCAACCATAACACCTTTTGCTAATAGGATGTTATACGCACATGCATCATAGCCTTTTTGTGACGGTAAAAACGTATCTCACTTTTGGCACCTTGTAAATGCTCTTGTGAAAATGTACATCTCACCCCCCTTCTGGTAATGTTCCCGCTCAAAGTAATGACTTGTTCTGAGTTATGTTGACTTTTATGTTTGTGCTGTGGACCACACAGTTTGTTTCTTTATGGAGCTGCTTTATTCTTGTCAGTCGTGGTCTTTATGATTCTGTTGCCAGCCTCTGTAATGGATGTTCTCTCTCTCTCTCTCTCTCGTTCTCTCTCTCCCTCTCCCTCTCCCTCTCTCTCTCATCCCCTCTCTGTCTCCCATCTCCCTTCTCGACAGAAGGTTCCTCTGACACGCTAGACAAGTACGACTGGGAAGACAGTATACTGCAGGTATATTGCATCTGACCCAGCTGATAAACTGAAATACAACAGATGTTTTTATTTTCGTTTTGAGCTGTCATATCCTTTGTGATTGAGCTTACTTATAAGCCCTGTAACTCTTCATATATTATATATAAATAAAGATTAAGAAAGCTGTCTGTTTTAATTTATGTTGGATGGTGATGCTACTGAAGAAGATATGCTTTCTTTCGTTCAAAGCTCTTATCCAAAACTCTGGTGGCCATCGCTGATGACAAGTGGAGCTGTCAGTTGGCTATTGAAGCGACACGTTACCTGTCTACCTACAACCAGTCCCTGGAGGAGAAGGTCAGTGATCGCAGGGCCGCTGTCTCACTCTCAAGTGCCCTCATCATACGCACTGTGCAGTGCTGGACCCATCAGTTCTCAACCCTGAGAAATTGAGCCACTCCACACTGGCAGCCTAGAGCAGTGTTTCCCAACCTTTTTTGTCCTGCGTACCCCCCAAGCAATTTTGGCATATGACGAGTACCCCCACTCTCTCATGCTCTTTTGCTGTTCCCCTATCCCTATGTGACTACACTCTATGTATTTGTAATTACATCTTTCCATGTACCCCATGGGGTGTGCTTGCAAAATTGATGGATAATTTAAGGTACTGTGTACAAATATTTGAAAAATAATTGAAACAATGCGTGTTGACAACAGAAAAGACCAAGCATCAAAGTTTCAGTAGGAAAGATGCGATTCTATTCCAGACAGCTCAGAAAATGGGCTAAAAGGGCAAAAAAGAAAATGTGACTTGGAAATGAGGCGTGATTTGGTAAGAAGTTGTTTTGTGTGTGTAGAGCTTCCTGTACCGGTTCATTGGGATGACGCTTCAGCAGTGCTACAACCGAGACATGATCAAGAAACAGCTGCAGGAGATACTGGTCAGTGCACGTCATCACGACAGCATAGAGAGAGAGGTAAGCACTCGTATGGTGAAATGAAAGGGAGTGTGCGTAATTCTCTAGTAGTTTATTTCCCAGAATTTATGCTGCTCATTCACAAAAGTTTGAATCAACATTTTTCATGAATATTGAATTTTACAACTACCATCAACTACCATCAAAGTATTCATTTTCACTTGGAAATTTAAATGGGTGGTTCATCTCTAGGTTTGACATTTTGAATGACCAGTGATGGGCATCTTTGACGTATATTAATTTGGCCGACACAGTACATATTAGTTTATTCTTTACTAAAACACAAATATCATAAACCTACAGTTTATGGTTAAGGTTTTAGCGACTGTAATACGGTAGAAGATATTAGACTGGTGATTTATGGAGTTTCAGCGATCATAATGATATATAGAGAGGTAAACAACACCATAACTGCCAATACTCGTTTATTTATCTCCTGGGTTTCTCCCATATTTAAGACCCAACGTCTACCTTCCCCCATCATTGTTGACACCTCCACCCACCCACAAAAATGTCCTAGATTTTGATACTGAAATATTGGCAGATGCTGTATGAACAATATGATGATGGTTTTGGTGAATGTTGGAGAATATTAGACTGTTGGTGGTTTGTGGTGAGGAAGGTCTGGTCAGTTTGTAGGAAGAAAACGTGTCATACGGAACTTGATAAAAAAAAAATGTGTGTGGTGTCCATAAAAATGTCAACCGTCCACTACACAACATTTAAATGCCTTTTGTGTGGCCATTTGTCCTTGGATGTAGGCAAAACATCATATCTACAACTAACTGACTATGACTGGGTTCTCAAATATCCTGTCAACATATCTATCTCAGACTAGCATCTCTCTCATGATGTGGCTCCTTTAAAGGAAGTTACTCAAGATGTCTTGTGATGCCACATGCCCTTGATTTCCAGCGAATAATTTGAAGGCAGGCAGATTTTTTCAGGGTTGTTATTTGTGTCTCAAATGAATCCCTAGTTTCAGAACATCTTTATCAGAATTGGCGGTAATAATAGCCTTTTCAGGTTGCTGCAGCAGCAGTTGGAGTGTGGTAAGGTATTTGCAGGGCTATGTCGTACATTTCAGTGTGTTTTTGTAATTGCTCTCACAGGGAGTTGCAATGGGAGTGGGACTGTGTGCCAGCAACCATCTCGATGCCACTCTGGCGAAGTTGGACGAGTTCGGGAAATCTGATGCCTTCAAGAAATCCTCTGGGATCTTCGGTCTTCTTAAAGTATGCAACATTTTTTTTTTTGCTAATATGGGGGCGGGAAGAAAGGGATGATTGATAAAGAAAAGTATAAACACTTTTTTGCTCCATTTTACTTTGTACCTAAAAACAGCAAGACAATGACTTGCTTCCCCAAGGGTGCTGTAGAAGAAATGTACAAAAGGTCTGATTTTAGATCTTGTTAAGAGTCCAAGCCCTACACACCCTCTTGCATTCCTGGTCATTATGGTGATCAGTCGAAATCAGATCACCGGTAGGCTGACTTGTTCCAGGGCAAGAGGTGGAAAAGTATTGAAAAATACTTTTCAAGTTAATGTTTCTTCATTACTTTGCTTATATCCAGTTCAGTTAAAAGTAGAAGTAACCATCTAAAAGTAAGTAAAAGTAAAAGTAAGAAAAGTATTTTTAATTTCAAAATATATTATGACTGAGTAAAATGTACTTAGTTTCTCCCAGTTAACCTTTTCTTGAACGTCATTCTCCTTGACCTCTATCTCTGACTCCAGCCGTCATCACACTTCATACAACAATGTCAGTTCACATGGACTCACACGTTGACATTGATTTAGCATTTTCAGCTGTATATGGTCAAGTCAGTAAGTAGCTGCAGTAGTAGATAATTAAAAAATGTCAGTAGTTAAAGAAGTCTGTGAGACCCAGGTTATGTGCAATTTTTGGTCCCATTTCACTCAGTCCTCTGGGTGGGTGGTGAAATAACAAAGTAGTGTCAAAGTAAAGTAATGAACAGTTGGGATCCTACAATGACTTACACCATCGGTGACGCCCCCTCAGGCGCCCCACCCCCTTTTGCTGCCCTGGTCTCTGCGGGAAAAAAACGCTTATAATACTTTGTAATTGGCATAAACCATGTATAGTATGTTATTATTGCAACAGTATGGTAATGGAAATGGTGGAAATAACACGTTTTAACAAGTTATACAGTAATATGTTTATAACTATATGAACATTTTGATGGTGGATTTTCGCGGTGATGTTGGTGCAGGGTTTCATAATGATGCCGACCCCTCTCTGGGCAATTGCCCGGTCGTACTGTCCCTGGTAATGAAATATCAAAATGTACTCCGACAAAATTTGTAAAAAAAAAAAGTCACCCATTTCTAAAAACTACTTTTAAAATGACAAATTACTCAATTACAACCTACTTTACTTTAGTTACTTTCCACCACTGTTTCAGGACAAGAATGAGGTGGATGTTGAGAAGATGAAGAGTACTCTGATTCTGTGCTACGGCTACGTGGCGCTCAATGCCCCCGAGGATAAGATCCTCTCCCGCATCGACACAGAAGTCCTCAAGAGCATCAGCAAACACTTTAACACTAAGGTAAGTGGTGGCCACAGAGTGGGCCACGTGTCCCCATAGTACTCAGGGTGGCCACCGTGGATCTCGAGAAACGGGGAGTTAAGAGTTCAATAGCCAAAGCAAGTAATAACCACCAGTGTCTCAACACTAAGGTCTTTGTCAGGTTGTCAGTCCAGATTTTGCCTGTATAGATTTCAACCCAGAGAACTGAGATTCAAATCCATAGAAGAAAACTATATAACAAGGCATCACAGGACCATCAGCCACTGATGCCTGGGAGAAGGGAAAAACTCCATGTCCCAGAGTGCATTGGGGTGGCCACTGAGAGGGGGCTGAGGTAACCTCGAGAAATGCAGCAGCAGCTTAATTAGCCATAGCAAGTATTTCTAAACAGTGCGATCACACCCCATTAAATCTGCCATTCTTGCAAAAACTGGTTGTTTATTGAGCCTGACACAAACATTCGTAAAGAGGTAGTCCTCCTCTTTCGACCGACCACCGTTGGAATGCTTGCGCTTCTCTCCGCTAGCTGTAATAGTTTCCTAATGGCCTATGAGAGCGCTCCAGATATCTGTGGCTGGCTGGGCCGAGTCTGCTTCACTGTGAGCCGTTCCTTTTCCACTGGCCGTTGGTAGGGATGGGCGACAGACATGGCTGGAGCTGCGAGGTGACGTCGTTAGGCGTGACCTCAGCAGGCATGACCTCACGTCACTGGGGCACACGACTCTGAACCGCTCTACACGGATCACAGTGAAATTGTTTCAGTGCCAGTGAGGGAGGGATGGAGGCAGTTCCTTGGTGCCCTGAGGCCTTTAGCCTGGCTTCCTCGGCAGGTCGACCACAAGGCAGAGTGGCGAATTTGCAATGGTTATGCATTCACACAAGTGACACAATGCCTTCAACACAAAGCTTTTTTCGGGTAAACTTTCCAATGACTATGGCGGAAGCCTCAAACAGGTCACTGAAGTCTGTTTTCCATTTTAGCCGATGAACTTTGACTGACGTGGTTTCCTCACATTTTCTGGCGTGCATGTACGTGTAGTCTGTGGGCATTGAATACTGCTGGCTGTGGGTTTAATTGCAACATTCATCCTCCTGGTAAATGGGTCCAGACTGCAAGTTACTGCTGAGTTTTCCTCAGACTCGCATATGTTTTGAGCTTCTGAGCTCAATTGGGAATTGGGCCCATTCACTGAATAGCGGTTAGTGGTTTAATTTGTTGTTGACATCTAATAGTGTAAACATGAGTTATTTTAATGACAAGAAAATGTTTGGTCTGTGATTTGCTGTACCTGGACCCAGGGATACTGACGGGGTGGGGTGGGGTTGGGGGTTATGCAAAGGGGTCAGTTGTCAAACTGCTGGCCCAGTGACAAAGGGGGCCCAGCATTGGGTCCCTATTACATTGTATGTACTGGATGGGGACCCCTTTCATATGACTTTGACCCTGGCCCGGCCAAAGCTGTGAGCAGCCCTGCCTATACAGTACCTGTGCAGTACCTTTAACTTGTACGTACTCTACGCCTGAGTGTGCCTGTGGTTAATTGTTAGATTCCTGGTTATAAAGACCACACTCCATATGTTGTTCCAACGTTAGCTTATTTTGTTTATTTTGCGCCAGCCATGTTGCATGTTTTATTAATTTCCATAGTTGACAATGAGGACAATGAGATAACAGACGTGTTCCATGTATTTAATATGTTTTGTATTTATTTACATTTCTAATTTTTTGGTGCACAAAAGCAATGGCCAGTAAAATAAATGCTGCCTTTTCACTGGTTGTTGAGTTTAATATCTCTATGTTTAAATTTTCCTTTAAATATGATATGTTTTTACAGGGCCAATACATGAAATCCCCTTTAAATAGCAAAGTGTCAATTTGTTTGCATTTTAAAGTTATACTTATTCTCTAAAATATGTAATTGTGACTCTTTGATAGTTAAATTCTCCTTTAAAAGTGATGATACATTTTCATAGGGCCAGTACATTAAATGGTCTTTACATATAAAGTGTCAATTGGTTGACATGTTATTCTTACTCTCTACAAGACAACATCATTGTGTGTTATTTCTGGCTTACTAACACCAGCTAATACTGAAATTAACAGCTACTCAATGCTGTTGACAAAGGAGATGTTGTTGAGTTGGTATTGGAGACATACTGTATTCTACAATAGTTCCTTGTATTTTTTTTAAGTTACTTAATTTAATTGTATTTAATTTTATGTTGTGCAGGTTCTGGGGATAAAAATAGAGACCAAGGTACCGTGAGAGGAAGCCTGCAGGAGGGAGCACCAACCCCTCTGCCTCCCCATCAGACTGAAAGGCCTGTCACACCAAGGACTAAATCGATATCGATAACAGTAGTACAAATTGCAAACAACAGTTTGTTCTCATCAACAATCTTCAGATGTATCGTTCATCGGGGCCAGACTAAATTACACATCCAGTCTCACATTTAGGCTGGTTTATCAGGCTACCTTTTTAATGTGTTAAGATAAGGCCCCTATTGTGAAATGTTAGAGTGACGGTGACCAATTTGTTCTGTATGACCTAAGTCATAATACAATACGATACGATACGATACGATTAGACTTTATTGTCAGTTTTCACTGAAATTCTTTTTGCAGCACTATGGTAGTAAAGTCTTTTCAGTGACTAGTACAGCCTTCCATTGGCGGAGTAGTACACATTGTGTCTGCACCTTCCATACGGTGATATTTATTATTAGTATGGTATTCTCACAACGAGTGTAAATAATGGATGGAATCTGAACGGCATGATAGCTATAGATTACAATTAGCTTTACGTATTTGTATTTCAATTATCAAATTACTTTTGATATCAAGAATGGCTGTAACCTGAACTCCACTATCTACTTTAGCTACAAAACTCCTTTGCTATCATTTTGATATCGATATCGATTTGGTTATCATTACTGATGTGACTGGCCCTTAAGACTAATGCCTTGTTGCTCTGTGTTGCCTTTTGGGGTCTTCGGGTTGCCTTGCTTTCTGAACCTCCTGGAATAATCAAGGATAGCCTGGCTTTACGTAGACGCTAATGCTGATTAGCATAGTTAGCATGGCTCGCCTTCCAGATAAGGTTAGCCTAAAGAGTATATTCGCACACATTCACCTCACAGGGAGAGCCCGCTGTTTTGAAATATACGGCCCAGGATTGCCCATCATTGATTCAGAAAAAAAGGAGGAGACCAACCCTTTAGAGCAACCTGAGGCTGAACCTTGAGGACAAAGTCGACACCGTGCTAATTGGGCCTGGGCACCATTTGAGTGTCATTAGCTCGTAATGACTTGGCGTTCTGCAGTGAGCATTTGTTGATGAGCTGTTAAGCTGCTGGTTTGGGCTCGCTCCGATTGCACTCAGTGTTCGAGACAAACACGCTGTTGTCTGCCAGAGCTTATTTTTCCTTCTCCTCCAGAGGTTCAGAAAGAGTGTGTGTGTGTGTTATTTTTTTCTTGTAAATCAAGCTCTCGCATACTAACTCGATAGTCTTTTTTTCCTCTTTGACTAATCACTTTGCAATGACGTTACTGAGCTCATGGTCTGTTCACTCCGTGTTTGGTTTCGGATAGTCGTCATATCTGACTCACACAATTCCACCTTGGCTGTGTGTGTGCGTGTGTGTGTGTGTGAACTTTCCCCGCCTCCTCTTGATTACGGGGATCTTCTGAACTTCCTCTTGGCGAGCCTCTCTTCCAATCACAACTCGAGATACAGATTGTGATTTCTTCTCCTCTAATATGTTTATATGTATTGCTGGTTTTTAAAATAAGCTCATTTAAGGTGTGTACAACTCCAGTGGCGTGTTATTTAGCCTGTGTAAGATGTCTAATCATAGTTGAATTAATTTTAAGTGTAACACACCCGGGCCAAATTTTTTTTTTGCAATGGTTGACTGTTTCTCTATTTTTCCTTCCCTCTGAGGCTATTCTGCTGTGCAAAACTCTTTGACGATCCTGCAGTCATATTGTGTGCGTGTGCATGCGTGCACATGCGTGCGTCTGTGTGTGCGTGCGTGCGTGTGTGCGCACACATGTTAATTGCACATGTGCCTATGTGTATGTGGTGCATGTGTGAAGTGTGACATTCGTCCCTCTTCTCCTCTGCAGGACATGACTATGAAGCTGAGCCTGATTCAGAGCGTGGGCCTCATTGCAAAGGCTGTGAGTGTGTGTGTCCGGCGGCAGAGCTACATCTTCTCCCGCAAACAGGAGCTGATGGGGGTCATGCTGGTCAGTCCTCCACCTCAGTCTAACACCATGTTCACATCTCCGCTACATTACTGTCAAGTGTAAATAACACTTAGGTGAACCTTTTATCCAAAGCAAACTACTGATATTGGTGTTACTTGAAGTCACTGGAGCAAAGAAGGGTTAGGTGCTTAGTTCAAGGGCACTTAAAGGCGCTCTGTGTAATATTTTTAGTAGTTAATTTGCAGAATGTATGCCACCCATTCAGAAATGTTACACTGTGTGTTCTGTTCTGGGCAGCTTGTGTGCATGACAGTTCAGGACAAAGTTCTTGTGGGACTGAATAAATGAATCTTGAATCGTAGCATCAAGTATAGATTGCTGTGTCATCTCCATATGTCACATCAGCTTATTGATTTGTCATCGCAGGATTTCATCAAGGCGGAGCCTGCTGATGCCATGAGGACACCAGTACGGCACCTTGTTATGACCACATGCGCCAACCTTGTGTATCCTTTGAAAAAGCATTGATTTTCTGTTCTATCTTAAAGGTGTAATATTCTTAGCTGGTCCTTTCCAGAGGAATGCTGCCCATTCACAATTGATAGATTTTCATGAATACTTAACACCACCATCAAATGATAAGTTTGACTGGGAAAATTGCACTTCTCATTAAGAGGTGGATGTTTTCCATGTCTGCCATTTTGAATTTCCAAAAAAATTCATTTTCAGCTCCAAAACGTACTGTACTTTGGTCAGACGAATACATATTAGTTTATTATTTACTAAATATTAATGAACAGATCACATTTGGCAATAGGCAGCACAGTTTAAATAAGCAGCGTAGTTGCAATACCTACTCTGGCTACCATCCTACACAGTGAACCTTGAAATGATTACATGGCTATGTGACTACTGGGACTCGGGTGGACCTTGACCCACTCAACAGTAACCTGGACCCGGCTCTGACGGAGAATGATAACTTTGAGATGCTGCGGACCTGCCTGAGCAGCGTGTACGGCCTCCCTCCTGTGGACGCTCCGGACAAGGGCAAAGAGGAGGAGGTCTTGGACCCCCAGCAGAGAGAGGTGGGAGACTTCGTACAGAGGTCCTCTACACAGCATGTGTCTTCGTGACTGTATAGAAGTTCTCACATAGGGGTGAGGGTATGGTCAAAAAAAACAATATAAAAAACAATAATTTTAACAATACAAAAATGTCCTCGATTAATTTTCTTCATTTTTTAAATGTAGTAGTTTAATGCACAGTTATGGGTCACTAAAGGGCGTATATGTGTTGGATGGAGAAAAGTCTAAATTGCTTTGAACAAGTCTAAACTTGTTTAAAGCAGGTCTAACTTGAAGGAAAACTAACTAGTACATGGCAGGACAATTATTTCTGCTCTTTCTGTCTATCCGGACCTTTTAAGAACAAAATGGCCTTAAGTGTGCTAAATCATAAAAATGTGTAAAGAAATAGGAGCCTACATTATTTGTAAGATGGGAGCCTATGTGATTTCATTGGCGCTTGCAACGTTGAGATAGTAAGTTTAGAGAGACTGCTTCATTTAGCCACAATGGCAAAACGATTCAGAAATATGCCTCTCAAAACAGGGATGCAACTCATATATTTTTTTTTTATATGGAATCAAAATGGTAAATCATTTCATTTGATGACTCTTGCACCAAATCCGCTACTACATGTGCATTGCAGTAGCAGCCCTTCCTAAAACTACAGCTAAACCTATCTTGGTTTGTTTGCATCGCGACTTATGGTGAATACTACAGTTAACAACTTAACCAGTTTACCAGTTAACACCTTTACCCTCTGCTCTCTGAAGAAGTGAACTGCAGTCTTCGCCATAAGCTGCAGAGTTCCTTGGTGCTGACTCGCATGCAGTGTGCTGCTTAGCTGGGCTCCACTGCGGTAATGGCAACCCCTTGGCAGCTGCAGCTACTTGCATCATCATGATTCACAAAACGGTTAAAGTATTAAAGTGGAGAGCACAAATAAAATGTTTGCTGCGGATATTGTATTGCTTATACATGGGTTCTAAATTTTTGTTTCCCCCTGTCTCGAAATCAGAGGTTGAGTTGTGCGCAGCTACTGTAGTGGACTGTACTGGAGTCGCACAGACTCTAGCTGCGCACAACTCAACCTCTGATTGTTGGAAACCACTGTCGGTCAAAAAAATAGCTCACGTGGTTGGCTGCCAGTGTTTTGCCCCTCCTCATAACATTGTGTTTACAAACACTGTGAACCCATGTATATAGAGAGCTGTGTAAAGGGTTTTTGATTGACTCAAGCACAATCATATTTTCATTGCAGATCTTGTACTCGGAGACGTTCAAAGCGCTAAACGACTTGTTGAGGAGTGTGCTGGTGCGTGACTTGACTCCAGATGGACTTCAGACGGTCTTTAAGGTGTGTAGCACTAGCACCTCTCAGCCAAAGAGAGTAGAGTTCCCTTGGCACTGTAGATGGCGGTAGCGCACATCTTATGCAAGTCATCACCAAATGCCACAGAAAGAGAAGAAGGAGGAGGGGACAATGCCCCCTTAAAAGACCAAATTTGAGCACACTCCTTTGCATTGGGTGGGCAGAGTTTGAATCCTCTTTCTCTCATCTACTCTCTTTGTCTTTAATAGTCAGCCTGCCAAGCCCCAAAAATATATGTTTGATGGCATTTTCTGTTAAAAGTTGGCAACCATGCCAGAAGTTATCAGCATGGGCTAAGGTTTCAGAATCACCTGGTTGCCAACATGGAACTTGACCTTTAAGGTCAAATATGAAGGTCAAAAGGTCAACCACGGTCAAATAACAGTATTATTTAGTTAAAAATTGTTAAAAAGATGTTAAAAGTGGGCAACCATGCCAGAAGACATCAGCATGGACTAAGTATTCAGAATCAACTTGTTGCCAACACGGAACTTGACATTTAGGGTCAAATTTAAAGGTCAAAAGGTCAAAAACAATGTATTTTCTGGTTAGTCTATTTTGGGAACGGTATATTCATGGAATTCTTTTTTCAAATGTAAGCAACCATGCTAGATGGTATCAGCATGGACTACGGTTTCAGAATCACCTGGTTGCCAACATGGAACTTGACCTTTAAGGTCAAATTTGAATGTCAAAAACAATGCATTTTCTAGTTAGTCTTTTTTGGGGGACTTGATATTCATGGAATCCTTTTTTCAAAAGTTGGCAATCATTCTAGAAGTTATCAGCATGGACTAAGGTTTCATGGTCCATGGTTGCCAGCATGGAACCTGACCTTTAAGGTCAAATTTGAAGGTCAAAAGGTCAACCGGGATAAACAATTTTTTTTAATTTTATTTTTTTGTGATGTGCTTTCATAAAATACAAGTTGTTTGCATTATGTATTGAATAATTAGTACCTGGAGGAGATATTTCATATTATTTAAATCATTTTAGGTGAGTGAAAGTATTGGAACAAATAATTGTAAAGAAAATAAAACACTGTTTTGATGAGGTTTCTCCCGAAGCGGACAGCGCTGTCAAAAGTTGCATTTGGGGTTTTCTGACAGTGGACGGTGGAAGTGGTCGCGAGAGTCACACTTCACCTACTGTAAGTATCAGATGACTCGGGACAGTGATTAATTAACCTTTTAATTCTACTTAGAACCCCTTTAACCCCTTAAGCCGCACTGTGCCGCTCACGGCACGATGCCGCCATTTTGTTTTAAAAAAAATAAAGAATTTGTTGTCCTATAGACTGTACACAAGCTTATAATGGTCATACCACACACCGTTCGAAAGCTGAGAACGTCAGCTTTCATATGAACCCATCCTCAAAGATCAACACTCTCCACACAGCTAACAGTGGGCTAATCTTCTCTGTGTGTGATGTCATCAAAATTGCAACCGAAAACGGGGTGTACTTACCTTTGAAAATTTCTCAATATTCCCAACGAATGTTTTATGGTCCAAGATTTCTTCTCTGAGTCATCCAGTGTCCACAATGTTGGAATATCCAGGCCATTTACTTCAAATCCTTGTGTTTTTGTGATAATCCCAATGTTTCCTGGCTTCCTGCATACGTTGTGTAATTGTATTTCTTCACTACAAGCGTCTTTGAAGACGAAGGAATCCACTCCACCGCACGAAATGCGCAAAACAGTGCCTGAATGATGTTCTCGAAGGTCTTAGCTTTTGATTGACACCACCCACGAGCCAATCGGATCCTCCTATGGAAAGTTACAGGCGATTGAAGACCAATAGGGCACTGCTATTCAAATCTGACCTCCCGTCTTTACCTCGCCATTGGCGTAGGACAGTGAGAGTTTCGGGTTTCATGAGTCACTGAATATTATAGTTGAGATTCATAGCTTTCAAACGAGCTATCACTCGACTGCCTTGGACTTACAGAGAACCACCCACTTGCTGTTTTCGATGTTTGCGTAATTGCTCGCGTAAACAGCAAGCTGTAGAGTTTTGAGAGGACGCACCGTTACGCGAGAGAACAGTAGACTTTACACAGACTTCGGAAGACAGCACGGGACATACAGTTTGCGTACAGTCTTACAGACAGTCTACTGCGTGCAAAATGTCTGGTAAGAAGGCAACGAGCAAGAAGAAGAATGTTGCTGGCCCAACTAAGATGACTGCTCAACAGGCAGCCGAATGGATTTTACAATCCAGCGACGAAGAGTCCGACGCAGGGAGCATGTCATCGGTTGACTCTGTGGCATTTTTGGAAGGACTCGATCCAGCCTTGGAGATGTAAGTGTTGTTTCTAAACTTTCACTGAATGTAAACAGATGTCACATATTCATTTACACTACTGGATTGTACTTAGTGCTAGTTGCATTGTGCGTTTTGGACCGCATTCGAGATGTTGCAGTGTTGCAATGTTGCAATGTAAATACAGCGATTGTTCATCCACTACGGCTGCAAATGCTTTCTAATTGTATTCATTCTGCATGTAACCTATAGTGTATGCTATGATTATCTGTTTGTGTGTGAAGGCAATGGATGAATGGGGGCATTTGTCTGTACTATGTATTTCTCTTTCTGGGTGAACATTGTGCTGTTGCCATGTTGCAATTTGCATTACGAATATGTTTAGCTGTTTTCATCCATAATGCCTAATGTAAATGCTTTGAATTGTGCTTATGTTGTATTTATACTACCTGTTGCCTAGTGTGTGTGTGTGTGTTTGGTTCACAGCTGATACAAAGTGTATGCAATGGGGGAAGGGGCCATTGAAAGTCTCTCACCTTTTAGTGACCGAGTGCGATAGGGGGGAGGTGTGTGTGTGTGTGTGTGTGTGTGTGTGTGTGTGTGTGAGAGAGAGAGAGAGAGAGAGAGAGAGAGAGAGAGAGAGAGAGAGAGAGGGAGGGAGGGAGAGAGAGATACATCAAATTGAATGTTACATGAAATAATAATTTGCAATTATATTGTGTTTTTTTCCACATAGATCCTCTGATGCAGACTGGCTCCCTGAACAGGAGGAGGAGGAGGGGGAGGAGGAGGAGAGCCAGGTGGAGAAAGAGGGGCAGAGAGTTGGTGAGGAGGAAGGAGACGATCAACCATCAGCCTCTTCGCCGGCTACCACCAGAGCAAGGAAGAGGAAAGCAGCGCAGCCATCCAGCGCCACACCTGCCACCAAGAGAGGCAGAGGAAGAGGGAGAGGAAGAGGAAGAGGAAGAGGACAGGGAAGGCGACAGGAGCCAGAGGGAAATGGTCAGCCATGGCAGGGGATGGACGTGGATGACATCATACCACCACAACCATCATTCAACCCCGCTCGCGCTCCAGGGCCCCAGGTCGTGGGGGGGGTGCAATACACCATACTGCAACTCTTCATGCTCTTCATGACAAGAAACACCCTACAGACAATAGTAAATCACTCTAACATATATGGACAAAGGAACCACCCTCATAGATGGCATCAGATGTCCCTGGAGGATCTGCTTTCATATATTGGTATGGTGATTTACATGGGCCTAGTTGGGGCCAAGTCTGTAAGGGACTACTGGGCGAAGAACGAACTTTACAATTTCCCCTTCCCCACATCTATGTTGTCCGGGAGAAGATTTGCAGCTGTCTCCAGCATGCTGCATATTAGCCACCCAGACAGTGATGCAGAGAATGACAGGAGGAGGGGAACACAGGCCTACGATCGTCTGTGCAAGATCCGCCCTCTCTATGACGAGATTAGGACTGCGTGTAAAGCTCACTACCATCCCCAACAACACATTGCAGTGGATGAAAGGATGGTGAAATCAAAAGCCCGCTCCATCCTCCGCCAGTATATGAAAGACAAGCCCACTAAGTGGGGGTATAAACTTTTTGTGCTGGCAGATTCATCAAACGGATACACATGGGACTTTTTTGTATATGAGGGGAGAAACATGGCACTTCAAAAGGGGCTCAGCTATGATTCAGTCATGAATCTCGTGGACACGCGTGTGCTTGGCCAGGGCTATAAGCTCTATGTGGACAACTTCTATACTAGCCCTACCCTGTTCAAGGACCTCCTGGCCGAGAAGGTATGGGCTTGTGGAACAATTAGAGAACAGCGAATAGGCTACCCGAGAAGACGTCCAGGAGCTCTCACCTCTCAGTCACCACGTGGTACCATCCGCTGGATAAGAGATGATCCCGTTCTTTTTGTCCAGTGGAAGGACACGAGGGACGTCCGCTTGTGCTCCACAATGCACACAGCCCACAACCCACAGACCACCGTTCAGAGGAGGGTCAGAGGGACAGATGGCCGGTGGCAGCTGAAGTCCATCCCTGCCCCACCAGCTGTCACTGATTATAACAAGTAAGTACTTGAGATACATTATTTTATTTTGTCTTCAAGGGTATGTAACAATCCACCAATGATTGTAATGCTATGTGCTAAACAAAACTTTTGTAATCTTTTATTTTCACAGACATATGGGGGGAGTGGACCTCTCTGATGCCATGATCGGGTTTTACAACACCGTTCACAAGACCAGGAAGTGGCACAGGACGTTCTTCTATCACTTTCTGGACATTGCCATCGTGAACGCCTTTGTACTTCATTCCTGTATGGCAGCAGAGAGGCATGAGACCCCCCTTACACAGAAGGCGTTCCGGAGGCCCTGGTGTTGGAGCTGAAGGCAGCGGGGTCACCTTCAACTGGCCCTCCTCCATCACCTGCTCCAGCTCCCCAAGGTGCACATCACAAACTGAGGCACTACACGGAAGATGGCACAGCAGGGAGGCGGAGGTGTGTGAACTGTTCCCTGAAGAGCACCACAGAGTGCACTTCATGCCAGGTAGTGCTGTGCTTTACGGTGAAGAGGGACTGCTACAATGAGTGGCATACAAAGAACAATTTGTAAGACTCCCCCCTCCCCCTCACTTCTCTTTCTCTCACTCACACACACACACACACACACACACACACACACACACACACACACACACACACACACACACACACACACACACACACACACACACACACACACACACACACACACACACACACACACACACACACACACACACACACACACACACAAAGGGAAGAAAGAATGATGCTGGACTTCCGGACTGGATTTCATTTTCACACTTTTCATTGCCACATGGCATGGTTTGCACCACACACACACACACACACACACACACACACACACACACACACACACACACACACACACACACACACACACACACACACACACACACACACACACACACTGTATTATACACTGTATTAGTTTTGTATTATTAGTTATATTGATATTGTTATGTTATGTTCTTGTTTGTATATAGTTGATTTTTTAATTATTTTAAATATTTTGCCTTTCTTATTTCTACTATTTTATTAAATACTTGTTCATACTTCAATTGTTTTAGCCTTTCTTTCATCAATACCCCATAGACGTAATAAGAAAAAATGATATTTTTGAGTTTATGCTTATGCCAATCAAATCCAAAATGTCTAGCACCCAATCCAAGTCCATGATTGGAAGCCCCAAGATGTTAGCTTTCAATAGAAACCAGAACTGTGTTTCTAGCATGTGGCATTCTGAAGTTACAGGCTTTTGATTCTGGTGTCCTTCTTACCTATCCAAAAAGGTTCTTGGGCATCACCAAAAGGTACCCAACAAAAGCGCATGGGTATACCAAGAGAAAAAAACCCATAAAATATTCATAGTTTGGTATTTTTCTTCCATTTCTTTTGCTGTTGGAAGCAGACACTTGTGTCTTTGGTCTCAATGTATCATTACAGAGCTGACAGGTTGCTGGAGCTGTCAATCTCAGTCATTTTCAAGAAAAGATGCTATACGGGAACAAAAAAACTATATTTTTATTCCATTCAAACAACTGTATTTCTCTGATAGAACATCATAAAATCATACTGACACTTTAGGCATAAACCTGAGAGTGTTACCTTTACAATGGGTACATGCACATGCATGTATCTACAACCATGTGGGATCTGTGCTACTTTCAAATTGGGTATGCCAATTTCGCAAATGAAGTCTGAAAAAGGGGGTGCGTCTTAAGGGGTTAAACCCAAGTCTTCAGTGAAGAACAAAAACAAGGAAATTTGCCTTTCTGTTCCAATACTTTAGGGGACTGTATATTTAGAAGTTATATAGTCTTTATTATTAGGGTATGAGTGAAAGTGATTATTGCAAATTGTCAATAACAAGAATGTAATTGATCATATTGTTTCTTTACTTCAATAATAATTAAAACAATAATTCAAATTCAAATGTGATGTCAGTACACACTGGATATCTATGTATTTAAAGGAGCTATTGTGGCTGTTATTACAAAAAGGTTGTGTCATCCAGATCATGTTCTATCCCTACGGCGTTTAAACATTCTACATTTTAATCACATGCAGGTATACAGGGCTGTCCATTCCTCAGGCAACTGCAGGCATGTATTGCCCACTTGGTTCCACAACCACATCTTACCAGTCCTAAGCTACTATGTGGAACTGGAGGTTTCCTTTACCACACAGCCATCAAGTCTACAACTTTCCAACCACCTGTCTCCTCAGTGTCTTTGTTAATAATGTACTTTGTCAGACTGCAGCCATACATTTGCCTGCTGATTTGCTTATGCAAGATGCAATCCATATGCATCACTTGGTGGTAACATATCAATTGCCTTTTTGTCTTCTGAAAATAGTCGATCAATACCCAAAGATAAGCATGGTGCTTTATACAGGTGACACAAAAACTCAAGCCTGGGAAATTGCAACAGAACATTCTACAGTAGTCATGAGAACATCAAGAGAAGTGTACAATACTTGCTCTACTCTTACTGTAGGTTATTTCCTAACCATGATATGACATAGCAAATCAGCAAGTGTCCTTCATTGCTATAACCATTTGAAACACATCAGAAATAACTGAAGTCATTATTTTTTCTATGGAAAGAAGCAAATTCACTGGTGAGCCAAGGCATATCCCATTTCATACCAGTAGTTTAATGTGCTTCACAAAGAAGAATAAAGTAATTGAGATGACCAGAATGAAATTTTTAAAAATACAAGTTTAAGTTAATTTTATGCTAATGAGCTATGATGAATGTCTAAGGATGACAGGCCAGAGCCCCACCACGATAAGCCAAATCAAACATTAAATTATAGGCCTCAATATACAGTACCATGCAAACAACTATTTTATGAAAGCACATCACCAAAAAACTCGGTTGACCTTTTGCCCTTCAAATTTGATCTTAGAGGTCAAGTTCCATATGGTAACCAGGTGATTCTGAAACCTTAGTCCATGCTGATACGTTCTAGCATGGTTGCCAACTTTTGAAAACAATAATTCAATGGATATAAAGATCCCCAAAAAAGACTAACCAGAAAATACATTGTTTTTGACCTTCATACTTGACCTTAAAGGTCAATTCCCTCTTGGCAACCAGGTGATTCTGAAACCATGCTGATAACTTCTAGCATGGTTACTAACGTTTGAAAAAGATTTCCACGAACACAGTCCCCCAAAAAGTCAAACCTTAAAATACATAGTGTTTGACCTTTTTAACCTTCAAATTTGACCCTAAAGCTCAAATTCCGTGTTGGCAACAAGTTGATTCTGAATCCTTAGTCCATGCTGATGACTTCTGGCATGGTTGCCCACTTTTAACATCTTTTTTTAAACAATTTTTAACTAAATAACATATTGGTACTGTTATTTGACCGTGTTTGACCTTTTGACCTTCAGATTTGAACCTAAAGGTCAAGTTCCATGTTGGCAACCAGGTGATTCTGAAGCCTTAGCCCATGCTGATAACTTCTGGCATGGTTGCCAACTTTTGAAAAAGAATTCCATGAATATACAGTTCCCAACAAAGACTAGCAAGAAAATACCTTGTTTTTGACCTTTTGGCCTTCAAATTTGACCCTAAAGGTCAAGTTCAGTGTTGGCAACAAGTTGATTCTGAATCCTTAGTCCGTGCTGATGGCTTCTGGCATGGTTGCCCACTTTTAACAACTTTGTAACAATTTTTAACTAAATAACACTGTTATTTGACTGTGGTTGACCTCTTGACCTTCATATTTGACCTTAAAGGTCAAGTTCCGTGTTGGCAACCAGGTGATTCTGAAACCTTAGCCCATGCTGATAACTTCTGGCATGGTTGCCAACTTTTAACAAAAAATGCCATCAAAAGTTTATTTAAGCACTTTAGCTGCTGATGGCAGGCTGACTGTAACATTAGCACCTCTCAGCTCTGTCTTTAAGGTGTGTAGCACCTCTCAGCTCTGTCTTTAAGGTGTGTAGTAAGTTGTGTCCTCCTGCATGACTGAGGTACTCTGAGCATGGTACCGTCCCACCACACTGCTTCCTTGGGGCACCGTTGGGGGCTGCCCCCTTGCACGGGTGAGGCATAAATGCAATTTTGTTGTGTGCCGTATGCAGTGAACACTTGTGTGCTGTGGAGTGCTATGTAACAATGACAATGGGAGTTGGATTTTCCCAGGTGGGCTTTCACTTTCACTTTATCAGCAGACCTTACAACACAGCACTAACTTTCAGGTTGATATTTGGAATATGCTAAGACGTTTCAAACACTTTGTAAACAAACAGTGCCCCCATTTAGCTGACAAGGACTGAACCGTAAAGGGCTGAACAAAAGAATCATTTGTCTTTGGGTACTGACAAGTCAATGGTTGTATGAGCAGTACAGCGGCATGTTGAAATCCATTATACGGTAATCTCTCTCCTGGTTTTTTTCTACCCCTCACTCCCGCAAACTTGTTGATTTATTTGTATGTTCAGCACATAGAGGGATGGTTCAGTTCTGAGATGGACCATGAGCGAGAGAGGGCCATCTTGACCACGTTGGAGGTTCTGCAGTTCTACCTGGACAGTCTCAGTGTGAAGGTAATATTGGGGGTTTTTTTTAAAGAAAAAAAAACTGTCCTCATTCAATTCTCAAGGCCCAGATCAACAAAGATCGCCATGAAGTTCATACTTTACAGTTACGACCCTGACATTGCCTGCATGAAATTACCCGATTACTGAAACAGCCAACACAGCCACTCAAATATGTCCCCTCCGTCATCTTAACACAAAAAAATCCAGTTAAGCTTGAGAGATTTGTGCATGTCATTGTGTAAAAAGTTCCTTAAGTCCAGATGTTGATGTCTTGTAACCTTCTGTGTCCTGCATGCTGCATGCTCCGGACTCCCACGCATGACGCTCATGTTCTCCTTGTTGTTAGAACATGGTGACGTTCCACAACCTTGGTGCTCTTCTGGGACGGCTGGCTCCTCGCTGCACCGACCCTGTGCCCCTGGTGCGCCGCGCGGCTGTGGACTGTATCTACACACTGCTGCACATCCAGCTGCGCTACGAGGGTGAGGCTCCCGGATAGCACCACACTCTAAAGCCGCAATCTCGGCCATGCTAACTACAGTAGTCTTAATCAAATTCTGTGGTAAGAAGATAATTGCTGCCTGATGTGGAGATTATATTGCTAGATTTGGTAACGAGTTGAATCGGTTAAAAAAGTGGAGGCCATCATAGTTGGAATAAAACTTAAACAGTGCAGTGCTCCTGTCTGTATTTGTTTCATGTGTACAGAGCACTTCTAAAGCAGCAAATCTCTGCCATACTAACCAGCCTTAATCCAATTCAGTGGTGTATACTACTCTAAGGTAATTGTAAATGATCCACTGGTGCTACTGCTGCCAGATCTGCAAATATTCTGAATGTGTTGAAAAACTTTTCACATGAAACATGGGCTTTTTTTTACTTTTAGTGCTTTTAAAACTTCATGGGTACAAAGGGCTGTCCACATGGCCATCAGTCTTTTTTTAAGAGTGCAGTGCTCCTCTCTGTATTTGTTTCATGTGCACAGAGCTTCCAAAGTGGCAATCTCTGTCATACTTACCAGCCTTAATATAATTCAATGGCGTAAGCCTATACTACTGTAAGGTAATTGTAAATGATCTAGTGATGCTACTGCCAGATCTGTAAATATTCTGAATGTGTTCAAAAACAGTTAAATATAACGCTTTCACATGAAAAATGAGTGTGTGTATATATACAGTATATATATATTTTACTTTTAGTGCTTTTAAAGCATTCTCTGCTGTGTTGACAGCATGTGTACAAAGGGCTGTCCATATACAGTACATGTAGCTGTCAGTCTTTCCCCTGTAGGCTCCTGGTATGTTCTAGAAACGCAGGCATCACTGCAATGGCAGATTGCACTCCTGACAATTCTGTATGAGACATGACGATATAACTGCCTCTGCGTGGGAAAGAAAATAAGGAAGTCTCATCTTCTAAGCCGTCTTTCTAAATCGTCTCCAGTCGCATATTTCTTTTTAATGCTGTTCTGAGCAAGTCATTCGTGTGCTATTCGGAGGTCCTCACCTCTCACTCCTAGTGTTGCCAGATTGGGCGGCCTCCCGCCCAACTCGGGCTGCTTAGGATGGTTGTTTGTGGATAAAAATGGTCAATAACCGGCATTGGGTGGGTTTTTATGTAGATGTAGGACCATAGAAATCAATACAATTTGGTTGAAATTTGGTGGGATTTTATGCTTCCAGGTGGTTTTTGTACTTTTTTTGAGCTGGAAATTTGACACATTTGTGTGTGTCTGTGTGTCTGTCTGTGTGTGTTGTTATTCGGCTCGACAGGGTTCTCCTTGGACTACAGGGACGACTCTGTGGAAGGCCTGATCAGTCTCCGGGAACGGCTGGACAACCCGGATCACGCAGTCCTCTACAAGAGCTGTTCCGAGCTCACCAAGGTGAGGCCCGGTCTCTCTGACCTCCGATCAGCCCCCAGGGAGCTTTTGATGCTCCTCTACAACCGTGATAAATGGAGTAGGGGACGGTGGATCTGACCATCTGGGTATAGTCCATGAATCACTCTTTAACCTACCTGCACAGTTACAGTCTACGAACTGATTTCTAGAGAACGGTTTCCTTTGTCTACCCTGTATGTAATACAGTGCTACGCTACTATGGGACATCTTACTTTCCTTCTTATATTCTTGTATCCTTTGACAGATCATCAGTAAGCGCCTTCCTCAGCAGCAGCTGAGCACGCTGCTCTTCATGCTGTTTGAGGGCCTGGTGGACTCGCAGTCCAACTGCTCCCGCGCCTCCAGCGTCATCCTCAACACTCTGCTGAAGAACCGAGGGGCCAGCCTGCAGGACCTGGTAAACTACTGCAAAACGTGAAATCTTCTGAAAGCTTCTAGAACTTTCAGACTATTTAGACTTGTTTTAAGACATTTGCCAATCGGGCAAGTCATTTTTCTTGGTCAGCCTGCAGGACCTGGTAAAGCACTGCAAAACGTGAAATCCTCTGAAAGCTTCTAGAACTTCTAGACTATTTTGACTTGTTTTAAGACATTTGCCAGTGGGGCGTCATTTTTCTTGGTCAGCCTGCAGGACCTGGTAAAGCACTGCAAAAAAATGAAATCTGAAAACTTATTTTTCAAGTAAAAAGCATCTAGTCAATCTTAATTTAAGCTAATAACTAGAGCTTCTTGGTCAGATTTTTTTTAACTTATTATAAGCAATTTTGTACTTGTAACAAGTTTAAAAATCAGATTGAGCCTGCAGGACCTGGTAAACCACTGACACATGCATGTATAACTGCAAGCAGTGATGGGCAACCTGGAATCAGAAGCTACAATTCCGTGCCACGGAGACCCTGCCATCGGGGCTTGAAGACACAGACGCTACTTCTACTGCGTTTTCTGTTTTGACCTTCACCATATAAATGTAAAGCATAAATGTTGTGATGTGCACACGGCAGGTCCCCGAGGTGCTGGAGGTCCTCCATGTGCGTCTGCAGGTGATCGCAGAGGACCAGGTGAAGGTGGCCGTGGCCCAGTCCATCCTCATCCTCGCCACCCAGCACCTCAACACCGTCGTCACCACCCTCATTGCCTACCCACTGCCCTTTGACAGGTCAGTGTTGCCTTTTAGGGGAATACACTTTGTTACACTACTACCGCTCAAAGGTCTTAGGAGCACTCTTTTTTCCATGGTCTTGTGAGCCTTGTAATGCCTAGCACAGGGGTATTCAATTATATTTCAACGAGGGCCATTTTTTTCAAATTCCTCCCAGTAAAGGGGCCGAACTATACGTACAGTCAATCCGGAAAGTATTCACAGCGCTTCACTTTTTTGACATTTTATTATCTAACAGCCTTATTCCAAATGCTACAAATGAATCTCTGTTGTCAAAATCCTACACAAATTATTCCATTATGACCATGTGAAAAACAAGTTGTCTTGACAGTTTTGAAAATTTATAAAAATAAAAAACAAAGAAATCATTTTTACAAAAGTATTCACAGCCTTTGCTTGATACTTTGTAGAACCACCTTTGGCAGCAACTACATTCTTTTTTCATTTCGAAATGAAATGGGATTAAAAGGGAGGTCATCGGTGTGTGTTTCAACCTTTCAGTATATTGAAATTGTACATTTTGAGTCTGCACCTGGCTAAAATTAGATGGGTGTGAGTTTTGAATGAAATCCTATGGAGAGTATCATGATGTGCTGCTGCCACAGCCCCATGTCTGCGCACAATCCAGCTGAGGTAGCTCTCTTCCAACTGATTGGTTACGTGCGGCACTGTTTAGTTATAATTGGCTATTCCTGTGAAAACTTTGCCGAATGAATTTTTTGAAGGCATTACCTTATCGTAGGCTAATAGAACGTGTCTAATTTGTAATCGTAGAAATTTGACATCGCAAATAAAATTTTAATCGAAAAATCACCCAGCCCTACTGAAGTACATATGTACTGTTTTTTTAGAGGAAGTCGTTAGATTGAAGTCCTTGGTGCGTGAAACCGTGAAAACAAGTTATTAAATTAATTAGTGAAAAACCTTACCCTCGAATATAAGTCTTGGGTTCAGGTGACTCTAGTCAATCTTTGTCAGTGTCATGTTTTTCCAATAAACCACCATAAGATTTTTTTATTTGGACTTTCACTTTGACTTTTTGGGCAGTGCTCAGACTATACTAATGACATAATACAGTATGAGCACTTTCCTCATCCTGCTTCTGTGCGTGAGAACAAGAAGCCCAGAAGCCTGAATGAACAACCCACACACGTAACCCACTTTCCCCCTGCAGGTTTACACAACGCACGGCTTATAAATGAGCTAGGAAGCGGAGGGACATGTGGCAATAATAGCATCTTTTCAGATGAGTTATACTTTGAGGTCAGGGATCCTCAGGCTCAATCCCCAGGGATTTTATTGTGTTAGATGCATGCATGTCTTTTTTTTTAAGTGGTTTTGGAATTCAAGGCCGCATATACTTTGTGCTGTAGTTCAACATGGAAACATGTTGTAACTCGATGGTAGAATGAATGATGTTTTTGCGGACCAGTCTCAAATAAGGTGTTAGTGAAAACACGCAAGTAACGAGCTCTCTCATTTATGGAGGACGTTAAAATAGAATGTAGGGAATGACCGGTTTGATCTTTTTTTTTGTTTCATTTTGCTGGAGCTGTGAGATGCAGATTTCCCTCAATTGAACTGTAGGAGATAAAACGGTCAGCTACTGTCAGTTTACTATCGTAATTCGTAACGTAATGTAACTATGTAATTTCCCCTTTAACTGTGCCTTTTTGTTTCCCTGTGAAGCTGGAGTTGCGAGATGTGGATTGCCCTGGGAGCCGACAGCAGCATTGCGTCCCGCATCATGGAGATGATGATGGAGAAGCTGAACGTGCTGGCCCCGTACGTTGACAAGAAGGAGTCCATGCTCAGACCCGGCCTCACCAAGGTCGCCACCAGTCAGCCGCTAGCAGTGAGTGCAGTACAGTACTACTTAGTCAATAAAACAGACATATGTCTTCTAGGAATGGGGGGAAAAAATTGAAAACCGAAACCTTACCGTTCGCATCTCGAACCGCGGCATGCAAACTGCACGTTGTCCATGGTTCCCCCCAAAAACAATATCTATTAGACTCAGCCTCACCAAGGTCGCCACCAGCCAGCCAGCTAGCTGTGAGTGCAGCACAGTACAGCACACTGTACTCAGTCGGTGTTGGGCAAGTTACTCAAAAACTGTAAGACATTGCTGGGTTCTTTCTAATATGCTAACTCCCGTCCTCCCTTGCTCACTTACCTCCTTGTGGCCTCGTGATGACGTTACTGACGACAGAAGTATATCTCAATATCTTGCAAAAGCGCAGTTCTGTCATTTTCTCATTTGAAATCGGGGTAGTGGATGAAGTATAGTCCCCCAAAAGTTGTGGCTAGGCTGACATCGGGGAAACTTTATTGTTTTCTCAATGGAGGCGGGGCGTCAGAGAAACACGAAAAGCACAGGCCAAGGACGAGAGTCCGCATATTGGAAAGAACCCACTGATTACATGTTACTCTCTTTTTAAAGTAATCATTTACATTACAATATTACTATATTTAAAATGTACGTAAGGCATTAGAGAGAGAGATAGAGAGAGAGACTTTATTAATCCCCAAGGGGAAATTGAGTGCCACCTGGTCATACACACAACACATAACAGGAAGACAGGACAAGTACATAATAAATAAGAGCTAAGAAAATAAATAAAAACAGTCCATCATAAAAACACACAAAGAATCTCAACAACATTATAAAAACATTAAAAATTCATTCAGCAGCTATTGTTAAAAATTCTGATAGCTGCAGGAATAAAAGATCTTCTGAACCTTTCGGTGGAGCATCTAGGTAGGAGGAGCCTTTGGCTTCTGCCACTTTTCGTGATCAAGCTGAACAATGGGTGGTCGTCCATGCTCATTACACTACTTTTGCATTACCGGTACTTTAGTTACTCTCCCGTTACTCCTAACAGTGCTACTCGGTCAATGAAATAGACTCATGTCTTCACGCTGCACACCACCGTCATTGTGACTTTCAGATTTTTTTGCTCGTGTAAGAGCGTGTCTTAGCCTGGCAAGCCAGACGGTAGCATGAAATATAAAGACGCATATTTTGCCGGTTGGGTTCGTCTAGTTTACTAGGCTAAGCCTGTCTGTCTGTCTCTCTGTCTGTCTGTAACATGTGACTGAGCACACTAGCACAATCTACTGTGTTGTTCAGTGTGATGTTTCTTGCTTGTCTTCTATTCATGTGTTAGGTTTGTGTATATTGATAGTTTCCTCCATGTTTCAAAATGTCCCTCAGGGGACAACCAAGACTACCTATAGAGATTTTTATTTGTGTGCTAGTGATTTTGTCTCTGTCTGTCTGAGGAAGACGTGTGCTGTTTTTTTTCATTACTTTTTGTGTTATGTACTTTGCATATTTTGACTAATGTGTGTACGCATGTGCTGTGTGATGCTCCAGATGACGTGTGCACTGCGAGAGCTGATGCTGAACGGCCAGACGGTGGAGGCGGTGGCGTCTCTTTTCCCACAGCTCTTCAGCGCTCTGCTGGTGCGCGTGGGCTCCAGCGTGGGTGTGCTGCTGCCCAAAGACATCAACAGCAACAGCATCGGGCCAGACAAGAAGGCGGCGCCCAAGAGCTACGCCAACTTCGACGTGTGCGGGTGAGTAGAGCAATAGAGTAATGAAAGGTTACATCCGAAGCCAATGGTAGGCACTGCCTACTTATCAGTAGCTACAACTCAGCAATCACTGAAACATTTGGTGTCAGATCTAGGTTCAGCTTCAGTATGTGCTCAAAGAATGAGCACAACTGACTACCTGAATATAGTGAATGAACAAATAATTCCATCAATGTTTTTTTCTTTCCAAGATGGCAGTGCCAAGACTCATCAGGGTTAAATATAGCATAAGACATCATTTTACACCGAAATTTGCCTCCACAGAGCCCAGACCTCAACCTCAGTGAGAATCTGAGAGATACGCTGGAGAAAGCTCAACACCGTGTTCAGATTCTACCATCATCAATACAACATCTTGGTTAAAAAACTTAAAGCAGCAATGGAAGAAAAATCCTGACATTACAGAAGTGTATTAAAACAATGCAACACTAAATGCCCTGTGTAATCAAAGATAAAGATGGTCCAAAAACCTTTAGCGTGTGACCTTTTTCTGGTGGAGACTTTTTTTTGCCCACGCCATGTAGTTAAATATTTTGAAGCATACCTATGATTTGAACGCCAACTAATGATTCCTCAGATTTACTGGTAGGGTGCCAGACTAGACTACTGATGTTACAATTGATCAGACTGTACTACGGGCTCCTTCACCTGATTGAAGTAACTTTACGTCATTGCCTATTTTGCAGCTTTTTATCGCCTCCTATCTGCCCAGTCTAGCATGGTGTATTTTAAGTTATTTTCACTCTTCTCCTGTTTGTAGCCTGATTCTCACCAGACGGTGTGTGTGTGTAGCTCCAGTGCCCCCTGGTGGAGCAGAGCTGCACACACTACCAGAGATGGTTTATGGGTATTACGAGAGAAAGCTCCCGACTTTTTCCGACTGTTACTGTCCACCATCTAGTGGCGCCAACGGAGGAACACAGAGGCAGTTAGAATGAATGGGGTCCTTTGGAGCTGGCTTGATCTTTATCAAATAGACCTTCATTGTCAATATCATGTCACGAGTGGCTTCACACACTGATGTTGGATTGGTCGACCGGCTGCATTGCTGTGATCAAGACTGCCATATAGCAATTTCATTGGCAAAATGCTAGCGGAGGCTGACTCATAAATGCTAAACCTGTAAGAAATCAGAAGGATATGAGTCCCAGGTTATTTTTCATTTGATTTAAATTCACATCGGTGTCTCAGAACCCAGGTTTCAGGCAACAGCGAGCACAATTGTGAGTTATTAGCGCCAGCTTTATGGGCTGCGCTCGCTCGACAGCACTCCTCGGTGAACTGTAGGCCCGTGTTTATGGCGAGTTTGGACACTGCATGTAAACCTACTGTGACACTACCGTCTGGTACACTGCCAGAGATCACGCGTTGGCTCCAGCCAGAAAATAGACGGAACATTTATTGCTTCAATATCAACGGCAGCTCGCATTGAGGAGTCACAGGACAGATTATAGACTACATTGACTCTTTAGAGATTACCAGAAAGGTTTTTGAAGGAATTTGTTGGTGATGAGGCTGCACAGAAGCAAAAAAAAAAAGCTCCGTCTATTTTCTGGCTGGAGCCTCTGGCCATGAACCAGACGGTATACCAGACGGTGTGCGTAGCACATCGCCACCAGGGGGCTCCGGAGCTACACACACACCGTCTGGTGAGAACCAGGCTAGTTTGGACTGAACGTACAGTAAGAATTGGGGGATGCTGGCTTAGCCGTGATTTACTGACTTGAGGCAATAGGCTGGCCCCTTGTAAGCTAGACTTTGTGGAACTTCCTTAATGCACTCTTGTCCTGCACTGCATTAAGAAGTGCAGTGTGTTACTGAGGTGTGCAAAATGAGTCATTGATTTCTTTTTTATAAATCAGCTGTGTTAGTAACTTGGAGTACTGAAGCAGTGTCTGGTTCCAGCCATTAGACTAAGGAAGCCAGGGATGTATTGACAAGTCCTGACAATGGTGCCCTATCGTGTACACACACACACACACACACACACACACACACACACACACACACACACACACACACACACACACAGACACACAGACACACACAGACACAGACACACACACACAGACAGACACACACACACACACACACACAGACACACAGACACACACACACAGACAGACAGACACACACACACACACACACACAGACACACAGACACAGACACACACACACACGTGCACACACACATGTGCGCACATACACACACGTGCACATACACATGCGCACACACGTGCACATGCACATGCACACACACGTGCACATGCACATGCACATGCACATACACGCACGCACACACGCACACACACATACACACACACACACACACACACACGCACACGCACGTACACACTCTATCCTGACATGTTGAGACTGCTTTGCTGGTTGCAGGGTGGCCGTGGAGGCTCTGCGTATCCTGCTGGCGCGTGCCCAGCTGGAGGAGGTGGTGAAGCCGCTGGATGCGGACGCTGCCTGGGACAAAATGAAAGACCCTCAGCAACACATCACCGGCGTCACGCTACTGGCCAGGTGAGCTCTCAACTAGCCTGGGGCGTATTCCAAGAACATGACTAACCCATTAATGCCTAACTAAGCCACCTTCAAAAAACCCTGCCTGCTAAATGCCTAAGCCCTTTTTGGGAAAGGGAACCCTCAGCCTATGAAAAACCTAAATTTCTCAGCCTCTGAAACACTTAAAGATGGCCTCTCAACGTCATTTAATTAATATTGCCGTGTTCCCAATTGTTATTGAATGTGTTACGCGTTGGTCCTGTTTTAAAAAACGTTCTGGTTGCTTTGTTTCAAGACGTTTTTGCAAGCTGGCAAGGTGGCTTGTGGAGAAACGAGAGAGTGTTCCGTGTTTCTCGTGGAAATGCGTCTCTGATTGGCTCACTCCTCCTGCTCTCGAAGAAACGCGTCTCTGATTGGCTCAGTCCTCCAGTTCTTGGAGAGAATGTAATGGGAAACAGAGTCGCCACTTCCCCGGGTGGTACTGCACTATAGGGGCGCCAACGGAGGCGTGCAGGCTCCATTCAGGGCTGTGCTCTTTCGACAGCGACCCCTAGGCGAGCTGCAGGCACGGAGCAACCAGAGTGAGCTGGCTTTATGTATGAGGCTTTGTGCTGTGTGTGTACCTGAGAGTAGCAACCAGCTGATAGCTAAGCTAAGCTATGTTTCGGGCCACCAGACGTTGCTTGTTTTGAAAACAAGCAGAAAAAAAATACTCGACATGTTTTTAGATAAATGGGTCGATATAAACCTTTGTGGGCAACGCCTTCTTTCGACGTGACGAAACACAGAAAGGCTTTCGTGATTCGCTCGTTTCTCTGCATTATTTATGTAAATTGGGAAACACCGGGAAACACAGCCAGGAGAGTTGACGCACCGCTATGAGAGCCTTGCAAGTGAGTTTAACTTGGGGTGACCGTCCGATCTTCGAAAGGAGTGAGTAAAACTGAGTTTTATCGGAAGTTGGCCTTTAAAAAAACATAAAATTAGTTGCATTTAAAAACTAAGACCCTCATCTTGCATTAGTATGTGTTCATTCAACTCTAACATACCCACATTTTTAATTTTAAAAAATCTCTTATCTCATGAGCCTGCATGCTGTGTCCATGCCGCTTCAGGTACCTGGGTCAATGTTGCCTCACAGCTTTTCGGCTGACGATGATGATGCCGTCCAGAGGTTCCAGCTTTTTCCAGCGGATTGAAAGGGGTCTAGGGGAACACTGTAAATAGTACAGTAACTGCTTGTATTTTCTCTATATCGACCAGAACGAATGAATCTTCTTGGATGAGAAGCAAATCTGTATTGAGACAGTAAAAGCCCATGTATTCCCACTGCCTTTGCACTCAGTACAGGCGACTTCACTAATCAGCTGCTAGGACCTGGTTGTCCGCTGGATTAGAGTATCAGCCATGGCCAGAGAATCGGTGGTGTCCATCTCTGGCGTTCACTTGACTGAGGCTGCAGCTTCATGAAAGTTTTCCGTTGTGTATGGAGTTCTTTTGAGTTATTCCACTGTGCACTTTTTTCCCCCAACATGTGCCGTTTGCAGCTTTCAGCTTCTGTGGCAGACAGGAAAATGTTGCAGGTCTGAGTTGTGCAATTTTGTTGTTGTTGTGCAGAGGTCCCTTGTGATTCGTTGGCCAAGCTATTTACTTGGTGTTATTTCACATCAAAAACTTGCTTGTGTGAAGCCTTTTTTTCCGAGGGACAGAAATGACTCTGCAGTTAAGTGTGTGTGTGTGTGTGTGTGTGTGTGTTTGTGTGTGTGTGTTTGTGTGTTTGTGTGTGTGTGTGTGTGTGTGTGTGTGTGTGTGTGTGTGTGTGTGTGTGTGTGTGTGTGTGTGTGTGTGTGTGTGTGTGTGTGTGTGTGTGTGTGTGTGTGTGTACCGTACCTTTATGTATATATGCGTATGCTTTGTCTCTATTCCCTGCAGGGCCATGGCTAAGCACGCGGGGCCGCGCCTGCCTGCTATCGTGGAGGCTCTGTGTCCCGTCCTCAACAACATCTACGAGTGCCAGAGGATCACTGTCACGGCCTTCTTTGCAGAGGTCAGCCCATAGCATAGCAGGTCGTAAGCTGCTCCCTGTTTTTTTGTTTGTTTGTCTGTTTGTTTGTTGGATTTGTTTTTTCCGGCCAACACCCTGAGTTCATCAGCACAGGGCTCCCAACCGTCAGCCATTTATTCATAGCTGTACACGACTGCTACTCTCACAAATGTAATGCATATACTGCATATGAAACATTATTGTTATTTTTGGGCACATGTTGTATTAGAGTAAAATAGGGTACTTGTGCCCCTTGTACTCCTTAGCGCAGTACCTATGTTATAACCTTACTGTCACCGAAATTGTAAAGTCTACGTCTTAATCTGTCACTTAGGGCTCTCGGCACTGTCATAGCAATGTTGTTATGATGTAGTTGAGTATTTTCAATAAATAGTGAATAGGCCCGCCGGCGACCCCATCTGCAGTAAGAGGCTACTCCTCAAGTAAATTAAGGTGTCATAAATTCACAAAAAATGCAACACAAATACAAAAAGTACAAAAAGACCTAATACACATAAGTGTCCATTACAGTAAACATGTAACACAAACTTTAGTGCAGCAATCAGCCTTACAGCAGTACACACACACACACACACACACACACACACACACACACACACACACACACACACACACACACACACACACACACACACACACACACACACACACACACACACACACACACACACACACACACACACACACACACACACACACACACAGAGTAAAAGTCCTGGTAGGGTGGGGGTGGGGGGTGCAGGGTGTGAGCTTCACAGTTCTCAAGTGATGGGGTGCCTTCAGTGGTGGAAGAGGGGGGAGTGTAGCTCAGTAAGGCAGGAAGTGTGGTGCCAGCCATGCAGTCATCATGAGGAGATGGGCTTAATTCCCTGCCAGGACAACACATTTCATTCATCTGATCGTCCTTGTTGCCCTCATCCCTTCCACTCTTGGCAACTAACCCTGTCATGGTTTTGATGCCCTTCCACAGCTCCCTTGTGTTGCTTTCCATTTTTTTTTACCACTTTCCTCCCAGACTCCTCCTTAGCTTTAGCTCAGCTAAGCACCACAGCTCCACCATGTTACCTCCACGCCTTCTTCCTGTTTAGGAGTTCTTTCACACTGCTAGTCACCCAATGGTTTATTTGGGAAGCAGTGCACAGTCTTGGTGGAACCTAATCCCAGATTTTTTTTTACCAATTACTAACTTGAACTGAATATTTTTTTTTACACTTAAATGTTTATACAATTATACGTTCTTTCTTTCTCCTGTGTTTTTATTCTTCCTGTGCTTGAGGTCTGTCTCCTGTTGCGTAGTGACACATTGTGCTCGAAATATGCATAAGCATGTGTACTCTGAAGCAAAATTTATTACAGTCTTAAGTTGCTTAGGATAAAATCAAAATGCAGTGCAGTTCAATGTAACTATGAAATGTAATATAGTGTAATATAGTAATAATCAATGTCAATGTGGTGGTGTTTCCTGTGGCAGTTGCTGAGCCACCATGTGGTGACGGAGCTGATGATGATCGACCTGCTGATGAACAACATGATGGAGCGCATCTCCGAGCCCTGCTGCACAGTGCGCATGCTGGCCCTGCGAGGCCTCGGCAACATTGCACTGGGCTCCCCCGAGAAGGTGCGCCCGCACCCACTCACTGCTAGCCTGGGAACTCCCATACTGCCTTAAGTTCTACACAATCGTTTCGATCTGAAAGACAGGGAGAAACGTTGAACTCCCGTTCTTATCTGAAGAATCTCTTTTTAAGATATTTTATGAGCTTTTTGTGCCTTTGTTTTATATGACAGGACCATAGAAATTATGACAGGAAATCAGTGGGACAGGGGGCAGGGTTGAGACATGACCCAGGCAGACTCAAACCTGGGTCTCCAAGGGCATGCAAGCCCAAATGTGGATGGCTTAGAGTGTGAAGAATCACTGATCATCACATTTTTCATCTACTTTTACAGTTAGATCTGTAAGTCTTATTCAGTATCAATAATACAGGGTTTTTTTTGAGGAATGCAAAGTAAATATAAGCAGTGGAATACATTATAACTGGGGAATGGATTGTGTCCACTTTTAAGGCTTAGCTAGCGGTACTGTCAAACTGATGTAAAATATAAAGAATTTTTAGGAGACTTCTCTGAACCTTGTCATGCTGACAGTTGACAGTTGATGGATTTGTTGATGGACATGCAACTGATTTTGTCACTCTCAGTCCATCATATTGCTTGCACTTAGGACACTGACAAAAACTCGTAACATTGTATTGCATTTCAATAGCAAACGCATTTTGGTTTTGTGATTTGTAATGTATAAATAATCTACCTGTCAAATATGCACTCCCATCGGATTAGCCTAACTCTTACTTCCATGGCGCTGGTCTGTGTGCTCAGGTGAATAAGTATGCCAAAGAGCTCTTGGCTGCCATGAGCGCGGGGATGGAGGAGAAGGACGACCCGGGCAAACACATCACCCTGGAGGCCATGTCGGGCCTCTCCAAAGTCCTGCTCTACCTCGACCAGAGGAACGTGCATCTACTCGTGGTCTACATCTTCATGAAGATCAAGCCCTTTTTAGAAAATGTAGGTGTCTATAACTTTTTGGACTCTTGGACGAGGCAAGAGTAGAGTAATGTAGGAGTGGAGTAATCCTATACTACTCAATCCCCAGACTACGTTGCTACTAGTGTAGGAGGAGAATAGTGAAAGGTGAAGTAAGCTTTAGAGGAAGAACCAAGTAGTGTAGTGGACTACATTACTATACTCTTCCAGTATTCAACTCTTGCATTACTCCTGCACTACTCTGCTCTTACTCTACTCCTGCACTTCTACTACTTCTACACTGCTATACTACTATTCCCCTAATACTACACTAGACTAATACTCTAGCAGACTACTAGACAGTAGAGATTTGACAGATCAAACGGCTAGCACCTGTCTGCATTACGTGCAAGATTTACCTGACAAAAAAAAAAACATTGTGAAGGATTTCCTATTTACCATAATTCCAAAATCATGTGAATGAAGCATTATTTCCTCTCTTACATTCTTACATTCTATCTGTGCTGTCAGCCTCATGCTATCCATATTCAATCTTCCTTTGTGCCACAGGCTTCATTAGCTAATTACAGCAGAACACCTCCTTCACTCAGAAGCATCCTCCCAGGAGCTGACCTGCCACTGAACCCTGACCAATCACCCCTCTCTCTGTCTCTCTCTCTCCCTCTCTCTTTCACTCTCTCTCTCTCTCTCTCTCTCTCTCTCTCTCTCTCTCTCTCTCTCTCTCTCTCTCTTTCACTCTCTCTCTCCCTCTCACTCGCTCTCTCTATCCCTCTTCTGTCTTTCTCTTCTCTCTCTCTCTGTCTCTTTCTTTCTCTCTCTCTCTCTCTCTCTCTCTCTCTCTCTCTCTCTCTCTCTCTCTCTCTCTCTCTCTCTCTCTCTCTCTCTCTCTCTCACCCCATCATTTTACCAAGCAAGGGCTTTGAATTCCATTGTACTTGTACAATGACAATAAATTCTGGGGGAAAAAAACCCAAAATCATTCATTTTGCATTCCCCTCCCACCTCCAACCTCCATCCTTCCTCATCAGGAGAGTGACCTGGCTATGATGTGATTCTATCTATCTGCAGTTTTGATGCTACAGCAAAAGGTGATTTTTGTACCAATTTCCTTTTAAAAAACAAAAAAGCTAAGCCTGATTCCCCCATCAGGAAAGCGATGAGATTCGATGTGCAGCCATCTTGCTGCTGGGCAACCTGTCCAAGTTCGGCACGGAGGAGCCGGTCTTCAAGGACCAGATCCACAATGTGCTCGTCAGCCTGCTGCTGCACCTCGCCGACCCCAACCAGCAGGTGGTGAAGGTAAGCCGCTGCTCTGCCGTTTCACTATTGGTCGAACAATGGGGTCAAATAAGCACACATTTGGGTAGTCATGAGTGAGCGGTTATGGCGTCAGACTTGTATCCCAAAGGTTGCTGGTTCAACTCCTGACTCACCAAGTTGGTGGGGAGGGAGTAATTAACCAGTGCTCTCCCCCATCCTCCCCCATGACTGAGGTATAGTAATGTCCCGCCACACTGCTCCCTTGGGGCACCATTGAAAAGAAAGCCATAAATGCAATTTTGTTGTGTGCAGTGAGCAGGTGGACTTTTCATATTTAATAATTTAATATACATTCGCTGTTACTGTAGATACACTGCTGTACAAAGGCACAGTGCAGTAACGCCATATTTTGTCAATTTATTTTAGACTGAAAATGGTCTTCATGTTCTCATAACACGTTTTATGTTGTGACAAAAGCCTTATGGCTTTGTGTCCAGTTTGAGAGACACTCTTACATGGAATTTGCAGTAACTACAATATACAGCCTAATACCAAGGCTTTGAAGGCCTGTTTCTCAGTTTCAGTGTTGGCGTAGTTCCTGCACTTTGCCCTTGTAGGGTAGTACTGTGTGTACAAATCAGGGGTGACCATGAAGAAGCTTCACCATGGTTCTGGTCTGGTTCAAACACCAAACTGACCACTGCTATTGTATGATTAATACGGCATGATAAAAGGCATCTGTGACCTAATTTAGGCCTCTTTGGTTGTTTTCTTCGGTTCTGCCAGGCGTGCAAATACTCCATGAGGGTGTTCGCCCCTTTGGTTGGCTCCGAGCAAATCACCGGCATGTTCCAGAAGCACCTACATGAAGACAAAAGCTTGCACTACGGCGAGTTCATCAATGATCTCACCAAATACCTGGTGAGCCATTAACATGTATTTATGCAAAACAATCTTTTTATTACTTCCGCCAAGGAGGCTATGTTTTCCGTTGCGTTGGTTTGTTGGAAATGACAAGTGATTCGTTTTGGTGATGATCTGGATCACAATGCAGATCCAGGAATTCACCATTGCAAGATAGGGTGAATTTTGACATTCCAGTTTCTAACCCCACAAAAACAAGGTAGAAAGACTTGGTAAAAATTAGGGTGTAACATAGTGAAATGTTTTATCAAACAGCTTCCTTGGCGGAGGTCTGCACTGCATTTCTAATTCACTTATTTGTTTTTGTTTTTTTTAGATATATAATGTGAAATTGAATCTGTCTTGACAATGAATTAGGAGTAGGTTTTTGATTGGCAATAGCCTGAACCAACATGGATGACCTCATTAGCCTGCCGATCCTGTTGCAGGCTTCCTTCTTGGCTCAGTAAAATGTATGTCAGCATTTCACAGACAGTATCAATACATGAATATTTGTCTGCGAATAATCAGGCATTGTTAGTATTCGCCGCACTCTGGGTTGAGTGCTGGCATTTCATCTCAAGTGTACACATCCAGGTCTTGTTGACTTGTTCGATTTGTACACATTCATTCATTCATTCATAATTCATAATCTTACAGTCTATTCACAGCTCAGTAGCTTTTTGCAACGTAGTGACAGTGTGTGATACATCTGAGAGCTAAAAGTTTCAATGACCTTTTTAATCCCCTTGCAGATCCAGGATTTCCCGAACATGCTCAACTTCTATCACAACACTGTCGTTCAATTTTTCAAGAGCAACTGGGCAGATATCCGTGCCAGTGCTGCAATGTTTATCGGTGAGAGACTAACCAAATTGATACTTTTGAATGAAATGAATCTGGATGGGGAAATGTAGACTGAGCATATGTTTGACCTGTTCAGAAAAGGAATTCACCTTAGTAGATACATATTTTGGTGGTGGTCAGCAATGGTGTCTGTGTGTAATTTTTAGTTTTATTTTTTTCTAGCCCATTCACAAAATTGATCTTTTTTTTAAAATATATATTTAGGGGCTTTTATGCCTTTATTTGATAGGACAGTCTGAGATGGTGACAGGAAGCGAGTGGGACAGAGAGACGGGGTGGGATCGGGAAACGATCCCGGCCGGATTCGAACCGGGGTCCCCGAGGGTGGGCATGCAAGCCCAACTGTGGGGGGCTTAGCGCGCTACGCCACAGCGCCCCCCCTTAAAATTGATCTTTTTAATTAATATTTTCTACTAACCATCAATTTCCTATCGCACCCCTTTGACATTACACTAATGAAGGATTTCAGATTTCCCCCCAAGATTTTAAGCTGGATTTATATCTGGAATCATCACTTGTCATTATAGAACAGTTTTTTTCCCTTTTTCAACCACTCCAGTAGGCTTTTTGGATGTGCTTTGGGTTTTTGTCTCACTAGCTCACACTTGACCTTCACCTCAAACCAAGTTTTCTTGCACAGGGTTTAAGATTTAGCTGTAAAATGTTGATCATTTTCTGATTTCATGACACCAGTGACACAGTCAAGGTCCCATTACCAGATGTAATAAAGCAGTAACACAACATTATGGATCCAAAACAATGCTTGATTTTTTGGTAGGGTGTTCTTAACCTTAAAGAGTTTTTTGCTGAGTGTGCAAGCTTACTGTGTGTGTGCATTACCAACAAGCTCTATAGTACTTTTGCCTCATATGACTCTAATAATATGGTGCTCGTTGAAACAACTACCCAAGACTGTTGTTACAAGTTGGCCTTGAGATCTGCAGATGTTGGACCTGGTGTTTTTTTTTCCACCGTTTGTACCAGCTTTCGCAGACTTCTGCCAAAATATTTCCCTTACTGTACCCCCACATCCACTGAGGATTTTTACAGCTTCAATTTGGCTGATTTTCTATTGAAATTTAGGTATTATCCTTTGGAGATCTTGTTTTTGCAAATTATACTATTTCTGATGTCTAATAACGCTCAGCTCCTTTGTCCTCGTCTTTGTGAAAGAGGAACAAACTTTTAAAAAACAAACTCCATCATTCATTGGCTAACTCATGTCCTATGGACAAAAGCAATTTATCATGAGTGATTCCCATTTGCTATTTTTGTTATTTACCACATTTGAGTCAAATTAGGTTTCCTTAGTGATTTCCAGTAAAGGGTGCCAATACCAGTGCTACTGGAACTTTAACCTTTTCTTATTTTTTCCCCCTCATTCATTTTTTTTTTAAAATGTTCTCATTTTGCTACTTTGTTTCGAACACAAGCTATATAGAGTAAAATACTGGTTGACATTATTATTTACTGTCTGGAGATATTTCCCATTTTGTACTTAACCCATTTTGTCCTAAGCCCTTTTTGGGAAAGGGTGCCCTCTGCTTATTAAATCCTAAATATCTCAGCCTCCGAAGCACATACAAACATGAAATGAGTTGCATTTAAAAGATAGGGCCCTCGTTTTGCCTTAGAATGTGTTCATTCAGCTCTAACTTACCCACATTTTTAATGAAACAGCTCAAATCTCAAGAACCTGAATGCAGCGTATGTGTGTCTTCAGATGGGTTAAAGAGTGTCAATACTCCAGTAAATCCACCATTTTGAATTACCAGTCATAGACATCATAGATGTCTTTGGCAGCAAAATCCACTATAGCCAGACCACCCCACTAATAGTCAATCAAATCAAATCTAATCAGTGATGAATGGGCAGCATACATTTCTGAAGTCACCATAATTTCCAACAGGCAGCAGAAAAATACACACTGGACCTTTTAATGGACTAAACAGCTGACTCAATCAACTCCATTCAGTCATATCAGTCAGCTGTGTTTTTATTTATTTATTTATTTGTTGACTGACAGACTGACTGACTGACTGACTGACAGGCAGACAGACTCACAGTACCAGTTATATGTGGAATAGTTTTCTAAATTCTGGAATCTTCCTGCAACAGGTTTTCTCTTGGGCAATCTTCCTGAGGAGCTTTTCGTTCATATGAACATGGGGAACATCACTAGGGGTGAGTTTATTTTCTAGAGTCGTTGTACAGAGTGTGTCTGCAATGTGTTTGTCTAACTTCACGTTTGGAAGTAACTTGGGGTGAATTACAATTTTTTTTGTGAATTACACAAAAAATGGAAATGTATTTTTGAGCTGGAAACCCAAAATATGTAAGAATAAACAAATGAATTATTGGAATAGTTTAAAATGTGGACCATGGATCTACAGTGCCTTCAAAAAGTCTACACACCCCTCCTCAAATGACAGGTTTTTGTGATGTAAAAAATAACAGAAAGACAAATAAATTCACAGCTTTTTCCACCTTCGATCTAAACTATTAACCTGTACAATGCAATTGACAAACAAGCATAAAGCTTTAAATGGAAACAATAGAAAATAAAACACTTCAATTAACATGGTTGCATAAATATACACACCCTTAAATTAATACTTAGTTGCAGCACCTTTGGCTTGTCTGGGCCATTCCAAAACCTCAATATTATTCTGGTGAAGCCATTCTTTTGTAGATTTAGGTGTGTGCTTAGAGAAATTGTCGTTCTGAAAAATTAGTTCCTCTGCATCTTCACCTTTCTACCAGGGGGGCGAACATTTTGTGCCACTACCACGGGCCCTGTGGAAATGTTCATAATTCCCTCCTCCCTAATGAAGGCCCCAGTTACAGCTGAAGAAAAACTGCACAATAGAACAATGCTGCCACCACCATACTTCACGTTAGGTATGGTGTTATTGCGGTGATGTTTTGTGCCAAAAATACCTTTTGGAATTATGTCCAAAATGTTCAACCTGGAGGGGTTTGAGGAGGGGTGTGTAGACTTTTTGAAGGCACTGTATATTTTATGTCAGTTTAATATTATTGATGGAAATAAACAAACTTTTTCATCATATTCACATTTTTTTTAAAGGAGCTATTTATTCACAAAGGTCCAGGTCCGGAGGGGGGTGACTGCAGAAAAAAAGTTTGGGGAACTGACTGCTGTAGAGCGTTGTTGGTTCTCTTGCTCCTGGTGACTCCTGTTTCTCCTCTATTGGGTTGCAGGCCTGGTGATGCTGTTGCAGGATCCCGACCCCACGGTGCGCGCCAAGGCAGCAGAGGCCATGGGACACTTCCACTGAGCCACCACCACCACCACCACCACCACCACTATTCCAGCCATGTAGCGTTAGCAAACATCTTGTTGTAGAGTAAGATACATCAAGCCCATCATTTTCCTGGAGCCATCTGACATCAGCTGAATGATTCTTTAGGAGACCTTTGGTGAGGAGAACTTTGGAGACTTGAGTTTGAGAATAAATGGAGTTCCCTTAGATCTGTAGATGAGGGTAGCGCGCATCTTGTGCAATCCGTCACCAAACACCACAGAAAGAGAATAAGAAGAAGTGGGACAACGCTCCCTTAGGAGACTGAACTTGAGCACACTCTTTTGCATTGGGTAGGCGGGGTTTGGGGTATCTTGCTCTAATAGAAGATGTTTGGCGTTAGCACCATCTTCATCCCTTTACAGAAAGGCAAGTGAGCACCGCATGGCAAGGGGAAGCTCATCATGAGCTCTACAGGAAGAGTTGTTGTGACCAAAGAGCATGTAGTGTGTACACCAGTCGTGTCCCCACCATCTACTTCAATAATTTTTGACCTGTTCTACTTTTTTTGTTGATGGGTTTAGTTGCCAAAATTTGTTTTCTGTTTACAAGTCTGTATCAAGATGCAGGAGCCTCAATGTATTGTATGATTTTAGAAGAATATGTGGTTATGCGTGAAGGCAAGTGTGTTTTTTGTATGGAGTCATTATGTTCAAAGGCCACCTAGTGGTTTGGATGGTCATTTCAACACATGCCCTCAACTGAGCCAATATCAGTTGAGAAGACTGGACTGCTGTAAAGAACTGTTGTAAAGAACCAATTCTTAAATCAGGAGGCAGGTCGTTTTTTTGTGTTGGTTTAATGTCAATTGTTGGCAATGTCAGTGTAAATGGCATTGCTTTTTTATCTTCTTTCTCTGCAGCACTTTCTTTTTATGGTGTATCTGCTCACTAAAATGTGAATGTTTTAACATGTATGTAGATATGGATCCTTCATCCATTTCCCAAAACTAACTAGCCTATGCGTTTGGATTCCATCTTATTCGGCTAATACGTCATTGTAAGCAGTCCTCAGACTCCCTGAGGTGAATCCCGAGAGTTCTCCTTATTCCCTCTGTAACATTGATGCTGGACCACTCAACCCAGCCCTCCGTTCTCTCCTGTCTAGAGAAGAGGTCAGGTCAGACTACAGTGCTGCACTTAAAAGTCTTAATGGACAGTCCGTCTTTGGATGTGTTGTATCTTTAGATGGGCTGCTGGTTAATGCAGTGGTTATATGATTGCCTCTCGATTTGGCATGGCCCCATTTTTTTTCCTAAGCCTCTAATAGCAGGTACTAACGGCCTTCTTGCACTCTAGGCTAATGAAGACATATTGATAACTAGGTAACACTTTATAATAAGTACCCCTTTTTAGGCATTACTTAAGGGTTAGTTAAGCCTCATTTCACCATTAGTTAACCCTTAGTGAATCACGAGTTAATCATTATGTAAGCATTATTTCTCATTTCCTAACTATTATCTACTACCGTTAGTAAATGGTTAGTGTGTGCTGATATAACGGTTCGCTAAGCAAAGTTAAGCCTTCAATAAGCCTTATTTTAACAATAGTTAACCCTTAGTAAATAGCGAGTTAGTCGTTATGTATATGTTATTCCTCATTTCTTAACTATTATCTACTACCATTAGTAAATGGTTAGTGTGTGCTGATGTAACTACTCGCTAAACAAAATTAAGCATTAGTTAACCCTTAGTGAATCACGAGTCAGTCATTATGTATTTCTGTGAAATTATTAAGTACTGTTAATTAATCATTCATCTATGGTGATTTAACTTTCTGATAAGCATTAGTAAACCATCATTAAAATGTCTGATAACCCACCTTTATTTATGAAAAAAAACATTATCTCTTTGTTGTCTACTACCACCTAACCATTAACAAGTATTATTAGGCATGTATGGTAACGGTTTGTAAACTCTTGCTTTAGCATCAGTGAAGTCTTTTTTTAACCCTTTTGCAATGGTTAGTGTGTGATGACTGGTAGCATGGCAAAAAGTAGGCCTAGGCCTAAGTTGAGGCTCATGTGACTGCCCCTCATGGATGTTTCTGGACATTAACAAATGACTTGCTTGACTTGTCTATGCATTATCAAGGAATTACGAACCATTACTTAAGTATATCTGGGGAACTGATCTAAAGTGAAAACCTGTTATGGCTTCACAACACATTAACGAATGACTTGATAAGCATTGCTTATGCATTACCAAGAAGTTTCAACACATTAGTAACGCATATCTGGGGAACTTTTTAAGTGAAAACCTTTCCATACTTTCCAAAACATTAACAAATGACTTGATAAGCATTGCTTATGCACTATCAAGGATGTATAACCCATTACTTAAGTATATCTGGGGAACTGATCTAAAGTGAAAACCTTTCCATGCTTTCCAAAAATGTTAACAAATGACTTATTAAGCATTGCTTATGCATTATCAAGGAGTTACAACTCATTAATTAAGGTTATCTGGGGAACTGATCTAAAGTGAAAACCTGTTATGGCTTTACAACACATTAACAAATGACTTTATAAGCATTGCTTATGCATTACCAAGAAGTTTCAACGCATTACTAACGCATATCTGGGGAACTTTTTCAGTGAAAATCTTTCCATGCTATCCAAAACATTAACAAATGACTTCATAAGCATTGCTTATGCTTTTATCAAGGATTTAAAACCCATTAGGCCTACTTAAGTAGGCCTATATCTGGGGAACTTCTCTGAAGTGAAAACCTTTCCATGCTTTCCAAAACATTAACAAATGAGCATTGCTTATGCATTATCAAGGAGTTACAACTCATTACTTAAGTATATCTGGGGAACTGATCTAAAGTGAAAACCTTTCCATGCTTTACAAAACGTTAACAAATGATTTGTTAGGCATTTCTTATGCATTATCAAGAAGTTACAACTCACTACTTGCGCATATCTGGGGAACTTTTGAAGTGAAAACCTTTCCATGCTTTCCAAAACGTTAACAAATGACTTGTTAAGGATGGCTTATGCATTATCAAGGAATTACAACTCATTACTTAAGTATATCTGGGGAATTGATCTAAAGTGAAAACCTTTCCATGCTTTACAAAACGTTAACAAATGATTTGTTAGGCATTGCTTATGCATTAACAAGAAGTAACAACTCACTACTTGCGTATATCTGGGGAACTTTTAAAGTGAAAACCTTTCCATGCTTTCCAAAACGTTAACAAATGACTTGTTAAGCATTGCTTATGCATTATCAAGGAGTTACAACTCATTACTTAAGTATATCTGGGGAACTGATCTAAAGTGAAAACCTTTCCATGCTTTACAAAACGTTAACAAATGATTTGTTAGGCATTGCTTATGCATTAACAAGAAGCTACAACTCACTACTTGCGCATATCTGGGGAACTTTTAAAGTGAAAACCTTTCCATGCTTTCCAAAACGTTAACAAATGACTTGATAAGCATTGCTTATGATGAAATAACACATACATAACGACTTACTCGTGATTCACTAAGGGTTAATTAATGTTAAAAATAAGGCTTAACTAAGGTTTAACTTTGCTTAGCGAACCGTTACATCAGCACACACTAACCATTTACTAACGGAAATAGATAATAGTTAGGAAATGAGAAATAATGCTTACATAATGATTAACTCGTGATTCACTAAGGGTTAATTAATGGTAAAATAAGGCTTAACTAACCCTTAAGTAGTGCCTAAAAAGGGGTACTTATTATAAAGTGTTACCGATAACTATGTAAGATGTTTCACGGATGTTAGGTGTTGCTTGATAAGAATTGGGGGTTGGGTCCCGTGTCTATTAGCCATTAAATGTAACATGCACTATTTAATTAAGACTTGAATAGGACCCCTCATCATTGAACAGGCCTTGTGAAACTTGAAAAGTTAAAGCGGTAGAGACTGTTCAGAGCTGTGATGGGATGGTGAGAATATGATGCTGAGTAGTTCCATACAAATCAAGTCATTCTCCATTAAGTGCAACACTATTTCAGCCTTGGAGACAGTTAATGTAGCATGGCAGAAGATTGCAGGGTGTCGGGCTGGGTACTGATCAGCATTTCTAAAGACAAGTTATTCTTCGTAAAAGGTTACATTGTTGTCTGATGGCTTGTGATTCCCTCAGACTACCAATGCAATAGATCCCTGATAGAAGAAGAAAATACTGCTTCGGAGAGGGAGGGGGAGAGAGCTGCCATTGACACAGTGCCAAAATCGTCATGTTATGGGTAGAGAGAAACCCTGTTGCCCTGTAGGGGTGCAATAATTTTTGTTGTTTCCGTTCTGCTCCGCTCTCGACCTGTCTGCCATTCCAGATTTTGTGTCATCCCATCCTTCCATCCGTCCTCTGCGTCTCGTCGTCAGGTAATGGGGTGTGGGTGGAGTGTGGCAGAGTGGAGCAGGCTTGGTTCTACTGCCGAGGCCTATGTCTCTCTGTCTCTCTGTCTCTCTGTCTCTCTGTCTTTCTCTCTCTCCCTCTCTCTCTCTCTCTCTCTCTCTCTCTCTCTCTCTCTCTCTCTCTCTCTCTCTCTCTCTCTCTCTCTCTCTCTCTCTCTCTCTCTCTCTCTCTCTCTCTCTCTCTCTCTCTCTCTCTCTCTCTCTCTCTCCAGCTCTCGCTCTCGCCCTCTCTCTCAGCTGAAGTACAGTAGAATATACACTGCACTTGTCAGCCTTCCCACTCTGTCTGCACCCACCCACATGCACATGCACACACACACACACACACACACACACACACACACACACACACACACACACACACACACACACACACACACACACACACACACACACTCACACTCACACTCACACTCACACTCACTCACATACTGTATGTGCAATATATGCAGGCATTTGTCAGTCTTAATGTTGCTTCATGGGTGTCCACTGATCTATGTTTCTCAGTTACAAAACGCACTTTTCCCCCCATAGGGTGAATATTTCCAATTTCACTCTTATGGATGTTTTGTGTGTGTATGTGTGTGGAGGGGTCTTTTTTTGTTTCTTAGCGTATTTAATAGATCTTAGAGAGTTGCATGGAGTGTAATGAATTTGAGAGAGTGTAGTGTCCTGTTCGCCACTGTATTGTACTGTGTTGTGTTGTTGTTTTCAATAACGGTACTTGATGCCCTTTACTGCTTCTTCCCATGCCATGGGACCAGACTACTGAGAGTGATGGCAATCAACTCATTTTATGAAAAAAAGGAATCATTAAAGATATCATTCTTGACTACCACCCAAACCTGCTCTCTGTGTTTTATTTCTTTTTATGTATCTTTTAGGAACCTTTGCCTTTATTGAGATGGGACAGTTAGAAACAGACAGAAAACGAGTGGGAGAGAGTGTGATGCAGGAGGCTTGAAGATTACCCAGGCTGGACTCCCTGGGTCCACATGGGCAATGCATCTAGTCTGTATGTGGTTATGCGTGTTCGAACGCTGCACCACACCAGCCCCAAAACCTTCCTCTGTCTTGCAACAAAATAATTGCTGTGGAGATTTTTTTGCCTACTGTAACATACGGTATGTACGTATAATTTGATGCAATGCACTGAACTTTTTAACCAGCTGGTACATACATATGTTGCAGCACAAGATAGCTTGATGTCCTATTTAAATAATGTGACTGTTCTTTGGGAAAGCGAGAGAGAGCTGAGCTGAAATTCTGTGCCCCCCCCCCCCCCCCCCTTTTTTTTTAAGGCTCACTGCTCAGGTCTTATAACTCATCTGAACAATCACTGAATTTACCTTAATTTATTGTATTATGCTTCCTCAGCTTTTTTTTATTTATTTATTTTTAAACAAATTTTCAGCTTATGTACCACATTACATATGCATTGTAAAAGCATTTTGCAGATTTGCGAAACAGCCTCCACTGTAATAGCCTGTCGAGTTTGCCTTCCGCCGGCGCAGACAGATCTGATGCCAGCAAGCCCAAGTCCCCGCTATGCCATTAATCACCCTGATTGCCCAAAATACACGTCAATCAAACATCTAGCCTCCACCAAAGTCAATTTTTGTCACCGCGTTGAAACAGATGGGGTTGCTTGTGTTAAATTGGCTAACTGCTCCCCATTTTCTCTGCCTTCTAAGCGCGGTGGCCTTGCGTGTATGGGTCTCAGGTTTCAGGCGCAGGGGGTGCAAGATGAAAAGACCTGGCTTTGATGCAATCAAATTAGAGCAGCCTGATAGCGCAGCGAATTGAATTGTGTTCTTGCATTTGAATGACAACAACCTGTTCTCGGCAGGTTTTTGCTGTGCAGTGTTGAGATGCGTTTGTTTCACCCTGGGCGACCTGTACGTAAGTGTTTATGTTGAGATGCAGATAATTTCAGACATCTGCGGCGCCTCTCCAGCTGGTGACATTGAGGCTGATGTTTTATTACAGCAGAGCAGTTTGAAATGTCAGATTTTGTATGCAGAGCAGCAACGTGAGCACTGCAGCCAAGGTCTATTGCAGAGGGCGGGCAGTGGTTTCATCCCGAAGTTTCGCACTGAGGGGAACTTCTGTGGGATCAGGTAGGTTACTTCTGTGACTTCCCATAGATAAGCCACTATTTTAAGTTTTTATATACATATAATTAATGTGTATAATGATGCATTGCTCCAGTGATGTAGTGATGGCCCTTTTTAAAAGAATGGGCCCAGTATTATTCTTCTGAACTAATTAAAGCCAAAAAACTGTAACATAGCCTACCAAATATATGTTCTACCGTTTTGATAAATTTCCTCTCCTCACCAGCTTAACCTCCCTTTTACTTCAATGATGGCAAAACTATTCTTTCGTCCTACATTAATGCAGCAATCACAATGGATGTGCACTCAGTATTTTACACACCAGAGGGCGCTGAAGTTCATTCTTCACATGTGGTTCCCTCAGACTTCTTCCCACCGCTTGTCCACTGACCTGGAGAGAGGGGGAGACCAGCTGCACTCACAGTACTACAACCCGCAGCACACAGAGCCTTGCACAGTTTATCCATTCTAAAGACAAAGCCCCAGTTCAAAAGGTCAGCCTTATTGTGATTAGATTTTTTTTTTCAATCCATTAACTCCTGACAGAGACAACAGAGTTCTGCATTCAAAAAAGAAAAGTTTTTTTTTCCCCCCGTTAATCTAAACGAAGCTATTTGGTAGATTAGAATTGGGGGTGGGGGTGCAGACGCAGACTTGCCCTGATGGTGATGAAGGTTAGAGCGGAGGCTAATTGGTGGAGCTGGCTGGCAGGCCCTCGACTGTCCTCCAACTGTAATCAAGCTCATCTCTCCCCACTGGCCTTGCATCCTTATCGACGTTTCTGTCTCCTCTGGCCTTTCACGAAAAGATTAGAGTTCAATTGTAGCCTTTTGATAACTCATTTTATTACTCTCTTTAATGCGTTATGCTGATCATGAGTGAATTGGCCGGTCTTCTTGACTGGCCTGGCCCTGCTGTTTTAATGACATGGCTGTCTTGTCTCTGTGCCAACGTGCTCTCCTCTCCTCTCTCTCTGTGACTTTCACGCCTGCTTGCCTGTTTAAGTGAGAGATTACCCCACCATGAGGCATTGTGGTAGTGAGGTCAAGGTGGAGGTGCGCAGTGTCGGTGACGACCGTGTCGTTTGGGCGTGTGAGCTGCTGGTGGTGTATTTATGCTGTCGCTGTTGTGTCGAGACGTGCTGCGTCATCGAGATGAGCTATGAATAGGCTGTAAGCAAAGCCTAAACTCTAATCCTGACCCACAGGGAGCTGTACTGTAGCGCAGTGCAATGGGCTTGGTAGCTCAGCTCGACGGGTGACTCGCATCGACAGAGACGCCACCGCGGCACCCGAGCGCCCCTCTCTCATCACTGGCAGCTTTATCAGCCGCGAGCAAACAAATTCCTCCCTGAACGCCGCCCCGCTGCACGGCCATCATTTACTCACACGGTGGCGTGTCTCTCTCTCTCTCCGTTAGAGCCACGGTGCCAGTCTGTACTACTTACCATCAGCCACGCCACACACACACGCGCACACACACACACACACACACACACACACACACCATCAGCCACGCTCCACAATCTCTCAATGGACCCACCGACCGCATGCAGCCACCTGGAATTCTTTTTTTTGCAGGGAGCATTTCCCATTAAAATAGGGGGTGGTGTCATTTAGGCAAGGACTTTTTTCACTTCACAGCATCTCTTCCTTGCATGGTACACTTGGTACTCTCTCTCTCTCTCTCTCTCTCTCTCTCTCTCTCTCTCTCTCTCTCTCTCGCTCTCTCTCTCCCTCTCTCTCTCTCAGTCTGTCTCTCCCTCTCTACGACTCTCCATTTCTCCCTCTATCAAACCTTCTCTCTTTCTTTGAAATTACAGTCATTCATTCCCCGCTGGCAGCTGAGCTTGGGAGAGACAGAGGGGTCTGTATCAGTCTCTGACCTGACGGCGGCGGCGCCGCAGCGACATATGGATGTAATCTCTGGCCGGATTGCTTTTGGCTCGCACGTGATAGTTGCCATCAATTTACACTGCCACACTGCCACGCAATGAGAGGGAAAAATCCTCGTTGCCTTCCTACTGTCATTATATTTTAGTTTCTCCTGCTAATCTCAGTGGCAGGTGTTTGGTGGTGGTGGTGGGGTGGGGTGGGGGGGAGTGAGATTGTATAGGTCACTGGTTCCCAAACTGGCAGTTGTGACCCATAGGTCACGGATGTACTGAAGGGGCGTCAAAGGCGAAAGGGACATTGCATAAAAACAGTAAATCCACAAGTTAACAGCTAACATAATTCCTAGGCAATTTTTGTCTATTAATATAGCTAGATTTTCCAATAATATTTTGTCTGCTGACATTGCTACAAATCTCTATTTTAATATTTATTTTTTCTTCAAAATGCTACTATTACTATGTCAGAACGCTATAAAGGACTTTTAGAAAAAGCACAACAAATACCTCCTCTTAATGTATGTTCTCTACAAGTCTTCTGTTGTCCAGTCTTGCACTTTAAATGTCTGTATGAGCACTGTCTATGTCCATACTGTCTTATGTCCATGTATGAGTACTGTCTATGTCTATACTGTCTATGTCCTTACCTAGATTAGTCTATGTCTGCATGGGAAAGCAAGAAACGTAATTTCAAATTCTTTGTATGACCAGCGCATGTAAAGAAATTGACAATAAAACCAACTTGACTTGACTTGAATCCATTGCTAGGATAAGACTATGGTGGGTGGGGTCGCGGAAATATTCGTAACTTTGTCCAAAACGATGTCCCCGCTGAAGAAGTTTGGGAAGCACTTGTATAGTATAGGTGTTGGAAAGAGGAGCCGTAGTTCTGGATGGAGGGACTGCATTGCTGTGCTCCAGGTGCTACAGTAACACTGCGGCGGGTTATGCTCTTAACTGAGATGAACTTGAGGGAACTTCACCTCCACTCCTTATCAAAGAGCGTATAGTATCTCCCAGCATCCACCTGCTTTCCCTTTCTTTAATATGCAGCTCTTCTGTGCTTACAGCTTGTCGCATAGACAAGCCTGCATCTCCTTATCAAGGAAGGACGCATTCTGAATATATTATCTCAGGGAGAAGCAGCAGAAAAGCACCTGAAGTTGAACAAGCAAGCACACAACCAGTTAGTCCCAGTTTGAATCCCGCCACTGAATGTGGGGAGATATTTATGGCTTTCATTACGCCCTCTTTATATCCATATCTCATCACTATTATTAGTTTTTAAATTGTCTTCTGTGTCGGCACTGACAAAAAAATAAACCCAGCAAACTCTGAATCTCCCATTTTCTTTTTTTTTTTAAATTCAAGGCGACGTTCCCCTCGAGAGCTACAGAATTGTGTGTTTGAAGATTGATGACCCTTTATAACTCTGAAAAGGAGAAAATCCGTTAGACTAGGAGTGATGCGCGCATACCGTGATATTGCTATCCAAATCATTTCAACAGATGATGGAACGTCACAGTCGTAGCTGCTTAGGCTGTATGATTGATCTCCCATCTCCTGTTTGTACTACCGGGGGGAAGGATGATGATGATGATGATGATGATGATGATGATGATGATGTCACCGTCACAAGCAACACAAGGTGTCATAGGGCTTGGCCTCTCTCTCTCTCTCTCTCTCTCTCTCTCTCTCTCTCTCTCTCTCTCTCTCTCTCTCTCTCTCTCTCTCTCTCTCTCTCTCTCTCTCTCTCTCTCTCTCTCTCTCTCTCTCTCTCTCTCTCTCTCTCTCTCATGTACAGCACTCCAGCAGGTGATAGAAAAAACTAATCTGGCAGATGCACAAATTAGCTTATACTGCTCTGTACTTGACGCTGATGAGAGAGGAGCACAGAGGTCCTCTCAAAAGAGAACTGTTTCGATTGGAAGATTAGCGAGAATCGTGGCCAATAATGCTGACACAAATGGAACTCAGTTCCAAATGCCCGCCATCTATTCCTCCTGTGTCTCCTCACACAGGTGATTTCACTACTTACATCAGCTTCCTGTCTTTAGAGTTGTAAAAAATGAGCATCAGCTGATGTAATTATTGTTTAGGCTACCTTCTGAAAACCATACGTACCGCTATACGCTGCTCTGCAACTAGTGGCAGTTGATCCAGCACACCGGAATAAAACAGTCAGCACAGTGTCACAAATAAATGTCCAATTAAGCTGCAGGTGTACCCATGTTTTTATTAGCATTAGTTTATTTATGGGCGGTTTGAGTAACCACTCGTGCTGCTGATGAGTATTGGTTGACTGTGTAAACCACAGGCCTTAGCAACAAGGAGAAAAAACAGTTCCGCAACGGTTTGCCTTTAAAATGTTACATGTTGATTGCAGCTAACAGCAAATGCTACCTGATGTTAAAGCCACTTGAGGGGGGGGAAGAAGAGATGTATGTGTGTGTGTGTGTGTGTGGGGGGTGGGGGGTGGGGGGTGCAGTGCAGGAGGGGCTGGGGTACGACAATAAGGCCAATAAATGAATTCCATGCATTTTATCTGGTTATTTAGACTGCTGCCAGTAATGAGGGGAACCCCCACAACCCCCACCGTTAATGTGCCCTTAATTAACTAGAAATCACTCACCACCTCAAACTCATTAAATGTCACTCGAAGCATTAAATCCGGGGAGCTGTTAAAGTGTTTTTCTAGTGGATTGAGTTGGTGGCTGGCTACCCCTTTGAGAGCGGCTTAAGTGTTTAGCGAAAAGGGCTTTCTCACTGGCTTCTATATTCTGTGCAAACATTATCTTGTCCTATTGATGAGCAGAAAATAGTTAATTTAAAGGATGACCACTGCATTGGAAGCTCTGATTGTTTTCGGTTTACACATAGTCCTGCTGGACTCTAAATTAAAACCCACCAACTGACTAAATGCTGGTGAAACTTCAGTTTGCCAGGTATAAAAGAAAACTTACTAGCCACTTAAATCCATTAGAGACATACTATTAGTTAGTGTGTGTTTGGCTAGTACGATTAACATCTACAAGCCCTTTTGGCTGGTGATTTAAAACGTTGATTTAATTATTTATCCTCTATATGTATTGAGTGACATTGTTTGTGTCCGACATACATAGTAAACGCTAACATTTCAATTTGGCCTTCATGTTTTCACTTTGCCCACACATCCTCTCTAATTTACGTCAGTGCTTTAGCACCTCATATTTCTTCCAGTTCATCCTCTTAGAGTGCACTCTAATCAGCATAATTCTGAAGCCAGGTTATAGAGTCACAAGTCCAACTGAGTGCCGATGAGCAGTATAACCAGATGATTTCAAATACTCTGCATGGCACTAGAGTTACAGTGGCTCCTGAATAGAGGCTCCAGTTTATGGATCGTCTACAGTGCCAACCCTCTGCCAGCCCTGTGCCATTGTACAGTCACTGGGTTGATTAATAAGGTATTTTTATTCAGAGCCAAAGTGTCTGGCGTGCCATGTCATGTTGGCCTCATCCGGAGTGCCTGGTATTACAGTACACCTCCCTCACGTGACGTCTGACCCACATGTATGGCCTGGCCTGCCTCCATCTGCAGATCATCCATGTGTAGTCCAGCAGCCCTGTTGCTGCTGCTGCTGCTGCTGCTGCTGCTGCTGCTGCTGCTGCTGCTGCTGCTGCAGTTGGTGTGTGTGCGTGTGTTTCATGACAGGAGGGCATGCGCCCGCTCTAAAAGAACAGAAACCCAAGCAAACGAGAGAGCAGAAAGGGATGAGAGAGCACAGAGAGAAAAAGACGTGCAGACAAAAAAGGGAAGGGAGGAAAAAAAAGTCATGTCAGACATGTCTTATGGAAAAAGGCAAGGAAAGAGAGATTGCATGGGAGGAGAGATTGAGAGGGTGGCAGAAAGAAAAGGATGAGTGGACAGAGAAAGACATGTATTCAAGAGATGAGGAAGAAAGAGAAGAGAAATGGCAATTGATTTGTAAGGAAGAGACAGAGAGAAAGAGAGAGGAAGGGAAAGACAGAGAGAGAGGCCTGGCTAGCTGGATGGCTGATGCCAGGGGCCTTATGTGGCCGTGTCCAGGCTGCTGCTCGCTGCTCGTTAGTGTGCCAAGGCCTCCGCTACACCTCGCTGGCCCCTCTCTTGGCCAGGCAGAGCCAGGGGTTACACACAGCCAATTTAGACTGATGTACATTCAACGTGTCAGCTCCCAGTCTCCAAACAGGAAATAATTACTCGCACAAGCATCTGCTCCACCCCCCTCCTTCCCTCCTCTCCACCCCCATCCATCGAAGTGACTGCACCGTAACATGGCTTCCCTTCTGACAAAGGCAGGGAACCTCAAAGAAAACTCTCAGATTTTTGTCATATTTGATTGTTCGCTTTCTCCCCCCCCCACATATCTTCTTTGGTTCCTAACTTTGTACTATGGCCATGTTAAGGGAAGTGGTGAAAAACGTATTTGAGTGTCATGAAAAGCACTATATAAAAGTTAAAACTAATGTATTATTATTATTATTATTATTATCATTAATAAAACGGAGCAAAGTATCAATAGAAGGGTATGTGGGACATTTTGTGCTTCTCACCTTTTTTTTGTTTGTTTCTTTCTTTCTTTCTTTCTTTATTTCTCTCTTTCTTTCTTTCTTTCTTTCTTTCTTTCTTTCTCTCTCTTTCTTTCTTTCTTTCTTCTGGTCGTCAGCTGTCTTTCTTCTCCCCTATGCTAGCCTCTCTGTGCCTGCAGTAGTGGCCACCTGGTAGAGGCCTCCCTCAGAGCCGGGTTGTATATGCCTAATCACCTCGCCTTGCTCCTAATTACAATAATTGCCCATGTTTGCTGCTGGAGAAACAAGTGTGCCATATATATATATATATATATATATATAGAGAGAGAGAGAGAGAGAGAGAGAGAGAGAGAGAGAGAGAGATAGAGAGAGAGAGAGAGAGAGAGAGAGAGAGAGAGAGAGAGAGAGAGAGAGAGAGAGAGAGAGAGAAAAACAAAGAGAAAAACAAAGAGAAAGAGAAAGAGAACGAGAGAGTGCGTGTGTGATTGTGCATGTGTGCCTGGAGAGGAAATGGTTCACACATATGGTTCACCTGTCTCCACATGCCTGCCTCATGTACCAGTCAGCTCATTATTCTCCTCTGCCTCATATTACACTCTGCTGCATTCAGCCTTTTTTTTCTTTGAAAGAATGCTGTCTCAGTTTCCCCACTCAGCAACAAAACCTATTGACGTGTAAACACTGCACCCAGGACAGTCATTATATAACGCAATCTAACCTTTGAGCAATTTTGGGAGCGATTTTCCAACTCATACACACAGGTAGACTTATGAGCATGCTCTCTCTCTCTCTCTCTCTCTCTCTCTCTCTCTCTCTCTCTCTCTCTCTCTCTCTCTCTCTCTCTCTCTCTCTCTCTCTCTCTCTCTCTCTCTCGCTCACACTCACACTCACACTCACACTCACACACACACACACACACACACACACACACACACACACACACACACACACACACACTGTATGGCGGCTGTCACCTCTCATGTAAAAATATTTAGATGAATTCTGTTTGCTTCATGGTTTGCCATACATTTAATAGATGTTTGATTATATAAAAGCCCCCCTCCTAGGGTATTTATTCAAATGAGCGATTTCTCATTCCGCCGCACATCTATAGAAGACGGCAAATCCTCTATGACCCTTTTACAGACGAGTGCTGAGAGGCAGTGGGGGGGCGAGTCAGCCGGAGTCTCTCTGTGTCTGATGTCTCTGTGTCTGGTAGTGTTCTGACATTTGTGAACGAATCGATTCTTTTGAATGGCTTCGAGATGTGAACGAAGGGAATCGAATCCCAGTTAGGAACCACTCTCACGATTTTTGTTCGTTTTGCATGCATGTGACCTTCACGTGGGTATTTTGATTTGGGGGGAAAAAGTAAATGTCTACCTCAGAGAGTGGCAGAAACAGTGTTTAGACGGAAGAGGACAATCAGTTGTTGTTCGGACAAAATGACCTAGAGGTGGAGTCAAAAATATATCTTCTTAACACTGAATAATTAAAAACCTGTTCAAACGAGCCAGTTTTTTTAACGTCTCTTTGAAAGCCACATCCGGATAACGTCAAAGAGCCATAAATCCCATGTCTCTGGTGTCGGGTCTCCTGTCTCCTCCATGTGTATGCATACACACAAACCCGGCCAGGGCCTCCTAATACATCGGTCTTCGGTGTGATGTGGGTGTCTAATGGCTGAGAAGTTTACCCAGGTTTAGTTTGCTGAGGTTAGGTGTTGTGCTAGTCCCCTGCCCGTGTCGGAGACATGTACTGTAGGTGGGGAGGTGAGCCATTATTGCAGTCTTAACACCCACATCTATTGCCGGGGTGCCCTTGAACACGGCATGTAACCTGACCTTTGCCTGGGTGTATCTGTACCTTATACAGCACTATGGTAAGACAGTGTGTCGCAATGCACACCGCAGCACTTCTTTCTTTTTAAAGTATTGAATAAACTAGGAGCTGTGCAGAGATCTTTAAACTTTTGCACACCTTTTGTGTTCAAGAATTAAATGACAGTCATAAATACCAGAACCAAAAACCTTGTATGCTTGCAGATGTTTACACAATGCAGTGATTAACGAAAGTAATGCAGGAAATCTTTCTCTTACAGTTTTTCTCAATAGGTTTGAGTTTGACATCCCTGATCTAGGGGGCAGATGGCCAACGGGGCTCTCGTTAATGTTTTCCACCATTGTTTGACTCTATCGCTACCTCGACATGGAAGTTTGGAAGATTGCCCCTGTGGTTTTGTCAATGTTGCCCTGTGCGCATGCATCTCCGTACCTTGTGTGAGGTGTTATTCCTCGCGCAAAACTGACAAAATACGTATGGCAACATATTTGTGCACAAAATTTGCCAGTGCACCGGTGTCCTGCAGCAAGCATGTCTCAGGCCTTATGCCAACAGTACAGGTAAAAAAAGAGCAAATCAGCCACCTAATAGACTATCACTGACAGTGAGGAATATATGTGGCTGTGGGAAATTGTAAAATATTTTTTTGCAACAGATGGTTGGTCTTGAGCACTCCACTGGTGAGTGAAGGTTAATGGCGCCATGAAAAACTGAAGGGATCAATAAATCTGCTTGTGTTATTGGGACATTCCTTTCTGTTTCCCCACCTGGAACACTGACCTCAAAATACTCAGGCAAGCCATCCATTGGTGCTTCACACTGCAGTTCCTTTTTATACCCTTGAGTTGATCTCCAAAATATTTTTCTTGATAAAAAAAGTAAGTGACGTTGACAGCGTATGCCGTCCTGTGTGCACATTTTATCGGTTCCGACTTGTGCACTGCAGCAGCCAGCCAGCCAGCCAGGCAAGCCAAGCCAAGGGATACAGACGTCAGATTTTTGGGGGGGAGGGAAGGAGACGAGGGAGTAGACAGCTGGGCTGAAAATAGGGAGATGTAATCACAGTCCAGATGTGCAGAGCCTGTGGCGGGTTTATTAATGGACGTGCTGATGATGATGGTGGTGTGTGCACGCACAGCCTGGAAACAAACCCACCTCGTGCAAACCACGCCGGCAACAAAGTCTAATTAAAAAACGCAGTTAGTGATCGTACGCTGGCTGGAGATATATACGGTAGGGGACGGTGGGGTGTGGTGTGGTGTGTTGTGGTGATGTAAGAGTTAGTTGGTGGTGGCAAAGAAACTAGAATACAAGAGAACGTTCAGAGATGGAAGTTGCTCGTTATCGCCACCTAGCTGCAGTACCACCACAGACAAGTGAATGTGTATACTTTTTTTGCCCTGGAATATTAATATTCAATTCGAAACGAATCCCGAAAAGAACCCATTTGAGTATTTTTTTACACTAGGTTATTATATACTGAGTCAGCTAGCTGAATTTATGAGGTCAAATCCATAAAGTTTAGCAGAATGATAGCCAG